>NC_142225.1:3176104-3776104 GCF_049639895.1 Pseudopodoces humilis | reverse complement strand
GGCATGGGGACAGGCACAGAGATGTCCCTTCCTCCCTCACCCACACACAGGGTCTGTCTGATCAGCAGAGGCCAAGGTTTGGCCAGCTGAGCATCGAGGAACACCGGAACCCCAGAAAGGTTTCCCGGTTGTTTCCTGTCCCTCAGTTTGTGCCCTGGACAAGGCCCTGTCCCCCAGTGCACAATCACTCGAGCTCTGCACTCTCAACCTGCTTTTATCCAGAGCCCACCACCAGTTTTCCATCACTTCAGAGCTCTCACACCCCGAACATTCCCTATTTTGGCGGCGAGAGGAATCTCAGCCTGTGCTCCAGTATTTATTTACTCGCTATTCCCACACCACAGTCCATCCATCTCAGGAGCCCCAGCTCCCAGATCCTCCACAGAACTGCGTTTTCTGGCATTTGCAAGCTCGATTGAGCTGTTCCTTCTCTGCACCTCAGCTCTTGGTCATGCTGCAGAGCCCACGTCACCGGAGCTGGGATGGATGGAGTGAGGCAGAGGGAGCAGAGGAGAAGGGGTGCTGCTTTCTGCAGCTTGGCACATTGGGGGAAATGAAGTACAAAACTTTTGGAGGGAAGAGAGCGGATCTGCCCTCTGTGACCAGCTTGAATCAAGCAATACAGGTGCTCCTTGCCATTGGTAATTAGTCCAGAAGGGAATAACAGCACAAAGATTTGTGACCTGCCTCACTGCTGGTGTTGCTGGAGGGGTCTGGCCCACAAGGATGCATTTCCCACCCCTCCAGAGCAGGAAGAGTTCATTTCCCACCTTCCCAAGGCAGTAAGGGCGCATTTCCCACCACTCCAAGGCAGTTCATCCCCAAATTCCACCAAGGCACCCCAAAATCCTTGGCTGCCTCCTTTCCCCTGCCCTCAGAACTGCCCGTTTAACCCATTCAACACCCAGGTATTCCATGCCTGACTACCCAGGGACCCTCCCACCATCACTTCCCAGCTTTGCATCACGAGATTGAAAAGAACAGAGAGGTTCCAGCTCACACTTGAATTTCTCTCTCTGTGTCTCCTCTTGGAGAGAACAGGGATTGATTTCTCCGTGGAATTTCTCACCCCACGAGTGCAAATCCCATTCTCTTGGCTGGATGGAGCCCCGATGGAGGTGGGGCTGAGGAACGGGGATGTTTTCCCCATCCAGCCCTTGGAAGGATGATCCTGCCTCCCGAAGAGGTGCTGCTGTCCCAGTTTCCCTCTCCTCGGAGCGGGTGCCGGAGCTGGGAAGGGCAGGAAGGAGCTGCTGATCCCTGGGTGATCGAGGGGATCCCACATCCCCGGCTGAGTGTCCCATTTGCTGCGGGATTGTTGGGAATGATCGGGAATTTGGGAAAATATCAGGGGGTGTCGGGAAAACACCAGGAGTTTTGGGAAAACATCTGGGGTTTTTTGGAAAACATCAGGGTTTTTGGGAAAACATCAGGGGGTTTTGGGAAACATCAGGGGGTTTTGGGAAAATATCAGGGTTTTTTTTGGGGAAAACATCAGGGTTTTTTGGAAAACGTCAGTATTCCGGGCAGCATTTAGGGAACGAGGTTAAGTCCCATTAGAGTCAATGGGACTTACAGACATGCTTAAATTAAGCAACCGCTGAAACCCTCGCCCGAGTGGATGCCAATGACAATAATTAGCGCCTCTCCCGGCAATTACAGAGCCGTGGATTTGAGGCCTCGATCTCCCTGCTGCGACCTCGGGGATGCAGCCCAGGATTCCCAGGATACAGCCCAGGATTCCCGATAGGAGCCAGGCGGATCCGCCGCTCCCCATCCCTGCGAGACGAGCACATCCCTCGTTAATTAGAGCTCCCTAACGAGCTCGCCCTGGCTCGGGGAGGGCTGGCAGCACCCGTGGCTGCGGGGACACGCCGGTGGCAGCTTTGTGTCCCCGTCAGGTCGCCCCAAGCCCCCCTGCCCACCCCCACCCCGGCGAGGCATCACAGCTCCTAACGAAACGGAACTGCTGCCAGATGAAATATATTACTATTAAATACTTAATTCTTCTAGTGAGCGGAGAGCAGCCAGTATGAATACGATTATTAAAGAAAATTACTTTGGCTGATCAGATATTTCTGCATACTAATTTCTGACCCTTCTTTCCTCTCTGCTTGCTTCTCATCCCTTAGAGACCAGGACAGATAAAATTCCATCACAAATAGCTGATTACTGGGGCTTGCATTAAAATCAAATTTTTTTTCCTCCCGGCGCTAATGTCCTTGCCCAAAGTAGAGGCAGCAGCTGTCAAAAAAAAAGAAAAAAAAAAAAAAAAAAAGAGAGCCTCGAGATTGGTCTAGATCTGAATATCCTGAACTTTGAGGTTTCTGTTGTTATCGGCTTGATCCAAATGCTGAAGTTGGCTCTGGAAGCAGCTGGGCTGGAAGGTTTGGAGCAGGAGAAGAGAGGGAGGGATGCCTTGGCTCGGGGCAGGGATGGGCAAGAGGCTCTGTCCCTGCTCCAGCCCCTGTGCCTGCCCCACTCCCGCTCCAGCCCCTCTCCCTGCCCCACTCCTGCTCCAGCCCCTGTTCCTGCCCCATTCCTGCTCCAGTCCTGCCCCATTCCTGCTCCACCCCCTGTTCCTGCCCAATTCCTGCCCCAGCCTTGCCCCATTCCTGCTCCAGCCCCTGTTCCTGCCCCACTCCTGCTCCAGCCCTGCCCCATTCCTGCTCCAGCCCTGCCCGGGGATCTTTTCCCAGCAGGATCACCCAGTCTGGTTCCTGGGAAGGAAGGCAGAGGCCAAACTGCTGATGGGAGCAGGTGGATGGAAGGGGGCAGGAGATGGGATGAGCACAGTGGGGGCTTCACCCCCTTTCCCTCTCAGTCAGGGGGACAAACGTTGGACCTACACAAACACACCTTTGAGTCCAAACATGGAATGGTTTGGGTTGGAAAGGACCTAAAATCTCATCTAGCTCCATACCACGGGCAAGGGCACCTCCCGCTAGACCAGAAACTTCCTTCAAGCTCTGCATCTCCCACCCATCACCCAGACCATGATCCCCCTGTCACAGAAGGAAGCCACTAAAAATAATTCCCTCCTGCCTGATCCCTTCCCCAGCAGCATCACCTCCCCCCCAAACCTGGAAGGCTCCAATTTACCTGCTCTGAAATAAAGACACTTGTGCAGGTGTCACAGTGCTGAAGCCCTAATTACAGCCTGAGCACGTTAATTCCCAGCTCCACCAGCTCCTGTCGGAATGAGGGATCCTCTTTGCCCTCTCCCCCTCCTCGGGAAGCTCCTGAGGGAGCGGGAAAGAAGAAAAAGGGGGATTCAAAGCTCAACTTTGCAACCGTCAGAGCTTGCTGGGCTTGGCAGGTGAAGCACTTAAGTTTGAATTTCAGGTCTGGCCCTGCTGGATTTGTTCCTGGGGAAGGGAAAAGGGAAGAGGGAAAAAGGAAAATCCCTTTGCAGTGGTTTTTGTGTCCTCCTTGGCTTCCCAGCTGCCCCACAGCCAGGTTTGGGGTTGCGCCCGCCGGCCCCGGCTCCGGGCACCATCTGGGAGCCTCCAGTCTGGCAGGCACAGCCGGCCAGCGCCGGCAGCCCGGGGCTGTGTGTGCACAAGGACGAGGAATGTTTGTTTTTCCTTATTGACTCTCTCCGAATAAACGCCGGGCCGGCAGGAAAGGGGTTCCGGCGGCAGCTGTTTGCCAAGTGTTTGTGATCAAAACCCTTCTCCATAGGAACAGGTGGCACGGGACCGGCCCCGGGCAGGCAGAGCAGAAAAATGAGATTTTTACCTGGCTGGGGAAAAGCTCCGGGGATGTGAACGGGCCCCTCGCCGGTGCTGTCACCTGTGTCCCTGCCAGGGCTGTCCTCCCGTGCTGGCCCGGCCCGGAGCGGCCCCTCCCCGTCCTTGATAACTCATGGCAGCAACACTTGCACAAATCTTTAATTGTTTAGTTTAAAGAATTGTGTTTTGACCGCAAGGGGATTTTGGCTGGAGCTCAAGAACTGATAATGATATTTTGCTGCCAAGACGTCGTCTTGGCTGTGCCTGTGTTAATGTTCACTTACAAGAAGCTCCAATTAACTGCATCAGCTCTCACCGAGAGCGAGGGAAGGGGGGAGAGATGGAGTCTTGTGCGAAAGAAAGGAAGAGAGAGAAGAGAAGAAAGAGAGAGAAAGGGAAAAAGAGAGAGAGAAAGGAGAGAAAGAAAGAGAGAAACGAGGGAGAAAAAAAGAAAGAGAAAGAAAGAAAGAAAAGGGAGAAAGAGGAAGCAAGAGAGTTTCAGAAAGGAAGAGGGAGGGAGGGAGGGAGGGAGGAAGGAAGGAAGGAAGGAAGGGAGGAAGGGAGGGAGGGAGGGAGGGAGGGAGGGAGGGAGGAAGGAAGGAAGGAAGGAAGGAAGGAAGGAAGGAAGGAAGGAAGGAAGGAAGGAAGGAAGGAAGGAAGGAAGGAAGGAAGGAAGGAAGGAAGGAAGGAAGGAAGGAAGGAAGGAAGGAAGGAAGGAAGGAAGGAAGGAAGGAAGGAAGGAAGGAAGGAAGGAAGGAAGGAAGGAAGGAAGGAAGGAAGGAAGGAAGGAAGGAAGGAAGGAAGGAAGGAAGGAAGGGCAAGGCACAACAAAAGTACAGAATCATTTAGGTTGGAAAAGACCTCCAAGATCAGCGAGTGCAGCCTGTGACCTGTCCCCACCTCATCATCCAGAAGCAGGAATTGGTTCCTCAGGAAATTCCAGCTCTGCTCCATCCAGAGCCATCCTCAGCCCTGCTCCCACTCCCTTTCCAAGCCCTCCCAATGCAGAGAATGGCCCCAGTCAGGCGGGGAGGGCAGTGGGGGTGGTGCTGTGTCACCCTCTGGGACCACCCCATGAGTCTGGGGGTGTCTGAGCAGCTGGGTGCTCACTGAGCCCTTCCCAAGCCCATTTTGGGGGTGACAGAAGCAGGGAGACAAAATGAGATGTGCTGGGGCTGCTCCTGCCAGCCCTGAGCTGATCCCCCACAGAGCCAGGATGGATCCTGCAGGTTGGATACCCTGCTCCAGCTTCGGCCACTTCTTCCCCAAATCCAACATTAGGGCCCAAATATTTGGGAATCCACGCATTTCCAGGCTCCGTGAGCACAGACAGCACACAGGGCACAGCAGAGCCGGGAGGATCTGGGAGTGTGTGGGAACAACCCCATCCAGGCTGGAAAACGGGGCAGTTCGGGGCTGTTCCTGTGCCCTGCAGGTGCCAGGAGCTGATCCCAAATCCCATTTGGGATCAGGGGCTGCAGCCCTGGCCCGGAGCAGCTGCGTCCCCGGGAGGGCACATTCCGGCTTGTCCCGGGGCTTTGGGGGATCCGAGGGGGGGATTTCTCTGCAGAGCCGAGGCTGTGCCCCGGGAGGGTCAGATCCTGCCCTCGGCTCACGTTACACAAACCCGAGGACAGGAAGATTTAGGAGTGGAGATGCCACACAGTGCCGGGTGTTGTTTGTGCGCCTTTGAAATCGGAGTGAGCGGGAGCAGAGGGAGGGAAGGAGGGAGGGGAGGGGGGCAGGGGCCGGTCCCCTCCTCGCAGTTCCTTTCTGGCATTGAGGGGAGCTGCCTGGACTCTCTCTGCCTCTGTTGCTTCAGGTGCAGCTCTGTTTTCTTACATGCTAATTTTTTCCTGTTTTATTATCCTGTCCCTCAGCCGCTACCAGAAACCCCGGGCCGGCTCGGGGAGCGTTTCCTTCAGCCACAGCTGGGGCACATCTGGGCAGGGACAGCTGTGCCAGGGGGTGGCTGCTCCTTGGGGACAGCGCTGGGCGGTTCCTGCTGCCACCAAACCCTTCCCAGAGGCAGTGGGGGTTCCCATGGGATGGTCCCGAAACTTCTCTGAGCATTTCTTGGTGAGTCCCCTCTGTCTGTGGGAGCTGTGGCAGCCACCCCGAGCCACAGGGACCTTGAGGGGACCGTGCCCCCCTCGGGGGTGTGTCCTGCCAGCTGCCCTCCATGGCTTGGGGCAGAGCCGAGGAGTCGGGAGCTGCTCTGCCCCGGCTGTCCCCGCATCCAGCTGGAATTGCTGTCACCCTGTCACCCCTCTCCTACTCCCCTCTGCATCCCCTTTTTGGAAAAAATTCTTCCTGTTCATCGACTACAGGAGGAGCATCAGGAGATGAAAGCTGAGTGCTACAGATATTCCCCCACAGGGAGATCCCAGCGATCCCTGTGTGACTTCCCAGGAAGCAGGAACCCCTTCCACGGCCTGGTGCTGTCCTGGCCCAGCTCCCCAGGAATAATCTCCACCCCTGCCCGGCCCTGCAGGACCTGCTGGGATGTTCTGGGGACCTGCAGTGGGGGACAAGGCAGGATCGGTGCCATTCCCAGCTCAGGTGGAGCTGGGATTCCCACCTGCCCCCAGACACGGATCCAGCTGCAGGTGAGGATGGGGAGTGAGACAAATCTTCCATTTACATTTAAATTTCAATAAAATTGCTTTATTTTGTGTTTTATTGCAGTGCCGGGGCAATAAAAGCCTCCTTTAGCCCCAGGGAGCCTCTCCCTGCAGGAGGTTTCCCGATTGGAATTGGGCAGGAGGTGGTCTCCTGCTCCATCCCAAACCTGCTCCATCCCAAACCTCCATCCCAAACCTTCATCCCAAACTTGCTCCATCCCAAACCTGCTCCATCCCAAACCTGCTCCATCCCAAACCTGCTCCATCCCAAACCTGCTCCATCCCAAGCCTGCTCCATCCCAAGCCTGCTCCATCCCAAACCTGCTCCATCCCAAACCTGCTCCATCCCAAACCTGCTCCATCCCAAACCTGCTCCATCCCAAACCTTCATCCCAAACCTGCTCCATCCCAAACCTGCTCCATCCCAAACCTGCTCCATCCCAAACCTGCTCCATCCCAAACCTGCTCCATCCCAAACCTTCATCCCAAACCTGCTCCATCCCAAGCCTGCTCCATCCCAAGCCTGCTCCATCCCAAGCCTGCTCCATCCCAAGCCTGCTCCATCCCAAACCTTCATCCCAAGCCTGCTCCATCCCAAACCTGCTCCATCCCAAACCTCCATCCCAAGCCTGCTCCATCCCAAACCTGCTCCATCCCAAACCTTCATCCCAAGCCTGCTCCATCCCAAACCTGCTCCATCCCAAACCTTCATCCCAAGCCTGCTCCATCCCAAGCCTGCTCCATCCCAAGCCTGCTCCATCCCAAGCCTGCTCCATCCCAAGCCTGCTCCATCCCAAACCTGCTCCACAGGGAGCTCTCCTTGACATACACACAGGTGTGAGTGCAGCTACCAGCCCTGAAATGCAACCTAGGCTCCTTTATTCCAATAAACCACAAGGATAAAGCTCCTGCAGGTGAGCACTGGGTGTTCCCTGCTCCTGGCAGCTCCAAACCCTCCCTTGGGAATTGCAAACCCTGAGTCACATCCAGCCCCAACCCAGGGACTGACACAAAAACGAGGAGGGGTTTTTTAAAGTATAAGAGTTTTGAAGTGTGAAGGTTTCAAAGTACAGTTTTTAAAAGCTTTTACAGTTTTTAAAGTTCAATTTTTAGAGTTTCTGTGAGGTTTTCCTTTTTTGTCTCTGCTCCCTTTCCAAATGCAAAACTTCTGGGTGCACTTTTTCAAGCTTCTCTTTATTTCCACGGAAGATTCTCTCTTTTCCCAGTCAATAAAGACACCCAGGACACAGATTAGCATTTGGCCCTCTACTCGTCTGCTGGATTAATTTCCACTAAATTATAAGTAAAGAATGATTGATTATTGTGATGATTAAGAATTTATCCTCATATAATACCTTTCATCTGCAGAGGCACGGCAGGATCTCAGAGCCAGAGGTGCAGGGGGAAGTTATGTGCTGGTTTGAATCCCAAGGAATTGGAATTGTTGGTTTGGTTCCCTGATCTTGCTCCAAAGAGGGCAGAGAACTCCATGGTGGGACAGATATTGAGGCAGGAATGAGGTCCCACTGTCAAAACCGAGCCTTTGAATTTGTTTTGATGATGTGAAGGTGTAAAAAGGCCCAGCTGGTACTGCTTGGAGCTCCAGGAGAGATTCCTCCTCTGCCCCCACGTGTCCTGTCCACCCTTGTGAGCCCAGCGTGGAATCAGGGTGGTTTTTAATCCAGGGGCAGGGATACAGGAGAAATTCCTGCAGGTTTGAGTCTGAAACTCTCGGGAAGTGCCACAGAGCAGCCCAGGATGGATGGGTCAGTTCCCAACCTCCTGAACCTCGGTGTGGCCTCAGGGACACCCTGCTCATCCCATTTGGTGTTTCCAGCAGCTCAAACAGCAAGTGAGGGCTCAGCCCAGCGCAGGGAAAAGGGGCTTTTGTAGGGGAGGAGGGTTGGGAAACCCCAGCAGGGACGGGCTGGGCTGAGGGTCCTCACTGGGGGGAGCTCCGTGGGAAGGAGCCCAGATGTGGAGAGCCCTGATGGATCGTGGACAGCCCTGATGGATCCTGGAACATTTCAATTCCTCCTCAGCATCTCTGCTGCCCACCTGGGCTCTGGCACACCACGGCTGGGGGGATATCCCACCTTCTCCTCGCCAAGGATGGATTTATTCCCTGGGTGAGAGCCGCGCTCTCCGGAACGCCAGGACGGGCAGATCCCACCCGCAGCCCCCGAGCCGCCCCTTCCCCGGCCTCAGACAGTCCTCAAACAACAACTGTCTGCCTGCCCGGCTAATCCCTCACAGGTGACCTCAAGACAGCCGACGCCTCTCGCTAAACTCTCACATTCCTCCGTTAACCCCTCCGTCCCCGCGGCCCGGCCCCGGCGCTGCCCTTCCCCGCGGGGCTGGAGCCGCCCGATGCCGCCTGGATCATCCCCTTCCCAGAGCTGCCGGTCAGAGGTTAAAAGCCTAATGTATTATTATA
This sequence comes from Pseudopodoces humilis, assembly GCF_049639895.1. Lineage (NCBI taxonomy): Eukaryota > Metazoa > Chordata > Aves > Passeriformes > Paridae > Pseudopodoces > Pseudopodoces humilis. The sequence goes on along the minus strand of NC_142225.1, from coordinate 3,767,309 downwards.
AAGCCAAAGAGAAAAAGCCCCGTATTCGGCCCTATAAATCTTCCTAACAACCTCGGCACATGTGGGAGCCAGACGAAGCCCCGGCTTCTCCCCCACCCCCGAGCTCTCTGCGGTACCCGCGGGCCGAGCTCCATCCCCTCAGCCCTGCGTGGTGCCCGTGGCCAGGCCAGGGATGGTCCCGCTGGCACAGAGGGCAGCAGCCTCTGCCCTGTGCCACGCCAGCTCTTCTGCCATCGTTCCTGGCACTCCGGCATCACTGAGGGAGTGAGGGAGACCCTGGGGGAGTGAGGGATACCCTGGGGGAGTGAGGGATACCCCGGAGGACTGAGGGATACCTGGAGGAGTGGGGGATACCTGGAGGAGTGAGGGAGACCTTGGAGGAGTGAGGGAGACCTGGAGGAGTGAGGGAGACCTGGAGGATTGAGGGATACCCCAGAGGACTGAGGGATACCTGGAGGAGTGAGGGATACCCCAGAGAGTGAAGGATGCTCCCGTCCCTTTGGGAAGCACCGGGACTCCCCCCGTGCCCTCTCAGCATGTCCCAGGTCCCCTGGCACAGTCCCAGGCCCATGGGGCTGAGGAAGCTGCAGGGCTGGGGATGGTGAGGGAGCTCAGAGGACTGATTCTTCCCAGGGTATCCATGGGGAGGGAGCAGCCCCATCCCAGGAATTGGGGGCACCTCTCCGGTGTCACCAAAGTGCCTGGCCCGTGTTCCTCCGCTCTGTTTGGGGGAACAGCACCTCAGGAACCGAATAATTCCTGGTGTAAAACCTGGCACGGGCAGGGAAGGCCGGACCACCGGCTGCCGGATCGATGGGAGTGTTTAATACCTGTGTGAGCTTTCCTGCAGCACGGCAGCAGCTGCGGGAACAAAGGCTCGGCTTTGCTCCTCTTCCCTTTGCTTTCCCCCCTAAAATGCGCATATTTGTTTTGGGAGCGATGCCAAAGTTTCTGAAGATCAAAGTGAGAGCGGTGTCCAGAGATGACGGAGACAATAAAAGGGAAGAAAGGGTGAGGAAAGGGAGGAAGAGCCGCGGGCTGAGCGGGGCAAGGGAGCGGCGAACGGGAAGCACCGGGAGCGCCGGGAGCCGGGAGCGGGCGCTCCGCAGGCCGGACCGTGCCCTCTGCTGGCGGCGGCCCGGGGGGATCGGGGGGACCGGGAAGAGCCAGGGGATCAAGAGGGAGAGGAGCAGGGGCGCACTCACACCCCACGCTCCATCCCGCTGCATCCCATTCCCCCGCGATCCGCAGGGAATTCCCTGCCTGCGGCCAGAGCCTCCCCGTCCCAGGGGTTTCCCTGATTGTCCCGACGCGTGGAGGTAACAGCGGCTCCTGTTTGTGCCCCCCGGTGCAGCACGGGCACAGCTGAGCCTGGGGACAAGGAGCAGAGACAGGACAGGAACCCAAAGCTGCAGCCCCAGGGTCTCCACACTGATGCCAGACTGCAGATTCCAGAATCATGGGATGGTTTGGGTTGGAAGGGACCTTAAAGCCCACCCGGTGCCACCCCCTGCCATGGACAGGGTCACCTCCCACTGTTCCAGGTGGATCCAAGCCTTGTCCAGGCTGGCCTTGGACACTCCTAGGGATGGGGCAGCCACAGCTCTGGGAAAGCTTCTCCAGGGCCTGCCCACCCTCCCTTCCCAATATCCCATCCAACCCTGCCCTCTGGCAGTGGGAAGCCACTCCCCTGCCCTGTCACGCCCGGCCTTTGTCCACTCTGCTGCCACATTTGTACCCAAAACCCACCGAAGCTCCCAGGGCAGCAAAGCGAAGCAAAGCTCTTTCCACCTTCATGGACACCTTTCTAGGGTGGGGACAAAAATTGTCCCAAAAGTCATCCCAGATGCTCAAGGAGACTGGAATGATCCCCAAATGGAGCACCTGGCCCATGCCCGAGCCACATCCATTTGTTCCAGCTGGTATTTGGTTTTTTTCCTTCATTTCATCCTCCTCATTTTCCCCCAGGCTTCAACAAGCCTGGAACTCCGACCAACCAGAGCACTGTAAATCACATTTCCCAAGCTTCTGCATCCGAGCCAAGAGAGGCCATGGATTTATTCCTATTTTTGAAGCAAAACAGCCCATGGGCCAACACTTGCTGGAAAACCAGGCTGGATCCAGACCGAGCTGCCCTCTCCCCCTCCAACACTGAGACTCCAAATCCAAAAGCCCAACACAGGGGATGAGTTTGGGACTCCAAGGAAGCGTTGGCAGAGCCCTGGGGAACAGACGGGTCTTTCCTTGAGCTCCTCCACCTCCCTGGGGCTTGGGCTGGGCTCCTCCATCCCTGCACCAGGAATAATTTGCACCCAGTGGCTTTGAAGCCCTGTGGAAGAGGGATGAGAGGAGCACCCCCATCACAGCTCAGCTCTCCCCTGTCAGCTCTGCCTTTAACTCCCTGCTTTAGATGCCCAGAGTGATGTGAGAGCTCTGCCTCACCTGGACATGCTGAGCAGGCTCTTTCCGAGAAGAAAGAGCTGCAAACAACCCGAGCAGCAGGATTTGTCTGTGAACAAACTGTGAACTGCGACCGAGTTCGCTTTCAACCTCCAAATCCTCCTAAAGCGCCGCGCGCCCGCTGCACATCGATCGCGCCCGGCAGAAAAAGGGAATATTTGTTTCAAGGGCTCACCAGTCATCCCCAAGACACTGGTTATTTGGTAACTTATTCTGTAAACATCCAGGCCTGGCTCACTCGGCTTGCACAAGGTATTTGCTCTCGGCTCTGCTTCCTTCAGGCTGGTTCAGAGCGCTGCCCATCCAGCTCTGCTCAGGCTCAGCTGAGCTCAGCCAAGCAGGTTTTTGGGTGGGGGCAGAGGTTTGGGCCTGACTGCCTGATGTGAAGGAGGATTTAATCCTGACCATCAGGAAATCACAGCTCCCGCCTCCCCCCACCTGAGGGAACGAGCTTAGAAATCCTGAAGAAAACCCGGTGTTTACTTTCTGGGTTTCACATAGCTCCAGTTCATATTTTTGAGCTTTATCTCAGCCACAAGGACAAGAAAATATTTTTTTTATAAAAGAGGAAACAGACGAGATTTTCACATAACCACATGATTCCTGAGGCTTTAAACATCTCCAGATTTAGGAAGACTCACCAGAAAAATCCTAAGGATTGGTAAAACCTTGGGCTGCTTAGTTTGGCCGCTCAGTGTGGCCCAGAGCTGTGAGGAGCCCACACGGAGAGCTCTGAGCCCAGGTTTTATCCGAGACACAGGACCTGTTTGCAGCCGAGGCTTTGGTGCTGGCTTAGGTCTTGGAAGGGCTGAAAAAAGCTATTGCAGTGAACGCCAGTGAGCTCTGGATTTGGGGAGATCAGTCCATGAAGATTTAGGTGAATTGGCTGTGAGGTTTTCCTGGGCAGTCCCCAGAGAGCAGGTACCCAGCAGCTCAGGGCAGCTTTTCCTGTGTGGAGCCAGTCTGGGACATTCCCCTGCAGCTGGGAAATTCTCCAGGAGTTGGGAGCATCTCCTGGCCTTTCCCAGCCTGAACCTCCCTCCCTGACCGGTGCCAGTGGTGACGGAGAGCAGCGATGCTGCTGAGCGCCGCGGGCGCCGTTCCCTGCCAACGCCAGGGCCCTCTGCAGCCCATCCCTGCTCCAACAGCGCCAGGAGGGGATGAACCCAAGGGCAAAAGGCTCCTTGGCCCCCGAGCCTGGCATTGGATCCGTCTCTGTCTCACCGATCGTGAGAGATAAGTGAATCCCCCGCGCCGTCTGACAGGCGGGGAGACATTAATAATTATGTACTATTTAAGGCTGATTGAAAATGAAGAGGTGGAGGTGTTGGGACAGATGTGGCAGTGCCAGATGGATTGTGATTAGATTAGCACCGTTCCATTTGACGGGATCTGAACCATGCTTTAATCATTTATTGTGAAAGCTCCGCTCCACGCGGGCGCGCGGCGCTCTCCCCGTTGCTGCGCTCGCGCCACGTCTGTGACTTTGGATCACCCAGCTCCGAGTTGTCCTGGCGTGAAACGTGTCATGTTTACAGCCTCTGTTTCCAGCTCCGAGCCCTCCCTCTGCCTCTCCTCTCCTTGTTTGTACAAAGCCTCCTGCGATTCCCGAGCAGAGCCTGCTCATCCCTGCCAGCGGATAAACAGCGGCTGAGCCGTGAGCCCGAGAGCCCCTCCATGGCCTGAGTCACACCCCGGGCCAGTCGCACCCCAGGTGGGCAGGAAATGCTCAAAGTGGAGCTGGAGCTGCTCCTGCAGCAGCTTTTGTGCCCCTCTGCTGCCTCCAGTTCCAGCGGATTCCCAGTGCACCCACCCCGCTCCATCCCAGTGGGATTCCGGGAGGATCCCGCGCTGCTGGGAGTGCTTCATCTGCACCAAATACACCCAAAAATGCCTCTCCAGGCCGTACCACAGGACAAGGAGACATCAGCTCCATGACAGAGCAACACAGAGGTCCAGGAGGACAAGGGAAAAATACCATAAAATTCCAGTATCCACTTGAGATCCCTGGAGCAATAACGGAGGCAGAAAAGGATTACCTGGGTAACTGGAAAGTAGCTCAAGACCCTCACTGGCAGTGTCATGCAATTTTAATTATCATAAGTGGTCCAGATCTCCATGGATGGAAAAAGTTATTATTGTTATTATTCCCTCCAAACGTGAGAGGTTTCAGTTAAACACACATCCGTGGCTATTAATCACGCCACGTTGTCGATGGAGCCAAAGTAATTAGCCAAGAGTTAGACTGCAGGGATCACCTTAAAATAAAGAATAATGCATGGATTTATTATTTTATTTTTTTTTTTTTGAAGCTAAACCAGCCCACGGGCCAACACTGGAAAACCAGGCTGGATCCAGACCGAGCTGCCCTCTCCCCCTCCAACACCCAAAATCCAGATCCAACAGGTGATGGATTTGGGATGCCAAGGAAGCGTTGGCAGAGCCCTGGGGAATAGATGGGTCTTTCCTTGAGCTCCTCCACCTCCCTGGGGCTTGGGTTGGGCTCCTCCATCCCTGCACCAGGGAGAATACAGGGCCTCCCTGTAACCCTTCAGAGAATCCGGGAATCCTGGAATGGTTTGGGCTAGAGAGACATTAAAGCTCATCCAGTTCCAGCCCTCCATGGGCATGGACACCTTCCACTGCCCCAAGCTGCTCCACCCTGTCCTTGGACACTCCCAGGGATCCAGGGGCAGCCACAGCTTCTCCCCAACCTCACAGGGAGGAATTCCTTCCCAAAATCCCATCTATCCCCACCCTCTGGCAGTGGGAATCCATTCCCCTTTGTCCTGGCACTCCATTCCTTTGAAATCTCTCTCCATCTCCTCCCTTTCTACATTTTACTGTTCCCTGGATGCCAGACTTGAGGTGTGCAGGGAAAAGAAACCTTTGGGATCCCGAAATCCATCCTCCCTGCATCCCGGAAGGGGTTTTTGGGTGGATGCTGCTGATCCCAGTCCCAAGGTGCAGCAGAGGTGTTTGGATGTCAGCAGGAGTGAGAGGCTGTGCATCCCTGAGCCGCTGGGGAAGCAGGGCCAGATGAAAGGCAGACGAGCTGTGAGCTGTTATTATTCTGTCTAATAGAGTTTAAAATGTGAGCCCTCCTTTCTGGAGAGTGCAGCACAATCAAAACCACATTTCTGCTCCATGTGGGCACTTTTCCTGCGCTGACTTGTTTCCAAAACAGATGTGAATTCTTCGCGAGGGCTCCCGCCCCTCTCCTTAAAGAGAGGAGAAAATGTCATCTCTGCTGATGTGTGCAAACCCAAAAGGCCCAAAGGAACTCAAAAATGCCATTTCCAACTAGGTCAGGGGCTTGTGTGGCCCCGTGTCCTACCCCAAACCTCAGCTGTTCCCACAAGTTTCCAAAATGGGTACAAAGAGCTCTCATAAGGAGGGAGAATGGGATAATTCATCCAGCTGACGGCCCCAGCCTCAGCCTGGTGCTGGTGTATGCCCCGAGGCACACTCAGAGCTTGTTATTATCTCTAATGCAACTTCAGAAGGTTTGGGGTTTTTGGTGATGCTTTCTAGACTTCTTAATCCTGACCTCAAAACCTCAAAGTCTCTAGAAATTGGAAAGAACTGGGATTCCCTGCACATCTACCTGTCACTTTCAGAGTCTGGAAAGCACCAATCCTGCCCTGGAACACTTGAGTTTGGCTAAAGAGGCTCCCAGGAGGGTGTGGGGCTGGAATCCTGCTTTGGGATGTCTCCTGTGGTGCCCATGGATGGCTGCAAAGCATCACTGGAGCATCCTGGGCCAGCCCCGAGGGCTTTCTGTGCACAAAGGTGCTGGAATTGGGCAGGTGAGAAGCCGGAGGGATCCAGCTGGGACTGCCCAGCACTTTCCCTCCACCCTGGGAGCAGCCTGGGAGCTCCAGGTGCTCCCTGTGAGGCAGCCAAGGCCTCCCTCACACCATCTCTGGAGAGCCTGCAAGGGGTTTCCATGAGGAAACGTCGAGTTCCCCTCTCAGGGACACTCCCTTTCTCCCAGCCTGGCTGATCTAGGAGAGGTAAGGACTGGGCAGATCCCTGGGATTGGTGTATCCCAAGGGCTGAGCAGCTCGGAGGCAGCAGCGGGCACGGATGTGCTGAGCCCCAGGAGAAAGATCCCGCAGACGGACGAGCTGGGACAGCAGGGATGGGAAACACAGGAATGGAACACCCAGGAGGTACCAGGGGACCTCCAAGCCCCTGTGGGACAGCAAAGGGCAGCTCTCAGCAGCTGCACATTGCACTGCTGGGCTGCTCCTGTCCCTGCTCCTGGCCCTATTCTTGTCCCTACTCCTGTCCCTGCTCCTGTCCCTGCTCCTGGCCCTATTCTTGTCCCTGCTCCTGTCCCTGCTCATGTCCCTGCTCTTGTTCCTGCTCATGTCCCTGATCCTGTCCCTGATCCTGTCCCTGCTCATGTCCCTGATCCTGCTCCTGTTCCTACTCCTGTCCCTGCTCCTGTCCCTTTCCCTTTCCCTTTCCCCATCCCTTTCCCTGTCCCTGTCTCTTTCCCTGTCCCTGTCCCTGTCCCTGTCCCTCCCCGGTGCTCCAGGCCCGGCACTCTCTGGCGTCCGGCCCGGCCGCCGGCCCCGGCTCCCAGCACCTCACTCCTGTTTACAGAAATGGGAATTTGCATGATGAAAATAACCTGGGACGGATTTTGATTTTTACTGCCCTTGGCAGAAGGCTCGGAAAAAACCGGTGCATAGTCAATTACTGGAATTTTTAAACACAAATAATATTTTATGTGATCAGCAGGCTGGCCCGGGGCCTGGGCACCGCGCTCCAACGGCAAAACCCAGCGAGGAACAAGCCATCAATTGTGCTGCCTGCACAGGAGCCCGTGGGCAGGTGCAGCCTGTGTTGACCTTAGCACAGCCCTGGGCTCGCTTAACCCGTGAGGGATGGGCCGGGATTCGCGAGGCTCAGCCTCGGCTGGAGATTTCTCCTCTCCCTCTCTTTTTCCAGAGGACAGCGCTGGGCACGGAGAGCGGGATGGATGCGCCAGGCGTGGAGCGAGGAGCGAGGTCCCTCCGCTGGGCCCATCCCTGTGGAAACCCCCAAAGCTGGCGCCGGCAGGGAAGGGGTTAAGCAAAGCAGGGGCCCCTCGCTGTTCCCCCCAATCCCCCCCAATCCTGGCAGGCTCCCCAAACCAACAGCGCTGGGAGCTCATTCCCAGAAAGGCTCGAGCCGGGCGGGTTCCGGGAAGGGCCTGCACGAGCCAGCAGGGCCGAGCGGAGCAGGAACCTCCCTGGCAGCCGCAGCCCCGCCGGGACGGGCTCCTGGAGCAGGGGAATGAAGGGAATTACACTCCCCGTGCTCTCGGGCAGCGAGGCCCTGAGCTGTGTTTATCCATGGGGTGGCTTCCATGGATCCCATTCCCAGAGAGGGAGAGGGACTGGGATGACTCAGGGAGGCAGAGCAATATTAATTCATTAATTTATCACAAATACTTTTTATTTTAAAGCACCGGGCTGTGGAAGGGCTTTAAATTTCCAGGACTGCTGCCAGTTTCCTCCTTCTCCACACAGTCCCCTTGGCAGAGGCCGGGCTGTGGGGTGAATTCTGCGTTCCTGCTTCCTGCAGCTCCACGGTGGAACTGCCCCAGGGCACAGCCTGTGGCAGATCCGCTGGCAGAGGGGCAAACCCTTGGCACAGTCCCCACTCCTGCCTTCAAGCGGCTCCAGACAACCCCAGTGAGGGTGAGGAGGAGGAAAAGTGCCTGCTCTGCTCTGCTCTGAAATAGGCTGGAAGGAAAAAAAAAAATTAAAAAAAAAAGAAAATTAAAAAAAAAAAAAAAAAAAAGTGCTGTTGTTGTTGTTCCAGAGCCAAGGGGAAGAAAAATTCCTTCCCAGTTTAAGGATCTCTAACACCTGGGTAGAGTTTCACTTCTCTCAGCTGCCTGCTGCAGGCTTTGAGAGCTACTTCCTAATAACTCCGGGCTGCATCCAAAGCTCACTAAGTCAGCCGGATTCTTTCCATCCATCCAAGGCCGATCAGACTTTCTTGGATGATTGGGAATCATTTGACACCCCGAGTGTGCCCAGGGGAGTGCGAGGCTGTTTTCAAGTGGCTCCTTGAATGACTTTTTCATGTGCACTGAGCTGGGGCACGAATTGGCTGCAGGGAAGCTCCCGGTGCGTTTCCATGTGCCTCTCCCAGCTGGAGGCTCACACACAGCTCCTGCCCGGCCTGCTGGAATTCCTGCCAGCTCCCTGCCCTCGGGAAGCCACTGCCAGCAGAGCAGGAGGAAGAGGATGGTGGGGAGGAAGCCGTCTGCAGGCCAGGCCAGCTGTGCACGTGCCCCTCTGCCCAGTCCATCACTCAGGTGAGGCTGAGGCTGGGCCAGTGGTGGCTCTGCAGGATGGGGACAGGATGGGGACAGGGTGACACAGCTGGATGTTCCCCCCGAGCCAGCGCACCCAGGCTGTGCCAGCCCTGAGCTCTCTGCAGCTCCCTCCACCCACCCACGCCCACCCCAGCCGAGTGCCGCTGTTCCTGGAGGTTCCTCGGATGGGATCCCTCTTGCAGGAGCCAGGGAAGCACTGCGGGAAGGGCTCTGTGACCTCCCCTGGCCCAGCTGAAACTGCTCCTCGCTGTCCCTCGCCCAGATTGTTCTGCCTGGCTGCTCCGATGCTGAGCAGATGCTGTGGTGCCCCCAGCCAGGGCTGCATCTCATTAGGGGAAGAAATGAACCCTTTCAACAGTGGTCACAAGCTGGAAAAGCTTTGGGATCTGTCCAGAGCCTGGTGGTGGTCAGCGAGGGCCGGCTCTCCACCCATCAAAGAGGCTTTGCCGCCCAGAATTGCAACACAAGGCGGGCTTTGAGGGAGAAAGGCTTCAGGCTGGGCTGGGAAAAACAGCTGGGAAGGGAGAAGGCTGGGACAGGTCACGGACAGGCCTTGGCCACCCCAAGAGCCTCAGCAAAAGTGAGGAGACTCCTTCCTCTGCGGTGCCCCAGCCTTGCTGGAGTGTCCCCACACAAGGGAGGTGACAAAATCCCGTGTGCTGGCGGATGAAGACAGCAGCACTTAAATCCATGATGATTTATATCCTCAGTACCTTGGGCGTGCAAGGGGTTGGGTCCTGGGCCTGGAGCACCGGGGGATTTGTCACCTGCATCAGCTGGGCTGGCATGTGGACATCTGTCCGTGCTGTGTGTGCTGGCACTGCCACTGCGCCCTGCACTGCTGTGCCCTGCAGCAGGCAGCGAGCTGCCACCTCTGCGGGCACCCTGCCACCCCTGGGAGCCCCGAGGTGTCACCACCCGCAGCCCCCAAACTCCGCAGCCGCGGGGTTACGTAAATATCCGCCTGCGAGCTGAGGAAATGAGTCAAGAAACATCGTGGGAGAAGAAAAGCAGAGCTCCGGAGAGACGAACGCCATGCACAGCCTGTCCTCAGCGTGTTCCCGGCTCCCCTCCTGCCGGCCCAGCTCCTCGGACGCGCAGAAGGGAACAAATCCCAGGGAGCCACACCCGGGGGTTCCCTCTGCGCCCACCTGAGCATCCCCACCCTGCTCCATCCTCCGTGCCCGGCTGCCAGGAAGGGACCGCGCTTTCATCTGGGACGTGTCAGGGCACGAGGAGTTCCCCGCTTCACCTGGGGAAATCCCAGAGCTGCGGGAACGTGCCCAGGTGATGCCAACACCCCCGAGCTCCCCTGGCAGCCCGAGGGGCGGCTCCGAGCCCCGTCTGAACGGCATCCAGAGGCAGCGGCTCCGGGAAAAAACACCAGGCTGAGAATAAAACAAACCCGGCAATCACGCCTGATGGGAGAGGAATTGGATTCTGGCTTCCCCTCTGGTTCCCCCCTCCTCCCCCAGCCCGCTGCGGGCTGAATGCAGCTGGCTGAGTTTGGCTAATTGGCTCTGTCAATCAAGTGTCACTCAGGGGCTCACGCGGCTCCTGCCCGGGTGAGGAGAGCTGGAATCCGAGGCTTGGGAAAGCAGAAGTGACCGGAGCTTCCAAGGGGGCTGAGCGAGCTCGGAGACCCCACGAGGTGCGGGGGAAGCGGAGCTGGAGCTGGTCTTGAGCAGCGTTCTGCTGCTTGATGCCAGGGAGTTTGGCGCCTCAGTTTCCCTACAGGGACCCAGGTGGCCAGAGGGACCCCAGCGGAGCACAGCCAGTTGAAAACACAGAAATTCAGGCCTGGAAATCCCATGTTTGTCCAACCATTGGGGTTCCAGGCTCATTCTTTGTCCCATGAAAGGCCCTGGGGTCACAGCAACAGGCACTTGGAAATTAGGGACCATCCAAGAAGGAAAGCCCCTGTTTCTCCTCTGGGTGAGCGAGCGAAGGGTTAATCCGAGGCAGCCTTTCGGGAGGAGATGGCAAAGGCTGGCGGAGATCCCTTTTGTGTCACAGGAAGGAAGAGGTTAAGCCGGAGGTGCCACCTGGGAGGCAGAGCCAGGTCTGAGGATGCTTTGCCAGCTCCTCCACCGTGTAAACAGCTTTTCCTTCCTGTGCCCAGCTCCTCTCCGTGCTGCACCCATCACCCCGAGCACCAACCGCACAAAAAGGGGAGGAAAAAAGGAAGAAAGGAAGAAAGGAGGGATTCTGGAGCCGCCTTTCAGCGCGGGCTCAGGGCTCTGGCAGCACAGCCGGGAGGGGACAGATGCTGCTGCTCTGTTTGCACGAAAACAAAGGAGCAGAAGATTACACTTGGATTCCCAGTTTGTTTATGGAGAGATCAAACCCGCTGCAATTTCCTTGTCTGGCTTTCAAGTGGCAAAAGGCTCGGGCAGAGGGGATGCAGCCCCTCACTGCCAGGTGGGCACCTGCCTGGGCAACCTGGCACTGCCTGTGGCCACCCCCAGACCGATGGCTTGAGCTGGGAATTGCTTTTTGTCGGCGCTTTCTTTCTGCCCCTTTTCCGGGAGGGGAAACTGAGGCACGGAGGGATTTAATAAATCCCGAGCAGTGGATGGGGAAGGGACACGGGAGGGGGATGCAGGAGCACCCCTGAGGATGGGAGGAGCTGCTGAAAGGGGGGTTCACTCCTTGATGCTGGGAATTGAGGATGGCCTGAGGCTGCTCAGGGAAGGGAAGTGTGGTGGAAATGCCACATTTACGGCTCCAAACCCGCCCCAAATCCCTGGAATCTGCAAACCACAAACTCCAGCCAAACTCACTTGGTGACGGAGGAGTTAAAATCTCTGGACCCAGCAGTTTCCAGCCTGTGGCTTCTTACCCCCCCCCACCCCCCACCCCCCCCCCCCTCCCCTGGTTTACAAAAACCCCACATTATCAAAAACTTGCCTGGAATCCTCTCAGCCAGTGACACAGAAAATTCACATTACGGAGGCTTCCAGGGCGACAACAAACAGCAGCAGTAAATACAGTAAATACAGTAAATACAGTAAATACAGTAAATACAGTAAATACAGTAAATACAGCTGCCGGGAGCTGCCCTGCCCGTCCCCAGCACAGCAGCTCCAGGGGACGCTCCGCTCTCCTGTCCTGCCCCTGCCATCCCCGCTCGGGCACCCGCAGCTCGCGGCCGTGTCCTTTGGAGCACTCACCGGGCTCAGCTTGCTGCCTGGCTGCTTTTTGAAGCGCCTCACCCCCCCTGCTTCTCTCTTTCATCCCTCTGCTTTCCCTCTCTCCAGGGTTGTTTTCCTCTCCTGAGCCTGTGCAGAGCTCGCCTGCCCCGGCAGCTCCTCAGGGATCTGCAGCCACCGGGATCGGTGCCCAGGGCAGCCCCAGGGCACAGAGCGGCTCCTTGGCGAGGCTCTGGGCAGGATCCTGGTGGGCAGGCAGGGATGTGCCCACAGGGAATCTCTGTCCCCTCTCCCAGGAAAAGCTCGGCCATTCCTTTGCCGCAGCCTGAGGCTGCATCTCCCCCCCTTCCCTCCCCTTCTTCTTCCTCCTTTTTGCACGTTCCCCTTTTCCTTCCCCCTGCAGCTCTTCACACACCTGCCAGGCTCACATGAGCAACAGGTAACGAGGCCTCACACCGGGAATGCTGAAGGAGGTCTGGTTTTTTCCAGGATCACTTTTTTCCACATCGTCTGCAGCGCTGGTGTTTATTTGAAGTCTGTGGCCGGGTGGAATTTGTATCCCCGCAGTTCCTGTCCTTAATCACTGCTTTTCTCGCCTCTTCCGCTTTCTTTGCTCCCCTCCCATCCCGTTTACAAAGTTGATTTTGTCCCCGGGGTCACTGAGACAGCAGCAGGAGGGATCACGGTGGGACTGGGAGGAAAGACAGTGGGAAAGACCCCGGGAGAGAGGGAAGAGCAGAGCAGGGACTCCAGAGGAGGATTCCTGGCAGGTCCCAGCTGGGATCCTGCTGCTCCCCAGCCCAGAAGATTGTTGGGATGGAGGGGCTGCCTTGTCTTTTCCATGGGAATGATCCTCATTCCACTTAAAATCAGCACCACAAAAATCCACCATGAGTTGAGAGCAATGATCAGAGGTGGACAGTTATGGAAAAGATGGGAACTCTTCTTCTTGGCTTAACAGGAGGGCATGGAGCAAGCCCGGACACCCCAGGAACAACCGACCACCCGCACGGGGTGATTTTACACCAAACCACTGATTGCTGCCCAGTTATCCCACTGGGAATCCCACCAGAGAGCCCCACCAGCAGAATTCCCAGTGATTGAAGGGCTCTGAACCACCTGCACCACAGCAGCCCCTAGGAAATGCAGGACAGCCCCTCCAAGGCACACAGTCTCCACTGGGACACCCCAGGTACCACCAAGGTCACAGCAGGGACGTGGCACGGACTGAATCTCCCACCTCCCACCTTGGGCTCCTGGCACGGCACATCCGCCTCCCAGTGCATCAAAGCAGGGAAAAGAAATGAAGATGGAGAGGATGCAGACACCCGGCCGCCTGAGGGGTTTGGGAGGTGAGATTTATGAGGCTCTGTCTTGCAGAAGCTTCCAGGGGAGGGAAAAAAAAAGGAAAGAGAGGAAAAAAAACCTCCTCCTTCAGGTGGCTGGAAATCTGTCTTGCTGCTGAGAGCAAAGATCTGATCCTGCCACTCTGCACTCAGGAGGGTCTCCTCACCCAGGATGTGGCAGAGACCTTGGGAAGGGGCCGGTTTTGCTGCTCAGAGTGGCTCAGTGCCGTGTTCAGGCACAGGAAATGATTTTCCTGGGGAAATCTCCCACTCTTCTGCCTTGGGGGCTGTTGCTGTGGCTGCCTGGCAGGGGAGATGTCCTGTGTCCTGTGTCCTGTGCCCTGTGTCCTGTGTTCTGTCCCCTCTGTCTTGTGTTCTGTGTCCTGTGCCCTGTGCCCTGTGTCCTGTGTCCTGTGTCCTGTCCCCTGTGTCCTGTGTCTTGTGTCCTGTGCCCTGTGCCCTGTCCCCTGTGTCCTGTGTCCTGTGCCCTGTGCCCTGTCCCCTGTGTCCTGTGTCCTGTGTCCCGTGCCCTGTGTCCTGTGCCCTGTGTTCTGTGCCCTGTGTCCTGTGTCCTGTGTCCTGTGTCCCGTGCCCTGTGTCCTGTGTCCTGTGTCCTGTGTCCTGTGCCCTGTGTCCCGTGCCCTGTGCCCTGTGCCCTGTGTCCTGTGTCCTGTGTCCCGTGCCCTGTGTCCTGTGTCCTGTGTCCCGTGCCCTGTGCCCTGTGCCCTGTGTCCTGTCCCCTGTGTCCTGTGTCCTGTGTCCTGTGCCCTGTGCCCTGTCCCCTGTGTCCTGTGTCCTGTGTCCCGTGCCCTGTGCCCTGTGTCCTGTGTCCTGTCCCCTGTGTCCTGTGTCCTGTGTCCCGTGCCCTGTGTTCTGTGTCCTGTGCCCTGTGTCCTGTGTCCTGTGTCCTGTGTCCTGTCCCCTGTGTCCTGTGTCCTGTGCCCTGTGTCCTGTGTCCTGTGCCCTGTGTCCTGTCCCCTGTGTCCTGTCCCCTGTGTCCTGTGTCCTGTGTCCTGTCCCCTCTGTCTTGTGTCCTGTGTCCTGTGTCCTGTCCCCTGTGCCCTGTGCTCTGTGTCCTGTGTCCTGTGCCCTGTGTCCTGTGTCCTGTGCCCTGTGCTCTGTGTCCTGTGTCCTGTGCCCTGTGCTCTGTGTCCTGTGTCCTGTGCCCTGTGTCCTGTGTCCTGTGCCCTGTGCTCTGTGTCCTGTGTTCTGTGTCCTGTGCCCTGTGTCCTGTGTCCTGTGTCCTGTGTCCTGTCCCCTGTGCCCTGTGTCCTGTGTCCTGTCCCCTGTGTCCTGTGTCCTGTCCCCTGTGTTCTGTGTCCTGTCCCCTGTGTCCTGTGCCCTGTGTCCTGTCCCCTGTGTCCTGTCCCCTGTGCTCTGTGTCCTGTGTCCTGTGCCCTGTGTCCTGTGTCCTGTGCCCTGTGCCCTGTGTCCTGTGTCCTGTGCCCTGTGTCCTGTCCCCTGTGCCCTGTTCCCTGTCCCTTGTGCCCTGTGTCCTGTGCCCTCCAGGGGCTGCGTGGCAGCAATCCATTCTGGGAGCTGAGGGCAGGGCTGAGTGTCCTGGCTCTCCCTGCTCATTCCCTGGGAGTCCCAACTCATTCCCTCTGAGCTCCAGCTCTCCCTGCTCATTCCCTGTGCATCCCACCTTTCCCTGATTATTCCCCGAGTCCAAATTGATTCCCTGTGAGTTCCAGCTGTCCCCTTTTCACTCCCTGTGCACCCCAACCCTCCCCCTTCATTCCCTGTGAGTCCCAACTCACTCCCTGGGCATCCCAACCCTCCCTCTTCATTCCCTGTGAGTCCCAACCCATTCCCTGGGCATCCCAGCTCTCCCTGCTCATTCCCTGTGAGTCCCAACTCATTCCCTGGGCATCCCAACCCTCCCTCTTCATTCCCTGTGAGTCCCAACTCATTCCCTGGGCATCCCAGCTCTCCCTGCTCATTCCGCAGCTCACCAAGGGCTGAGCAGAGTGGAAGGAAGAAAGAGCAAAGCCCGGAAAACTCCTTCCCCATCATATTTACTGAACTGCTCTGAGTTATGACTGGAGGCCAAGATCTGGCTTCAGGCGATTGCCTAAATCATTTAGGAGCTGACAAGGCAGGGAGGGGGGAAAATGTTCTTGTAATTCTTCAGTCTGAGGTACATTAAGGAGCCATAAGCCATGTCGAGAGCTTGAATTACATTAGAGAGATTATCCTGTTACAGTTCATAATCCTGGATAATATAGCATCCCGCAGCACACCTGCCAAGGATAAATCTCGCCCCGTAATGGGGCAGCCGTGACCCTGGCGCTCCCAGAGCCCTCCTGGCACGGAGCAGCAGCACCAGGCAGACGGATGGAGTCAGCAGGGACAGCACGGAGCAATAACAGCCTGGCAGAGGGGGCTGCACCCAGGGAAATTCATGGTTCTCCCTGTGCTGGGATGCTCCAGGGCCATGGTGCAGGTGTGGGATGGGAGGGATCCATGGGGATGGACACCTGAGGTTTCCACCAGGGTTTGAGCTCCACTGAGGGGCTTTGCCCCATGCCAAAGCCCAGGGAGCACAGGGGAGAGGCTGGCAGGAAGGTGGAGAGCAGGACATTTCCCCCAGAAAGGGGATTTGTGGCACAGGGTATTTTCCAGGCACACGAGTGAAAGGTGGTTACGAGGGAATGGGGAGGGACAGGTCTGAGTCCCAAGGGGATCATGCAGAAACCAGCCCTTGGAGCAGGGTACCACCAGGAGTTCAGCTGTCCCAGCCCCTCTGGAAAAAGGGATCAGCAGGCAGGATTTGCAGCCTGGACACCCCAGGGGTGCTGGGGTCTGGTAGACCACTGCCTCTGAGCCTTTAACCTGTGAATGTCGATCTGTGTCAGGGGCATCCAAAGGGCATCCAGAGGGCTGCAGGTCCATGGATATTGGGCACTGGGACCTCCAGGCCTGCTGCCTTTCTCCAGCATGGATAGCACCTCTTCCCATGGAACCCAGAACCTGTCCTGCCCTCCCATGCCACAATCCTGCTGTAACCTTTCGTAGGAATCCCAGCAAGCTCCAGGGCTCTTCCATCTTCTCTCCAACTCCTTGGCTTCCCCCCCGGTTTGCTCCCAGTCACTTCCCAGCCCAGCCCCACAGCCCTGAGTGAACAAACCCACATTGTTTCACCTCTCCTGTCCTCCTCCAGCCCCAGCTCCTCCTGCACCCTCGAGTCCATAAATCCTGGCATTCCCTAGATGGGACCATGCGAACATGACCAGGCAGCTCCTGCCTCTCCTGGCAGCCTCTCACAGCCCTCATTCCCCTGCACTGGGGACTGCAACTGCTCCATTTCAGTCTCCTAACACATCCCCGGGGAAATTCCCAGGTAAATCCCACCTGCCCTCCACCCCCAGGGCCCAAAATCTGCCCCAGTCCCAGCCCCAGGATCTGCACAGTGTAAGGAATGAGGCCCTGCAGGGATTTAAGGTTTTCCCTGAGGAATGAGCTCCTCTGTCCTGCAGGGATTTGGGGTCTTCCCTAAGGAATGGGATCCCAGCCTGGCTGCTGGTTTCACAGGGAGCTGCTCCTGGGAATGCATCTGCCCATGGAATGTGGACTGATCCACAGTCAGGAATGATCCAGAGGAATGGGATGGGTCTATGTCTACCCACTCCTGGCCGTCTCCTCATCTCCCCTTCCTGACCTGCTCCAGAGCTGCTGCTCGCTCCCTGCTCCCTTGATCCCTGCTTTAAAAGCCTCTCACTTCCAGGCTGCTCCTGCTGAGCTGGGGTTAAGCAGCTCCCAGGAGATGCTGGCATCTCCAGCCCAGGTAAATCCCACCTGCCCTTCATGCCCAGAGCCCAAAACTGCCCCGGCCCCAGTCCCGGGGTCTGCTCAGTGTAAGGAAAGAGCCCCTGCAGGGATTTGGGGTCTCCCCTGAGGAATGAACCCCTCTATCCCTCAGGGATTTGGGGTCTCCCCTGAGGAATGAACCCCTCTGTCCCTCAGGGATTTGGGGTCTCCCCTGAGGAATGAGCCCCTCTATCCCTCAGGGATTTGGGGTTATTCCCTGAGGAATGAACCCCTCTGTCCCTCAGGGATTTGGGGTCTCCCCTGAGGAATGAGCCCCTCTATCCCTCAGGGATTTGGGGTCTCCCCTGAGGAATGAGCCCCTCTATCCCTCAGGGATTTGGGGTTATTCCCTGAGGAATGAACCTCTCTGTCCCTCAGGGATTTGGGGTTATTCCCTGAGGAATGAACCCCTCTGTCCCTTAGGGATTTGGGGTTATTCCCTGAGGAATGAACCTCTCTGTCCCTCAGGGATTGGGATCTCCAGCGTGGCCCTGCCGGACACTTGACAGAGCCTCTTCTCTCAGGCTTGTGTGTTTTGTTTAAGTGCCCTGAGATAAAGCCCTTTTATCCCGATAAGAGCCTGGTTGCCCTGGTTTCTTCCTCTGGCCTGAAGGCCATTCTTCTCCTCCCTCTTGTTTTTGACCTCAGGTTCAAGAGTGCCAGACCTCCCTGGTTTAGGGCAGACCTTGGTGGCCGCTGTGGGAAAAGGCAGGGCAAGGGTTAGGGAGGGCTCCAAGGGCCCACATTGCTCAGGGAGCAGCTTCCAAACCACTTAGCGAAGCAGGAGGGACAGGAACACCAGAGCAGAGCACTCCTTCCAACCTCTCCTGCCCTCCCTTTTGTCTCCTTCCTTCCGTTGCTCCCTTTTATTTACCCCTCCATCCTTTATCAGCCCTTCTCCCTCTTTCCCCTCCTTTCCCCCTTTTTCTCACCCTTGTTTTGCTTTCCTTGCCTTTCCTCCTTTCTCCCTCTCCCCCTTCCCCTGCGGCTTTGCCAACTGCCAGCAGATGACATCTCCTTTCATGTTTGGGGCTGAGCGGAGGCTCTGAATGTTCGTTTGATTCCGTTAAGATAATAGCTGGTTCACTGTCAGACGCAGACTGATCAGTTAAAACCTTAATCACTGCCTGTCTACTCACATGGCACTTATTTTTTAAGAGATTAATCCCCTAAGCACTGCACCAGCATACATTGAGGCTCAAAGAAAAGGGTGGGTTTTTATTATTATTTCATGCGTTTACTGCTTCTTTTTCTTTTTTTTTTTTTGTTTTTCTTTTTTTGGCTCTTTTTGAAAAAGACACCTCCTCCCCACCCCGCCACCTTTTTGATGCTCCAAAGACACCTGAACTTTGTCCCCTCTCTGTGCCTGTCCCTCACACCAGGCACAGCTGGGAGGGAAGGAGGGAGGTGATGGGAGGAGGTGGGAGATGGAGCTGATGCTGCTCCTGCCGCAGGCTCTGGGAGCTCAGATTTGCAGGATGCCGTGGTGGGCTCTGGATTAAGCCTGGTTGGGCTCTCAGGAGAGCTGGGCTCCATCCCTGCTTCCCCAGCCAGCCAGGCCTCCCTTCCCTTCCCGATTCAGGAAGCAGCTCTGGATAAACATCACAGCCTGGGCGAGAGGCCCCCGAGCACATCAAAGCCGGCCAGGGAAGTTCCGTGTCCACCTCAGACGGGATTTAGGCAAAGCTGCTTTAAAGCACCTCGGCTTAGCACCTGCCTGCATGAAAGCAGCACCTCTGCAGGCAGGCTGAGCTGGCCCCAGACACAGGACATCACCCCGGGGTGTCACCGTGGGTGCCACCACAGTCCCGGTTCTCCCAGCCACAGCGCAACCACGTCCCAAAACTGCTGCTAGCACTTTCAGCACCAACCAGTCCGTACTGGGATAACAGCAAGCTGAAATCTCCTCCTGATCCAGGATTTCAATTAATGGAGAGCACCAACCACATCAGCCCAGTCCTCGCAGCTGGAGAAGGACACAGGACAATGGGATGACAGAGCCCAATTCCACAGGACAGCAGCAATAAGAGGCTCTCAGGCAGCAGTTGGTATTCCCAAACTTCGAAGCATCCCACAGAGGAGGCTGCCCCCTCACCCCCACCTCCAAAGGGAGGGGAAAAGCTCCTTAGCCTCAGGTGAGGACAGCTCCTGCAGGTGAGGGCAGAGCTCTGTTTCCCAAATCATCCACAGCAGCTGCCAGGCAAGAGGATCTCTGAGGTCCCATTCCAACCCAAACCATTCCAGGATTCTGTGATGCTCCTTCCCTCCTGCTGCGAGGCCCCGCGGCTGGCCTGGGGAGGGGGCTGTTTGTTTCACTGCTTCCAGCACCAGAGACACCAGGCAACTTCTGAGTGCTGAAGGGTTGTGAAACTTTCCCTTCATGTTTGACTTGTGATCAAAGAAGGAAGAACAGTCACATTCCCCAGCTCAGGGTTTGCTTTCGCACTTGTGAGGAAAGTTCCAGAAAAGCCAATGTTTTATCACCTCCTGGTTAACATTTCCAGACTCCAGTTGCTTGTGATGGCCGTGAGAAATGAGAGATTCCTGCACCCCACCCACCATCCCACCAGTTCCTGCACCCATCCCACCGGTCCCTGCATCCTGCATCCCACCCCATTCCCGAGTGCCCAGGGCTTGGATCTGCCTCTCCTCGAGCTCACAGCTCTATTTAAGTGATGTCCAGCACATGTGGGGAGGTCAGACCCAGCTCAGGGGTTGCTGAGGGACCCCATCCCTCGCTGTAGCTCAGCCAGGGGCTGTTGTGCTCTCCCTGCAAAACTTCTCCCCCTGGCACAAATCAGCTTCCAGAGAGCTGCTTCCAGCAGCTCCTCTGGGAACACAGCTGAGGTTTTACAGCCCCAACCTGTGCTGGACACCTGGACAGAGCCCTCACTTCCCCATCCTGCCCCTGACCCCACACCTGACCCCACACCTGCAGCTCCAGCAGAGCAGCAGCAGCTCCTGGATCCAAGAGGAGGAATTGCTGGCAGTGAGTGAGGACTCAGGTTTTGGTAAAAGAAAATCGTGAGAGTGTGAAAGGGGTTTTGTCAGCTGCTCTTGGAGTTTCCTATTGGAACTGCAAATGGAGTGAGAGAACAGGCCCTGAGTGTATTTTGGCAATTTTTTGGTGAAGTAAAACAAAGCTGTCAGAAAGATCTGGAGTTCTATGGAGAAGCAGAGTTCACCTGCAGGCCTCATTCTGCTCCTTCTCCGAGTGATTCCTGAGAAGTTGGAAAAAAACCCAAAGAAAACAAAACCACAGAAATTGAAATAAATGATCCCCAGAATCATGGGGATGGAGTTTTAAGAAAGCTCACAGAGGAAAGGGACACAAAATTCCTCGCTGCAAAGGGATAAAGCAATTTTGAACTAATGGAGATTAGGAAGAACCTTTTCCAAAGGACTGGATATCCCATAAATTAATGGAATCAATGGTGTCACAGCCCTCAGCCACAGGGTCCTGAGTCATTGTCTTAAGTGCTACGAGGGCACGAGCAGCCTGTCCTGGAGCAGCTGGGGCTGGGCACTCCTGGAGATTGCACAGGGACAGATGGATCCTCTTTATCCCATTGTTCTGTTCCAGAAATCCAGGTATCCTGACAGGTACGCCTTCCTCAGACATCTCTGCTTTTTTTAACCTTAAACCTCGCAATTTTAGTCAACTTTTATGGCACTAAGGAAATGATTATGCAATAGATTTGTTGTTATTTATTATTGAAGCTCTGGCTGTGTTTATTGCTGCACAGCAGCAGCTTTGTAGTGAGGGTTGATATTAATATATAATAGCCAGGAATTAAGAATAATTCCTTAATTATGGATGTGATCTCCATTCTGGGGCCTTTCCCTGCCTAACATCACTCCTGGGCTGAGGAGTGTGCTGAAGGAAATTGCTGCCAGGCTTCCTGGGGTATGGAAGCGTTTGACTCCCACTGGAAATGCCAATGGCTCCGAGGCTTCAGCCTCAGAGCCCAAACCTGGGGTGGGTTTGGGAATACAACAGCGTTTCCTCAGGATTTCACCCTGAGATCCTTCCTTCCCTATCCCAGGACCTCAAGACCATTTAAAAGCCTTGAAAATAAAGCAGATGAAGAGAAGGGGTTGTTATTGCTTCTCAAAGGGGCTCCAGGGCAAAGGGACATGAGGGAACCCCATTAAAGCTCCCATTAAATTTTGCTGGAAGAGCTGAAATCCCAGTGCCTGCCCCTCATTCCCACCCCAGTGCTTTGACCTCCAGGACCATCCCTGCCCTCTCAGCAAATGGAAATGGGCAGGCTGTGACAGATTGACCAGCAGAGCTTCCTGGATGGATTTCCCACAGATTGCTGCCGGCCCCTACAATGGGAACCAATAAATATCCCAGCGGGAAATATACGGCACCTCATCTCCCGCTTGTGCCGCGGGGATCCATTTTAAAAAGCCCTTTTCCCTCGTAGGGGATAAATCCTTCAGGCCCAATCCTCTGGTGGGAAGCAGAGAACAAGCAGCAAAACCCCGTGACCCTGCCCGGAGTCGCGGAGTCAACAAGTGGTCAAGCAGAGGTCAAGGGGCCAAAACGGGGCCAAAAAGGGCATTTTGTGCCAGGCCCATGTGCTGGCAAGCAGCCAGGCAGCACCCCAAAGGTGCAGCACGGCTCAGGCTCCAGGCCTCGGCTGTTTCTTCCCCCAGACAGTAGCAATTATCATAATCAAGCAGTTGACTCCAATTACGCCGTCCTCTCCTCACAGCCAGGGGATGGACACAGCCCAGAGAAAGTTCACAGCCCTGTCGCCTTTGCATATCTTAATCTAAAATGACAGGGTGTGACACGGGGGGCCGGTGACCCTGCCAGCCTTCAGCTGTTCGTGTGGCAACAATTTCCAGCCCCAAATTACTCCCAGGCAGGGCTTGATTGGAGTTTCAAGGCAGCAGGAGAGAGAAGCCATTTAGGGGACTGAAACATTCTTCACAGCCCTATTTAAATACAATTTACATTCCAGGCTCTGCTGTTGGCGAATTGTTAATTGCACCTTGTACCTCAGTTTATTTTGTAGTTGAAGGGGCTTTCGCTTTGCTGTTGTTTTTCAAAGGCCTCCTTTGCGTGCTTTTTTCTCTTCTCCTAAGGGGCTGTTCTCAGAATACAGTTCCAGTTCCTGGAAGGGAAAATAGATTAGTGGATTTAAAGGCCAGAAGGGACAAACAGATCATCTCTGTGACCTCCTGGAGAAGACAGGCCAGGACATTTTGCTCAGTAATTCCTTTGTCTCCCTTTGTCCAGACTTAACCCAATCCCCTGCAGTGACCAGAACACCTCTTCCAGAAAGGCTGGCTCCATCCAAAGTCGTGGAATCACGGGAATCTCCAGGTCCTGGGGCAGGTCTTCCAGTGCAGCATCACCTGGAGCAGTCCCAGGAGGAGATCTGGGCAGTCCTGGGCTGCAGGGACAGCAGGGACAGCCTGGTTTGATGTCCCCAACACGAAGGGACAAGGCAGCCAGGACAAAGCCAATTGTGAGGCCAAGAGGAGCCTCATTTTCCAGCATTTCTTCAGCACTGCTGTGTTTGTTGCCTCACCTGAGGTTAATTCAATCCAAACATGGACAGAAAACCCTACCCAGCTGAATTCTGGGGGT
This sequence comes from Pseudopodoces humilis, assembly GCF_049639895.1. Taxonomy (NCBI): domain Eukaryota; kingdom Metazoa; phylum Chordata; class Aves; order Passeriformes; family Paridae; genus Pseudopodoces; species Pseudopodoces humilis. The sequence continues at coordinate 3,744,590 of NC_142225.1, read as the reverse complement.
GCACATGTTTCTCTCTTCTCAGAGCTGACCAAAGGCTGAATTCTAACCTGGTCCTAACAAAGCAAAAAGTCTTCCAAAATCCCTTTTCCTCAGCCATGCAGAAAGGGTGACTGGAGAGATGGAAAATGGATTTTGAATTTCCCAACATGGGTGGAATTTCAAACCTCAGCTCTGCTTGCAAAAAAACCCCAACAAAACCAAAAACCCAAACAAAACATCTGCTGGGGAGCAGACGAGTGAAAAACTGCAGAACTTCCCATTCCTCTTTTTCCAACTTGTTCTGCTCTTGGGTTGGAAAAGCCAGAGTCTCTCGGGATCATTCGTGACCATGGGCTTCCCACCAGCCGAGAGCCAACTTTGGATCCTGGCAGCTAGAGCTGGGATCTAGGAATTCTTGCTTTAGGAATGCCCTGGGAGATTCAAATGTAGTTTGACAAGTGGGATTGTTCAATCTGGAGAAGAGAAGCTTCAGAGTGACCTGACTGTGGCCTTCCAGTGCCTGAGGGAGCCAACAGGAAAGGATGGAGGGGGAATATTTACAAGGGCCTGGAGGGACAGGATAAGCAGGAATGGCTTCAAACTGTCAGAAGGCAGGGTTAGTTGGGATGTTGGGGAGAAATCCTTCCCTGTGAGGGTGGGGAAGCCCTGGCACAGGGTGTCCGGAGCAGCTGTGGCTGCCCCTGGATCCCTGGAAGTGCCCAAGGCCAGGCTGAACGAGGCTTGGAGTAGCCTGGGATAGGCAAGGTGTCCCCATGGCAGGGGCATGGAATGAGATGAACTTTAAGGTCTCTTCCAACCCAAACCATTCTGTGATTCTCTGAGTGTCATGCAGGTTGCAGCCAGGAGGAAGGCAGAGACCTTTCCCCTGAAACTCCTGCCCCCCAGGACAGGTGGGATTCTGCCCCAGCAGCAGTGCCAGGCCGAAGCTATTTTGGCATCCTTTTCTTTGAGCCCCATCTGCTGGAACCCCACAATTTTGTGACACGTTTGATCTTTCTCTCATTTGTTCCTATTTCAAAAGCCCCCTCTGAGCCTTTGCAGCCAAGGGCAGAAGCCATAAACCCCAAGAAATAAAGTAAAACTATCAACTCGAGGAATTTCAGGACAGCCCCAAGATTCCACAGCTTCTGAGCACCGGTGGCTGGGAATCCCTGGTGCCACCACTGCTAAAAGGAACCTCCTGGGCCTGGTTCTCATTTCCATGGATTCCCTTCCCGGCGCTCTGGCCACGCCAGGAGCTGCTGTGACATAAAAAGGTGTTGGTGTAAATGACAGCTAAGACCACTTGACCCCAGCCAGCCTCCTCCTAATTTACTCCAGCTCTGGGGAGGTCTGACTCAGACACCAGCTCGGCAAAACTTGACGGAGAGACAGACAAATGTACTCCCCAACCTGCTGCTGCTCCAGAGGCCTCGGAGCCAATTATCCCAGTGATCTCACTCCTCCTTTCCTTCTCCTCTCTCCCCCTTTTCCCATCACGTGCCCGCTCCCAGCACACGCACGTCCTCCTGCAAGGGGAAAAAAAGCAGCGCCGTGGAGGAATGTGGAGGGTTTGGGAGCCCCCCGAGAGCAGGTAGATCCATCTGAGCAGCGCCTGCCTCCTCCGAGGCGGGAGGAGATCGGTTTACATAAGTGCTTTGCCATATGAAGGAATAATTCAGCGGTATTAATAGAGGTTAAAGTTTCCCAGGGATCCCAAGCAGGCCCCGCAGACACAGGTGGGTTCTTTCACTCGCAGAGATGGGAGGAGTGACACAGCTCCTGCTGGCAGTGGGGCTGCGGGTGCCCACGGGTGGGTCACTGGGAGAGGGGTGTGGAGGTGACACCAGAACCTCCATGTGGCTGTTGGGGGGACAGGAACAGCCAGGCAGGGTGCTAGGTGTTCACAGAATCGTGGAATGGTTTGGTTGGAAGGGAGCTGGATCATCCCATTCCATGCCCTGACACCCTCCACTGTCCCAGGGTGTTCCAAGTTTGGTCCAACCTGGCCTTGGACATTTCCAGGAATGGGGCAGCCACAGCTTACCTGGGCAATCCCAGGGCCTCACCACCCACACAGGGAGGAATTTCTTCCTTATATCTGATCCAAACCTGCTCTCCTTCTTATCTGGGAGGGAGGAGCCGAGCTCCAGGTCAAACTTGGGATCAGGGATCTGTGTGGGGGACACTGGCAACACACCCAGGCAGGGACACACATGGGATGAGGCTCATGAGGTGTCCCACTGAATCCCAGAGCCTCTGAGGCTGGAAAAAGCTCTTCAAGGCCAAGCTGTGCCCAATCCCTGCTTTGTCACCAGCCCAGAGCACTGAGTGTGACATTCAGTCCTTCCTTGGACACCTCCAGGGATGGGGACTCCAAACCTCCCCAGGCAGCCCCTTCCTTTATCTGACCACTCTCTCCACGAGGAAATTGTGAATTCATCGCAGGTGGAGCCCACTCCAAACGAGGTCAGTGATGTGGAGTGGGCTGTGCCAGTGCCACACTGGGAAATTCGCTTTTCCCTAGCTCAGGTGCCACAGACCAACCTGAAACCACCTCCTGCTTTGGCACAAAGCCCCAGCTGGTGCCCAGCCACGATGCAGCTCCTGGAGAGGTGGCTCCAGCCTGACTCAGAGGATAAACCAGCATGGAGCACAGAGAGGGGGGTACAAGAAGAGCCTGGCAAGCCCAAATCCCCCTTTGTTTGGATTAGGATCCCAGATAATGTTGCTGATTCTCCAACACGGAGCTTTTCACAGCCCAGCGAGTTTTACACCACCCCAAAAATAATCATCTCCCAGATTCCTGGTGATTACAGAGCTTTCACCCTGTAAACACACACAGGACCAAGCTCCAGCCCACCCTACCTGACTGTGCTGCCTTGCACGGATTTGGGATTTGGCCCAGAGCCTTGGGATCACAGCCCTGCCCGGAACATGTGGCAGCTGCTCTGCCCCAAAAGGGACTAACAAAGAAATAAGAATATTTGTTAATTTTTTTTTTCCACTGCAAAGCAGTTAAACCTCCTAAGACACTTTTTCCAGACATCTAAATCCTTTAAAAATATTCTCTAGACTCCATAAAACTTACATTTTCCCTGGGTTCTCCTGTGAGTTATTAAAAAGCTGAAGTCCCTACCTTAAGAGCTTAGAGCTCGGTCATGAGCAGAAAACCAACAATGTGGAGTGGCACCTCCCTGTGCATTCAGAGACACGGCCCAGGCTAGGTGGGGAAGGGCAGGAGATGCAGAGAACAGCCCAGCCTGGGGATTTTGGGGTATCCAGGCTGAGGCAGAAGGAGGGATGAGTGTTTGGGATCACTGATGGATACCCTGGATGGGCACAGCGACGTCTGGAAAATTGTTACCACGTCCTCAAGGTTTGCTCTTTTCTCAACAAACACTGGGCAAAGTTGGATTTTAATGACATTTAGTTTGGTTTCTACCAAAATCAAGTTATAATCCTAGGAGCTTTTGATATGCAGGCCAGAAGAAAGTTTTTGTGTGCTGTTGTCCGTCCATCCATCCATCCATCCATCCATCCATCCATCCATCCATCCACCCATCCCCAGAATGCTGTAGTGACAGGGCAAGGGGGAATAAGTGAAAAACTGAAAAAGGGGAAATTTAAATACAATTTAAATTGTCCCTGTGAGGGCAGTGAGGCCCTGGCACAGGTTATCCAAAGAAGCTGTGGCTGCCCGTGGATCCCTGGAAGTGTCCACGGCCAGGCTGGAATGGGGGTGGATCAACCTGGGATAGTGGAATATTTTAGGGAGTGGGACAGGAGGAACTTTCAGGCCCCTTCAAACCCAAACTCTTCTGTGATTCCATCACGGAGGGGCTTCAGAGATGGCGCAGGGTGGATTTTTCCATCGCTGCTTTCCCAGCCCAACACTGTGCTCCAACAGGGCCGGAATCAAAGGGATCTAAAACCCTCCCTGCTTCCCTTGAACATCAGTTTGTCTGGGCCATGAACTCTGCCGCGAAGCGCTCGCCTCTCACTTTTCCCCTCTTTTTTCCCCTTTTTTAAAAGCTTTCCCTCCCTGCTCTTGCCCAGCTCCCTCCCCGCAGCCTCCCAGAAGCACCGGCGTGTTTTTAACCCAGGCATGAAACAATCCCAGAGCCGCAGATTGTGATGTTTCAGATAACATACGGAGAATGTAAATCCTGTCAGCAAGTGCAACAGCCGTAAAAGGCTAAAATGGATTCCTGCGGATTAGAAATAAAGCACAGAAAGGGCCCTGTTCTCTCACTTTCCTCATCCCACAACCTCCTCCGCCCCCCTCTCCTCACTCCACTTAAAAAAAAAATAAAAATCGCCTGGAAATACAAGGGGCGGGTTTAAAAACTTTTTTTATTATTTTTTATTATTTTTTTCTTTTTTTCATCAACTTAAAAGAAAAATAAAATACATTCCAGGAAAAGGACTGCTGCTATGAAAACTCAAACCAGAAAATGCTTAAAGATGTTTTAATGACTTAAACACAGGGCCGGGATTGTGCTTAAAAGTTTCCACATTTAAAAATGAAAAAAAAAGAAAGAAAAAAAAAAAAGAAAAAAAAAAAAAAAAACGGGGGGGGGAAAATTCAATACGAAGCATCCCCCAGTGCTGCTGGATTTCTTGCCGGATTTCTCTCCCAAACCATCGGATTTAAGCCGGGCTTGTTAAACGAGCTCCGTTTAAGCAAAGTTTACGCTTCTGTTCCAAACCCAAAAAAACCCCCCCCAAAAAAAAAAAAAAAAAGCTCCTAAAAATAATGAAGGCCACGTGAGCGCGGGTCCGAGAGGCTGTTAACAAGCAGCTGACAAGTTTCTGCTGGAGGAATTAGCCCCTCATTTAGGAGGAGATTAGCAGAAATCTTCCTTCTCATTACAGAGCGAGGCGCGCTCGCTGCGCCGGGCGCACAAAGAGCCCCGCTCCGAGCTGGCCTTCAGGGGCTGCTTCAAAGCCCGGGGGCGGCCCGAGGGGTCCCCGCTGATGCCACCCCATGTAATTTGTCACGACTGTGTGGTGGAGGGCCCCGAGAGCTGATCCGGCGTGAAGGGCTCGATGGGAGGCTCTGAGGGCAGAGCCGGGAGCCGCTGCAGGGTCACTGCCCCGGGCCGGGCCAGGCCGGGCCGCCGGAGCGGGGGCACCTCAGTGGGGCTGTGAGGGAAACAGCGGGCTCCCATGGGGCTGGGAGCAGGGCAGAGAGAAACTGTGCTAAAACAGCCCGGGAGGGAGGGAGAAATGGAGCTAAAACAGCCCCGAGAGGGAGAGAGGAACTTGGCTCAAACGGCCTCAAAAGGGAGAGACAGATCCAGCTCAAATGGCCTCAAAAGGAAGGAATAGACCCAGGTCAAACGACCCCAAAAAGGACAGTCACACCTGGCTCAAACAGTCTCAAAAGGAAGGAACAAACCCGGGTCAAACGACCCCAAAACAGAGGCCTGGCTCAAACAGCCCTGAGAGGAAGAGACAAACCCAGCTCAAACAGCCCCAAAAGGGAGAGACAAACCCAGTTCAAACAGCCCCAAAAGGGAGAGACAAACCCAGTTCAAACAGCCCCAAAACGGAGAGACAAACCCTGCTAAAACAGCCCCAAAAGGGAGAGACAAACCCAGTTCAAACAGCCCCAAAAGGGAGAGACAATCCCAGTTCAAACAGCCCCAAAACGGAGAGACAATCCCAGCTCAAAGAGCCCTGAGACATCCACGGGCAGCTCCACCATGCAAGTGGCACAGCCTTGGCACAGCTCTGTCCCAGGAGCAACACCTGGAGTGTCTGGTCCAGAATGAAACCCCAAATCCTTTGACAAAAATTCAAACAGGCCGAGCTTTGCCTGTGGATGTTCCCCGTTACTGGTGGGAATGAGGACACACACAGGTACCCACAAGTAGAGAGCTGTTCCCAAACCGCCCCCCAGTGCCTGGGAATGTGGGATAGGAAAGTTTGCAGTGTTTCAGAGCAAAAACGTCACCTGGGTGGAACCCAAAGAGCTCCCCATGTCCTGTCTGGAGCCAAATGTCCCACCCTGCTCCCACATCCCCCTGCACCACAGCAGCCCCGAAGTCAAACTTGATGAACCCAAGGCTCTTCCCACAGCTTTCAGAGGAGGAAAGTCCTCTCCTACAAGGATCCTTGGTGAAAATAAACTGGTGTGGGACAGGGGATCGACCAAACCTCAGCCCTCCACCCCTTTGCAGAGCAGGAATGACCTGCTGAGGCTCAAACCCAAAACAACTCAGCAGCTGCTCTGCCACCCTCTCTCCTTCTTCATCCAAAAACCTCATTTGTCTTTTCCACTCCCTGTTGGAGAGAGCTGGGTGGTTGTTGGGGTACTATTATTATTATTATTATTATTATTATTAATAATAATAATAATAATAATAATAATAATAATAACGTGCAATCATGTTCAAGCCCCAGATTTCCATCCAAAAGAGTAGGAGGCCGCAGTCAGACTTCCCAGACCACAAAGACGCACAGCTCCGTGGCTTTTCCAGCCAGAGTTTCCATTGTATTCTTCCCAGATGAACTCTTAAAATGTGTGTGTGCTATGTGTCAGTGTGTGCACAAACGTGCGTGGTTTTACCTCTCTTAAAAATAATAAAAAAAGACTTTAAAAAAAAACAAGTGAGCAAGTGAGGCTTTCAGGAGGTTAATCACCGACCTGCTGCCAAATTGGATATGTGCATGGAAGGGGGGAGTCAAGGGTTTTAATCCCAGTTTTTGATAAATAGAAGACATTCTAGTCATAATAAAACGTGTTTTACACTTGAGGGGAGGAATAAGGGGGAGAAAAAAGGAAAGTTTTGGCCAGGCACTGCGAGCTCCTGAGCCCAAACAATGAGGTTCAGAAACATAACTGTAACGCATTAGTAAATTGACAATGAAATTGCAGTTACTTCACTGGCTCTTTATTAAATAAACACAGCCCGAGAGGGACCTGTCTGCCCCGGAGGTATTTGCAGAGGGTTCACGTTACAAACCCAACACCGGCACCGCTCCCCCCCAGAGCAAACACATTCCAGCCGGACCCTGCGAGGTGGGGCCGGCCTGGCTTTTCCCCCTGTCACTTTTTCCCTTTGGTGGAGATCCCAGGTTTTACAGCCTCTGGAAGCTTCACCCCCAGCCGTGGCTCCCCTCAGGGTGTGGGAACAGGACATTCGTGGAGCAGCCCCCTCCCACACACCTGCCCCTGTCCCTGCCCTGCTCCTACACCTTTGGAAAGGTCTGAATCTCCCCAGGGCTCCTTCCCATCCCTCTCCCAGCTCCTGGTGGCAGTTCTGCTGTTCCCAACCCTTCCCAGTGAATCCCAACAACAAAAATTCCCCCACCCCATTCACCCAACCACCACTCCAGCCCCAAGCAGTGACCACCAGCACTTCCCACTCAGCAGCTGCACAAAAGGGGCTTCCAACACCATCTCCATCCCTGTCCTGCTCTGGATTGATCCCATCAACATTCCTGATGCTTTGCCAAAGCTTTACCCTCTGCCCTCCAGGGCCGCAGCCACGGGTGGAACCGAGATCACCCATCAGAAACCTCTGGAGAAACAGCTGGAGCTCCCATGTGAGGTGAAGCCACCTTGCAAACCCTTCACCTGCAGCTCTGCCCGACTATTCCAGCCAAATCCCAGCCCCATTCCGGCAGGGAAGCTGGGGTAATCCATCCCCACACACACACGCTGGAGACAAAAGGAACGTCGGCGTGTTCAGCACCTTGCGAGGCCTTGAACGGCTGCCAAGGGCCTTTGGAGAGGGGCCAAGGCAGTCCATGAGATGTGAGGGATCGGGATTCTCAGCAGCCCATGGGGTCTGGAGCAGGCTGTGCTACTGTTGGAGCCTGGTCACGACATGCTCCCCCTTGTTCCGAGATGTACCTCCTGTGGAGGCAGCTTTTCCCCGGCAGGAATTCTATCCCTGTCTGCCAGGAGCAGGGAAAAGCCTCTGTTCCTCTTTCCTGCAGCACCAGAACTCAAAGAAGCGGTGGGTTAAGTGTTTTCCTGCTCTGCTGTCATCAAGGGCTTTGTGAGAAAACATCAGGCTTCCATGAAGGTAAAACACAGAGATGGGAGGAATCCTCTGCAGCAGAGAATTTACCTGTCACCAATTCCAGCCAACCAGTCGCCACCTGGACTTCAAATTTCCCCAGCTCAAGGCTCATATTTCCAAACCTCCATGAAGAAGTCTGAGGTGATGGGAAAACACACCAAAATTCCCTTTTTTGGGGGTAATTTCTTCAACACCTTCTCCACAAACCCTTGGAACAAGGGTGAGGGCATCCCACTCCCATTGAGGAGCCCCCAGGCTGTTCCTGCAGGGGAAGAAGAGGAAGCAGAGACACAGCCACTGATGGCAATTTCAGTAACGTGGAAGACAAAATTGGTATTTCTTTGGTTGTGTCTTTGTGTTGTGGAAGTCAGGAGGTGAAAGCTCAGGGCAATAACGTGATGATTATACAACTCTGCGTCACAGAGAGGGCTGTGGGTGCTCTGCACCTAAATATGGGTGTAGGGACCACTGGAGAGGGATTATCAGGGTTCCTCCTCTTTGTCCCATCCACTCAGGTGTCTAACTGCTTTCAAATCCATCAGGATCAAGCACACACCAAGTGTTTCCTTCACCATCCTGTTTTTCCACGTGAGCAAACGGTGGTGTTGGCACATCGAGCCTTTGGAAGGGCTCAGCGAGAGGGGAGGCAGCAAATTCTCAGGGATTTTGGGATCTTAAAGCAAGACTGGATGTCTCTCCCTAGGAGACAATGCTCCAGCTCCACCAGGGAGTGCCTGGAGCGTGCAGGAGAGCTCCAGGGAATTCCATCTGGCCCCGAGGCTGAACATGGAATCACAGACACGGCCCCTTCCCTGCCAAAAGCAGCTTTAATTTGGTGAGTGAGTGCAAAGGAGAGCTTTCCGCAGAGTTTTTTCATTCTCATAGACTGGTGGAGTTTCAAACTTATTTTTTTTTTCCTCCCAACTTAGTGCAGCCTCCAAGTTTCCCTGTGAAAATTCCATGCTGGGAAGGTTTTGTCTGTGAGTTACCTTTTGCAGACTGCCCAGGTGAAGCCCCCACTTTTAGGGGATTCTGACCTTTTCCTACCTGGGACAGGGGTGGGTTTCCTAATCCCACTTTAAGAAACTCATATCCACTGTGGATTTGCCCTTTGTGGGCAAGGCATGAGGGAGAGAGACTGTGAGACAACATTTACAGGGAGTTACACTCTTGGAGTTTCCATCTTTTCCTCATCCAGGTGGTTCTGAGCATCATCTCTCCTCACAGTGCTCTCCCCTTGATTTCAGAATGTTCCCACCTTCTCCTGCCCCGTTTTCCAAGCCTTGCCATCTGGTAAAGAGTGCTGGAAGCCACCCTGTAATGAAACCTTACCCTGCCTCTTTTTCCAGCCTGTCTGACAGAACAAGTCAGCTGTGGGCCTCAGCACCAACTTTAAACAACCCCCCAATCCAGCAGGTCAGGCCATTTTAGCATCTGTACCTTTTATTTGTAGCAGACTGTTAATAATTAAGTGATGCCTTTCATACAGACATTTACAATAATTTAACCTTGCCCTTGCTGTGTAATTTATTCTTCGCAGAAGCCAATAAAAATAAAGGCCCCAGATTTTGTCCCCCTCGCTCCTTCTCTGTCCATATATATAAATATATACACACACATACAGCCAGGAGAGTGTAATAGGTTTCACATATTGTTCCATAGGTATCATTAGGGTACCAGAGCCAAGTGTCTCAGTTCATATGACTCTTTATAGGTGCCTTATAATCCACATAAAATTGAGTTTATGTTTCCTTTCCATCTGCTGATTCTAAAACAAGATGAGGAAGGGTTTTCTCACTCTTTTTCTCTGTTTTTGTTTTTTTTTTTCCCTTCTCCATTCCAGTCCTCAGTGCACCAAACTTAAAATTTAAAGAGGAACCAACAATCTCCAAACTGGGCATCCTTTATTATCCATCTTTGGTGATGTCTTATCTCTGACCATGATAAGCATTAAAGGCTCCAGGAAAAAGGTTGGAGCAAAGACAAATATCAAACCTCCTGCCCAGGGAGGAAAACCCTTCCCAAGTTTGCCATGGAGTCATTTTTCCTGTTTCTAAATCCACAGAACAGAACCCAGCAGGTAGATGGAATAGGAGTAAGGGAAGGGACTAAAACCAGAGATTTATTTCTTCTCCAAAAAAAACAAAAAGAGAGTTAAAAAAAAAGCACAGGACAGAAGGAAAAAAAGAGCCAGAGCTCAAAGTATTGGCTGCACTTCCACAGCAAATCCTAAAGAGGCTACACAGAGAAACAAAAGAAAAATATTTTCCCCTAAAGAAACATTGGTAAAAACACATTTATTAAAGCCCCAAAATTCCATCACACTTCAGAGCCCCGGTGCTCTGGAGAGCGCTGGGCTGAGCACGGGGCCTGCCCTGCAGGGCCTCCCAGTCTGCCCAGTCCCATCCACCCAGGGCCACCAGCACAGCACAGCTTGGCCTCATCCTTATGGAAGAACCTCAGCTGGGCTATTCCTGCGCTCCCCAAAATCCCCTTTAATGTCCTTCCTGCTCTTAAACCCTCTGCTTTAGTTATCCACCTTTTTAAGGGTGGGAACCATGCCATGGGACAGGTTGGATGGGGCTTGGAGCAAGCTGGGATAGTGGAAGGTGTCCTTGTGCATGGCAGGGAATGAGATGGGATTTCAAGTCCCTTCCAACCCAAAGCAGGCTGGGATTCCATGTTGGAGAGGCCTGGAATCTCTGGTGCACATGGGGGACATGTTTCCCCTGGTAACAGCGCAAAAATTTCCCATTCCATTCCAAGCACAACTTTTTCCCCCAGATCATCTGCGGCAGCAGCTCCATGACATCCCTGTCCCGCTGTCCTTGTTGCTGTTTTCCAGCGGGAGCACAGGGAAACACAGCTCGGATCCCGGTCCCCGGCAGGGCCGGCTGTCCCCTGCTCCCCGTGAGGTGATGGAAAACTTTCCCCGGCATCAGGTGTTGCTGCCGAGCGTGAGCCACTCCAGTCCCACCCCGAGCAAGTGTTATAAACACACAGGCACAATCTAAATATTTATGGCACATGAAATCTCCCGTCTGCTGTTGCTCAGCGCCGAGAGCCGAGGAGGGAGGGAGAGTTAAGAGGTGATTATTGTGCGGGGCCTGTAAACCCAAAAATGTGGGATCGAGCTGCGTCCAGTGCCCTGGAATGGTCACTGCACCGGGAGCAGGTGTCAGCTCAGCTCCCTGACAATGATCTGAGGGGTTTGTCACTGCCTGGGCCTGGGCTGGCCTGGCTTCCATGGGGAAACAGCAGATGGAAAACACGGCCCTGGAAAAAACGGGCTCCTTTTCCTCTCAGGCACCTCCTGAGAGAGCGGCTGCTCCAGCTCGTAAAACCTTCCTGGGGCTGGGAAGGAGGAGCGGAGCACGCCGGGCAATTATTTCCCTGGCCTGGAGAAAAATTATGATAGAATTTGTTTTCTTATTCGTGCTATTTTTTGCTCGGATCTCTGGGGGTTTTGTTAAAGGTTGAAATAAAATTTAAAAAAAAACCAATGAAAACACAAGACAACAGAAGGAGAGAGGCAGGCTGAGGGAGTTCCATGTGTTTCTGGAACAATTGCCCATTGATCCAGCCTGGAAAGTGCTGAGTATCTGGAGGTGATAGGACTGTCTTGGCAGCAAGAAGCAGAGCTGCTTTAGGAAAAAATGCTCCCCTTAGCAAAGTTTGGGGAGCTGGTATTGCCCAAAGAGGTCACACCAACACAAATCCTGCCCGTGCTACTCTCTGGGTCTGCACCAACTGCCCCAGGCCACCACAGAGACCTGACAAGGTGAATGATGCCCACAGCAAATCCTTCCTGTCCTCTTGGGAGCTGCTGCTCCCACAGACGCAGGGATTCCCATCAGGAAGGGTGGCACCACCCGGAGCAGTGGGATTTTAGCTCCTGGTGGCTTTGGTTTCTGGCTGGCACAACCCAAGGGAGCAGCACGTGGGCATTGGTGCTCTGCTCTGCTCTCCAGGCAGTGGTGGCAGCTGAGACCCCAAAGTCAGTTTAACTCCGCACCAGTGATGGTGCAGAAGGCTTTGATGTTTTTTTCTGGATGAATCCCAGAGCCAAATTATAAAATCCAGGCAATTTCAGCTCCAGGTGGGAATTTATACAGGGTTTCACCTTGATTTGTGCAGGAGATGCAAGCACAGGCCAGAGACAGGATCAGCAGGACACGCATGGGACCCTCTGGGGTGAGCTCCACCAACCAAAACCTCCTTTCTCCAAAACACAGCCTCATTTTTTTCCCAGCCCTACTCCTCAAATCCACTCTCAACTTCAAAGAAACCCTCCAGGGCCTCCAAGTGCTGCCAAAGGAGAGCAAACACAACGACTTCCACATCCTCTGGGAGCAGGAGTGGGTCATGGATCGCTCCAGAGAGGCTGCGGAGGAGCGGGGCCCCAGCCCAGCACAGCCAGGGCACGCTGGGCTTGGCACTCCTGGGCACACCAGGCTTGGCACTCCTGGGCACACCAGGCTTGGCACACCTGGGACACGCTGGTTTTGGCACACCTGGCTGGTTTTGGCACACCTGGCTGGTTTTGGCACACCTGGCTGGTTTTGGCACACCTGGCTGGTTTTTGGCACACCTGGCTGGTTTTGGCACTCCTGGCTGGTTTTTGGCACACCTGGCTGGTTTTTGGCACACCTGGCTGGTTTTTGGCACTCCTGGCTGGTTTTTGGCACTCCTGGCTGGTTTTGGCACACCTGGCTGGTTTTGGCACTCCTGGCTGTTTTTTGGCACACCTGGCTGGTTTTTGGCACACCTGGCTGGTTTTTGGCACTCCTGGCTGGTTTTGGCACTCCTGGCTGGTTTTGGCACTCCTGGCTGGTTTTGGCACTCCTGGCTGGTTTTTGGCACACCTGGCTGGTTTTTGGCACACCTGGCTCATGTTTACACCCACATCCAGTGTGGTGCCAGCCCCACACCACGGCAGCAACAGGCCTGGCTCTGCCGGGAACGAGCACAATCTGTCGAGGAATTCTGCTCCCAGGAAGCTGAGGGCATTTTCTATGGGAAACAAAAGGAATCTGCCCTTGGGAAAGTGGAATTTTTTGTGTTCTGAACAGGCAAAGTTGGATATCACCTCGTGCTTACATGGCCTAACATCCATCCCTGGGACTCAGGGGTTCACCAGGTCATCAGTGAGACAAGGGGCAGCTTTGGAATTCTTCCCATTCCCCATTTCCCAGATTTCTCATTTAAACCTCTCCCATACCTCAACAAAACACATTCCTCCAGGAACAACAGCCCAGCCAAAGGTAAAGCTACTGTGGATGTCCAGGAGCCTCCAGGCAACACCACGTCTGAGCTCAAGCCTCCAAAAAAGCCAAAACCCTCCAGCTCAAACTAATAGACACATCTGCCAACAGCTTGTTTTAATTTTTTGGAACCACTCTCTAGATTACTCAATTGCCAAGAAAAAGAAGAGATATTTATGATAGCAACTGGAAAGCCTTGAAATTCCAAGTCAGATCCTCAGTGGTGTAAACTGAGGCTGCTCCAGTGAGTCAGGGGGCCATTGCCAATTCACACAGGTTGAAGTGGCTCTCTGCTCTCATCTCCTGGCTCCCCAGCACGCAGGGACAATTAAAGGCAGCTCAGGCAGGCACTCCATGAATATCTGCCACTCTCTGCTCTGAAGTCATCCCCTTGGAAAAGAATCAGAAGGGCAAAAAATGCAGAAGTGGAAGCAGACATTTGCTCCTACCTTGAACTCGGAGCTGCAGCTGCAGCAGGAAAACCAAAAGCTGGAGGGACAGAGAACACCTGCTGAGAGCGTCCAGTAGTTCTGAATGTTTTGTTCTATAAACCAGGGAAAAATTTGTGGGTTTAGTTTGAAATAGGTTCAAGTAGGATTTGTTTGTGTTAAAAGCAGGGAGAGGTTTCAATAGTGAAGGAGCACGAGGGAGCTCTGGAGACACTGAACCCCTGAGCAGGTGCATGGGTTTCTGGAATATTCAGCAGGTGTTGATGTGCAGCTCAGTGAATCCCAAACTTTCCTGTACTGAAAAATGTTCTTTCCATCAAAAAACTTCTCCTGAGGTGGTTTGGTTCCGAATCAGGGCCTGGTGTGACAGGGGTGGGTGAGGTTGGTGTGTCACTCACCTGGGCCATGTGTCAGGAGACATCTCTGTGGTCAGTCAGGGGTTAAAGAATGGACTTTGTTCTTAGGCTTTGGAATAAAAAATTAAAAAAAGCAGAATTTGATTAACAGAAGAAGAAAACACAAACTGAGGTGTGCACCAAAAACACACCAGAGCAGGAGCAAACACGTTACCTGGGAGTAACTTTAGTCATGGTAACAGTTCTTAAACTACTCACACTGAAGTGATGGAGACTCCTGCAAGACCCTACAGAGCATTTAAAAAAATATTTAAAAAAAACCCTAATTTTTTAATGCCTTAAAAAACCGCATCAACCAGAGGTGAGCTCCTGTCACCCTGGCAGTTTGCACCAGGAACGAGCCCTTTGAATTTAGAGCTGAATTTAATCTCAGGATGGGATTTTATGGCCACAACATCACCCAGGCCCAAAAAGGGAGTTTATAAAGGACAGGGTGACACAATCTGAATTATAAGGCCATGAATGACAGCGCTTTCATCACCCCATTCAAGCCACCAGTCCCTCCCAGCAAAGGGTGCTGGAGCAACTGGGAAGGTGGAAGGATCTTCCTTGGCTTCAGAGATCTTGGGATCAGGCCCAGATTTTCTACGGATTTCAACTATTTTATATCCTTTCAATCCTTATTCAACCAGATATTTTTAAATATTTGTCATTTCCTAATCTCAAATTTTGCCTGGGTGTAACTGTTGTGCCAACTGGTACTGGATGAGTTCCTTGAAGAGGCTCTTCCTTGAATTTGGGATGGGATTTTCCTGTGATTTTGGTGACACCTTGATTCCTTTCAAGTGCTCATCCCCTTTTGTTCCAGCCCACACTGACACTGCAGTGTGGGGATTTTAATTGTGGGGATTAAAAGAAAAATCAAAAACACCTTTCCAGTTATTGGGGGTTTCATTTTCAGTTTTTCAGGAAGAAAAGACACGGAAAAAAAATAATAAAGAGAAAATGGAAGGTTGAAAATGATTGGGTTTCGAGGGAAAATATATTTTTGGCATTGAAATGAGGAAAAGCACCAGGGTTAGGGAAAAAACCTGAACTGAGCTCTGAAACTTTACCTTCCTTTAATTATCCAGGTGACATTTCAGACATTCAGGTTTTCTTTTTGCATCTGCATATTGAAAACACCCTTTTAAAAACACTTTCAAAAAAACCAGCTGCTCCTGAACATTTATTTAGCAAAAAGTAAATCTTATAAAAATTCAATTGCAAAGTAGTTAAGGTATTTGAATTTTATATATTTATATATATATATATATATATATATATATTTTTAAGGAAAGAAGAATCCCAAGAAAGAAAGTATTTGATGGCTAATAATCTCATTTCAATATAATAGGACCTTTCTTTTGCAAAGAGCAAGACAGGTTAAAAGATATAATTATGACTTTGCAAACTCTCCCAAGTGCTACGAGATCATCTGACAGTTCTGATCCCGGGCTCAGCTCTCAGAGGGGAAAAGTCTTTGTCTAGTTCGAGAGTTAAAGAGACAGGATCCCTATTCCACCCTCTGCCTACATTGCAATTTAACTGTCAAAAAAATCCAAGCTGCAAAATTGTCTTATTCCAACACAGCACAAGGAAAGAGAGAGAGGTTTGAGACTGACCTGTCAAACGCACCCTCTTTAAAAATGTATAATATATTTTAAACATTTTTTTCCAGAGGTACTTAAAGGTTAAAGATGTGCCAAAGAAGGAGGATGGATTTTTTTTTTGCTCTCTCTTTTTTTCGCTAAAGCTTTTTAAAACAATTAAAACAAAAAAAAAAAAAAGAAAAAAAAGGAAAAGAAAAAAAAATTCGAAATTAGGGATCATCAGTGTAAAAAATCCCCTGAAGATCAAAAGAAACACATTAGAATCACATTAATTCTGATTTAAAAAAAAAAAAAAGAGAATAAATCCCCTCTTTCAATGGGAAGAGAAACTTGGAGGACATTTAAATGGTGTTTCCATTGTCAGGATGTGCAGGAAGGTGGAGCAGAGTGTCAGGGAGAGATGGAGCCCACGGAGCCACGGGCAGAGCCAGAGCCTGCTGACACTCCAGGATATTCCAGGGCTTTTTAAAGCTTGGCTTTTTTCGTGTTTCAAAATAGGGAAAGAAGGAGAAGAAAATATTTTCCCCAAGTAACCAAACAAAAGGAGCCATTTCCACGGGGGGGGGGGGGGGGTTTCCAAGGAGCCACAAACAAACAATTCCCAGTCGTTTTTTGACCAAATATAGGTGGCAAATGTGCAGCTGGACACGGCCAGAGGCTCATCCCTGGTGCCACCACCCTCTGTCACCCCACAGGGACACGGGGCCTGGGAGTTGCAGGAATTCCAGGCTGGGAGCTGGGAGCACAGGATTTGGGTGTTTATGGAATGACAGGATGAGTTAGGTTGGGAGGACTTTAAAAATCATTTTATCTCACCCCTTGCCATGGGCAGGGACATTTCCACCATCCCAGGGTGTTCCAAGCTCTGTTCAGCCTGGCCTTGGGCACTTCCAGGGATCCAGGGGCTGCCCCAGCTTCCATGGGCAACCTGTGCCAGGGCCTCACTGTGAAAAAATTCCCATTATTCATCCTGCTGCAAGACAGGAGCAAGACCCTCACAGATGATGAGTCAGTTCCCTGGAGACAGCGATTTCCCACCTGACAGAAACCAAGTGGGAGCGTGTTCAGGTCCATTATCCACCTTCATCCCAGCCCAGCAAACTGGGAATTGGAGCTCGGGTCTCTCAGCCCAGCAGAGTACATGAGTCTTTATCTGCTGCTTGTCCAAGGAGCCACCTGGGTTTTCCTCCCTCCTAAACTGGGATCTGCTCCTTCCCAGCCATGCCTTGATGGATGGATGCACAGCCAGGGCTGGGTGACAGATTTGTGACTGTGGCACAAAAGGCTTGTGAAATGACTTCCCTCCCTGTCCCACCTGCCATCAGAGATCATTCCCATAATGATTCCTCTCCTAAACCCACCAGGAAAAATGGGAATCTCATCCAGGCTCTCAGCTGATCCTTCCAACCAAAGGCTGCCAGGGAGGGGACCTGTGTGAAAGTCACAAGCTAAAATCTATTTAGGACAGAGAGCCAAAGGACAAAACCTTGGGGATTTTCCCAAATTATTGAAGATCAAATAGTCCCAATCCAGCAGCACCTGCAGACTTGTATCACCTGTGCAGAGGCTGCACAGCTGGGCTGATGTTTCAGGCTTTAAAGTGCTTGGAAACAGCCCCTGATTTCCTTGGATTTATAGGAACCAAGGCCGTGGGCACACCCAGTAAATCCACCCTGAATGGTATCAGCACAATCCAAGATAACCTGGCACCAGCCTGATAAGGGGCAGGAAAATCAACCCACCCCTGTGGCAAATTCCTGCCTTTCCAGCCCTCCTCAGCCTGTGTTTCCAGGTGGGTGGGGAAATCAAGGAGTTTTGCAGCAGCACGGAACGTCAGACTTGGGAGCTTGGGAACAGGGGGAAGTTGTGTGCTTGTCTTCAACATTTAATATCAAGCTCTAGTGAGCTGGGGGTGACCAGACTGAAAAAAAACAACCCAAAAACAGGGATAGGGACCTCCTTAAAGCATTCTGGGAAATGTCTTTGTCCTTCGTGCCATGCTGGGAAGTGTCAGCACAGCCCTGGGACCCACAGGGTGAGTGGGCTTTTGGGCTTACTCACTAAAAATGGAAGCCAAACTGGACTCCTGCCCCAGGAATGCCGCCAGATTCCTGCTCTGAAAGGAATGATAAACCTTTGGGATGCTGCTTCTCTGACAGTGCAGAACCAGGGGCGAGTCTGGGGTCAGAGCTCCTCGTGGAATGGCTCCAGTCCCGCTTCCCTTCCATCCACAGGGGTCTTCCCTGAAGAGCAGCCCCAAACCCAGCAGTGAGACCGAGGTGTGCTCCTGATGGATCATCCTGGGGCAAAGGGCTCCCAGGGGCTGCTCTTTTCATGGATGTCTCCCCAGGAAGAGAACAAAGCCTTTCCCATGCTTTCCCATCCCAAATTCTCCTTGGTTTGCCACAGCCTTTCCAGGGATGAGGTGGTGATGGGGGTTTTCCTGGTGTAACCGGGAGCAGGATCTGGGTCTCCTTGGAAAAATCCTTGTGCCAAGGCTGAATTCCTCGTGGAAAGCTGCCAGGATTCTGCCCACAGATGAACCCAAACTCATCCGCTTTGTACAACTTCCTCTTAACCCAACCCATTTTCCAGCTCATCTTGCCTTATTTGGGATGAGTTTGGAAGGATTTGTCCCTCGCTGTCAGGGACAGGCTGGCTGTGACAGCACCAAGAGGGCCGCAGGTGTTGGAAGGGAATTCCAGCAGGGAAAATCATGGATGTAGAGAGAGGGACAGTGGGGAGAGGACAGCGTGTGACAAAGGGGAACACCCTTCCAGCAACACCCATCCAAAGGGGAAAGGGAATCGGCAGGAGAAACCCCAAGAAATCGCGGATAAACCCATCCACGTGTGGATTTATCCTGTTAAAATCACGGAACAGCTGATCCAAACCATGGGTAGCACCAGCAGCTCTTCCGGGATTTTCTCAGGAGGGGAATTGTGCGGGGGGTGTGAGGCTGGTGGTGCCAGTGCCACCCTGTCCTCGGTGTCCCCAGCAGGGGAGCGGAGCTGCCCCTGGGCTGGGCCCTGTCCCTGTCCCCAGCCGGGCCCCCCTCGGTGCTCAGCTCTGCTTTGGCTTGATTGATTTTGTAATTGCTCGTTTAATTGAACAGTTACAGCAACACTACCAGGGAAAGGTTTCAGGGCTGGGAAGGGAGGTGGGAGGGTGTGGGGGTGGAAGGGGAATTGGAGCTGGGGAAAGAGCAAAATGGGTTTTTCCCTGTTCCTCAAGATGCAAAGAGAGGAGAGGCAGGGGATGAGTTCCCTTCAGCAGGAACTGAGGAGGAGGAGAGCTGAAAACAATAAATTACAGGAGGAGAAGAAGAAAAATGAGAAGTGGGTTGAAAAGTGTGGCAGGGCCAGAGGGTCCCAGGGACTGCTCAGCCTCCAACTGACATCGGCTTCCTGCGGGCTGGGAGTGCTGGGATGAGGAAAATGGGCCACCAAGAAGGAAAGAGGGGAAGCTGGGAGGGGGGAATGAGCAGGACGAGGTGGGAAAAGATCTCAGTAAAAGGCACAGGAGCATCATGGAGAGGAAGGGAAGGATATCCCTGTGTCAGAGGAGCTGCAGAGAGCCGAGGGGGGAGGCAGAGCAGGGGAGCTCAGGAACGGCTCTACTTCACAGGGACTTCTGACAAGGGAAAAGGACCACGGGACCATGGGACAGAGGGCAGGGTCACACGGGATACTGGGAAGGAATTGTTCCCTGTGAGGGTGGGGAGGCCCTGGCACAGAATTCCCAGAGAAGCTGTGGCTGCCCCTGGATCCCTGGAAATATCCAAGGCCAGGCTGGACGAGGCTTGGAGCAGCCTGGGATGCTGGAAGGTGTCCCTGCCATGGCAGGAGGTGGCACTGGATGATCTTTAAGCTCCCTCCAACCCAAACCATTCCATGATTCCCTGTGTAAAGCCACGGCGTGCCCAGCTGTGGGGTGGGCAGTGCCAGCCCCTCACCGGGGTGAGTGTGAGCCAGGAGCTCGCTGGGAGCGTGTCAGGAAAAGGACAGGAGAATCCAGACGGGGTCAGGGGGGAAGGTGCACACAGAGGCCACGCTGCAGCTCCACAGCGAAGCAGCTCAGGTTTCAGTTTCGGGGCTGCAGGGGGACAGGAGGTGGGCTCTGCATTCCCTGGCAGGCAGCACAAGGCAGGTTTAAAGAATATCCTTCCATTTAGGAATTTGTTTATTATTCTTAACTAAGCAGCTCAGACAGGCAAGCCGGCAGCACCGCATCCACGCTGGCTCCCCAGGAAGGCAGGGAAGGGAGGGACAGGAAGGCAGATTTCCAGACCGGGGGCAAAGGGATTTGTGCCCTGCTGGGCGAGGGAAGGGGGCAAAATGTTTTGCCAAGTTATTTAGGAGAAGTGGAAGAGACTCAGCTTTGGGATATCAGGGGAGCCAGGGTGGGGAGTGCCCGAATGGGATCAGAGCTGAGCTGCTGTCCTCAAACCCAGCTGCACCTTTGGGGTGGCTGCTCCTCTGACACTTCAGCCCTTGAGACTTTCATCTGAAATTCCTCAGACCCAGAGCAGAGACTGAGAAGTGTTTTCTAGGGAGGAGGGAGAAGTGGTCCCTCTCCTGTTAAAATCCACTCATTCCATGAGGAGTCACAAGGCACCAGGACATTTGTGGTCAGAGAAATCCCCTCACCTGGCAGGTGTGTCAATATTGAGGGATCAGGGCACATGTCCCAGCTCCGCATTTTTGAATTTCTGGACCATCTGGAAGTCTTCAGCCGCTACAGCGACAGCAACCCAGGCCAGGTTGGAAATTTCTCCTTGTGAGAGTGGTGAGGCCCTGGCACAGGGTGCCCAGAGCAGCTGTGGCTGCTCCTGGATCCTTGGAAGTGTCCAAGGCCAAGTTGGAACAGCCTGGGATGGTGGGAGGTGTCCCTGCCCATGGCACGGGGTGGAACTGGAAAAGCCAGGTTTGTCAGCCCCAATCTCCCAAAATCCCTGAGCCGAGTGTGCAGATTTGGGTGCTGGACACCCATTCTGGTGTGAGCATGAGCAGGACAGCGAGGGAAGGACACCCCCCCCTCCTGTGTGCTCACATTCCTGGAAATGAGGGCCAGGAAGGTCACTCGGGATAAATCAAGGAGGGAAGTGGTGTGGGAGCCCGTGGATGCCAGGGAGATCTCGGCAGTGAGAGGTGCTGGGGGAGGAATGGCTGATGAGACTGGGAGTGCCACATGTGGGGGAAGCAGAAAATCCCAGGAATGGAAGCAGGGAAACGGTGGCAACCAGAACAGGAGGCAGGAAAGGTCCCTCATCCTGGCCATAACCAGGGCTGGGTGTTAACTCCCGGGATTATCCTGCCCCAGAGGCTCCCCGGCCCGGCTGACAGGAAACCTCACGCTGGAAACTCGCTGCTGTTCGGTGCAGAGCGTCTCACTCCTGGTGGGAATTTGTTCCCCATCCCTGGAACACTCCTGGGAGCAGAGCAGCAGGCAGGGGCTCCCACCTGGCCCCCCCAGCAGGGAGCAGAGAGCTGCCTGCCATCCTCTGCCAGCCCTCAGCCACCTTCCACCACCTCCCCGGCCAACTCTCCCCTCTCTCCTTTTTGCTCCCATTCTCCACTTCCCCTTCATCCCTTTATTTTCTCCTTGCCGTGTCTCTCCTGTCTCCCGGCCAAACTCATCTCACCTGTGCCCCACCAGCAGAGCTCAGCACTTTCTCTTGTGGCTCAGCTGAGCCTCCAGAAGCCTTTCAGTGGTCAGTCCTCCCCCAGCACTCTCTGGACCGTCTCCCTCTCTCCCTGCTCCCTTCCCCCTCCTTTTCTCTCGCTCCCATAATATTTTCCATATGAAGAAGCCTTCCTGAAGCCGCACACTGCCCTCTTGGCGAGTCTTAGGCGAGTTAGAGGAGACCCTGGGAGCCTTTAATCCTCTCTCTCTCGCTTGCTTTCATCCTCAGCCACAGCTGGACGCCCCATTGATGTGGAACAGACCAAACACCAGGCCCCTCACTAAGCTGCTGCTGTGGGGCCTCTTCTCCTCCCGAGCCGAGCGCTCAGCCCGTGGCCGGCGAGGCCCCGGTGTGTCCGGCTGCCCCTCCGCACCCAGCCCGGGGGTCCCAGCTTTGCCTGCCTCCCCCTGCCCTGCTTCCCTCTCACTGCTCCTGCTCTCTCCTGAGCCATCTTTCACCACTCTGTTCTGAGAGTTCTCTCCTCCTCCCTCATCCCAGTATTTCCCTTTCTCAGGATTGTTTAGGATCGATTCCCCACTGCCTCTCGAGCCTGGCTGAGGGTGAGGGGTTGCTCTGTGTTGATGTGCTGAGGATGCAGCTCGTGGTTATCTCAGGGCGGGCCTGGTGGGCTCCTCCAGCAGAACACTCAGGTGGTGAGACTGCAGTCAGCTCAGAGCTTTGGGAAGAAGCCTCTTTTAAAGTCCACTGCAGGTGAGGCAAGAATATCTTTGAACTGCGGAGTGGTTTGGGTTGGAAGGGATGTGAAAGATCACCCAGTGCCACCTCCTGCCATGGCAGGGACACCTTCCAGTGTCCCAGGCTGCTCCAAGCCCTGTCCAGCCTGGCCTGGGATAATTCCAGGGATCCAGGGGCAGCCTGGGATGGCTCACAGGAATTTCCATCCACCTCCTGCCCAAGATTTGCAGCACGGATAAGCCGGGATAAGCAAACTGCTGTGTCTGGGGACCTGCCTGCAGCAAGGGACGGTCCCTGAGCGGAGCCACTCGTCCTCAGGTGAAATGGGAAGGGGAATGTCACAAAGCCACCTGAGTGTCACAGACACTGTGCCAGCAGCTGCCTGGTGACAGGCAGGTCCCTGCAGGTGTCCCAGGCCAGGCTGGACGGGGCTTGGAGTCACCAGGGTTGTGGGACGGGTCCCTGCCATGGCAGGGCTGGCACTGGGGCTGTGGCAGGGTGTCACCGGGGCTGTCTCACGGTGTCACCGGGGCTGTCTCACGGTGTCACCGGAGCTGTCTCACGGTGTCACCGGGGCTGTTACAGGGTGTCACCGGGGCTGTTACAGGGTGTCACTGGAGCTGTCTCACGGTGTCACCGGGGCTGTCTCAGGGTGTCACCGGGGCTGTCTCAGGGTGTCACCGGAGCTGTTACAGGGTGTCACCGGAGCTGTGTCAGGGTGTCACCGGGGCTGTGTCAGGGTGTCACCGGGGCTGTGTCAGGGTGTCACTGGGGCCATGTCTCAGGGTGTCACCGGGGCCATGTCTCAGGGTGTCACCGGGGCTGTCTCAGGGTGTCACCGGGGCCGTCTCAGGATGTCACCGGGGCTGTGTCAGGGTGTCACCAGAGCCATGGCAGGGTGTCACCGGGGCTGTGTCAGGGTGTCACTGGAGCCATGGCAGGGTGTCACCGGGGCTGTGTCAGGGTGTCACCGGAGCCATGGCAGGGTGTCACCGGGGCTGTGTCAGGGTGTCACCGGAGCCATGGCAGGGTGTCACCGGGGCTGTCTCAGGGTGTCACCGGAGCCATGGCAGGGTGTCACCGGGGCTGTCTCAGGGTGTCACCGGAGCCATGGCAGGGTGTCACACGGGCTCGTTGCTCTCCCGGGGGCTCTCGGGGGTCACCGGGGCTCATTCCTGAGCCTCCCCCGCCCCCTGGCGGTCCCGCTCCGCCACTGCAGCCCCCGCTGCTCCCCGAACCCGAAACCTCCCCAAACCCCGACATTTTCAGCAAAGTCCAACCCAGAAGAGCTTCTGTGGGTGTGACAGCAACCAGAGTAAATCAGCTGCAATCAACTGCAATTGCAGCCTTTCCTGGGAGGCAGCAGAAAGGAACTGGCTCCATCCTTGAGCTCCAAAGGAACTTTGGGGAATCCAAGGAGACAGTCAGGGAAGAGGTGGATTGATAACAGAGTTCAGAGAAAGGGGGAAAAATGATCTGAGTTGTCAGGAACACAGCTGAGAAGGGGAAATCAAAATATTGGGATGCAGCCGTCCGGAGTGGAAGCACTGAGGGAAGCAATGGAGGATGGGAATGATCTGATCTCCGAGGTCACAGTGGCTGCAGAGGCATTAAAGTGGAGCAAGGCATCAAAGAGCAGGGAGGCAGAGCTGGGAGGAGCGTTCAGACGGGGCTGGTGCAGCACCAGAACTGGAGAACACTGCAGCCTCAACTGGGTAAAGAGATCTTTAGAAATGACATGGATAGGCCTGATCCTGCTGTGTCACTGGGCTGGATTAAGTGACCTCCTGAGATAACATTCATCTTCTCTCCTGCAATTCTATAATTAAAATCATATTGATCCTCTGTCAGAGATGCAGCAAAAGGACCAACTTCATTACATCCCTGCTGCTCCAAAATGCCAGGATAGGACAGGCATCTCCTCACACCTTGTCCTGCCCCACAGCGCCTCTCCCCTTGGCCAGGACCTTCCATGGATGCAGGGAACGCCGTGGGAAGGGCTGAGGAACAGCTCTTGACTCAGTTTGGAGGCAACCAGTTGCAGCAACTGAACTAATTGCAGACTCCTGGGATTTGTTTGCCGGAGCCCGAGCGTGTTCCCCCTTCTCGTTACCGCGCATCAAGTGCCTGATGAGAGAGGGATTTGGGGACAAGACAATGCAGAGATATCTAGCACAAAATGATTAGCCAGAATGTATTGTTAATAAGCTGCTTATTCATATAATTGGAAATGATTTGCAGCCGGGGTGTCAGCGGAGCCTGTGTGTGCTGCTCTGCTGGAGCGGGGCAGGTACCGGCCCAGGGGACGCTGTGCTGGCACGGCAGCTCCCTGCTCTGCTCTCGCTCCTTCAAGGGCAGGGAAGGACACAGGGAGGGGAAGGGGAGGCAGAAGGTGTTCAGCCAAGACCTGCTGATGAGGGACACGATTTCCAGTGTGGGAAGTACAGGGTGTCTGGGAGCAGATCAAAGCACAGGCCTCTCCAGCATCCTTACAGCAGCCAGAGAGAGAGGCTGGGAAAGCTTGGCCTCTAGGCAAATAAGAGCTGACACTGCTTCTGCTTCCCAGAGCAGCTGTTTGGGGCAGAACTGGGTGTGGAAGATCATGAGGGAGTACCCCCAGAGCTGGGACAGCTGTCACCAAAGGGCACTTTGGTTGTGGGATACACACAGGGCAGCTCCAGGACTGACCTGGAGGATTCCACAGGTGGCTTTGCCAGGAGCGCTGGCTTTGTGTGGATTTGCAGGAGGCTGAGTTCCTCACAGAGGAGGAAAGGAGGAAAAAAGCGACAGAAACCAATCCCCATTCCCTCTGCTAGCCCAGGCCTGCAAAGCACCTGGGTGCAGAAACAGGGAAGTTTATGTGAGACCAAAACCTGGAACATTTCTCTCCTACCAGCCAGGGAGGAAGAGGACCCAGGTGTGTCGACCTGACCCTTCACTTACAGCTGGGGGGACAGGAGGGTGACAAAACAAATGCCACCAGCCAGGCAGGAGCAGCAAGAGCTTTTGGCACCAGGACAGGCTGTGCTCTGAGCTCAGCCACTTCCCCAAAAACACCCCGAGATTATGTTCATATAATGTTGTGACAAAACGTGGGGAGGTGTTTCCGTTTGAGGCAAGAGCTTGGCACTTCCCCCAGCTGTGTCACTGCCAGGCAGGGGGATCACAGGACACCCACACTGGCACAGGACACACCAGGCAGCGATGCCCCTTCCCTGGGCCTGAGGATGGCCATGGAGCTGAGAGCCCTGATCCTGCTGCCTCTCTGCTTCCCAGGTAGGAGAAGGGTTCGGCGTGTCCTGGGGACAGGGACAGCTTTCCCCAGTTCCTGCAGCCTGGGGAGCTCCTCCAGCACCAGCCAGGCTCTGATCTGGGTGGGAGGGAAGGGCAGCCCCAGTTCCCACCACACAGCCCTGGCTCCTCCAGGTTGCCGGGATGATCCACACTGGGAGCACAGAGCCTCTCCCAGTTGGCCTTTCCCACCTGCTCAGCTCCTCTGAGGGCAGTCCTGGCTCAGGGCAGTGTCCAGGGCAGCAGCTGTCCCTCCCCAGCCCTGCAGAGAGCACAGAGCTCCTGGCACGTGCTGGGCTGGGGAGCGAACCCACAGCCAGCACAACCTCACAGCCGTGAGCCGCTGGCATCGCTGAGGATGTGGCAGGGGGAGCTGCTTCCCTCTGCTCCTTCCCACCATCCCAAACAGAGCCCCAGGGTGCTGTGGGCAGGGGATGGTCCCCATTTGCCTGCAGGGACAAGGGACAGCTGCAGACACTGTGCCACACGTGGCTTGAAGGCGCAGCACCTCTGTGCTTCTCTGTGGGCTTTAATCCACGGCTGCATCCCCAGCTCTAATCCCAACACTGCCCTTCCCATTTCCAAGCAGGTGAATTCAGCATGGGGAAGGGATTTGGGGTTTTGGAGTTCTTCCAGCCACTGGAGTCCATGGGGGAAGGCTGGAGGCAGAGTTTCCCTGTTTCCCTGGAGAGGCTGTGGCAGCTCTGCACCTTCACAGAAAGGGAGATTGGACTCAGAAGGGGCTGCCCAGGGAGGTGGTGGAGTCACCACCCCTGGAGGTGGTTAAGGAAAGACTGGATGTGGCACTGAGTGCCATGGTCTGGGTGCTGTTAGGACATAGCTTGGATTTGGTGATCTCAAAGGTCTTTTCCAACCTTATTGATCCTGTGTTTGCTTCTGTCATGCTGCAGTTCTGTGCTTCTGTGGTTGCGTGATCAGCTCCCCTCTCCCTCACCACATCTGATCCTTCCAGGTCTCCAGGGCCAAAGCCCTGAAGTGCAGAGACGACGGGAAGGGGACGCTCTGTATTTCAAGTGTCCTTACACAGCACAGACTGAAGGCAGGCAGACAAAATACTGGTGTCTCCAGAAAGGTGGAAGATGCCAAGAAGTGGTGGACACATATTATGGACACGAGAAAAAATCCAAAGATGGGAGAATTAAAATAGAGGATAACGCCACTAGGAAGACTGTGTTCATCAACATGACTGACCTCAAGGCAGAGGACTCAGGCACATATTTCTGTGCTATTTACCAATATTACAATCAATATATGCCGCTAAGGGTGGTCACACTGAATGTTTTCAAGGGTGAGTACCTGCATCCCACCCAAAGCAGTCTTGTCAGGAAGCAACATCATTCCATCCCCTGCTCTTCCCCTCGTTCCCCACAGCTGAGCAGCTTCCCCTGATCCCCCCAGCCCCTTCCCCAGCCTCGCTCCCTGCTTTCCTTCCCACACAGGGAGTGAAGGAGCCCTGCAGACCTGGCTGGTCCTGCTGGCTCCCAGCTCCCCCTGCCCTGCTGAGGGGCTCTCCTGAGGGAGTTGTGTGCCCAGCACACACTGTTGGTGTTTCACAGAGCTGCTCAAGTGGGAGTTGGACACCCTGGCAGTGCAGTGCCCAAACAGCAACAGCGTGGTCTGGTGCCGGAGAGGGCAGACTGACTGCACGGTCCTGGTGGAGGGACAAACATCTTCAAGACGGAGTGAAATTCAATCCCTGCAAGACAGAGCATCAATCAAGTATGCTCAAGGGACTCCCACTGTCACCATGGAGAAGCTGCAGACCCAGGACTCTGGAGTGTACTGGTGTGTAGTGGGCTCCGAGCACACACAGATAATGGAGGTCGTGCTGTCTGTGTTCAAGAGTGAGTTCCTGCCATGTTCTCAGTTTCCAAGGGTGGGTTCTTACTGCACTCACTTTCCAAAAGTGGGTTCCTACTGCATTCTCACCCAAAAGTGAGCCCCTTCTGGCAGCCAGGTGTGGATGGGGGCAGGTCTCAGCCCAGGTGACACCCATGTCTCCTCCCTCCAGCACACACAGTGACAACTTGTCCATAGGACCTTTGAGCCAGAGCTCAGGCCTGGCCCTTCATGCTCTGTCTGCTCCCAGCAGGGGCTCAGGAGAGGTTCCTGTGAGTCCCACAGATGAAGATGCTCATCCCAGCTGCTCCCACAGGGCCAGACCAGTGGCTCCAGCACTGGTTCCCTCTGGGAGCTGCTGGGACTCTCCCCCATGCCAGGCACTGCTCTTGCTCTGACCCCACAGTCACCAACCCTCCCAGATCCCAGGCTGAGTGTCCCACCCTGAGGGAACCAGAGGAGGGGGACAGGACCCCCAAATTTATGACACCTCTGCTTGGGGAATTTGGGTGCAGTCCCCTTCTGCTTAGGGGAGGTGCAGGTGTGGAGGTGGATGCAGCTCCAGGGTATTCCAGTGCTGGGGAGGGGGTGCCGCTGTGGGATCCCACTCTGGAGTGTCAGCACACATCCTTGCTGTTTTCCAGGGACCCAGCAGCCCACAGCCGAGGAGTCAGGCAACATCTCTGTGCAGTGTCACTACAAGATTGTGGCCTACGGGGCTGCCAGCAAAGCCTGGTGCAAAAAGGAAGAGGGGAACACGTGCAATGTGCTGGTCACCACCAGCTCAGAGCCCCCAGCGGGCCCCAGCACGGCTCGGGAAGGTGTCAGGATCCAGGATGACACCAAGCAGGGCATTGTCACCATCACCATGGAGCAGCTGCAGGTGCAGGACTCGGGTGTTTACTGGTGCGCGCTCCAGGAGCGCTCCGGTCTGTTCCGCATGGAGGAGGTCACGCTCAGCGTTTCCAAGGGTGGGTATGGATCTGTCAGGACACATTTGTAGATTCCAGACTCTTTGCCCTGCTCTCTCCCTCTGCATTGCCCAGCTCACCCCACTTCCCACCTTGCCTGTGTTTGCCTGCCCAAAGCTTTGGATCTTCTTGTGGCCACCACCCTGTGGAACAGCAGCAGGATGGGAGCAGATCCACACTGGTGCTGTGCTGATCCTCCTTAACCTGGGAGCAGCTTCAGCTGTCCTGAGACAGCTGTTCTGTCACTCAGTGTTTGATATCAGCTCTTTAGAGTGACTTTACAGCCCGTTTAGAGTGATTCATCCTTTGGCTTTCAAAGACCTTCCCTCGGGTTGTCAAGGGAACAACTTCAGACTCGGATTTTACAGATCTGTGACTTCTGGGTTCTCTTTTAGACAATGTTTTAATGGGAAGGGAAGGCACTGAGACCCCTGGCCATGGCAGAGCAGCACCAGGCTGCAGCCTGGCTCTTGCAGAACTAGGAGCAAGCAGTGCAGATGATGAGAGGGGACATTGGGATGCTCTGGATAAACTCACGGGGTCAGGGCCCTGGGCATAGGAACAGCAGTGGCAGAGGTTTCACTGCTGAATGCAGAGCAGCTCCACAGTGACCATTCCTCTTCTCATGTCTGTGATTGCAGCGCTGACTCCGAGAGGTTTTCCAGACACTGAAAGCAAAAGTCACAAAATTCTTTTGGGTGACAGCCCAGAACCCAGGTAAGGCCTAAGAAGAGTCTCTGAGCCTGAGCACACACAAGTTATTGGTGTTGTACACCTGGGGCAGGCAGGTCCTGGGCACTCCTGCCTGTGGAGGAATTGGCTATGACAGGATCCTCACCAAAGGCCTCTCCTCCTGCAGCTCCTGCCCTAACCTTAATTCCAAAGGAAGAGGCAGATTGGTAAAATCATGTCACAGCCTTCTGCAGCCTCTCTACTTCTTTATCTTTTTGGGCTCTGCGCTTTATATAAACAGAACCCCCAGATTCTGCCCCTCAGCCTTGACTTTACTCCTCATGTCTAAGTATTTAACAATGGGACAGTCCTGCTATTATTCCATTTAGCAATTAAATGTAAGGGATTTTTCCCCCTTTGTAGATCTGCTGTCATCAATGCTACAGCAGCATCTTGGAGCAGAATCATCCCTGCTGCAGAGAGCCTGGAATTGTGCTTGGAGCTTTGAACACTGAGCCTGGAGAATGGTTTAGGAAAAGCTTAGAAGATACAGCCAAGTAGAGAAATCAAGAATCAGGAACCAGGGAAGGTCCCCAGTGCCTCTTATTCCCTTCTGGATCAGCAGGGACTTGCCCAGCCTCATAGATATAGGATCCTACAGGATCTGCAGGAAATCTTGCAGGAGAAACAGGCCTTCCTTCCAAGTGCTTGAGCTGAGCACATAAAACGTGCCCCTGCCCCTCTTTTGGTCCCTGTTTGGTGATGGGCTCTCAAACCATCCCACACTGGTAACTGCTTTCCTCTCCTCCAGCTCCAATGGGAACACCTTCATCATCCTGTCCGTGGTGCTGCTCATCCTGCTCCTCCTGGCCCTCATCACCTCCATAGCCCTGGGTGTCAGGCACTACAAGCTCCTGGTGAGAACAGGTAGGTGGGATTGTCCCAGGCAGAGCCTTCCCTCCCTGAGCCCAGGTGAGCTCATTCCCAGTGCCCGGAGCAGGTCAGGCAGGGAGACTCAAACAGGCTCCTCCCTGCTTCCCCTCACCATAAATCAAACCCAGGTTCCTCCAGAGCCTGCACAGGGGTGCAAACACCTTGGAGGAGGAGTAAAGAGAGCAAAGTGTCCCTCGGGGCAGAGGCACATCCCATCACTGAGCAATCCCACAGCCTTCCCAAACCTCCTCAGGCACAGAGCTTTTCATGGATTTCTCTGCATCTAAACCCTCTGATTCTGCCTCATTCCAAAGGTCACAGAGAAGCAGAGGACACCAGTGACAGACCAGAGGGCACAGCACAGGTAAGGAAAATGAAACATTTCCCATACAGTGCCAAATCCCTGACCAGCAGTCTGGGAGGAGCTGTTGGACCTACTTGGTGAGGAGCTTGGAGCTCAGTTTGGTTATAAACAGGAGAGAAATGGTATTTAAGGTTAGCAGAGAGAGGAATATTCCTAGCTGGGGAGAGAGGGGGATAATTATTGCAAGGAAACTCCAGTAGGAACAAACCCAGTGGAACAAATTCTGGTAACCCCTGAGGAGGGACTCAAGGAGAAGCAAGCAGGGTCAGAGCATGAGGTTGTCACCTGTATCCAGGAGAGGTTGTGAAGAAAAAAGTTCTCTGTTCTTTCACCTCTGTCACAACTAAAGGTAAATTTTGACATGGCTTCTCCTTTCCTTATTCATTCTCCTGGCAGCAGCTGTGGCCTGGCACTGACTCATGCTAACGACTGCTTTCCCTTTCTTTTCTCAGCCTAGCAGTGCTGGGAAGAGGGAGAGTTCCCAGGATGACAGCCAAGGGCCAGCATACATCAACCTGGATGTGCAATCCCAGCCCAGCCCCCAGGATCCTCTTTACTGCAACGTGGAACCAAGTCAGGCTCACAGGAACCCCCAACACGTGGAATATGCCATCATCGCCTTCAACCAGTCCCCAAGGAGTGGCCGGGAATGAAGCACAGAATCCCAAACCAGCCAGAAATGGGAGAAAGAAACTGGAATACAGAGTGGGAATGAGGAGCAGGAGGTGTGTGGATGGACAAGCTGGGTTTTGCTGCCATGTGTGTCATGTTGCCTGAGCATTTTCTGCCCTCCTTCCTGTTTTAGGGCCAAGCAGAGGTTTTGCCACACTTGTGGGTCAGACAAAGCTGTGGGGGAATTCCTAGGATCTCTTGTACATCTGTTTTTCCAATTCCATTAAAGTGCAGAGTCTTGCAGGGGCAGGTGTGGAGGCCTGGCCTTGTGAAAAGGAGCAGTCTGGACATGGCTGGGTGGGGTATTCCAGCTGTGTTCTGATACAAACCCTGCCCCAATCCCGAAAATTCAGCTACTGTGGCCAGGCAAACTCATTCCAGTGCTGCAGGGATCGAACTCGAACCTCGCTGTGGCTGGGTTCATTTTTCATGGAATGGGTTTGGCATTCGAGTGCTGGATTCTCAGAATCAGCAGAACCAGCTCTTGCACTTCCCTGTCTCTGCTGGAAATGACACATTTTATTTAGCAGTCATGTGGGGAGCAACATGAAATGAGTTTATGGAGCTCAGTTCCATTTCTCCAGCATCTCTGGCTCCCGATTTCCCTGCCCCAAGCCCTGCTGCAGGTGACAGAACAAAGGGGCCTGAACCAACTCTCATTCCCAGGCCAGTCACATCCAACAGGCTTCTCTTGTCAGGGCTGCAGCAGGGAGGCTGATGGAAATTTTTTGAGATTTTCAGAGTTGACCTGACAGAAAGAAAAAGAAAATGGTTCTGGAAATGGTTCATTCAGCCCAACATTCCCCTAACAATTTGCTCTTCATGCAGTTGCACTGGGTCAAGCTGTGGAAGAGTAATAGCAAAAAACAGTGGAGTGGAAGAGAGGCATTTTTGGGCAGATTCTTGAAGAGAATCCAGATTTGTGCTCACTGGAACAAGAAGGAAAAAACCTGCAATCAGTCACCTGACAGAGAATTTCTGGTCACTGTGAGAGATCATTTTCTTAACCACTAACTCGAGGAAAGGCACATTCAGGAGTGGGCAGGCCTGCAGGTTTAGCACCACACCAGTTTAGAAGGCAGAGTCTGTTTGTACTTTCATGGAAGACCTCCAAGTAAATAAATCACCTCAAAAATGAAAAACCAGCAGCCCACCCCCATCAGTTTGCTGATGTTCTGAGGGGTCTGTGGCTGCATTCCTGAGCCTCTTCTGCACTGTGGCTGGCTCAGAATCGATGTCCCCAGCAGAGATCCTGTGTCCTTTGTGCCAGGTACAGAGCACAGGTGGGTGTTGGGCTTGTTCAAAGCACCCACAGCTTCTCCCCGAGCAGTGCCCCTGCCCTGCTGTGTGTGGATGGATTTCACACAAGGATGCTCCATGCACAGGCTCTTCTTTCTCCTGAAAACCCAGGGGATGATGTCCTTGTGCTCCTTCACCCTCAGGATGCTGCCAGGGCTACCATGAGAGCCTCCCTTTCAGCTTTCCAGAAATCCCCCCGTGCACAGCTCCTGGAAATAATTGATCATGATTTATCACCATTGTGCTTGGAGTGCCAGCACAAGGGGAAAGCTTCCCACTACCACAGGGATTTTGGGACGGAATTCTTCCCAATTCAGGGTGGGCAGGCCCTGGCACAGGTGCCCAGAGAAGCTGTGGCTGCATCTGGATCCCTGGAAGTGTCCAAGGCCAGGTTGGAGCAACCTGGGATAGCAGAATGTGTCCCTGCCATGCAGGGATGGAGCTGGACAAGCTTTAAGGTCCCTCCACCCCAAACCATTCTGTGATTCCATGATGAAATCCTGCTCCAGTGGAAGCCTCCAGGCCTGTGGCTTTAGGCCACCACGTGCTGCTCCCTTCCAGGCTGACTGAGCTGCGGCTGGGACTGTCAATGCTGATGCCTGAATTTTCAGCCCACGAGAGCAATGCCCATCCCTGGAGAGTTGCTCAATGTGCAGGATGAAAAAGATGCCAAGTTCCTGTGCTCCTTCCTTCCGGCACAGCGAGGAGGAGGGAGAGAGGAGCTGCCCAAGGGCAGAGCCAGTGTCGCTCCTCTCCAGGCTCCTCTCCCATTCCTTCTCTGCTCAGCTCATGGAGAAGCTCCTGCACCTCACCTTGGTCCTCCTGTCAGGTAAGAACTGCATGTGGCTTTGGGGTCTAGGTAAAGGGTGAAGGACTGGGGCAAAGCTTTGTCTCTGTCTGAAGGCTCCATCCTCAGAGTTTTCCCTTTATTTACCAAAGGGCCACCCATCAAAGGGTGATCCCAGAACTCCCAGATTTCCTCACAGGGATCCTTTTGAGTCAGAACAGGAAACACTGATGAGAGAAGTCCTGTGTGCAATGTGAAATTGCAAAATCCTGGGTTGTTTGCATTAGCAAATGGGATTTACATTGATGCAAATGACCACAGGCAGGGCTCAGGGGGAGGGAAATAAAACCCAGTGAAGGGCAAACCCAGCTCTGAAATCTTGGACACCTGGGTTTTCCAGCTTGCAAAGGAATGTCCATCCAAAATGAGGACTGAGGTACAGGGCCCAGCTGGGGCTCTCTGCAGAGCTTTGGAGACCCCAGATCCTCACAGCAGTGCAGGAAAAGGCAACAGACTCAAGCTGTGGGAGCACAGGAACCTGGCCCAAAAATTGGGATGAGTTTAGAAAAAGTTCACTGTACTTTGCCCAGTGGCACCCAGGAAGAGAGGAGGAACACCAATAGTTTATGATCTGTCAGCAGAATTGGTTGAAAAGAGAATGACAGAATATTTTTCGGAGGGATATCAGGGAATCTTTCAATGATTCTGTTTGAGAGATGTTTGGCAGTGCTGTGTGAATTCTGGGGCTGAAGGGGCAGAGCTGGAGGAAGGAAAAGGAAACAGGATAAGCAGTTAAAGAGTTTTGGAGGGACTGAACAGGACTGGACTGGATATTCCCTGAGGTAATCCCTGACTGGAACACCTGAGTGGACAAATACATCAGGATAAAGCCCTGTAGGTGTTGGATACTTGCAGAGCACAGATCCATTTTAGGTCTTCTTCTAGTCAAGCTAAAATAACTTCATATTTTTTCATTTACAATTCACTTAGAATTGTTGAAATTATTGTAAGAAGTGTTATTAAAAGGCTCAGCCAGCACAAAGTCCTCACAAGAGCCTATTTTTAAATTTACTTCTGTTTTATCATTACTTATGGTCTCACAGAAGCATTTGCCTGTGATTTTTTTCACTAGAAATAGAGATTTCCACAAATACCACACTGCACTTCTCTCTGGAAGTATTAATAGCTCAGACTGTCCCCTCTGCCTCTGCCTGTCACAAAGAGGAATGGAAATTAGAAATGAGGAACCAAGACAATTAAAAAAAAAAAAGCCAAGCAGAACAAAGACCAGTTGTCAACAGAGTTAAAATTAGTAAGAAATTAAAAGATAGGGTGGAAAAAAATGTTAAACTGGATTTGAAAATTGGGAGTGGGTTTCAGAAGGAACCAGCGAGGGGGACACTGTTTTGGAGGTGTCATTGGGACAAATTCCAGAATATGTGAGCCAAGATCTGAGTACACTGGGCTGGTCATGGGGGAGGTGACAGGTGACACCCTATGGGTGACAGCTCTGAGGGTGACAGCCCTACAAATGACAGTCCTACTGATGATAGTCCTGTGGGTGACAGCCTCACAAATGACAGTCCTACAGGTGACAGCCCTATGGGTGACAGTCCTACAGGTGTCAGCCCTATGGGTGACAGTTCCACAAGTGACAGCTCTAGAGGTGACAGTCCTACAGATAATAGCCCCATAGATGACAGCCTTAGAGGTGACATCCCTATGGGTGACAGTCCTACAGGTGTCAGCCCTATGGGTGACAACTCTACAGGTGACAGCCCTATGAATAACAGTCCTACAGGTGGTAGCCCTGTAGGTGACAACTCTACAAGTGTCACCTATGGGTGACAATCCTACAGGTGACAGCCCTATGGGTGACAGTCCTATAGGTGACAGCCCTATGGGTGACATCACTAGAGGATGAAAACCTTCAGTATCCCCACAATGAGGGATAGACCTGGAAGAGCCTTGGCTCACCCCTCCCTCTGTCCCTCGTAGCATCCTGTGCTGCAGAGAATGTCACCGTGGTGGCCGCCATGGAGGGGGACACCATTTCTGTCAACTGCTCCTATGACCCCCGGCAGTGGTGGCGGGAGAAGAGCTGGTGCAGGCAGCTGGACCAGAGCCGGTGCCAGCAGGTGGTGAGCTCCCCGCCCGCGTGGCTGCCCTTCCCCAGGACCAGGAGAGGCACCACCTCCATCAGGGACAACACCCGCGCCGGGCTCCTGACGGTCACCCTGAGGCGCCTCCGCAAGGAGGACGCGGGGCTGTACCAGTGCAAAACGGATTTCCTGGGCGAAACAAAGAGCCTGAGGAAGGTGCGGGTGGAAGTGCTGGCAGGTGCGTCCTGGAGCTCCAAGTTTGGAAGGTTCCAGATGGAATTTCATGGGTTCCTGATGGAATTTCACGGGTTCCTACTGGAATTTCACGGGTTCCTACTGGAATTTCACAGGTTCCTACTGGAATTTCACAGGTTCCTACTGGAATTTCACAGGTTCCTACTGGAATTTCACAGGTTCCTACTGGAATTTCACAGGTTCCTATTGGAATTTCACAGGTTCCTACTGGAATTTCACAGGTTCCTGTTGGAACTTCATGGGTGTCTGCAGCTGCCAAGGGCTCATTTGAGTTAGCATCTACTTTTGTCTCTCTCTAAGGAGGTTCTGTGTTTCACTGGCTCTTTTTATTCCTGATTTACAGCAGTGTGACCTCACTTGACCCCCTTATTGCTCCCAGTACCCTGTCTCACCTGGGTTATCTGCCCAGCTGAACTTCCCCCAGAAACATCTGCAGACTAAACTGTTTTGTTTCTATCAGCAGCTGACCTGGTGACCCACGTGCCAGAGGAGCCCAGAGCTGTGCAGAGCATCTCCAGGTGAGCCCAAAATTCCTCGTGCTGAGATCTCTAATCTTCATAGGACTAAGACAGCACTACAAGAGATTTTTCAAGGTTGGACCATCCCCTTCATGGTTGCATTTCTGGTTCCCCACAGGTCCCCTCCCAAGGTGGATTTCACTGTTTTCTACATCCTCGCTGGATTCCTGGTGGCCAAGTTCATGGTGGCTGTGCTGGTCTGTGTTGTTGCCCACAGCAGGAAGAACAGGGAGAGAGGGCAGAACCCAGGCCTGGGTGAACAGCAGGTGCTCCCTTTCCCTGCTGACCTCGGACGTGATGGAATCAGCCTCTCCTGGGAGGGCTCTGCATGAGCCAAGCCAAAGGGAATCCATGGAAAAGGAAAATCAGGCATTTGCCACCTGCCCTAAGTAAAGGATTGCTACTCAACACAGGAAGAACCTGTCACTCTGGAGAGGGAACATCCTCATCTTCTTCACCACCTCTTCCCCTTGGCGCCTCATCCCCAGGCAGTTATTCCAGGCATCATTCCCAGGACCATTCCATCATGGTCTGAACTGACACCCATCAACTCCCTGTCACCTCAGGGCACAGCCAGGTGATGGATTCTGTCTTTGCAAGGTGAGGAAGAGCAGCTCCCCAAAGCTGCTTTGGACAGTGGGAATGCTTGGAGAAAATCGCTGTGGAAAGGAGCAAGGAACTGCAGGATATACCAGGAAAGGGATGTGGTCTCCTTGCAGCTCCAAGCTGGTTTCCTCCTCTCTGAAGGCACTTTGTGAATACAGGAACAGTCTCTCTGTTGTTCTCCCTGTGTTTTCTCTCCCATGTTCCTCCCTCCCCACAGTGAGGCTGCATTCAGCTCTCCCAGGCTCCAAACCCATGGGCACTCACATTTCTTTTTCCCTGCAAAGCTCAATAAAATGCAGCTGATTCTCTGGCTTGGTGTGGATTCCTGCAGGACACCAGGTCACAGTCGTGTCCCAGAGGAGAGGTGATGCTTGGAACACCCTGGAGTGTTTAGAACATCCAGGAACACTCAGAGCCAGTGGGACAGGCTGGAACATCCAGAGCAAGAACAGCAGCTCGGAGCCCAACCTCTCATTGCCCACAGAAGCAATGACTGAAATCTGCTTATTTCAATTACACTTTTGGGTTCTTATTTTTAGAGTAGTTATGTGTTTTGTCCAGAAATTTAAATTCATGGTGGGAATCTGGCAGCCCTTGTCCTTCTGAGGCCTTTCCCTCTCACCACTGTGAGGTTCTCAGTCTTAAATCAGCAACTTTTGAGGAAGAAAATCTTTCTTTGTTGCACTCTCCTGGTCCAGATAGGTGACTTGCTGTATGACTGCATCCACAGAGAGGAATTTGCCATCTGAAATAAAGTATCTCCAAGGAAATTAAAAGAAATTAGCCAATAATTTACTGATTAACATCAAAAACAATGAATGTAATTTGGTAGGACTGTATTAATCAAAACCAAGTGGGTTTGGGACAGAAATATTTCTGGGGCTGGTTCTGTCCTTCCCCTGTTCCCTCTGCGCTGACGTTGGCTCTGTTCCTGTGCTGGGTGATCTGGACACTCCATGGGCGTTGTTTTTTCCTGTCTTCCCTCCCAATGAATCACAACTCGAGGTTCATCAGAACTTTTGGGGCTTTTTGCAAAAAAAAAAATAAAAGGAACTCCCTGTCCCTCAGTGCTCCCATCCTGTGAGAGCCAACAAGAAACTCCAGCCCTGTGTTTGGTGCAAAATGCTGTCCCAAATTCAAGGTAACTCTGATCAAAGTCTCATTAAAGCAGGAGGGACTGGGATGATTAATGAGTTCTCATGGAATATGATTAGAGTGCAGCTGAGAAAGCTCCAGCTTAATGACTTGGGAGAAGATCATCTCGGGAGCCATTTCCAGGGAGAAACAAACTAAGGACCAGCATCAAGCTGGAAGTTTGGGGTGAGTTAATCAAAGAATTAATGATCTTCTAAAAGTCAGCAATTTCTTATCACTTGACAAGGAAGATTATGGGTCAGTGCTAAAGAGCTCTCTTTGGAGTCTGGAAATTTCCTGAGACACAGATAATTCCTGAATTTTATTTTTTTTAACAGATTTTTGATACATGCTGATGGGATAAACAAATTGGAGCTGACTGGTGGAGGGTGGGGCTGGCTTGGCTTCATTGACGATAAATGAAATTTTATATTTACATCAACAGATGGAACAGGCTCTGAGTAATCTGAATCTTTGCAGGAGCAGAAGTCACTGATTTTTCAGTAGCAGAAGAAGTCCCCAGGGATGGATTGATGTAGGAAAATCACCTGCTCTTTGTCACTGTTGTTGCTTTCCAAGGGGAAGATCAAAGACAGACCCTGAGAAGGACCAGTGCATCCCAGTGATGGATTCGCCTGAACCCTGGTGGCACTCTGGAAGGGAATCCAAGCTCCTGAGGGATGTCTTTGAACCCTGGTGGCACTCTGGAAGGGAATCCAAGCTCCCGAGCCTTCCCCAGGCTCACCAGATGCCGAGGCAAACACTGCTGGGCTGGATCCCCTGCACTGTGGATCAGAGCTGCCCCCACAGAAACACCCTTATTACAGGGACAGTAGGGGTGATGAACTGCGATTTTTATCCTGGAAACATAATCCAGTGTAAAGCACACAAAGTCCCCTCCCAGATTAACCTCATCACTTGTAAACATGAATGAAGATATCCTGGTTTTCCCTCTCCCCTCGTGGGGCTGAGTTCCTTCCTGCCCACCACTGCTCTGGTTGCTGCTGTTCTCCTGCTCCTCACCACCTCTACCAGAAGGAAAAGGGCAGGTGAAGCCCCTAAATCCTCTTGGCTGGTTTTCCTGCCCCTGCAGCTTGTCATTGCAGAAACCCAGGTATTGTCCACAGCAATCCTTGGCCAGGGAAGCAGAGATGAGCTGGGAGTGAGAGTCAGGTTTAAAATGAGCAGGGAAGGTACAGTTTTATACTCAGAAGTGTTTCTGGCCTTCATGGCAGGAAAAGGGATGGACTTTGGCAAACCCAAATCAGAAATCCCTGGTGTTTCATGCTGGTTCATCACTCCAGGGGATTATCCAACAGTTCCATCCATCCCTCATGGGCGTGAAAAGCTGCCTGGATTTGTTGGTTGTCTGACACCTTCTTTCAAGGCAGACACAAATCACTTTGCTGGTTTGAGGAAGCCCCAGCCCTTCTGCTTCTTTCTGCTTGTGGTAATAACAAAAATCCACAATGCTGATCATTAACTAGCCTTGAATCTGCAGGAACAACATCAAATCTTCATCGAAGGAAAACTTTGCTACCTGCAATCACCCCAAATATTCCATGTGCTGACTGTGCTCAGTCCTTTAACCCTTAGGAAGTGCAGTTTGTGCAAGTTTCCTACACATCTCTGAGCTCACATTCCCTTTCGCCACACACCCCTCTGCTCTTCCCCAATTTCAAGACAAGGAGGAAATATTTGTAGCTGTAGAGGAACCAAGGCTGATAGTCAGAAGCCAAGACTGCTCTTAAAACCACACAGCTCTGTTTGTACCCAGGTGCTGAGGGTGGTGGTGGGGTGAGGGAAAGGACACACCTGGAAGTACAATTTCTCTGGAAACAACTGTGCTTTTCAAACAGCACAGCACCTTGGTGGGCAAACCCAGAGGAAAGCTGTGGTGCATTTGCTTTTCCAAATTATTCTATTTTTAAATAGCAGGGAGCTGTAAACCCAAATACAGGAAACTGGTTGTATCTGGCAGCAGCTGATACATCACCACAGCCAGGCCGTGAGCTGCTTCCTCTGGACTTAAACATTCACCAAAAAAAAACTACTGCCCATTCTGGTCAGATTCAGCAAAGTGGTAAAAATCTGCTTTATTTTAAACCTACGAGTTTTTTCCTGGGCTTCAGAGAGACAAGGAATGCATTTGACATCTTCTAATAAACAAGGGGCTTCTTGGAAAATATTTGTCTACTTTATAGTATAAACTGTCATCAGCTTGAGTTCTTGAGGTGGAATTTACACTCCAAGATATTGATTTGTTTTACAAAGAAATAACTCTGTATTTCCCTGTTTGTTGTTTATTAACACACACCCGTGCTCCGGGATAAATCTAGCTTGACTTCATTACAAATTACACCCCTGTTGATCCAACTACAGAATCCTGTTATCGTGGTGATATGAACAAACATCCCTCAGGGATTATGGATAAATCCCCAACTTCAGCTGACTGAGATTTTCCTGTTAATTCCGTGAGCTGGAGACCGAGAATGCTGAACAGGACACAAAAATGGGTTTAATTTTTGGATATCAAGATTGCAGGAGGACTCCAGCCTGGATACTGGGTGGCAGAGGAGGCAAGGAAGGTGGGAAAGCAGGGAATACATCCATGGATTGGATAAACTCTTCTCTGTGAGTGCTTATGCAGTTCTGAAGGTGAGAGAGAAAAGTAAATTCTATTGACTTGCTTTGATGTGGCTACACGATACCAGTTTTTTAATATACCATTATATCTGAGATGATTTTATTATTCTACTGCAAATTGTCTGAAAAAAAAAAATAAAAGCTAGAAAAATACATCATAATAGCTAAAGAAACTGATTTCTGACTTCCTAAACAGGCTTGCGTGGTTGTTCTCCTCATTTCCTGTCCCTGCTTCCCATTCTGATCTTACAAACTGTCATTCCCTTCTTCTTTTTGTTTGTTTGTTTGGGTTGGGATTTTGTTTTTTTGCAATCATCACTGTATTGACCAATTCTGGAAAGAATTCATGACTTCCAGCTTTGTGCTTTGGAGGGTTTGAGATGCCAAAATGTTGGTGTGGGGTTTGTACCATTAACTATTTCTGATATCGCACTGAGTGTGCAGCTCCAATCCTGGGAAAAGCAGCATGCCCAGAGGGATTACAGGAGACTGGGAAATTCACTGTCGCTTAAAGCTTTCAAAGGCCACCCAATCCTTCTAAGAAGGAAAACTCTTTTTGTGCCAAAACACAGAAATAAGCTCAATCTGAGGGTCTTCATTCAGCAGTGTTTGGACTAAAAACAGATAAATGAGAGATAAATAAATTATCTAAAATTATCTAAATTATCTAAAAAAGATAATGAGAGGATCCCTGGGAGGTGGGGATGAGGAGGAACCACCTTCCTGGGAGATAACCTGGAATATAAGGGAATTAAATCTTGGAGAGAAGGGCGGGTGGGCACCTGAGGATGGAGCAGAACAGGTACAGATTCCATCACCACTTCCATGGACACTTCTGGTGCTCAGCTTCTAGGTGACTTCAGGAATAAATATGGAACACAACAAATCCTGCAGGAGGTACCAGAGCATCTCCATGAGTGCTGTGCCCACAGCTCTCAGGACATGGAGCCACTGCCAGGCACATTTCCCATCCCTTCCAGGTGGGAATGGTGGCACAGCCTCTTCCTGCCCAGCCCACACCCAGCACATGTGGGGTGCCCCACACTTGAGAGACAAATGGAGAAACAATGGCCAGCTCAAAGTCGGCCTTCCTTCCTTCAAGACCATCTTCTTTCTCTCCTGCCTTCCTGTCTTCTTTTTCTTTCTTGCCTTTCTCTTTTTTTCCTCTCCCAGCTCTGAGGGCTCTGCTCAGGCCTGGGCTCAGGCCTCTCCCCACACGCCGCCATCTTGAGGCACCGCCTCATCCCTGAGACAGAACCGCAGGCCAGGATGGAGGGTCCCGCTCCCACAGAAGCCCCAGACCAGGAGCACCTCTGAGGGGACACCCCGCTGTTCCTCAGTCCCCTCAGCACCCACAGCCCGGCCCTGGGGCCACAGGAGCAGCACCCAAAGGCAGTGATATGGCGGGATGGGGCTGAGGGGTGCCAAAATGGCTGCGCTGGCCCCACAGCGCACAGAGTGAGGGCAGGGCTGTCCGGCCGTGCTGGGGGTGAGGGCAGGGCTGTCCGGCCGTGCTGGGGGTGAGGGCAGGGGGTGAGGACAGGGCCTGTTTGGCCTCTTTTGGGGTATGGGGGTGCAGGGGTTTTGTTTGGCCACACCAGGTCAGGGCAGGGCTGTTCAGCCATCCTGGGTCAGGGCAGGAGCTGCCCACCCCACACCCCATCACAACATCCCAACACAGAGCAAAAGCTTCTCAGTTTATAAATTTTATTAGCTGGAGAGTGTACACAGTACTTACAATTGCATCTATTAAAGACCAAAATACACTTGAAAAAATGCATCATATAAAAAAAATTAAAAACTCTGAACTATGTACAAACTTTGCCTGACATTATGTTAAGCTCAAGGCCCCCCTATGCCCCTTCACAAAGAAAAGTTTATTTTTCCTCTCTTTTTAACATGCAGGGCCTTAAAGTTGTTTAGCATCACTTAAGGACCATTTTTTCCCAAATCCTGTTCTTTACACTCCTATAAATCTGGGTTTTGATGGGTTTGATGCTTCACTGCTCTGGGTCAAGCAAACACATTTCTCCCCAAGCCTCTTTCATCTTCACCCACTCTTTTACTCACTCCTAAAGTGGAGTTTTTGCTCAAGTATATCCAATCTACAACAAATTCAAATTTAATTACTGGGGAAGTTTGAACTGGACATGTCTCCAATTTTAACAGATTTCCCAGGAAAAGAAAGCAGATATTTTGGTACCATGGTGTTGACTGCTGGCTCCAACCTCACCAAATAAACACAACTTTCAGCAGTGATACACAGAACACAAAACAAATAAAAATATGACAGGAGCACTCAGGCTTTCACATCACTATTTAAAATATTAACAGTAAGACTTTCTAGAACACAAATCCCTATTTCTTCACACGCAACCTACAACAGCGGATTAGAGAACTTAGATACGAAGGGATATTGGGAAAAAGTTTACAAGTTCTTTAAGAAAAGTAATTACTCATTGAAAAAAAATTAAAATCTATGTCATAGCAATAATCTTACTTCCTGAACTTCCAGCTCTCAAAAAGGTGTTTCAGGACAGAGATTTATCATCAACTGAAGAGCAAAAAACATCATCGAGAGGCTCTTACTCCAGCACACAAATATTCCACCAACAAAATGTAGAGATGCTCCAAAAAATAATAAAAATAATTTACAGAAATTCTGCAAATCCAACTAAAATCCTGTAAGGAGAGCTGCACGTTCCTGAAATGGGGGAGGAAATGCTGCCTGAGGGTTTCAGAAGCCAACAGAGGAAAACCAGCACCATGCTGGAACTGGGCGAGGATTTAAGGCAGAAGCAACCAGAGGCCCTGGCGATGCCATCGATGTTAAAAATGCCCTTGAAATCAGGAGGAAAAAATCCTAATTAAGAATTGTGAGCAGTGTGCCAGATTATTGGTCTAACTTGGGACAAAAGCTGAAAGAAAGGTTTATTTGCCTGCCAGGAGCCAGGCCAGCTCCTCCTGCAGGTGTCTCCAAGTGTCCTGCCCAGCTCCAGCTGTGGGCAGGGACACGGAACCAGAATTCACACCAAGGAGATGAGCTGCTTTGAGAGACCCAGCTGCCAATTCCAAACTCCTTCTGCAGCTCCTCCTTGTCCTTCCACTGCTTCCACAAGGCATCCTTAAACCTGGACAGGGCTCCCTCTTCATCCAGGATTGCCTGCTCACAGCAAGGATCCAACATTTTCAACATTTCTCCTCCCTCCTCTCCCTCTTATACTCTCAGGTTTAGTATTTTTCTTTCATCCAAAGGAAATAGAATTTTCCAGGCTCTGTTCTTTTATATCCTCCCAGTCTTCTACAATTTGCTGATTTGTCCTCCACTTTGTCTTTAGCCATAAGCTTCCCATAAGTAAATGGGAAAGCATGGGAGGGAAGAAATGTAATTTTCAAGCTGCCTTTTTTTGCCACTTGAAATCAGTATTCACTGAATTTAACCCAGTCTCACCCATCCTCGGCTGCATTTCCTCAAAAACTCCTCATTCTTCAGCTTCACTTGGCCAGGTTCACATTCACCTAGCAACATTCCCAACCCCAAACCTCACTGCTGTGATCCAGTCTGAACTACAGGACACAAAAATGAGAAAATCTGTGACTCCAGTAAGTAGATGATTCCCAGAGCAGCCGTGAAACTCATCAAGGTGGGAGGGGACAGGAGTGGAATGGGGAGAAATCACCTGTTAATTGCTTTGAAGTACTGCTCCCATCACCAAAATTCAAATTATAATAGAGCAGGCTTAGAATCTAAATTAAAGCTCTATTGAGATGCTCAGCCCAAAGCCAGCTGTAGGTCATGGAAAAATCCTATTTTTTAAATAGTGTAAGTATTGCTCCTT
Source organism: Pseudopodoces humilis (assembly GCF_049639895.1). Taxonomy (NCBI): domain Eukaryota; kingdom Metazoa; phylum Chordata; class Aves; order Passeriformes; family Paridae; genus Pseudopodoces; species Pseudopodoces humilis. The sequence continues at coordinate 3,700,520 of NC_142225.1, read as the reverse complement.
TACTAAGTGCCACTTTTGTTTTGTTTTTTACAGCTTAATTTATAAAAAGCATGAAAGGTTCATCAGTATCTGCCTTCATCTGCTGAGTCCTTCAGGTACCTCAGGTTGAGCTGCCCCAGCTGCTGCTGTCCTGAATCATCCCTCACTCTGGAATTGTAGAAGTGATTTAGGCATCAGAAACTCCATCCCAACAACGGACAAGTGCTGCCACTCTGACACTGAGGGCTCCACGTCTCTTGGAGGAACCATGGTCTTCACTGGCAGGTGAGAAAGAAGATTTAAAAAACAAAAACATCAAAAAAAAATCCTTTGGAAGAGATTCACTTGAAAGTTTCAATCCTTTTTATACTTGCACCCAGTTTTCTTCCAAAGCAACAAGTACTGGCAATGAACATCCAAACCCACCCAGAGACTGATTTACTGACCCAATCCCCCCCACATCTCCCTCTCCCACCCCACTTGCAACAGAGACACAACACATCAAGTCCTGCAGTAATCTTGACTATTTCTAGCATTGACAGGATGGCTGATCCTTTCCCAGAGAAGAGCTTCTTTTACACATTTACAAGGTGGAATTGAAAAGAATCCCCTTCAGTTTCTGCCAGGGTCTGAAGTGCAACAGCAGGGCCCAGCTCAGGGAAAACCAAGTCCAAAGGGGCGAGGAGTGGATGGAATACCAAATCTCTGCTGGGCAAACACAGGCCTTTGGTGCAGCCACTCAGGGCTGGCTGCAGGAGCTGGAATCTGTTCCTGGACAGGGCTGAGCTGCACCAGCCATGGGGCTTGAGGTGGGAAAATGAAGGAAAACCAAAGGGATGAGCGCTCAGACTCCAAATTCCCTGTGTGGGATGGATCAGGAGAGGGCACCAAGTAAGTCTGAAAGGTTCTGTTTGTAGAGGTAAAACCTCAAGCACGTCCTCAACACGTGGTGCTTGCTCTGTGGAAAAGGACAGGCTGTGGCATGGAGATTGTCCCACTCCAGGATTCACTGGACACTGGGCAGGCAGGACAGGCTGGCAGGAGGGATGGGAATTCCCTTCAGGTGTTTTTCCCTGGAAGCAGGAGTTAGGAGACCCTGATCATCTGTGTCATCGCTTCTTCGTTGGTTTGACTCGGATCCTGCGGACACAAAAGGTAGGAAATTCCACAATTTTCCATGAAGCAAAGAGAACCACACACAACTATCAAGAGCAGACCCTCCTGCACTTCCCTTGATCTCCAAAAATGTCCTATTTTTCCTGGGTTTTACACAAAAATCCTAATGCCTCCCAGGAATTTGTTGTTTCTGGTATTTAGGAAGACTTAGGACTGGTCCAATATTTAGGAATGATTTTAGTTCAAAATAAGAAACACTCCCTGAAGGCATAGGACTGCTCTAAAGCACTGAGAAACCACAGAACCTGCTCATTCTACTCCACTGTGTCCATTCCTTTAAAAAATACCTTGCACTTCTTATGCAAATCAAGATGCAGCTAAGAATCTGATATTCCCATTTTTTAATTTTCCATCAGATTTAAGATAAGGTGTTCCTACCTTTAAATTCATGTCCTGAAAGAACACCCCAGTACCCAAAAGAAAGGCTGTTTTACAAATACAGAATATTGGTGTGCATTTATCCTAGGAACTACAAAGTGAACACACTTCTATCCACATTATTGTCATTTAATTCCTCAGGGCAAACATCCCTTGCTCTCCACAAGCAGGGACAGGAGGTTTTATTCCCAATGCTTGGAATAAATTTAAAGGCAGGGAGGGATGAGGGGTCAGCAGTAGAGAAAATCAGAGCCAGGGAGGGACAAGGATCAGCAGCCAAGCCCAAAACCACAAACAAAGCAGCACAGGCACCTCTGATGTGTGTCCTGAAGGGTTGAAAGGGGATTTGCCCCAAACCCCACTCACCTGCATGTGAGGGCTGTCCTTTTCCTTGGGGGAGAAGAAGCGGCCCCCCTCTCCCCGTTTCCTGGCCATGGCGTGCCGGTGCCGGGACTCGTGCAGGTATTTCTGCAGTGAGGGAAGGAGCAGGTGAGGGAGCAGCCTCACCTCTTCCCAGTCACTGCTTTCCCAGGGGAAATTCCCATCCCCTGCCCCACAGACCCCCAGTCACTGCCTCTCCAAGGGAAATTCCCAGTCCCCATCTATCCCCTGCTCCACAGACACCATGCTGTCAGTGCATGCTCACACACAGCTCCAGACACTCCCAAAAACACCCAAAGAAAGCAGAATTATCCTCGAGGGACTTAAAAAATTTACTCTGATGTAGCCCACGAACAACAACAAAAACATTGTAAAACTGAGGAACACCAAGATTCTAATCCTCATTTTCCAGCCCAGGTGGGATTCTGTGCCTTTCTCACAGAGCAAGCCTGTGTTAGATCCTGGTTTTATTCTCACCCTTCTCTCTTTGGGGATTTTTCCCTCTGCTTCCAGCTTGGCCCGTGCCTGCCTCCTCTTCAGGATGCGGTGGTACTGCTTGGCATTGACATAGAGGGGCTCCTCTTCCAGCATCTCTGCTCCAGGCAAAGGGATCCTCTGGATGGCTGGGACAGAGCCAGCTCCAGGCACCATCTGTACAGAGAACCTGGGTTTAGTTCTTGCAGCTCAGCACACAAACTGAACAGGAAAATGGCATTCAAAGCCCCACTATTGAAACAGAAACTGGGTTTTGCTCAAGTAACGCAGCTACTTAAATGAAAAGGAGCAATAAAAGTGTTCTCAAACTGCAGAACCAATTAAAACAAATCAATTCCTTATCAGTCCTGCTTGGTTTTCCTGATGAAGGTAAAATTTCAATACAATTCCTTGACTGTTGCTGCTTCTTGGACAATTAAACTAACAGGACATGGCCCATGCTTCCCTTTATTTTGGGTTGTCTCTTATTTCAATTACTTCATTTCAGAGCATCTCTAAGCCAAAACTGCAGAGCTGCTGACCTCTAGTGGGGACCAACAGCACTCAAGAGCCTCACACTACAATGAAATAGGAAGTGGCAGGAAAAATCTCTAGAAGCAATGGAAACAAATCCTAAGGGATACTCAAGAAAACCAGAAGTGACTCAATCTATTTAAACCTTTGCTCATCAGCTCACAGCTCAGTTTGCATTTCAGTTTCTAGATTTCTGAGCTGCTGTGGGAGAGACAGAGTCCAGAGCAAAAATCACAGCAGGATCCAGGCCTTTGAAACTGAAAATTTTTATTATTTATACTTTGAACTAATGGAACTTACAGAGAGAACTGACCACAGTATCTCAATCTCAGACAGAAGTTTATCAGAGAACCAGGGAATCACCAGATGGTTTGGGTTGAATCTTAAGGATCACCCAACTCCAACCCTCTACCACGGGCAGGGACACCTTCCACTATCCCAGGGTGCTCCAGCCTGGTCTTGAACACTTCCAGGCATGGAGCAGCCACAGCTTCTCTGAGCACCTCGTGCCAGGGCAACCCCACCCTCCAGGGAGGAATTCCTTCCCAATATCCCACCCAACCCTGCCCTCCTTAAACTTAAAGCCATTCCCACTATCCTATCCCTACCCCTGTGAAAATCCCACTAGATTTGAGTACAAACACCTTGAAGCCCAGCCTCCAGAGGCAGCAGTGGAAATTTCACACCTACCATGACCATTCCCCCTGAATTGACCACGTTCCCAGCCACTGGCAGTGTCACTGTGACCGTCCCCTGGCCACTGCTGGTGGTGTTGGTGTTGGCTCCTGTTTGGACAATCTGGGCTCCAGCCAGGCTGGCTGCAGGAATGGTGATCATGCCTGTAACAGGGACTGTAACTTTAAGGAAGTAGAACACAAAAGGAAAGAAAAAAAAGGAAAAGAAAAAAAAAAAAGAGAGAAAAAAAAAGAAACAAAAACATGCACACAAAAAGAAGGGAACAGCATTAGTCCCACTTCTGTGTTTTACTCATTCATCCTTCCAAAACATGCAGCGAGTCAGGAAAGTGTTAAAGTGAGGGATTAAATTCCATCAGAATTCCTGGTTTTTGCATTTGTAACCTCACTGTGAGTAACCACATACTCTTGAGGTGGAAAAGCAAAATTAAGGGGTTTTATTCTACCAGCCCTTGCCAGAGACAAAGAGATTTTCTGGTTCTGGGGTAAGAACCCTGGAGTGAATTCCTGCAGAGCACACAAACACCTCAATAAATAAAAAGCCTCCCAGAGAGGTGCCCTGGCTCCTCCCAGCCCTCCTACCTTGCTGCAGGATGGTGCCATCAGCATTCACGGGCTGGTACACGATGGTCTGGCCCTCAGCAGCCTGGGCAACCTGCTGGCCTTGCACTGCTATCTGCTGCTGGGTCTGAACAAAACACAGAGCACAAAAACGTTACAAACTGCCTCTTTTTTCCAGTGTTTACAATTCCTGAATGAACACATGGTGCTTGAGGTGTTCCAGGCTTTTATTTCTGTTGGCTCATTAGCAGCAGTAAGAAATAGGCTGGAGCACAGAGCAAATACCTGGAGATCAAACACCTGAAGCACATGTAAGATGCTTTTTCCAACAGTTCAATTCAATAATGAAAAAAACCCAAACTCTAGGTTTCCTGTCTCACTATGAAGATGTGAAAGAACTGTTCTGCTCCGAAATTTAATTTTGGCCCTAACCAAAAGCATCAGCAGAAACCCCAGGTGTGACTGGACTACTGTACACAATGGCCCAAGTATGGAATTAGCAATGCTTCATGTTTTCAAAATTCAACAAAGACAAAAACAACCACGAACCAATAAAATACAGAAACACGATGGAGAAAAACATGCAATCTAATTTTTCTGCCCCAGAGTCATGTATGAAACACTACAAAAACATGACACTTGTTCTCAAGTTCTCCTCAATATTAATAATTCCTTTTTTTTTTACTTAACCACATCTTAAGTAATTTGCCAAGTTTCTTTTCCTGCTCCTCTGCAGAAAAGCCTTTCATGCTGGTGCAGTTACCTGTGTCTGGCCAGCAGTAACTGCAGTCTGGGGCTGCTGTATAATGATCTGCTGGGTCTGGCCCTGCTGCCCCTGTACCTGCACAGCCTGCCCACCTTGAATCTGAATCTGACCTGGCTGGACCAACTGAATCTGTGGAAGAAAGAGTCAGAAAGGAACATTAACTATGCCTCTGATTTCTCCCTCCTCAGCCTCAGCATGACCAAGTCATCTCTGAGGGTGATTTACTGTTGCACAGAAAAAGGAAGCAGAGACTCTTCTCTTTTTCCAGTTGAAAATGAGGAGTTTTAATGGATTGCTCCCTGTGACACAGCCACACAGGGCAGAGGGACCAGCATGCTGTGTCACTGTGCTCCAGCAGCTCTGCACTGCTTACACAATAAATCACTCAGGAGAAATCAATTATTCACATCCACTGGGAACAAATAGTCAGGTGGAAGAGGAGGACTAAGATTTAAGACATCTGTGGGGTGTTAATTATCCAGCACTCAGAAGTACTTCTGGGATATATCAAGTTGTCCTCAGCTTTGCAGAGTCTCTCCACCACTGTGGAACATTCTTAGATTAAAGAAGAGCTGGAATATGGTTTGAAGTTTGTGTTTAAAAATACAGTTATGGATTTTCCTCCACCAACCAGACTGAGAAGAACCCCATACAAATCACAGTGGTTTTCAACAAAGGAAATTTCAAATAAACCTCTCAAAACACCAAGACATCATTTGCCTTCCTGGACTGTGCTGGGTTCCTAAGTCCCATCCTAAATCATCAGGACACTTTCATTATGCCATGGTTACAGTTCTTCCTTTTGCTTTTGAGGAACTTCAACCACCTCCTAAAATTTACCAACTGTCTTTTAAACAGGTTATTACATCCAAAACAGTCCGTTTTCTACACTTCCTTCACCACTGACTTCTGTGCAACAGGGATGTTTAAACTCCCCTTCAGCCATCACATATTAGAGAGACTCAAGCACAAGTTACTTGCAAGCTTTCTTAAATAATTTTTTTTTAAATCCTCTTTCTGAGCCATAAATTGAACAGGCACGAGATCCCCAAACTACATTGCAAGGGCCAGATAAAATACCCCAACAAACAAAAATCCTGCTCTAGGGGAAGGTATCCCTGCCTATGGCAGGCTTTAAGATCTCATCCAACCCAAATCATTCCATGACAAAAAAACCCAAACCAACCCAGCTGTGTTTTAGTATTGACCTAAAAGGTTCGCACCAGGCCATAAAACATAAAAACCGAGTTCATAAAGGACTTTCAGTCATTCCCACCATGCCAGAGCCACCAAGCACCACCTCTGCCTGGTTTTGGGGTGCTGAGCAGAGCCCCAGGTGGCAGTGGCAGCATCCCAGAGCGTGCCCAGGCTGTGCAGTGCCCCGGGGTGTCTCACCTGCTGCAGCCCCTGCGTGCCGGACACAGGCACCTGCATGATGGTCTGGCCCTGGCCCCCGGGCACGGCCTGCACCATGATGGGCTGGCCCGTGGAGGTGATGAGCTGGCCCCCGCTCACCTGCACCATCAGCGGCTGCCCCTGCACCTGCCAACAACAAGGCAACAATGAAAACCCCGCCAGAGTAGCCCCAGAGCTCACCTGTGGCACTGTGGGGGCAGAGGAACTGGGAAACTGGCACTGAGCTGCTTCAGCTCTGGGTTCCGGGATGTGCTATGGATTTAGTGAATTATCTGCTTCTCTTGCAGTCTAGTTGTTATAAAGCATGAAAACCACATTTTCCAGCCACAAGAAGAACCTTCATGCACAGCCCAAGAGCAAAGTGGGATAAAAAACTTCAGTATTGACCTCACGATTACTGGTTTTTAATTGAGGTTCCTATCAGAGCCCTGTTCTGAGGTGGCTTCAGCTCCCTCCAATTTAATGCCTACAGCATTCCCATCTCCAAACTGACACAGAGCATGGGATGTGCTGAGAGAAACTCTCCATGGTTATCGAGGGAAATTTTAACTGGAGTAACACAAAATGGAGTTCAGGGAGGAAAAGTCAAAGTGCATGAGCAGCAACCACTTCTGGGCCCAAAAAGGCTTAGACTGGAAATATAAATATAAATATAAATATAAATATAAATATAAATATAAATATAAATATAAATATAAATATAAATATAAAGTGTGAAGGTGGGGAGGCCCTGGCACAGGTTGCCCAGAGAAGCTGTGGCTGCCTCTGGATCCCTGGAAGTGTCCAAAGACAGGCTGGACAAGGCTTGGAGCACCCTGGGATAGGGGAAGGTGTTGGGGCTGGAACCAGGTCAGCTTTAAGGTCCCTTTCCACCCAAACCAGTCTGGGATTCTGTGGTGACTTTGGCCTGAGGATCTCTGGACTCCTGGACCTGGTATCTCTCTGGTCACTGGGAAAAAGGCCCATGAGAAGAACAAGGGGAAAACCTCTCTGTTTGTACCCCCTCACCTGCCAAGTCCCCAGATTCCCCAAACACATCTTGAAAAATGCTCTACATTCAACGCCTAAATACAAAATGAGTCTCATGAACTCGGGAATCACAAAACTTGATTTGTTTAGGAACAAGAGCATCGCAATGTGGTAAAGCCACTGAGTTCCTGGGTTTCACACCCCGGGGGGTGAGGAGCCAAATCCTGCCCTGGCAATTTGAGTTTCCAGGTCCCCACTCTGTCCCTCAGCCTGTCCGTGTCCCATCCAAAGCCCTCAGCCTCTGGGCTGGATCACACGGGGAGGAGCATGCTCAGGTCAGCACAGGGAAGCACAGGCAGCAGCACAATATTCAAGAAGCAGAAAGGAAAACAAGACATTTCAGGATTTTTGTTAATGAATTAGAGCAAGGCAAAATAGAAAAAAAAAAATGGTAGGGAGAACATAAAAACAACCAGAGGCCCCAGTGAGCCCAGCAATCCAAGTCACGCAGCAGTTGAGATTTGAACTCTGAACATAAAAAATGCTGTGTTAATTCTGCACCTGGCAGGGCCATTCCAGCCCCTTGGAACCACCCTGCTCTGAAGAATTACAAACAAAACCAGAATACTGAGTGCCCACGGTCTGTCAACTGCTCTACAAAGGGCTCCTGGAAAGCCTGGGTGAGTTAAGGAAATGGAGGCTGCAAGAGAGGAAATACTTCACACTGAAACCAATTTCTTTCCAAACTGGGATGTACTTGCTGTTTGGATTCACATGGCTCCTGGGTTTCCCTGTGTTGTTCACAGGTAAATAAGGAATTAGATCTCTCAGTGCCACAGAGGCCAACATTTTCCCCAGGTGCCCTTTCAGTCACAGGTGAGAAGGTTCCACTGTCCAATCTCAGGCTCTGGCACCACCTCTGTCTGTCTCATGCAGTGAAGGCAGAGCCCTCCTCAGGGGAGAGCTGAGAACCCTCCTTTCCTTGGAATTACAGGAAATCTTTTGGGTTTATCCGTACTGTTACTTCCTCGTTTTGGTGTTTTTAACTTTGAAATTGCATCAAACCACAATTCCCTTCCAGAATTCCTGGCATGCACCTGGGAACAGCTCCAATCCCATGGCAAACCCTACAGGCAGCACCCAGCAGAGATTCCTGCTCCACATCCCCCTACTCCTCCTGGAAACCCTAGGAAAACACAGCATTAGATATGTGGTGCTGGGGAGGGTCATGCAGTGCTCAGAAACACAATCAGAGAGGTCACCACTACCTGGAGGGTCTGGACTTGCTGGCCTGAGGCCGATGCCACCTGGGCCTCAGTCTGCAGCTGGACAGCTGTGACACCTCCCTGCTGCTGGGAACAGGAACAGGGAGAGCTTGAAACATGGAAATGCACAACACACTGCTGGGACAGGGGGTGGGGTTCATACACACTGCTCCAGGAACATGAGGAATGGGAATTTCAGCAAACCTAAGGATGGAGTTCCCTGGAACTGCATGTGGCACTGCCAGGCTTCAATACCGCAACACACAGGGAACAGGGGGGATCATTTGGCAGGATTTCAAGCTCAGTTTCAGGGTTTTAGTTTTGAAGTTTCAGGCTTCAATATCCCAAATCACAGGGAACAGCAGGGAAAATGTTGCAGGATTTCAAGCTCAGTTTCAGGGTTTTAGTCTGCTCACTGCCCAAGTTTGGCACTGTGAAGGGCTCCAGATTTTGGGTACACTGGTTTGTCCCAACAAAATCTTTTCTGCAGCACAGTCTGAGCTCATCTCTGCTACCCCTGTGTCGGTGTCTGCCCACCAGTGACCCTGAGGGACAGTCTGGAGAAGCTGCAGGAGCAGTCAGAGCTAAAAGTCTTTTCTATCTTTAGTCTCTTTGCTAAGAATCCCAAAATACTCCCAGTAACTGTGTTAGCATGGGGAGATGAAGGACAGCTCCCTCCCAAGTGCTGCAACAGCCTGGTAAAAACAACTTATTTTAGCAAAATGTTTCATGTCAGACATAGGCTTAAAGAAGTTGTACTGCAAATGAAAGCCAAGAGATGGTTTTATCTCCTTTTCACCTAGAAAATGTCAATAAACCAACTACATCCTTGGTTATCTGCTGCAAACAGTTATTTCAGATAATCCTGAATATAAAATGTTTTCATCTCAAGTGCAATCTTGTTCTGGCTGATAAAGTCAGCTCCAGCTAAACCCAGTGGAAGGATTTGGTCCCTGCTGAGGCCAAAGCAAAGCAGATCTCCCTGAAAACATCATCCAGTGGCTCAGCCCTTTGCATGGCAAACCACCAAACCCACCGTGAACTACAACAGAAGACGCAACAAAAAATTCAGCAGCAGCTGAGAAAACATCCCCAAATCTGAACAGGGAAAGCTTAACAGCCAAAATCAGTAAGGCCTCAAAATTCAGCCCTGATATTCTGCACATTGAAACATGAACTTCTTTGTGGGATGGATGAGTTCATCCAAAGCTACATGGTTGGTTTAATTCCTGTTCTGTGTGTTTGATTTGCTCCACCTGTTCTTCTGAAACAAAGAATCTCTAGAAATGTTCATTTGATAAAGCTGGAGGAAATCTCTGTGGGCTTGAACAAAACCTATTTCAACTTGGGGGGAATTCTTCTTGTGAACAACTGATTGTTTCTGTTAATATTCTGTTTCCTTCATTTTCAGAGATGTGTTAATATACTTTTATATGTCTTTATATTTTACTTTCCCCATGTCACTACAATTTTGCAAACTCACTGCTACACTGAAATTTGGTCACTTGGACACCTGCAACTTAATTTTAATTTTATATAAATTTTTATATTTATATAAAATTTTATAAATTTTATTTTTAAAATATAGTAAGTGCATTTTAAAACACCACATTTAGTCTGACTTCCAGATAGGTGCCATCAGTGCCCAGGTGACAGAAGTCAGGTGAACAGGTACCCAGGAGGATCCAGATTGTGCTGCTGTGCCCCTCTGAGGGGTGCAAAGGGCTCCCACATTCCGTACCTGCTGCTGGATCTGCCCTGCCTGCACCACGATCTGCTCTGTGGAGCTGCTGCTGTTGGTCGTGTACTGCTCCATGGTGCCTCAGCCCCTGCAAGACAAACAAAAAGCGGGTGATCTGCTGTCCCCAGAACGGGAATTCCCTTTGCCCCCCAGCAGCTGCCAAGCCAAGCAAACCAGGAGCTGCCCCAGGGCAGAGCTCTCCCAGAGCTGCTCCATCTCAGCAATAAACAGAGCTGGCACTTCAGGCACATCCAACCTGAGTGAGCAGCAAAACCACCTCAATTCTGTCCCAGATTTCATGGACTTCACCAGTTCTCTGAATCTGCACCTCCTGGCCTCCAGCCAGGTGCCCACACAGGGGAACATCTGCTGGAAAACCTCAGGAAATGCAACCTTTAGGTGTGAAACTGAACTGCACTTCAAGAATTCAGCAGAGCTGTGAAGGCTTCTCTCCTTCCCCCACTACACACCACGCTCTCCTCATTTTTCTTCCCTCCCCTCCTGGAATGGTTTGGGTGAGAAGAGACATTAAAGCCCACCCAGTGCCACCCCCTGCTGTGGGTAGGGACACCTTCCATCATCCCAGATTGCTCCCACCTGGCCTTGGACACTTCCAGGGATCCACACAGCCCCTAACCCAGGGCCTCCCCACCCCTTCAGGGAGGAATTTTTTCTCAAAAGAGGTATTTACACACTCAAATATATCCTTCATGCATTTTGGGAACCACCAGCAGATTTCCCAGCACATCCATCCTCTCGCTGCCTTTCATTCCTTGGCCCTTTCCCTGCGCACATCAACACCACCGTGCTGAAATGAAAACACCATTTCCCTGCCACTGCTTCTCTCCTCACTGGCCCAACAACAGCAGAATTATTACTGTAGTGAGGAGTTTGATTTATGCCACGACTGAACAAGTTCCTGCTACACTGCTGCAAGAAAACACAGCCTGGAACTTTAATTTTCCATGTCTAAAGCAACAAAACCTCCGGCTCTCTCAATTTTTCAAGGAATGCTGACAGGATTAAGTCACAGACTCTCTGTACCCGTTGCTGTGGTTACTGCTGCTGTTTGAGCTCCATCCTTTGCCCATTTCCTGACACGTTTTCATAGCCAGAATAAAAGAAGATAAATATTCTTTCTGAAAATGCTGCTTTCAGGGTCTCATTTCAATTTCACACTGGATACTTCATTTCTGCCTTAAATTAAAATCTTTAATTAAAACATTAACAGCTGTGTAATCCCAACACTCTACAGCAGCTGCCCAAAGTTCTGGACAAGGTTTTACCAGTTCTAAATCCTCATCATCCAAGGGATTATCTCATCCCCTTCATTAAACACAGAGTAGTCAAGTTAAATATTAAAGATCAGGGATCAATCAGTGGCAGAGGATGGCAGCTCCTCCCCCAGTGAGCTCATGGGCAGCTCCTCCTCACCGGGAATGCTCTGGGAGCGACGGAGTGCTCCAGTTCCAGCAGCAATTTATATAGACATGATGTATATACATTAAAACTATACTGAGTTGTACGGGACTCTTTAGGACCATCGAACTCCTGGCCCTGCACAGGACAGCTCCAAAAATATATAGAGATTTATATATATACATATATAATATACATAATTTATCTTTATACAAATATAGCTGTACCAGGAACACTTTCCTCATCAACCAACCCACACCAAGAGCAAACCAGTGGCATAAACAGTCCGAGAGCTCCAGAGTATCACTTTAACCGAGTCACGGAGCTCCTGAACGGGCAGAGCCGCTGCGGTTCCCGTGGGATCCCCGCGCTCCAAGGACACCGCGGAGCCGCACGCCCACACCCGGAGCGGGTTTTAACCGGGCAGCGCGGAGGGGGCGGTCTGAGCACGACACGTGGAGCCCAGGTTTAGCTCCCGACTGCGTGCGGGAGCCAGGGATGGCCCGGGGCTGTCGTTTCAGTGCGGGAAGCTGCGGCCCGGGGGTCTCTCGGTGTGCTCGAGCCCCTGGCTGCCCCAAGGGCCGGCCCTGTTGCCGGAGCACCGCGTGCCCGGACACATCTGGGGAGGCGACACCGCACACACCGGGACCGGACGGTGCAGCCCAGCCCCCTCCGCCAGTGAGGAGGCTCCCGGGCAGGGCGGGGCGCTGCGGGCCCCGCCGGGGGAAGAAGCCAGGCCCCGCTGCGGCGCTCGGCCCCGCGCCCCCGGCCCGGCCGTGGAGTTCCCGAGCCCCGCTATTCGCGGCCCCACTCGACCCCGCTCGCCCTGCGGCCCCAGCCCAGCCCGGCCCGGCCCGGCCCGGCCCCGGTTCCCCCCTCAGCCCCTGAGTGGCCGCGGCCCCGCCAATCCCGGCGCGCGGGGGCTCCATATTGGCCGCTCGCGCTCACCGTGCCGCGCTGCCCGGTCCGCGCCCCGCGCTGATTGGCTCCGCCGCGGGGCCCCGAAGCCCAATCAGCGCCCGCACTCGCCCGCCGCGCAAAATGGCGCCCAACCGCGGACAAAGGGGGCGAGGGGCGGGGCCCCGCCCGGCCGCGGCCGCCCAACCGCGCGCCTCGCCCTGCCTGGCTCCACTGCGCCTGCGCGGGGGCCGTGGCGCGCACGCTCAGGCAGGGCCCCGCCCACCTGTAGGCTCCGCCCCTTCCTGGAATGTTCTGGGCCGGGACCATGGAGAGGGTCCGCCCGCCCGCGCGGGGCGGCCGCCATGTTGTGCGGGGCGGCGGCGCCATGTTGTGTGTGGCGATACCGCCATGTCGCGTACGGTGGGCCCGCCGTGTCGCGTGCGGCCATACCGCCGTGTTGTGTGGGGCGATACCGCCGTGTGGGCTGAGAACGATCCGCCAAGTCCCCGCGAGGCGGAGCGGCTAAGGCGGTATCGCCAATGTCTCCCTGAGGCGGAGCCGCCGTGCCGGCTGAGGCGGTACCGTGTGCCCGTGAGGCGGGGCCGTGCGGGCCGAGGCGGGGCCGCCCTTGCGGCTCGGCCGGAGCGATGTGGGCGGCGCTGGGCAGGCTCGGCGTGGCGCAGGCCGTGGGCCCGGCCCGGTTGATCGTTGTGCGCCCCGCGGGTGCGGCGGCCGAGTGGCCCTGAGGGGTGGGAGGGGGAGGAGGAGGGTGGCGATAATGGTGAGGAGGAGGAGGGCGGCAGCCTGGGGGTGCTCACTGTGCGGTGACCCAGGGCTGGGGCCTCCTCCCGGGCCGGAGCCGTAGGCACAGCGGGACCTGTTCAGGGGCGCCGACATCTTCAGGGGTGTTATAGTTGTCCTCCTGCTGTCATAGATCAATTAGGCTTACCCTCGCCCTCTTTAGCACACTCTTACTGCCTAGCTTGAGGTTCCTAATAACTGTTTTTCTTTCATTTTTCCAGCCGCAGGAGCCTTCTCCATACCTCACGTTACCATGGCCACCCACTTCTCCAAGGATCAGGAGAGAGTGCGTAGGAAATGGGTTACATGGGATATTATTGTTTGTACAAAGAGGCCTTCCCCTCATTACACAGCCCTGACAGCACGGCACTGGCTGTATCCTGCAGCTGTTGGGAGCAAAGTGGCTGCCAGTGCTGAATTCCGTGTGCTTTTTGTGGTGCAGCAGCACAGAGCTCACCTGCCTGCCTGAGCTCCTCGATACCAGTACAGCTGGAGGGGTTTCACTAATCCAGCTGTGCTCTCTGTCACATAATTACCCTTTTAAGCTTTGATTTTACAAGATTACCTGCTGAGCTGGCAGGTGATGCTCATAAATGATCTTGTTGAGACGGTGTAGTGGGTTTACAATTCTCTGTAGTGGGTTTGTAATAATCTGTATTGGGTTTGTAATTCTGTGAGTGTGGGTTGTAATGCTGTGAATTTGGTTTGTAATTCTGTCTATGAGGTTTGTAATTCCACATTTGGGGTTTGTTATTCCCTCCCTTGGGTCCATAGCCCATGCTAGCTCAAACACTTGTACCCTGCACAGCAAACTCAAGCCTTGCCCTATTGCTGCCCAGTCACCAGAGCCCTGTGTGCCCAGGTGTGCTGTCTGAGGCGGTTTTGTTGTCCCTGCTCTGCAGATCAGGTGTGTGAAGGGGGACCTGTTCTCGTGCCCGGGCACAGATGCCCTGGCTCACTGCATCAGCGAGGATTGCCGCATGGGTGCCGGCATTGCCGTGCTCTTCAAGAAGAAGTTTGGAGGCGTCCAGGAGCTCCTGGATCAAAGTGAGTGGTGCCTGAAGGAGCTCCTTGTTCCAGCAGGGAGAGTGTTGGAGCTGCTTGGGGTTATGGAGTATGGCTGTTTTAAAAACACCTGATTTTTGTGCTTTAGAGAAGAAGACGGGGGAGGTGGCAGTTCTGCAGAGGGACGAGCGGTACATTTACTACCTGGTAAGGGCTGTGGTGGCACTGGGACACCTCCCTGGAGCTAAACTGTGTCACATATCAGGCATTAATAGCTGTGGGAGTTATGTTCATGGAATCAGGGAATCACAGAATGGTTTGGGTGGGAAGGGACCTTAAAGCTCATCCTGAGCAGGGACACCTTCCCCTATCCCAGGGTGCTCCAAGCCCCGTCCAGTCTGATCTTGGACACTTCCAGGGATGAGACAGATACAGCTGCTCTGGGCGCCCTGTGCCAGGGCTTCACCACCACCCTCACAGGGAACAATTCCTTCCAAATACCCCATCAAACCCTGGCCTTGGTAATGTGAAGCCATTCCTGTTGTCCTGTCCCTCCAGGGCCCTTGTAAATCGTCTCTGTCTTGTTGGTTCCCTTTGGGCACTCAGAGGGAGTTTCTGGAATGTTCCTCTCAATAAGAGATGTGTCCTCAAACATTGCTGGTGAGGAGCAGCCAAGCTGTTCTGTGCATCTGCATTTCACCTTTACATGGACAGAACTGGCTGCTAAATTAGAGTGTTTCAAGGTGTGAAACACTGTGTTAGTGTGAAACTGTCTTAGTTCTTTGCTCAGGTCTTACCACAGAGGCAAGTCTGGGTGTGGAGTTTTGGGATATCACGGAATGTGTGTTCTGTAACAGTATTTATAGTAGAGAGAAGTTTGCAGGGGTCATGCCCAAGGCACACTGAGCTTTTCTATTTTGCTGTAGATCACAAAGCAGAAGGTTTCTCACAAGCCCACGTATGAGAGCATGCAGAAGAGTTTGGAAGCCATGAAAGCTCATTGCCTGAACAACGGAGTCACCGACATCTCCATGCCCAGGTGAGGGGCTCGGGAGCTGGAATTCCAAAGCTTGGGTGTTTAATTTCTAGAAGGATGTCTGAGGGACAATCCCCTGCTGTAAAATAAGAATTCAAGCATCCACCTCTATCCAACTCTTCTGTTAAATTGGACAAATCTAATTTGCATTTCCCTGTGCATTTGAGTTGTTTCCTTGTTCTCCCTACGTGGGTTTATGGGCAGCTGAGGCAGGGCCATCTTGGGCACGAGGCCCCACGGACCTTTTGGTGCTTTATCTTGCAGGATTGGATGTGGACTTGATGGCCTGCAGTGGGAAAAGGTGTCAGCAATCCTTGAGGAAGTATTTGAGAACACTGACATCAAGATCACGGTTTACAGCCTGTGAGCAGAACAAAGATCCCCATTTCCCCCATCTTTGGGAGCAGAACCTGTGAACTAAGGGGGGACCTGTGTGGGGAGCACGTTCTGCATTCGGGTGTCACTCACTTGTGCGACAGCGACAGGGGCTTCCAGCAGCGACAAGCCCCAGAGAAGTTCATTTCGGCTGTTAATTAGCAGGAGGCAGCGGCGCTGTGAAAAGTCTCGGGGAGCTCCCAGTGTGTCCCTGCAGCCACCAGGTGTCACTGGGGCTCCACGCAGCGAAACGGAGCCGCTGCCTCGTGAGGCCTCGGGGTTTCTGTTTGGGTTGGTGCTGATGAGCTGCCGCAGGCAGCGCTGGCACCTCTGCTTTGTTCTGTTTGCCGTGTCCTGCCTGGCACTCGGGTCACTTCCCTGTTCGCACGGGTGGAACGGTTTCATCTCTCCCTTCCGGCCACAAATGGGGGTTGCTGGGGTTGTGCTCACTCAGGATCATGCTGTGGTGTTAAATAAACGGTGCCCTGCTGTTGGGTTGGTACCTGTGGCTGTTCTGGGGACAGGCTGGGATTGCTGGAGGTGAGGAAATACACCTGGTGGCTGTGTTTTATACAGCAGCTCTATAATTTGTAGGGTGCAGAGCTCTGTTTGGTGAGGATCCAAACGGGCTGATGTGCTCTAAAAACTCACAGGATGGAGTTTAAGGTGGGATTTTCCCATTTCTTTGTTTGTTAGATTTGTAGTCCAGGTGTTACACAAAGGTTGGTGTTTGTCACCCAAAACAAAAGCAAATCAGTACCACCCCTTGTTCCTGAGATCCACAGAAAGCTCCTTATTCTGGAAGAGTTTGTTCCAGAACTGAGGAACTGCCAGAAACATGTCCTTCATGTTTGGTTTCCCACCCTCCCACAGTAACAAATCCTTTGGACTTCTCTCATTCTGAATGCCCAGGAAAGTGACAGGTGTGTTGAAAAAATATAAAAATGGAATGTAAGAGTTGGGAATTTTGAAGCATGGCAGGGTTCCCAATTGGATTTCCTTGGGAAGGGACTGGGTTGCTCAGTTCTGTGTGGCTTTTTGCTGCTACAAATCCTGTTTGTCTTTAAGATCTCCCTGTTCCTTGCCCATATTTTGTAAACCTGTTTGGTGGGGAATTGCTGTAGCTGGGAAAAACAACCTTGGATAAAGAGGAATTTGGAGCAATGAGCTGATCCAGAACAGGCATTGAGGCTGCTCATGGATTCAGTCCTTCCCCTTATTTGTGTCTGGGTTGTTGTTCTGGTTCCTTACTCATGGCATCCCCATAAGCTTTGTTTTACATGGAAAATGATCCTGCTCTCCAACACTTGTGTGTACTCTGGAAATTCTTTTGGCATTTAGTTCTCCCTTCCCAGCTACAAAATATTCCCTGTGTGGCTGTCCTGGGATGTCCTTGAATTCAGACTTGTCAGGTTCAATTTAGGACTTCTTGCAAGTAGAGAAGAAGGAATAAACAGTGCTTTGGCTTTTGCAGTGGCTTCCCATTTTATTTCACTTCGCTTTTCCCAGGTTTATATCCCAAACATCGTTGTTTGATACCGAGTTCTCGGGCTCTGTCGTGATTTGGAAGAGAGCTGTTGGCCCTGAATTAAATCACAGCTCTGACTATTGAGGAGAACAGAGGGAGAAAACTTCTTTTTCACCTTAAACCCCTTTCTTTTCCCCTTTCTAATTCATTTATCTAACCAGCAGCTTTGTTCTGAGGTCTTTTCCCATGAGATATTCCCAGACTGTGATCCCACAGCCTGCCTGTGGATCACTGCCATCCCTTTCACCACAGCTTGGGTTTGTTTGGGGCAGGGAGGGGGAGGAACAAAAAACACCCAAAAAATCCCAAACACCAGAGGTCTGTGTTGTGTGTGTGTGTGTTCAGAGTCCCACAGAGCCTTGTCTCCCAGAGGCTGGTTCTCCATCCTGCTGGAATCAAAGCTTTGGGAAGCAGGACTGTTCCAGATGTCCAGGTCTGTCACATCTCTTCATGGATCCTTTGTGATCCTGGGGAGGGAAAAAGAGACATCCTAGAGACTCAGAGGTGACCCTGCAATACCCCATAAAAAAGGGAATTCTGCAACAACTGAGATTTCCTTTAATGGTGTTTTTTAGTGTTAGACTTTGAGGTGTGAGTAGAATCCCCTTCAGTCAGCACTCCTCTCCCTGTTGTCCTGAACATCATCCCTGTGGGGAACAGGGAGGTGTTCTGGTGGCCCTGGAACCTTTTTATTCTTTATTCCTGGAGGGGAAAACAGAAAAGCACTAAATCCCTTGAGGGTGTGCTGTGGGGGAGCCCCTGGAAAGGGGAAACCACTGCCTGGAATTGTTTGGAATATTCTGCTGACAGCAAGAGAAATTGGAACCCAGATTAAAGAGAGTTAATGAGTGAGCCCCTCACTCACCTGAGCCTCAGTGCAAGATCTCAGCCAGCTTCTCCTCATAGTACTGGAAATTCTCCTGAATATCCTCCCAGGGCACAAAAGACTTGGCCTCCTCCCCTTCCTCCTGCTCCACAAAGTTCTTCCAGACATACTCAAAGTCTTGAGGCTTCATAATCCTCAGCTTGCAGCCGGCCTCCTTCATGCTCCTGAGGGCGGCCTGCATCTCGGGCTCTTCCCACATGAAGAGCCTGCCCACCATGATGGTGAGGCGCAGCCCCTTGTTCTTGCGCAGGGCCTCGCAGATCCTCTGGGCGCAGGTGACGCAGGGGCTGGAGGACACGTACCAGGTGACGTCGTGGCGTGTGCCCGCCTGGCACGTGGGCAGGATGGTGTTGAAAAAAGCCATCTCGGCGTGGGCGGCCGCGTGCTCGTCCTCCAGGTACCCGCGGCTCGTCACCGGCTCCTTGCCCTGCGTCTCCACCACGTAGCACAGGAAGGTTTTGTTCCTGCCTGAGCTGTATTCCACGTTCCTGAACTGGAATTTGAAGAAGATGGCCGGGAGGCGTTCCCTGGGAACACAGCAGAGAGGAGGCTCAGAGGCAGATTTAGGTAAGGGTCACGCTCTTGAGTCACCCCTGTGTGGGACTGTGGACAAATCACTGCATCTCCCTGGATTTCTCTGTGTTCCAAGGTTTGGTTTATAAAGTATCCGGGATCAAATCTGACCTTGCTGTGAAAGTGTGGATTTCCTGCTGGACTCCCTACTGATAAAATCCACTTCACCTACTCTTTTAATTTACTGCCCACATCTTCCCTTCTGTGACTCCAAGATCACCTCGTGATGGAACATCTCATGGAATGGCTCTGGAGGTGGGAAGGGAAAGGGATGTAAAAGAGTGGGAAAAATGCACGTGCTTTCAAGAATAACGCTTTTCCTGCTTGGTGTCCTGGATAATGAGTGCTTCTTTGGCTAAGGATTCTTTAATTAATGTTTTTTTGAAGGGCAGACACGAGACACCCATTCTAGAGCGATGCCTGCAATGAGTGGTTTCACAGTAACATCAGGTTTTTAAATACATCAGAGGCAAAGGGAATTTCATCCCTGATTTAACTCTCTGACAGCAAAGGGGTCACAGCAGTGACAAGGTTGGCTCTGGGTTTTCATGGAACAGCTGAAGCAGCAGCAACCTGCTCCAGGATGGATTGACTCAGGCTGGATTGACTGGGAGTTGCATTTAGCCAGCCCTTCCAGATGGATTTTATTGCTTATCCTGGCATGTGCCTGAGCTTAGCTGGGATGTTCACCTCGATTCTGCTCCCAGCCATTTGGAATCTGCATTAGTTCAATTAATAACGTTCCAGTGAGAGCCCATTCCAATGCCTGGCAACCCCTTCCATGTAGAAATTCCCTCTGATGTCCTCCCCTGGCACCATTTGAGGCCATTTCTCCTCATCCTGTTGTCTGGGAGAAGAGGCTGATCCCCACCTGGCTCCAGCCTCCTGTCAGGGGCATGTGGAAAGTGAAAATGTTTATGGAAATAATTTAAAAACTATTCACTCAATTCCCCAATATTCTCAACATAAACCCCTGTTCTGACACCAGGCTGGGGTGACACAGCTCACTCTGAGGATAGGAAAGGTGAAAATTGAAACTTTCCCTGAAAAGCATCATTAAAGAGTATTTTTTATGGATTTCTAAATGCTCCAACCTGACTCATCAGTTTTCCCTGGGCAGCAAAGTGATAGATCATATTGAGACAAAAAAAAAAATTGCAATTTTGAGGCAGAATCTTCAGTCTGGGATTGAAGTTGCTGAGATCAGGTGGGCTGGAGAAAATAGCAGCTACCCAGTGTGACCCTGGCATTGTCACACAGGAGAGAAGGAAAACATATGGATTATCTAAGAGAGTAACAAGGAATTATTCCTACAAGGAGCCTCATTTACACCTGGGGAAAGTGAAAATAAAGCAGGAAATGCTCCCAGATTGGGATTACAGGCTGTGTTCAGCCAAAAAAAAAATGGGATAATATTCTTAAAAAGAATAATTGGCTTCCCAATGATTCCTGGAAGCCAGACTCATCCTGGAGCTGTAAGCAGCAGAGGGAAAACTTGGCTGGGAGTCCTGAGATGCCCTTAATCCGAGGGCTAAAACTGAAATGCAACATAATTGGGTTTAAGTGCTTCTTCCCTGGCTGTAGTTGTGTTTCCTCATCACTCCCATAAGTGCCTTGATTAGCTGGGAATTTGAAAATCATTGGAAAAATCCACGTGGTGATCCCAGGTCAAGGCCTGGCCTGATCTCCTGCTGTCCTCCTTAAAATGAAAGTAAAAAAAAAATCCCTGTGCTTTCTGTACCTCTTTGGGGGTCCTTTAGGATTTCTGCTTCACTTCCTCACTCTCCCCTTTGCAGAGTGGAAAATCCTGTCAAATCCTGGAGTAGCCGTGGCATTCCAGTAAATGATTTAATTGCAGGATGGTGCTAAGGGAGTTTTTCAGCCATGGTTAACCCAGGGCCTGGGGCTTAGCAGGGAAGTTTGGACATCCTGCTCAGTCCCTCAGCATTTCTAACTGCAGGCTGAGTGCTCCAAGGCTGGAAAACCTGATTTCCTCATTAAAATTCATTTTAGGACATGACTTAAGTGTTCAGTACTTGGTCCAGCGGTTTATATCCACAATTTTTGGTGCCTTAGCTCCATTCCTAGCAGAGGGATGTTCTTTCCTTACAAGCCACTGCCAATCATTTATTTCTATGATTATATGTGACAGAGGCCGCCCCAAGAAGGGATATTCACAGCAGTCACATTTTTGAGAAGAAAATGGAGATTTTTCCTCCCCTGGGCAGGAATGGAACCCAGTTTTTGAGTCCTGCGTCATTCATCCTGGTCAGAACAAGCAGCCAAATTTCACCTCCAGAGCCCATGGCACAGGCAGAAGGATTCCAGAGGATATTTTGGAGGCCTGAGCTTTACTTTTAAGTAGCTGGAAGAAATCCTGAGTTTGGTTTATTTGCTGGGACACTCCTTTGGTGACTGGGAAATGTGAGGGGAGAAGGATTTGTCCTGCTGCTCCTACAGGGAGTGTTTGTGAGCACTTGGAGGGAGCAGACACCGAGGGTTTTTCCTACTTGCAGCTGTCAATTATGGCTGAGAGTTCAGCTTCCACCAGATCCCTGTGATATCCTGCTTTTCCAAAGGCCAGGCTCCCTGCTGCCCTGCTGCCTTCAAAACTGCCTCTTGTTTCGGAGCCTTTCTGCAAGTTGGGCTTTTTCGTTTCTTTATGAAAGTCAGGTTCCAGCTGTGGCTGTGGAGCTCTTGAAAATGTGAACCTTTAGGTCTCTTGAAAAATCTGTCCCTCAGGCCCATCAAGCCAATCAGCCATAGCAGGGGTGTTTTTCCTGATCCACAGGTGGAGAAACTCTCAGACAAGAGCCATTGATCACAGCAAGAAATCAATACCGCGCTCTCATCAAAGCCAACACCTCCATCCCCATCCCATCAGTGGGGCTGGAAGGGAACCAGCACTGCAGAAACTCTTCCTATAAAACAAGTGCACTTCTGTGCCTGCCTGCTGGGAGTCCATCCTCTAAAAGTCAGCAAAACTTAAAACAAAGCCCCACAATAAATCCAAACCATTTCAGACTCTTCAGAATCTCACCGGCAGAAGATGCTGCTTGTGTTGCCCGACCTAAAAGCTGAGAGAGCTCTCTGAACTCCCCCAATTCCATATTTAAATTCCAGTCTCTTACCCTGTCACAATCTCAAAGGGTGGCAGGTCCTCCCTCTTCACCTTCTTCTTTGTCCCCTCGCCCTCCTCGGCGTTGTCGGGTTCCCCGTTCTGGGCGTTGCTGGGCTCCTCCTGCTTCTCTGCCATCTTCCCCAGGACACTGGGACTGAGCTGTGGCCACTGGGAGAGAGAAAGAACAATTTCTGAGAGCTCTGGGAGTCGAGGGAGGAGGGAAAACAGAGCTGGGAGTTCCTGCCCCAGGCACAGTTGTCAGGAACTAAATATGGAACAAAGCGGCGGCGGCAGGGGCTGGACAGGGTTGGGTGACCCAGGGCTCTCGGGTGTCACCTCCTTCCCCTGCTCCCTCCAGCTCCTTTCAGCGGTCCCTCTTGCTCCCCTTTTAATTTCAAACCAAGCGACAGCTTCGCAGTGGGCGGGATGAGCCCATAATTTTCCCTGATGGAAAATCCTGGAAGCTCGAGTGGGTATTTATCCCCTGGGGTGACAGGCGGCTGGCACAGGGTGCCTCACAGCTTTCTTCCTCCCCTGCCAGTGGATTCCATGGCTGACCTTGAAGGACCAGCTCAGCCTGGCCTGGCTCAGGCAAGAAGGGAAGAAGTCGTGGCCGTTTTGCTGGAAAATCCCTGGGTTTGGTGTGTTTGGCTTCCTGGATCACCTGGAGCATCCCAGGAGGAGACCTGTGGTTCTTCCCACCCTGCTCATACAGGACTCCGAGGGGGAACTCTCTTCCTTGGAGCTGTAAATCCAAGCCAGAACCTTCTCCCAAATATTTGAAAGTCTAGCTGGAATTCCCAGTGGGCAGCAGTGCTGCTTCTCCCATTGTTCTGCATTTTCCTCCCCACTGCCTGAGTGTTCCCTAAGTTCCTGGTGCACTGGGATATATCTGGGTTGGAGGGATTTCTCCCTCTCTTTTTTGTTCCCTTTAGGATTACACAAAACTGTCCCAGTGTCTCACTCTCAATTTCAATCATTTACAGTTTGTATCAATCCTGCCTGAGCTGAGTTTAATAAAAACCTGGGTGAGGTTTTCCCAGGGACCAATCCTGGCCATGCCATGGGGCAAAGGAAGTGGAAAAAGTGTGGCTGTGCAGGGTTTTGGAATCAAAGCACACTGGAAATCAAACCTCCAGTACTGTGGGCTCTGCACTTAGCTCAGAAACCACCAGCAGCAAACTTGGAGTAAATATGGAATATTCAGCTGCATTGGATGGAGTATTCAGTCAGTGTTAGTGGAAAAACCTGCTCTTAGCTTGAGGAGGAGACAGGTATTCCATAATAATCAAATCAGTGGCAATATCTGCTTTGGAGCCAAGTAGGAGGCTGCACCATCACAAAACAAAATAAATCCACACCATCAGGCAGGTAATTTATAATCAGAGAAAATTAATAACAAATTATCACAGATAATGAATTCTGGCTGCTGTTCCCAGCCCCCTTGCCATCACCCTGCCTTGCTGGATATCCTTTGGAGCTTTTCCCCAGTGCCACCATGGATGCAGTTTTTGGGAACAGAGCCCCTTTGATGAGTTGTTGTTTAGGTGGTGTTGTTTAGGTGACAGAGCTGGCAGTGGTGACAGCCCAACCAAGGATTTGACAAATTCCAAGACATCCTATCCATGGAACATATATCTTCCACGGTGCAGGATTTTATTTATTTTTAAGCTTAGAATACTTTCCTGCAGGGCAGGGGTGGTGTTTTGCCTCCTGTGTGGTGACAACGCTCAAATTCCACCTCCCCTGTCCAATTGCTGTCACCTCTGACATTTCAGGGGCTGCTTTTGGGGTGGGAATCCTCTCCCAATGACTGACAGCTCATTTCCTCCTAATCCTGATATTTTCAAGAAGCATCTCAGACTCTCCAATCCCTCTGACCCACTCTGCTTTATTTTTGGAAGCTCTTCATGGCTGGGGTCCCAATTTTGCTGCAGCTTTAGCCTGGCCCCTCCGAGCACTGAGCTCTAATCTAATCTGGGGAATGTGACACTGAGGCTCCCCCTCTCTCCAGCCTTTCTCAGCTGCTCCCCAGCTCCTTCTAGGGCAGTGCTTGGAACACCCATGATCCTCCCCCCACTGCAGCCAAAAATATAAAAGGGCACCACGGAGTTTCTGCGTCGGAGCTGGAGGTGGCTGAGGGCTCTGCTGGCTTTGGTGGCTCTTTGTGACCTCAAATGTGTCCCCAGGGGCTCAGGAGGGGCCTCCCAGCAGCACTCAGGGGACCCAAAATTGTGCACCTGACAGACAGAGTTTGTGCTGAGATTCCCCTCCACCTGTCCCTGCTGTTAGCTCTGAATTTGTTCAGAAAATCTCAGGATCACTGAACTTGGAAAACCTCTCCAGGATCATTGAGTCCAAACTGTGTCCAATCTCCACCCCGAGCCCTGAGTGCCACCTCCAGCTGCCACCTCCAGGGACGGGGACTCCAAACCTCCCTGGGCACTTCCAAGGCCTGGCCGCCCTTTCCATGAGGAAATTCCTGCTGCTGTCCAAGCTGAGCCTCCCCTGGCCCAGCCTGAGGCCATTCCCTCTCCTCCTGTCCCTGTTCCCTGGGATAACATCCCAAATCCCCCCCGGCTGTTCCCTCCTGGCAGGGACTTGTGCAGAGCCAGGAATTCCCCCTGAGCCTCCTTTTCTCCAGGCTGAGCCTTCCCAGCTCCCTCAGGATTCTCCAAACCCTTCCCAGCTCCCTCAGGATTCTCCAAACCCTTCCCAGCTCCCTCAGGATTCTCCAAACCCTTCCCAGCTCCCTCAGGATTCTCCAAACCCTTCCCAGCTCCCTCAGGATTCTCCAAACCCTTCCCCAGCTCCCTCAGGACTCTCCAGCCCCTTTCCAGATCCCTCAGCATTCTCCAAACCCTTCCCAGCTCCCTCGGGCCTCACAGAGATCCCTGCCAGGGGATCACAGCTCAGCACAGGGGACACACAGGGCAGGGCTAAGGGACAGCCTGCACTGGGAGAGGCTTCCAGGCTTTGCTGGAGTTTTGGATATTGAAGCTCCTGCATCCATCTGAGTCCAGAGCAGCTTCTTCAGTGGCTTTAGAGGCACCTCTGAACACTCTGATGACTTTTACCCCCAAACAGGGATCTCTGCTGGATGCCTGTGTCCCTTGCAGGTCGTTTTCTGTCCCTCTCCTTGCAGCAGGAATTCCTGGAGTTAACCTGGCTGTTCCCTTTCCCCATCACCCACACCTGCCTGCCACAGGCCATGCCAGGAAAAGGGAGCTTTTATGGCATTGTGGGGCCGGAGAAACATTTTGGGATAGATGTGAGAGTGAAATAAGAGCCTGGCCGGGTGAGTCATGGCTCAGCCGTGCTCTCCATGCCGAGGGGACAGCTGGTGGCACTAACAAACGTCTCCCTAGAGACACTGGCAGCCAGCCCCCTCCTGCTTTTTCCAGCTGTAACTACAGAACAAATAAATAAACACCGACAGCTTCCCTTCCTCCCTCCCTCCCTCCCTTACTTCCTTTGGAGTCCCCACCTGTCCCTCTCCTCCTGCCTCAGCATCAAAAAGGTTTCAAGGAGGGCTGGAAACCCTCCTGTCCCACAGGATTGACCTGGGCAGTGCCCAAATCCTGATGAAAGATGCTCCAGCTGTGCTGAGCCCCAGGTGAGGGATGTTCTCACCTCTGTACCTGCCTCACCTTCCCATCCAAACCCTCCCTGGCTCTCAATTCCCAGCCTGGCACAGGAGGAGCCTTGGCAGGCACTGCTGCCTCCCCAATTGATTGCAAGCCCAAGTGGGAGTTAATGACAGCTCCCAGCAGGGCTGGAGCTCTCTTTCCCCCAGAGCTGCTCACAGGAAACTGCAGCAGGAGCTCCAGCCCTGCTGGGAGCTGCTCCAAGCACAGCAATTTCTGTCCTGCAGCACCCAGAGCTGGGGCAGGGCCTGCCAGAGTGGCTGTGTCACCTGCAGAGGTGACAATCCCACCCCCAGTGGGTGCCCGAACACAGCTCCAGGCAGCAGCAAATGTGGGAAAACTGTCCTGCTGCAGCCAGAGTGTTGGGACAGCTGTGAAATATGGAGGAAGAAAGGAAAGGAAAGGGGAAAGGAAAGGGGAAAGGAAAGGGGAAAGGAAAGGGGAAAGGAAAGGGGAAAGGAAAGGGGAAAGGAAAGGGGAAAGGAAAGGGGAAAGGAAAGGGGAAAGGAAAGGGGAAAGGAGGAAAGGTTTGGTTGTGCACAAATCCTGAGGCTGCAGCAGCCAGGGAGTGACTGCTGGGCCATTAATTGTTTAATGGGAATTTCTTCCTGGAGAAGAGTGGCTGAGCTGGGAGTGAGTGGCTTCCCCAGAGAGGTGGCTCTGGGCTCTGAGAGCCCTTGGGAGCCATCGAGAGCCCCTCAGGAGTCACAGGGACAAGGACACATCCCTGCAGGGGGACAGTGCCTGTTCCAAAGGCAAATCTGGGGTTGGGGCTGGACTAACACGAGCCTGGACGGGGCTTGGACCGACCTGGGACAGTGGGAGATGTCCCTGCCCTTGGCTAGGGGTGGGATGGGATCATCCTTCCGTTCCCTTCCATCCCAAACCGTCCCAGAATTCCAGGATTCTGTAAAACCAAGGCTGGCTTGGGGCTGTGCTGCACAGTCTGGGAAAGAAACCCTCCAGATGACTTTGAAATGTCATTAAAGTTATTTTTATGCAAGGGGGTTCAGTGTATCTGTTTAAACAGCAAATGCACCAAACGATGCTTTAAATATTAATACAGGAGGGTGTCTCACTGAATTTAATTTTCCCAGTTGATTTCAAGCTGCTCTGGATAGCACAGGGAGGAATATTTGCTATTTTTGCTGCCTGTGAGAAGAGGCAAGAGGCAAAGAAAAGCTCCTTCTGCACTTACAGGTGGGCAGGGAGGAGGAGAAACTGGAAGGAAAACAAGAACAAGGCAGCCAGTCCCAACAGCTGGGAAAATGGGAGGACAAACACGGAAAAAAAATCTATTAATCTTAATTTCAGATTTTCTGTTGCCTGCAGAAAAAAGTGGGAAGAGGAAATAGACCCAATTTATGAAAGCTGATCAAATATGCATTCATCTATTTAATTGGAAATGTTATTAAAGAGTTGCAGGTATGAGCCAGATCTAGAGAGCCACCAATTTAAATATGATTTAAATAATTCTGTCCCCTTTCCAAAAGGAGATAAAGGCTCCTTTAATCCCTCCTGGCCTCTCTGGATGGCTCTGCTCATCCCTGTTCCCTCAGGACAGGATGGGTAGAGCCAAAATCAGCCTGAACTCCCCCAAATCAGCCAGACCCCACCTTCATCTGAGGGAGAAATAATTTACATTTGCCCATCCTTTGGCATGAGGGAGATCCTGGGAGACACAGAGGCTGTAAATAAGTGTGGTGGTACCACAGAAAATAAAGCCCTGAAGTGTTACAGGATTTCTTTTTTTTATTTCTTTTTTTCTTCCAGCAGCTTTTGGTGTCGCCAGTGCTGCTGGCAGGGCTTTGGGGCTGCTCCTGCTCCCAACCTCAGCTGCTCCATGGTCTTTTCCTGCAGTTTTCCTTGGGACAGCTCAGCCCTGGGCTGGCAGCAGCCCTGGGGAAAGAAGTCCTGAGCCAGGGGGGAAAAATAATGGATCAAAATGACAAAATCACTAAATTTTACAAGGAGCTGCAAATTCCAGCTGCTGCCAGGGTTCGTTTCTCAGTTGTGCTGAGCCCCCAGCTCTGTCCTGGTGGATCCAGGAACATTCAGCATCTCCCAAAATGCAGCTGGGTGATCCCAGAGCCAGGAATTGTCCTGCTCACCTTGGAGCTGGGGTGGGGGGACAGAGGAGCCTGGCACAGGGGTGTCCCCAAGGAGGGACCTCAGGGACCTTTTGGGGTCCAAACCCATCTGGGCCATGCACTCTCAACCTGAATCCACCTTTGCAGCCTTCCCAAATCCCTTCCCTTGATCCCTTGAGCTTTTTGGGAACCTCACCCCAAACCAGTACAGCAACAATAACTCAGATTTATTTATTTATTCTCCAAAAAAATTCAACAGCTTGTTTTATTCAAAGCAAATACAATTTATGTTACAACCCCAGCTGAGCCCTCCCACCCCCAATTACAACCCTAATTAATTACAGCCCCAATTCCAGCCAGTGCCAGGATAAAGATCCACGTGCCCTTTCTCTTTACACTTAGTGCTTTTAACAATTAAAAATAATGTAAATTCTGTCTGGAGACACCAGAGCTCAAAGGTTTCTATGTAAAGGGATAGACAAGACCCCCTGTGTCTGATTCCATCCCATTCCTTTGGAATTATCACTATTTTAACCTTTCCTGGTTAATAATGGCATGGAGAAGCTGCAGGATCAGGCGCCTGCACTGCACTGACAGATTCTGTGCGGGGCTTTTTGCCAATTATATAATTAATTACAACCTTCCAGGCAGTGGGAGCAGGCTCACAAATTCTACATACTCTGGAGTCTCTGTACTTGAAAAAAAATAACAAAATGAAGGTTTTCTTCAAAGGCACTGGCATGAGTTTTCAGTTCTGCTGAGGAATGGCACACAGAGGTGGGAGAGAGGAATTTCCTCTTGGGAGAAGCATTTGCCCGCTGCTCATTGCTGCTTTATCCGGGAGCAGGGAGGGCAGGGAGGGGGATGCTCCCCAGACAGGAGGCACAGCCCAATCTCCATCCACCAGCAGAGCAAGACCCATCCCTGCTGGCAGATAAAGAGCTAAAGCACAAAACAAGGCTTACAGGAACATGAAGCAACAGCACAAAGAGCAAAACAAATGGAGAAATTTCTTTTTAAAAAATCGAGGAATTAAAAAAAATCGAGTAATTTTTTAAAAAATCAAGTAATTAAAAAATCAGGTTCTTAAAAAAATCAGATTGTTAAAAAATAATTTCTTTTTATGAAATCAAACAATTTCTTTAAACAATGAAGTAGTTTCTTTTAAAAAATCAAGTAATTTCTTTTTTTCTAAAAAAGCCCAAGTAATTTCTTTAAAAAATCAAGTAATTTCTTAAAAATATATCAATTTATTTAAAAAAAAAATAAAAATCAAGGTCTTAAAAAATACTTGTGCAGAGGTGAAGATCATTTTGGTCCCAGCAGAGGAGATGGGATGTGCCACGTGTGTGACCGAGCTCTGCTCTCGGGGGGATGGTGCCCGGGGTTCCCAGCCTGAATTATTCCAGATCATTTGCAATTTGATGTGGTGGCAATAAGACCTGGAAACAGCTGGAACATCTCCCAAACCTACTGGAAAAAACCTTATTTAAAGCAGTGAATGGTTCAAACCTCTCACGATGGAAGAAGAGGAGGAGGCAAACCCCAAAATGAACCCCCAACAAATTATTACACCTCGGTTCACCTCAGGACGGTTTAACCACACAAAACACCTCGGTTTAGTCGTTTTTCTGCTGGGGGTTGTCCTTCCAGACGCGGATGGTGAGGCAGGTGGCCATGGCCAGCCAGGCCAGGTAGGGCAGCAGCAGCGCTGCCGCCAGCCTGTTGATGCGGTACCAGGAGCACATCGTGCCGATGGCCAGCCCGTCCAGGCACAGCACATCCACCAGCGCCTGCGGCGGGGACAACTCGCTCAGTTCCCTGACAATTGCAGAATTTGGCAGCCCTGCGCTGCCCAAAGGTCTCGGTGCAGCTGGGGATGGGCGGGATGGCGATGCCAGCCCGTGGGATGCGGTACCTGCGCTCCCCATCAGCGACACCCGAGAGTGTCACTCTAATTAATGCGCTCATTAAGGAATCCCGCGGATCAACACCCTGCTCGTGGCAACGTCCCCTGTGCGGCACAGAACCTGCTGCACTTTCGGGTGACGCTTTCCACCCCCAGAGTGACAAAATTCAGGTAGAAACGCCAATCCCCGTCCGTGCCGCTGGCACCTGAGGCCCGGCGGCGCAGCCCGGGTGTGGCTGTGCCCGATAAGCCCCCGGGAGCTGCTCGCCGTCAGGGATGTGACAGTGCTGTTGTCACTGAGGGTGTGTCCCCACAAAGGACTTTATCTCCCAGCCCCGGCCCTTAACTGGGGGGTGCAGCCCTGGCACTGCCCAGCCCCGGATCCCCCGCCCCGGCTATCGGAGCGAGCCTGGAGGGGCCGATACCATCGTGTGTGGCTGGAGCTGGGCTCAAACTCCTTGGAGAGCCGCGTAATCCCCCCCGGCACAACCCCAAAGCCCCCCAAAGCCCCATTACCATGTTGAGGTTGTGGGCACCGAAGAACAGGGGGGGCCAGGCCCAGTTGAGCGCCAGCTGAGCCCCGTAGAGCCCCATGGGGACGATGGCCTTGCTGCCGCAGCCACCCAGGTCGTTCCACACCAGGTAGGAGGCGTAGCTGTGAGGAGGGACAGGGGGTCTCCTGCAGGAGCGTTTTCCCCACCAGGGATTTGCACCGCAGCAGGATCCACATCAGGCTCTCTGGGAGCAGGGCCAGGGCCAAAGGAAGGGTTCTGGGGAGGGTTGGGTAGCAGGGAAAATTCTTCCCTCCCCCACCCCGAGAGTGCTGGGCACTGCCCAGGCTCCCCAGGGAACGGGGAGATCCTCGGGAAATCCTCCCTGAGGCTCCCAGTGCTCCAGGAGCACTTGGACACCGAGCCAGGGATGCACAGGGTGGGGTTTTGGGGTGTCTGTGCAGGGCCAGGAGCTGCAGTGGATGATCCCTTTCCAGCTCGGGCTATCCCATTGGATTCCATTCCACACCTCTGTGTCCCTAGCTCCTCCCAGAGCTTCCCTGTCCCACACCTGGGAGGCTCCTGCCCCCTGTCCCGGCTGGTCCTGACCCCAGGCTGGTTCAGGAGACCCCAAAGGGCAGGGCAGAGCTGGCAGGACCAGCAGGACAGGAGGCAGCGGTGCCAGCACTCACCCCATGCCCGTGTACAGCATGGTCCAGGCCACAGGGAACATTTTGCGGGGTGGGCACCACGAGGGTTTCTTCAGCTTCTCGTACCACTCCGGGATTTCCTTCCGGTTGAGGAACCAGCCAAGGAATCCTCCAACGTGGGGCAGGACGGTGAAGCCCACGGTGTAAGCCCACATCCTCCCTCAGGGGCTTGAAATTGCTTTTTTCCTGCTCAAAAACAAAATCACAGCATCACTTTTAAAGGAATGGTTTTTTTACCTACTTCCATCCTCTGATTCCACGTTCCACTTCAGCCCCTAAGGCAGATGGAATGGATTTAATGTGTTCAGCCCTCCCTGTCCCTCTCTGAAATGAGGATTACTCCTGCCCGGGACGTTTTCCCCTCTGATTTTCCCACTCTTTCCCAGCTCCCTGCAACATTCCTGCGAGGTGGGAGGATTGTGAGGGGATCCAGGAGTGGGGATTGTGAGGATTGTCCCCATCCCCACTCCTGGAGCTGCTGCCCCTCCTCTGCTGCTCTGGGCATAAAAACTCAAACTCCATTTAGACTTCCCCATGATTTTTCAATGTGGATTTCTATTTTAATTTCTGTTTTGAAAGATGTCTATGACAGAAAAATCCTTCCAGTGGCTTGAAGCACTCCAGGAACCCACGGCAGAGAGGACTCGGCTGTGCAAAAGGGGAGCTGAGGCACAGGGGGAGGCTCTCAATTTGTTCACGGACTCCTTTTGTATAAAATAGAGGGAAATTTGCTTTAATAATAAAAATGTTCCCACACAATGCAGGGTAACACCAGGACACATCCAGAATTCAGCGTCTGTCCTGCGTCTTCCCCTGCAGAGCTCCAAACCTGCCACTCTTCCATCCTCCCGAAATTCCCCTTCCCTCTGGATCCAGCCAGGAATTAAATCCCGATTAGCATTCGTCAGGAGCGGCAGGCAGGAGCCGCCAGGAGCGCAGCTCTGAGCTGTCAGCTCCAGCACAAAATGCACCTGGGAAGGTTTGGGATTTAGGAATTCAGGAAGAGCAGAGCGGGTACGGAGCAGTCCCTGAGCCAGGGAAACGTCCCAGAGCACTGCCCAGGGAAACCGGGAATAGAGGATGGCACTGACCTGAGCAGGCTCTGCCTGGGCTTTCAGTTCGCAATTAACGCTCCGCTGCACGCTCAGCTAATTGTTATTATTGTTACCGCAAAGTGTTTGGGAATGCGGTGGGAGCCAATTCCCGTCACACCTGGACACCCCGGAGCCCACCTGAACCAACAATTCCTTCACCTGACAATTGCTGGCACTCTCCAAACACCCAAGGAGCCAGGAAACGACTGAAAAATGAGACAAATTCCGTTCTGCTTTAACCGTGACCCAGCCCCGCCGAGTTCTGCTTCCCACACACCGCAGGAGCGGAACGTGGGAAAAGAGGATTTTCCCCAATTCCTTTGCAGAGGTGAAGGAGGCTTGAATATCCTCGCAGCTGCCGAAGCCTTACCTGGGTCAGCACCTCGCTCCGTCTGGCCGAGGGAAGGGCTGGGACATCCAGGAGCGGCGATCCCCGAGTGCAGCCGGGTTTTACCCAAATAGCCCCAAACTGGGCGGTGCGGGGCGGCTGGATCAGATTAAACCGGGAGCTCCCGCTGGGGACCATCGCCGAGAGTTTGGGGTGCTGGAGCTCGGGACAATCGCTGGGCATTTGGGATGGTGGAGCCTGGGAATAATCACTGCGAATTTGGGATGGGGCAGCCCTAGGACGATCACTGGGAATTTGGGATGGTGCAGCCCTGGGACAGTCGCTGGGAATTTGGGGTGCTGGGGCCCAAGAGTGTCACGGTGGCTTTGGGGCTGTCCCCACCGGGATGGAGCCGGATCCACAGCCGGGTTACCCCACGGGAGGGCACATCCCAGAGCCTGGCCCTGGTGTGGGCACCGGGCGGGCGCTGCTGCTGCTGCTGCTGCGGGGTGTCCCTGCCACACTCAGGGGTGTCCCTGTCACATGAGTGTCCCTGCCGCAGTCAGAGGTGTCCCTGTCACACTTGGGGGTGTCCCTGTCACACTTAGAGGTGTCCCTGTCACATGAGTGTCCCTGCCGCAGTCAGAGGTGTCCCTGTCACACTCAGGGGTGTCCCTGTCACACTCGTGTGTCCCTGCCACACTCAGGGGTGTCACTGTCATACGGGTGTAACTGTCACACTCAGGGATGTCCCTGCCACACTCACGGGTGTCCCTGTCACACCCATGGGTGCCCCCGCCACGCTCCTGGCCTGTCCTACCCTCCCGTGCCCCCAGGGGCTCATTAACACCCAGTAATTAACCAGCTGCTTCCCAGCGCCGCCTGTGCAGCCCTTTGGCCAAAAGGCTCCTGCAGGTAAAACGGAGCCGCTCCAGGGGCAGAGGGAGAAGCCAGAAATCAATTTCCATTAGGGATCTGTCTGCCAGGGCTGCCAAAATGAAACACTAATTCCCAGCAGTTCTGGGTCATTACCTGGATCTCATGGAAGCAGGAGCAGGGCTGGCTCCTCACACGCTGGGATTTTGCTGCTGCAACAGGAATCAGGAAAATCTCTTTTACTGGACTCCCAAGGGAATTATCTTGTGTTTTTTTTTTCATGGGAGGAGAAAGAAAGGGGAAAAAAAACCCACTGTTAAAAGAAAAAGCCGGAATTCCAGCTGGCCCGAATCCTGCCGTGGGTCAGTCCAGTGGAATTCCCACTTCCACAGTGACAGGCTCAGTGCTCATTAATCACACCCCAGCCACCTGCATCTTCTCCCAGAGCCTGTTGCTATTTGTGACTGGAAATTTGTGTCATGGAATGATGCAGCTCCTAAAAGCGCCCGAATGGTTTCCATCGGAGTCAGCCCCTGCTGCCTCCACCAGCCCCTGGCAGCTCCAGCAAAAAAAACACGGATTTTGACAATTTTCAGCTGGAGATGTTTCTCCCCTGGGCACGAGCCTAATCCCAGGGTTACTGCATGGCTTGGCAGGAGTGTGCCCAGCCTGGGCTGGAATTTAATGTGCTGGAAGAATGAGAAGCTGAGGGTCAAATCCCAAGGATCTGTGAATCTGTGATGCTGGGAATGCTGCTGGTGATGGGGGAATAGAAAAAGGGAAGAGGGAAAAAATAACAGGGGCAGCTCCAGGCCTAAAATTGTGTCTTTGCTGAGCTTTAGGGCAAAGAAAGGGATTAGGAAGTCATGGAATGGTTTGGGTGGGAAGGGACCTTAAGGCTCACCCAGTGCCACCCCTGCCATGGCAGGGATACCTTCCACCATCCCAGGCTGCTCCAAGCTCTGTCCAGTCTGGCCTTGGACACTTCCAGGGATCCAGGGACAGCCCCAGCTGCTCTGGGTACTCTGTGCCAGGGCCTGCCACCCTCCCAGGGAATTCCTTCCTGATTCATTCACATGGAAACCTGGGATGCACAGAAAAATGGGCTGAGATTTGCCCCAGGTAGCTCCCAGCAGGCTCCCATTCCCTCCTGGGCACAAGGCTGTGGAGACCTGGCTGGCCTGGAGCTGGGAAGAGCCTCTCTGCCAGTGATCATTGGGTGCTGATGAAGCTGAAATTTGGCAGGAGACAACGAGAGGGAGGCAGAAACAGCAGGATAGGCTTTGGGAAGTTTTTGGTGGCACCACCAGTGCTGGAGCCAGCCTGGATTTACCTGTGGAACGAATCCAAGCACAGCCACCCCGAGGGACATGTGTTATGCCCTTGGGGTTCCTCCTGCCCTGGGCATGTGCTGGAACAGGGAAAAGCTCTGGGTATGCTCTGGGAAGGCTCCCTCCAGCACAGGGAACAGCCCTGGGTATGCTCTGGGAAGGTTTCTCCAGCACAGGGAACAGCCCTGGGAATGCTCTGAGAAGGTTCCTCCAGCACAGCCCTGCCTTTCCCCAGCTCCCATGGATTTACACCTGGATATTTCTGCATTGGATCATCCCCACAGTGACCCAGGCTGAGCTGAGGCTGCTCTGCAGTGGAGCCTCGCCCACCCCAGGGCTCGGGACACTCAGGATTTGGGAGCCCCGGCTGCTGCATCCCTGCGGAGCGTGGGACACGCAGAGCTCGCTTACACAGCACTATTTGTTTTCCTCTTCTTAGCAACCCCCGCACGTTGTCCCCGGAGGTGCTGGCCCCGTGCAAGATTAATTGCTCAAATAGAAAGGCCCTGTTAACCTGAATATATTATTGAAAAGCGGCATATTTCAATCCGCCCTAGATTTGAAAATAGAGATGCCGGGTCAGCTGCTGGCATAAATCTGCAGAGCTCCTGGAAGCCGGCGGAGCTTCCCTGATTTACACCGGCAATAAAGGCGGCCTGGCTCGGCCCTGGGGTGGGGACTCGCCTGGCTGCCACCAAGGACGTGGCAGGGGACAGGCAGGACCCTCGTGGCCATCCCTGTGACCTGCCAGCCCCGACACTGCGGCACCAAACATTTCCTTGTGCTGCACTGAAAAAAACAACAACAAAACCAAAGCACCACCCTACTTTTATTTTCTTTTTCTCAAAGTATTTGTTTTCTTTTTTTTTCTTTTTTTTTTTTTTTTTTTGTGATGCAGACAAAAATCCTGGCTCATATGAAGGGATACAGGAACTTCCAGCTGGCCACTTGGGGTTTTTCCATGTGGGCTGGAGCCCCCAGCCTTTCAGACTGGATGTGGGATGAGCAGGGAGCTGGATTTCCACCTTCTCCCCGCTAGAGGGGATTTTTAAACGGATCGTTTTTGGGGATGAAAGTTCGGTTTTGGTGTGTTCTGAAACCCTGCCTAAGGGACGGGCTGGGCTGGGGTGCACAGGGGTTGGAAAGGGCTGGAAGGGGGGGATGGAAACGGGGGGGATGGATGGAAACGGGGGGATGGATGGAAACGGGATTGGAGCTGGCTGGAAGAGGCTGGAAGGGGCTTCAAGGGACAGAATGGGGCTGGAAGAGGCTGGAGAGGACAGACGAGGACAGAAAGGGGCTGGCTGTGATAACGCCGGGCCGGGGCTCGCCCTTATCTGCGCTCAGGAGCCTCCCGTGCTCAGCCAAAGGAGCGAATTCCAGCGGCTCCAGCTCTTCTCCTGCCCCGCTGGCACAGCCGGGCTACGCCGTGCTGGGCTTAGCAAATTAGCACCGTGCAGCTAATGAACCGCGCTCGGGCACGGCTCCGAGGCCGGGAAATATTTGCATTTCGGCTCCCCGGACCGGTAAAACCAGCTCGCTGCGAGCCTCGGGACACCCGGGACAGCTGGGACCGGGACAGCCCCTGCCAGCCACGGCCGACTTCTGCCAGCCCCTTCCAACTCTTTCCAGTCCCTTCCAGCTTCTCCCAAACCTTTCCAGCCCTTCCAGCCTCTTCCAACCCTCTTCAGCCCATTCTAACTCCTGACAGTTCCTTCCGGCCTCATCCAACTCTTCCCAATCCCTTCCAGCCTCTTCCAATCCTTTCCAGCCCTTTTCCAGCCCATTCCAGCCCCCTCTCAAACTCTTACATCCCCTTCCAACTCTTTCCAATCCTTTCCAGCCTCTTCCAATTCCTTCCAGCCTCTTCAGCCTATTCTAACTTGTGACAGTTCCTTCCAACCCCTTCCAGACTCTTCCAGCCCCTGCCACTCCACTTCCAGTCCCTGCAAGTCCATTCCAGCCCCTTCCAACTCCTGGCAGCTCCTTCCAGTCTCTTCCAAACCCTTCCAATCCCTCCCTGCAGGGTGGCAGTGCCCTTCCCTGGGGATAAAAACGCAGCAGAAATCCCAAATTCCCCGGCAGGGGATGGAGCGAGGGAGGTTCAGGTGATCCCAGGACTCTGTCATTGTCACACACGGGCCGGGTTTGAAGGGAGCCACAATAAAAATGTTCACAAAGGACTCTAAAGGTTTGAGGAGCAGTTCATTGAAGTTAATTGCCGAAAGCTGTTACGGCTCCAAGCGATGCTCTCACTTCACTCAAGTTCACTTTCAGGTGCTGATGTGCCCTGAATTACACCGGGACACATTTCCAGCTGGGAAAGGCTTTGGAGCACTGGCGTGGTGCCCACCAGGTGTGAAAAATCAGAAGATAATATGAAATATTACTGGGTGCTGCCAGAGGAGAGCCGGGAGTTCTGAGGACTCTGGCCTGGGGTTCATGCAGCTGTAGGAAAAACTCTGGGGTGTTTCCCTGCCCAGGGAAAGCTGGAAAAGCACCGGCAGCAGATTGGAGAACTCCAGGAATTTGCATTTACTGCACGGTTCAGCCCAAGACTGGAGTGGCTGAGAAACTCCAAATATTTTTTGTTGTTCTTTTAATGGAAATGCCCCTTTTGCTGGGAGAGCAAACTTCCTTCCTGGCTGCTGCTTTGGGGTCTAAATATTTATGCTGAGAATGGTAGAACTGTCAAAAAGCATCAAAATAATGCTGGGAGAGGGTTTTCTTTGGAGAAACACCTCGGGGGATTTGTGTGTTCCCTGAGTCTTGGAAGAGAAGGGAAGTGAAAAGGTAAAGGAAGGCAAGGACTGCAGGGAATTCCTGGTAAAGAAAAATAAAGCTTAAAATCCTGCAGAAAACCGGGATTTATTAAAGGAAATGAAACCACAACAACAGAAAATATTCCAAATTGTTGTGTCATTTGTTTGTCTGTCCTCAAACTGCTCCAGCGGAGGCTCAGGTTGGAGACAGCAGGAATTTCTCCATGGAAAGGAGAAATGGGAGGGGTTGCCCAGGGAGGTCTGGAGTGCCCATCCCTGGAGGTGTCCAAGGAATTCCTGGAGGTGGCACTCAGTGCCCAGGGTGGGGACTGGGCACAGCTTGGACTCGATGATCCCAGAGGATTTTCCGGCCTCAGCGGGGATTCTGGGATTTCTGGGATTCTGTGATCCTTTTTTGGAGTCAGCACCTCATTATTCCTGGGGTTTGGGGCTGTGATGGATTTTAACTTTTTTGGATTTTAACTTTCCCCCTTTTTTTCTGGCAGTTGCAGAGAGGCGTGAGGGAAACACAATTCCCCTCCTGCAGGGAAGGAGAGCAGCAGCACCCCCGGATTTGGGAATAGCAGAGGTGGGGATGCAGAGGAGACAAAATGAGCAGCTCCGATTCTTGTGGAGAACAAAGCTCAAATCCTGAACCCGCAGGATTTTTCCTGGATCTGCCCTTTCCTGTCCTTATGTGCTAAAATCCACCCGTTTCTCCTTAAAAAGCCACCTGCTGCCTCTGCTGGCTGCCCTGCCAGGGGGAACCCTTCATTTCAGCTGGTTTTCTTGCCTGAAGATGCCAATGAAAAAATGCAAAAAGGGCCGTGAAACGTCTTGTGCTGCCCAGGGCAGGGCTCAGCTTTCAGCCCCCCAGGCTGGTGAGGATCCCCCGGGGATGGGATCAGCACGGACAAATTCCAGGGTCCTTCCCAGGGGACAGGGATGGGCAGGGACCTGGCTGGAGCAGAAATGGGAAATGAAAAGGTGAAGGGACACAAGGAGAGCAGGGAATTCATGGAAAGGGGAAATAAGGGGTAAAATCACGCAGAAAATCAGGATTTATTAAAGGAAATGACAGCACAACAAATGGAAAAGGGGGTTTTGGAGAGGGAATTTGGGACTGGGGATGGGTTGGGATCCTTCAGGGAGCAGAAAAGTGAATTTATCGCTCATGCTGAGTCAGGGCTGATTTTAATCACAGAGGTTTTGCATTTATAGCTGCTCCAGCCCAGAAAAGGGAGATCTGAGCATTCCCCAGGGTCTGGGAGGTGTTTGGAGCACAGACATGGAGCTGCTCAGGACCCCTGAACACATCCCAGCCCTGTCCCTGCCACCCTGGAACTGCCCTGGAACGAGCTCCCCTCCCTCTGTCTCCAGGCCTTTCTCCTCCTGGGTTTGCCCCTTGTCATTCCTGGAGCTGCTCAGGGAAATTTTCGGAATAAAGGATTGAGGAGAAGCCTCTGCATCTCTGGCTGCCAGCTCAGAGGATGGAAAAAACCCACGGCTCAGGGAAAGGCTGCTGGAATCTGTTCTCAGAGGATGCCCCAAAAGTTCTGCTGCTTCCAGAGGGGCTGATCCCAGTCCTGGACAGTCCCAGGCTCGTGTTCCCCTGGGATGGGAGGCCAAGGTCAGCTCCCTGCAGCTCTCCTGGGCCCGGGCAGAACATCCCAGGGAGAATCCCAGATATTGGGGGCAGAAATAAAACGTGGGATGGATGGACAGGAAAAATCCCTGGGGAGGGAGGGGGATCCTGCCGTGGGATCCCAGCCAGGGGTTGAGGATTCCAGGCATGTGCCAATGAGGAAAACGTGCCTGGCAGGGAAGGATTCTGTTTAAAAAAGGGAAATTATAAAAACAAGAGTGTTCTCCCAGCCCCTGGCCATTCCCATTCACTGTGTCCTGGAAATTACCTAGGAAAAGCTTCATTCCCACAAACCTTGGGGGTTTTGGAGTTTGAAAAACCTTTATTTCCACAAAATGTGGGTATTTTGGTTGGAAAAAGCTTTATTCCCGCAAAACTTTGGGGTTTTGGAGTCCAGAAAACTTTTGCTCCTACAAAACTTGGGTATTTTGGGGTTCGAAAGAGCTTTATTCCCAAAAACCTCGGATATTTTTGAGTTTAAAAACCCTTTATTCCCCCAGAACTCGGGGGTTTTGGGGTGTGACTCGGTTTTCGAGACACTTGACTCAGATTCCAGCTCCAGATCTACCTTGGCACCAGATCCTGGTTCTGGTTTGGGGTCAATCCCATCTGAATGGCCAAAGGCAAACACTGCAGTGATAGCGTGGCCTTAATTGTTTTTTTGATTTAATTAGGAGCCGGATCTGGGTTTGGGGCAGGGCACAAAGTGGATTAGGGGAGCAGCTGCCTCTTTAATTAGGGCTGTTTCTCCTCCCTTTGAGTTCACCCTTGGCTCTCGCAGGGGCAGCTCCGGGCTCTGGGAATCCTCCGGCATCGCGGTGCCGAGATCCCAAACTGGCAGAGCAGGGGGCCGGTTATTTATAGACCCTGGGGGGAAATATTTATTTGGATTCCGACCCTTAATCTGCTCCTGGCAGATTCTGTGGAAAGCCTGAGCCCCCTTCTCCTCCTGCAGCAATTGATATCCAGAGCCTCCCTGTCCTCCCAGCGCTCCAAACACATTCCCAGGGATTAATTCTGCCCAGAACGGGCCTGGCCTGGGTTCAGCCCCTGCGGCTCCGTCTGCTCCCAACCATCCAGCAGGAATCCTGCCCTCTGCGTGCCCCACCTGGCGTGGAAACCCAAACCAGGGACCCCTGGGACAGCAGAGCCCCCCCTGGGGCAGCCACCTGGTCCCCAGTCCCCCAAGAGCTGCTCCAGCTCCTGGCACAGGAGGTGTTCCCCGCTGGCAGCACCGATGGATCCTCAGATCCTCACCACGATCCTGGGCCTGTGGGGAGCTTCAGCCCAGCCCCAGAGCTCCCCCAGTGCAGCGCAGCAGCAGGGGACAGGTCCCACCTGTCCCACCCCAGGCAGGCTTTCCTGACAAGGACACTTTTCCCTGTCACTTCCTCGAGTATTTGATGGCAGAGAACCCTGCTGTTCCTGCCCTGGGATGGATTTTTCCTTTGGTGTTGCCTGTCCTTGTTGTTTCCTGCTGGGGGGAGTGTGGACACATTAGAGATCCTCAGTTCTGGGCAGGTGAAGCAGCTGCTTGGAGAGCAGAGCTCTGCAGCCTCCCCCCTCCATCCCCAAAACCTCCCATTTCCATCCCCAGAACTTCCCCTCTTTATCCCCAAATCCCCTCCTCTCTCCATCCCCACATCCTCCTTTCTTCATCTCCGAAACTTTCTCACTTTCATCTCCTCATCCTCCCCTCTCCATCCTCACATCCTCCCTTCTCCATTCTCACAAACTCCCCTCTTCCATCCCAAAATTCTCCCCACTTCCATCCCAACCTTCCCCCTCCATTCCCACAATCTCCCCTCTCCATCCCCAACATCTCTCCCTCTTCATCCCCACATTCTCCCCTGTTCCATCCCCCCATCTCCCTCCTCACAATTTCCATCTCCATCCCCCCAAAAACTCCCCTCTTCCACCCCCCACCACCTTCCCCTCTCCATTACCACAACCTCCCCTCTCCATCCCAAAAACCTTCCCTTTCCATACTCACAATGCCCCAATCCATCCCAATTCCTCTCTCCATCCCAAAAACCTCCCTCTCCATCCCCACATCCTCCTTCCTCCATCCCTCAAATCTCCCATCTTCCATCCCCACCATTTCCCCTCTCCATCCCAAAATCTCCCCTCTCCCAGGAAGGCTCTGCAGCTCAGGGATGGCACAAGAAGCTGCAGCAGCAGCAGATTTCTCTCCCTCCAAGCTCTTCATGCTGGAAAAAAAGCTAAAGGAGAATCCTGAAATTCAGGAGGCAGCTGAGGTTGGAGAGCTCATGGAGCAAGGAGCAAAGCTCCTGGAAGCTTCTGGAAGCAAGCCCTGCACACAGCCAGGTGAGTTTGCACTCCGTGTACCATTTTTATTTTGACATAGATATACATTTTTATATATTACAGCATTTAAAAACAGATTATTTGTAAAAACAAATGGTTTTGGCTTGGTTTTTGTGTTTGTTTTTTTTTCAGCTCAAAGCCACCCCAGCATGTCCCAGGTCCCTCCTTCCCCATCTCCCTGCTCCTTCTGGGACAACCTACGGATTTCCCTTCTCCCACTGGGAAAACAAGGTTTGTGTCCTCGTACAACCCTTCCAGAGCCACCACGAAGTGTCCCTTACTGCCCTGTCCCCCCCCGCAGCGCTGGGGGACAGCTGGGTCCTCCTGCAGGGCTGGGAGGGGACACTGGGACACCGGGACAAGGGAGCAGAGGTGGCAGTGCCAGTGTCACACAGAGCTGCCAGCAGCCCTGAGCAGCGTCCCAGGCTGGGGCAGGGGTGGCTCAGGGGTGGGGAAGGGCTGGAGAGGTGGCTCTGACCCTCGGAGAGCAGGGACAGACTCCTCCATCCAAGGGGGGAGAGCTGGGATTAAAAACCACCCTCAAATCGGCTCAGTTGGAGTAAAAAGAGGCTCAAAAGGTATAAAAATAGACTCAAGAGGAGTAAATAAGACTCCTTTGGGCTCTCACTCCTTTTCCATGCACCACCCTAACCTCCTGGAGAATCCTCCTGGATGAATTCCTCCTGGAGAATCCTCCTGGATGAATCCTCCTGGGGCTTTCCTTCTGGAGCTTTTCTTCTGGAGCAATCCTCCTGGAGAATCCTCCTGGATGAATTCCTCCTGCCATCCCAGGAATTCCTTGGCTCTCCACGCCCTGAATTCCTCTCCTGGGCAGCCCCTGGCACCAGGAAATCCCCCCAAGCCCCTTTTCCTTCCCTGGTGGGGCTGTGGCCAAGCAGGGCTGGGGCACAGTCCCACCTCACCACTCCCACAGCCCCAGTTGGAGCTTTTTTCCACCCAGGAACCGGTGCCAGGCAGGCTGGGAGAGCTGAGAGTGGAGAGAGGAGAGGCACTGACATCCTGAGAGACTCCTCCCTCTGCAAATCCCCTGAGAAAAATGGATAACGTGGAATTTTTCCTTTGGACAGCACCTATTGAAAAGTTCTCCCCTCTGTCCTGGACTTGACTAAGGCTCAATCCCTTCCCATAAATCTGAAAAATATCCTTTATGGCCTCCCAGCTGCAAGGGGAAGCTTTAGCTGGGAAATGAGAATAAATGAGCAGCAAAAGCTCTCCCTGATTTCTTGGAGTGCCAGGAGTGTGTCTGAAGTAGGGAATTAAAGCTGATGCACTGATTTGTATTTTCCCAAGGACTCCAAAAAGTCCCGCTGGACACACAACCCAAGCAGAGAACCGACGATGATTTGTCAATCAAGGGGCTGGTGAGGAGAAAAAAGGGAAATAACGAGTGCTGGATCGTACCCATCGTGGCCAAAAGGCTCCATCTGGTGGTGTTTGCACCCAAAAAGGAGCTGGGAGGAGGGGGGGAAGCACGGAGTGTACTGGTTAAACTGGTTCACAGCAGAGGGAGGGCTCGAAACTCGAGGTAATCCCAAGCTGGGAGAAGGGGTGGCACAAAGGGAACGGGAATTTTGTTTGGAGGAATGCACCTGCAAGGGGACAAAGCAGCCAGGGGGGCTCAGATGAGCCAGCAGGGCCATAAAACCTGAGCTGTGGCCACAAAACCTGAGCACAGCCAAGTT
This sequence comes from Pseudopodoces humilis, assembly GCF_049639895.1. Lineage (NCBI taxonomy): Eukaryota > Metazoa > Chordata > Aves > Passeriformes > Paridae > Pseudopodoces > Pseudopodoces humilis. Next base: position 3,657,627 of record NC_142225.1, on the reverse strand, counting down.
GTGCTGCCCTGCGCAGGGCAAACGCATGCAAGCAGGAGTGGGAATAATACGGCAAATATTTAAATGCTTTTCTCTTAAGCACAGCCACAGCATTCCCATCAGGGGAAAGGGATCCTGCAGGAACAGCCAGGAGAAAAATGACAGGCTCAGATATGGAAATGGGCTGGAAAGTTTGTTATTCTGTTAAAAACGAGGCAGGGACAGGAGAAATACGAGTGGTAAGAAAATTCAGGCTGGTCCTGCTAAGCCTGGGCAGCTGCAGGGGGAGAAGAGGGAGGGATCCTTCATCTCCAGCTTGGGCAGGACAGGGAATAACCAGCTTGAATTCCCTGGTTTGCAAAAATGAGGAAGGTTTGGGATGGTAGAGAGGAGCTTGCTCCCCTCTTTGCCCCAAAATCACTCAAGCATTGGTCAGGAACAGAACCAGGACAAGTCCCTGCCCAGAGGAGCCTGGTCCCTGCATGGAGCTGCTGGAGCAGCTGGATGGGCTGCAGCTCCAGCGCCTCCCAGTAAGAGCCAGGGAGCCCAACTGGTGGGCAGGGGGAGGACAGGGCCCCTGGCACCCGCAGGTTTTTCACGTTGGGGAAGCTGCTGGTGCTTCCCAGCCATGGCAGCTCAGAGCCCCTGGGAGCTCCAGGTCGGGGCAGGGAACACCAGCCGAGGGCCAGGCCAGAGGGGTTTTCATGGAAAAGGGTCAGGATGTCCATGGAAAGGCTGGAAAAGGCTCAAGTGCTGGGCTCAGGAGCAGGGGGAGGTGGAGCTGCCCCGCTCGGTTTGTCCCGTCTGGGATTTCCAACATTGGAGCAGCCAGGGCTGGGATCACCCCTCAAACATCCCCAGGGGATGGAGCTGGGAGGTGGGGAGGGGGCTCTGGGAGGGGACCCAACACTGGCACTCACAGCCATTATCACACACTGCCATGGGGGCACTGTCACAGCCCCCTGCTCCTCCAGAGGAGCCAGGGCTCCCAGAGATGTCCCATCTTAGAAATGTCCCCATCCCAGAGATTCCCCCTCCTTATCAGCTTTTTGAGGCACCAAACACAACAAAACAGAGCCCTCCATCTCCCCAGTCCTCTCCTGGGGGTGCAGAGACCCCAGACCTGCAGCAGGAGGGTCCCAGCCCCAAGCCACGCTCTCTCCTGGAGGTTCCTGGCGTCGCCCCTGTGCTGGGGGATGTGGGGCAGAGTGGGGGTGCTCGAGGCCCCCCCGTGCCCCGTCAGCAGGTGAAGAAGCGCCGCACCACCAGGTGCCCCAGCAGCACCAGGGCTGTCACCACCAGCATGTACTTCATGTAAATATTGTCCAGGTGCAGCGCGGTACCCTGCCAAGGATGGGACACCGTGGGGTCAGGCCTGGCGGGGTCCTCGACCCCCCCCAAACCCCGACCCCCAAATGCTGAATCTCCTGACCCCCAAACCCTGACCCTCTGGCACCCCCTGGTCCCCGTGACCCAAAAACCCTGGCTATGGTGACATCCTGATCTTGACCCTGCAGACACCCTTGGGGGGTGTCCCTGACCCCCAAACCCTGATCCCCAAAACCTGACCCCCCTGACCCCCACACTCCATCCCCTCTGAGCCCCAAACCCTCAACCCAAATTCCATTCCTAACCCCCAAAACCTGACCCTGCTGATCCCCTGACCCCATAACCCTGGTGCCCTGATCCCCAAAATCTGATGACTCTGACCCCCTGAGTCCCAAAGCCTGATCCTGTTGATGCCCTGGTCTCCCTGAGCCCCAAAGCCTGACACCTTGAATCCCAAACCCTAACCCCCTGACCCCCAAACCCTCACCCCTGACCCCCAAACCCTGCCCACTACTACCCAAACCCTGACTCCCAGACCCCCAAACCCTCACCCTGACCCCAAAACCCTGCTCCCAGACCCTCAAACCCTGACTCCCCAACCCCCCAAACCCTCACCCCCAACCCCCCAAACCCTGCTCCCAGACCCCCAAACCCGGACTTCCCAACCCCCTAAACCCTCACCCCAACCCTCAAACCCTCACCCCTTACCCTCAACTCCTGACTCCCCAAATCCTCACCCACAACCCCCCAAACCCTGCCCTCTGGGCCCCAATCCCTGACTCCCCAACCCCCAATCCCTGCTCTGACCCCCAAACCCTCACCCTGAAACCCTGCTCCCAGACCCCCCAACCCTGACTCCCCAACCCCCCAAACCCTCACCCTGAAACCCTGCTCCCAGACCCCCAAACCCTCACCCTTGCCCCAAACCCTCACCCCCAACCCCCCAATCCCTGCCCTCTGAGCCCCAATTCCTGCTCCCAGACCCCCAAACCCTCACCCTGACCCCCCAGTCCCTGCCCCCAGAGCTGCCCCCCGCTCACCCATCCTCCCTGCTGGGCGATCCAGCGGGCGATGCGGTTCTGCAGCATGAAGTCAGCGACGAAGTGGGCGATGCGGCGCAGGAAGCCGCTGACGCCGCGCTGCCACACGTACATGGCCATGCGGTACCCGAAGGCCAGCAGGGCGATCACCCGGCCCCAGTTGATGCCGCTCTCGAACAGGCTGCAACAAAGGGTTCCCTTTGGGAATTCTTTGGAAATTCAGGGATCCCTGAATCCCTGCCCGGAGCTCTCGGCGTTCCCGGAGCTGCTCAGGCCAGGGGAGCTCAAGCAGCAGGGTCAAGATTGAGGAAATGGCCCCAAATTGTACCAGGAAAAGCTTAGGTCGGATATTATGGAATTTTTTTTTCCTCTGTAAGGGTTGTCCAGCCCTGGCATAGCTTGGACAGGCTGGGTAATCTCGAGCAATATCATCAGGATTGAGGAAACGGCCCCAAGTCGTACCAAGGAAACATTTAGTTTGGATATTTGGGAAAATCTAGTCACTGCAAAGGTTGTCCAGCCCAGGGAATCTCAAGCACCGTGGTCAGGCAGAAACAACCCCAAGTTGTTGTTGGGAACATTTAGTTTAGGTCAGATATTACGGAAAACATTTTCTCTGGAGGATCTCGAGCAGTGCAATTAAGACAGAGGAAACAGCCCCAAATGATACCAGGAAAAGTTTAGGCTGGATATTAGGGGAAGTTTCTTTCACTGGAAGGGTTGCCCGGCCCTGGGGATCTTGAGTAGCGTGGTCAGGCAGAAACAGCCCCAAGTTGCATCAGGAAATGTTTAGATTGGACTTTATGGATTTTTTTTTTCTCTTGAAGGGTTGTCCAGCCCAGGCTGGGGGATCTCAAGCAATATGATCAGGATTGAGAAAATGGCCCCAAGTAGTACCAGGAAACATTTAGTTTGGATATTTGGGGAAATCTAATCACTGCAAAGGTTGTCCAGCCCAGGGGATCTCGAGCAGTGTGGTCAGGACAAGAGGAAACAGCCCCAACTTGCACTAGGGAACATTTAGTTTGGATATGTGGGAAAATCTTTCCACTGGAAGTGCCCCCCAGCCTTGGAACAGCTGCCCAGGCTGGGGGATCTCAAGCAGTGGAGTCAGAACAAGAGGAAACAGCCCCAAATTGCAGCAGGAGATGTTTTGGTGGGATACTACGGGAATTTTTTTCCACTAAAAGGGTTCTCCAGCCAAGGGGATCTCAAGCAGTGGGGTCAGGGCTGAGGAAATGGCCCCAAGTTGCACCAGGAAATGCTCAGGTTGGATATTCCAGAAAACCTTTCCAGTGGAAGGGTTCTCCAGCCCTGCCACAGCTGCCAGAACACCTTCCCTGGACAGATGCAAAAGCCACATGGCTGTGGCCCTGGTGGCTTAGTGGTGGCCTTGGCAGTGCTGGGGAAGGGCTGGACTCAGAGAGGGCTTTCCCAACCCCAACCACCCCAGGGATGCTACACCAGCACTTGAGGCTCATCCCAGCCACACAGAAATGGAGATTTTGTGGCTGGAAGAGGCTCCAAAATGCATCACTCAATGCTCTTGGAGAGTTTGGCATTGATTATTCACACCAGGTTTGGTAGGTGCTTTTCCTGGCTTCCAGCAAGAAGGGGAAAAAGGGAATAAAAAAAATACAAAAAAGAGGAATCTGAGGGCTGGCGGTTCAATCAGCTGCCCTGGGCTGGTGGTCCCTGCCTGCACTGGGCCTTGGAGAGGGAATTAGAGCCTGGGAGGGGACACAGAACAGGTGGCAAGAGGACAGAGTCAGGGGTAAATTCACCTCTGTGTGACAAGGACAGGAGTTAATTTACCTGTGTGTGGCAAGGGGAAGGATAGAGTTAATTTAATTTACCTGTGTGTGAAAAGGATTCATTTAGCTGAGTGTGACAAGGGTTAATTTAGCTGACTGTGACAAGGACAGGGACAGGGGTTAATTTAATTTACCTGTGTGCCTTGCCGCCTCAGCCAGCGCGGCTTCCCGGACAGGGGAGCAGGAAAAGGACAGAAAGGAAGGAGTTAGACACAAACATTGGAGAAAAGAAGGAATTAGACAGAAATGCTCAGCAGAGGGCACAGGGACAGGGCTGTCACAGCCAGAGGTGTTTGGAAGAGTGACAGGAACCAGAGACCCGTCCTGCCTGTGCCACAGGGCTGCGTGATCTGGGAGAACCCAGCAAAGAGAATCCCTTGATGCCTCCTCAATCCAAGCTTCCTTAGGAAGTCCTGGCAGGAAGTTTTCCAGGTCTGTGCCCTCGCTCCTCACCTGTTGCTGTGCTTTGGATATTTGGATATTTAGATATTGGGTGGCTGTCACCTGCACGGGGCTCTGTGTGTCACCTGCACGGGGCTCTGTGTGTCACCTGCACGGGGCTCTGTGTGTCATCTGCAGGCTCTGCCAGCCCATGGAGCAGCCCTATCCCGAGGTGTCCATGTTGACCAGGTTGGATGGGAGTCCTGAGCCACCTGCTGGTCTCACAGCCAGCATCCTGCCCATGGCAGGGGTTGGGGTGAGATGACCTTCGAGGTTGTTCCTAACCCAACCATTCCATGATTCTGTGATTCCTGTGACCATCCCAGCTCCAGATGTGGAGCTATGGCTGGGGTTGTTCCCAAGGGACAGCTGGAGCAGCGACAGGGGAAGGGCTGGCTGTGCCCCTGAGGGGACAGGCACGGGCTGAGTGTCCCAGGGACATCTCCTGACAGACTCCAGCCAGCTGGGCAAGGACTGGGATGCCTGGGAGGGGACAATGATACGAGCAGAGCACAGGAGGAGGAGCAGACAGGCAGAAAACGCAGGAATCATCCTGGGAAGCTCTCTGGGAGCTCAGCCAGGGCTGGAGGTGAAGCTCGAAGACAGAGTATGGGTTTAACTGACAGCACAGACTACACCTGACCTCCCCTTCCCTTCTCCTCTGAGGAAAGCCCCCAGCCCATCCAGCAGCTTCCGAGGCCTTACCTGGAGGCAATTTTGGTGAAGTGCTCGTAGGCGTTGTCGCGGGTGGGCTGCAGGGTCTCCAGCATGGTGCGGAACTCATCGTCATAGTTCTTGTAGATGTCATCCCCGATGAGGGCCAAGCGCTGCCCCACCTGGCTCCCGGTGCTGCTGGAGCCAGCAGGGAGTCAGGCCAGGCTCTGGAGCATGGCCTGCCTCGGGGTGAGGGCTGGGAGCTGGGATTTACCTCTCCAGGTCCTGCTGGATTTGCTCAATCTCCGGGTCTGGCGGCAGCTCTGCCCCTCGCTCCTCGCGCTCCTGCCTGTAGCGGTAGAAGACGTAGCTCCGGAACACCTCCTCGGCCTCCTCTGCCACACGGCCCTCTGCAGGGGCAGGGGGGACAACACTCAAGGCACAGACTCATCTCCTTCCATTCTCAAATTTGGAAGAGGCCATTCCCTCATCCTCACCCTGAGTTTGTGCTGGTTGTGATAACGCCAGCCTCTTGCGGTAATCCCAAAAAACACCCGACGCAAATGAATGCTCAGAGAATTAATTTTTAATCCAGTCATCTTCCTGAGGGCACAGCCTCCTTCGGGATCCACTCCAGGCAAGAGGACTGGCACAACACACACCAGGTGTTGGAGCACTTCGCAGCTCTCCCCACACTCCATCAGGACATTACCCAGCACAAACAATTGGGGAATTTCAGATCCAAACTGGAACTGGGGGCAAAGCTCAGCCTGGTTCTGCCCAGCAGCTCCCAGCAAACAATCCTGGTTTGCAGCATGTCCTTGCATGGCACAGCCGTGACAAGGTGAGGAAAAGATGGGTCGTTTTAGGGGCATTCCTTCTGGATTCAGTCACATCCCTGGTGCCACGTGCCACCACCAGCAGGGACTGTCACCTCTGCAGGGACTGTCACCTCTGCAGGAGCAGAAGGGAGGGGAGGCTCTGGGTAAGTCCCAGAGAGGGGATTCCCCACCCGTGACATCAGGGAAACAGCCGGGATGGGCCTGAATGGCTGCTCCAGCACATCCAGGTGGGAGAAATCCCAAAATCCCCTCTGTGCTCTCAAAAAGGGTGGGAGCAGCGAGCTGGGGTGCTGGGGCTGGCTTTGAGGGCCAGGGCTCCCTCCTTGGCTCTCATCAACAAGCAGAGCTTGGCACTCCAGGAATTCCAGGCCCAGAGGGGGAATGAGCCTGTCTGTGACAGCTCCAGACCCACACACATGGCCCTGTCCCCACAAAACCTTCTCCAGACCCACACACATGGCCCTGTCCCCACAAAACCTTCTCCAGACCCACACATGTGGCCCTGTCCCCACAAAACCTTCTCCAGACCCACACGAGTCCCTGCACTCTCACAACCTTCTCCAGACCCACACACATGGCCCAGTGCCCACAGAACCATCTCCAGACCCTCACAACCTTCTCCAAACCAAAATGTGGCCCTGTCCTCACACAGCCATCTCCAGACCCACACTTGTCCCCACACAACCTTCTCCACATCCCACACACGGCCCTGTGCCCTCACAATCAGCTGCAGACCTGTAAAAACATCCCTGTCCCCACAAAATTGTCTCCAGACCCACACTTGTCCCCACAAAATCATCTCCAGACCTACAAAAACATTCCCGTTCCCACATAACCTTCTCCAGACCCACACACGTCTCTGCACCCTCACAACCCTCTCCAGACCCACACATATCCCTGTGCCCACACAAACATCTCCAGGCCCACACATTTTGTCCTTGCCCCCACAGAACCTTCTCCAGACCCACACAGGTGTCCCTACACTGCCCAGGGAGCCCCCAGAGAGGCGTTTCAGCCCCACGGTGAGCGATCCCTCACCACACACATTCCACAGCTCCGGGGAAAGTCCCCATTCTGCCACGGGATGTGCTGGATTAGAGCTCTGTTTCAGCCGCTCCAGAAGCACCTGGAGAGGGTCAGTGGCTCCCACAGCCCCACTGAGTGACCCCACAGGGACCAGGAACACCATCCTTCACACTTTCTTTGCCAAGATAGGACTAGAGCTCAGCTCCTTTCAGAGAGTACCCAGACACTGCCCAGGTACAGGAGGTCCCAGGACAGGGGCAGGAGTGGGGGATCCTGCAGGACTGGGGCTTTGGGGGATCACCCTGCAGCTCCACGGCAGCCAAACCCTGTCCCACCATCCCATAAATCCAGACTGGCCACGCAGCTCTCCAGAATCTGCATTTCCAACCTGAGATCTCCCTGCCCAGAGCTGGGAAGCGAGGGCACAGCTGCTCTGATGGTGCTGCCCCACAAACCCCACCCCAAGCCCCCAAATCACACCAAATTCTCCTCACAGGGTTTTCCAGCTGGTCCCACCTCCCTGTCCTGGATGGACCTGCCATGCTCAGGTTACACCGGCAGAGCTGAAAGGAAAGGACAGCTCCCATCCCTGTTTCCAGGGGTTGGTTTTTGTTATCAGACACGGGTTTGTTTGATGGCAAACAAATCCTTCACCTTCTGGGAACCGGGACTTGGTGACGCTCCAGGGAGAGCCAGAAAATGAAACCAACTTACTCAGAGTTTCAGGGAGAGGAGGGCAAACACTCGGCTAGGCAGAAGAGGAAATCTCTGCACCAAAATAATCCTTGGGTTTGGCTACCCCAGGAGCTATTTTTAGTAACATCAGGGCAGGAGGACACACTCCCCCTTCCCACAGGTGCTATCCCCAGCACCCACTGGGATTGTCTTGGGATCTCTCCCACTGGAGGGATCTGGATCAGGGTTTGCCTGCTGCATTCCCAGTACCAGCAGTGCCAGGGGGAGGTTTGGTGCTGCTCAGGGATCTCTGGAAGGGAGGAACTGCTCTGTGCCTGCTCCCTCTGGGATCCACAGAGCAGACAGCGCTGCCCGGACCCAGAGAGCCCCAGACATTCAACCCCTGCATTTCTGTGTGAGATCCTTTATTTCTCACTACTCCCATCTCCTGGGAGCAGCTGTGCTCTGGGAAAAACTGGCAGCTCTGGCCAAAAATCCCTATCAGCCCCAAATAACCATCCCAGGCAGGGACTGGTGAAACCTGGCCCCATCCCCTGGAGCCCAGGAGACAGGGATCAGCTCCCTGCACAGAGGGAGATTCCAGTCTTCAAACAGAAGACATCCACGGAAAGCAAAAGCAGCCTCTGGAGATTTCTGCCCCCAGGAAAGCCCAGCTCCACCTCACTGCAGCTGCAGTTTGAGTGTGGGATGAGCAGCTGGGTTTGGGTTTGATCCCAGCAAGCTGGGTAGCCCCTGGTGGTTCCTATTATCCGTTAACAGCGATTCCACGAAGGATCCAGGGGTGGCCAGGGTGAGCACTGCACTGTGCTGGTGTAATCCTGCTGGAGAGCAGAGCCTCCAGACAGGGGATACCTGCCAGCCCCGAGGGACCTGCACAGCACAGAACCTTCCCCTCCCTCTGCTCTTTAGCAGCAGCACCTTCCCACCCTGAGGAGGGGCAGCATCCCCAGATATCTCCCTGCAGAGCTGAGGGGCAGCCTGGGCTGTGAGACAAGAACTCATCCCTCAAAAAGGGAGATTTTCTGCTCCTGGTCCTGAACTGGGCTCAGGAAAGCTGCTGTAATTGTGGTGTTCATGAGCAGAGCTGTTCCTGTTCCATCACACACTCTCAGGAGGCTGAGGAGGCTCCTGCCTTCATCCACAGTGCCCTAAAACCCCCTAAAGACACACCTAAAAACACCAGGAGAGGAAGGTGCCCCCCAGCCCTGCCACCTTGGCCATGCCCCAGCCAAGGAGGGCAAGGGCTCACAACGATGCCCAAGCAAATCCCTGAGCAGGAGAGAAAATCTCTGCTGCATCCAAAGGCAAACAAGCAGAGCCCCAAATGAAATCCAGGCTCAATCCCTGCAACAAAGCCTCTTTCCACCCCTCAATCCCACAGTGGAAGCTGCATATCCCTGCTCCCACTGGGGCACATGAAGCTTCTGCCACCTCCAAATTCCAGAGGTGGAATTCCTCCCGACTCCCCCTGAGTTTTGGGAAGCAGAAGGATGCTAGGACTGCCAGAAAGTGTCTAAGAGAACAGGAACTGGGACTATGACCTGGTGTGCTCAGAGCTCAGGGCCTGATTTCTTGCTGGTTTTCACATCAGCATCTTACTGGCCTCAACAGGAAATCAGCAAACAGCTGCTCCTTTTTGTGGATTTTTGTACCTCCTGGACTCTGGCATGGCAAGGACAGGGTATTTTCCCTTCAGGGAAAGGGTCTGGCACTGAGAGAGGGAGCGGAGCCCAGGCAGCAGCAGAGCAGAAATGCCATGGACAGGGCAGAGCCCCGGGCTGGGCTGGGCTGGGCTGAGCTCCACCACCCCACCCCTGAGTGCTGACAAAGCTGACACAGCCGATCTTCCCCCACCTGCCCAGCAGCATCAGGAGTCACCGTGTCCCACATTTCATCCTGTTGGGATGAGCTGGGAGCTGAGGGTTTTTCCAGGTTGCTATCATCCCCTTCCCAGTTTCACCCATTAAGCAGGGAAGGGCAGGGCTGGGCTCACACGGGGACAGTGACCCTGCCCCCAGCTCACCACCACTGCCCCGGGCACACGGGACCTGATGTCACCCTCAGGCCACCCAGACTGCCTGAGATCTGTGATTTAAACCCCAAACACCTCCTGCTCTCTCCTACTCAGGGAAGGAAATACACAACACCAGGCAGCTCCCAGCACTTTGTTCTCTCCGTGCCTTCCAGTCCCACCGTGATGCCCACCCTGACCATCCAATGAAAAGCACACAATCCTTGATTATTTTGGATAGAAAAGAACCTTAAAGCTCATCTCGTTCCACCCAGGGACACCTCCCACTAGAGCAGGATGCTCCAGGCCCCTGGCATCTCCCAAAAGTATTGAACACTTCCCAGTTCAACTCAGTTCCTTATGGAGCTCCTCTGTTATCCCAGCCTTGCAAAAAGCCCCGGAGCCAGGAAATCCTGTCTTGCCAAAGGAACACAGCAGGGGAATGAATAAAAAAAATAAAGGTTTGGAGCTGCTCCCTCCCAGGAGCACCCCAGAACACTTTACCTGAGCTGAGCCTGCGCCTGTGGCTCCCTCGGCGTCCCTGCGCCTGCGGAGGGTCCCCCTCATTCCCTGAAGCCATTGCAGAGAGGTTTGGGAATGGCAGCTTCACCTGGAAGGGTGATGGAGATGGTGACTGTGGTTGCTCACAGCCCAAGGAATCTCCTCTGGCAGAGCCAACTGCTCCAAGCTGCGTTTATCTCTGCCAGTGGCTCCTCCCTTCCTGGCACACTCACTCTGTCCCACAGGAGAGCTCTGGGTTCTGGGTCCACCCCCACTTCATGGGCTGATGTTACCTCATGCTACTAGAATTCCTTCCTTTTATTTTTGCTCCATCCTGTTCTGAGAGAGCTGTGGCCTGCACCAGCTCTTCCTCAGCCCAGACCACAGAGCTTCAGAAAAGTCTGGGACTAAAATTCCAACACCTCTGCGACTCCCTGGCTGCGACCACACCGAGCTGCCATGACAACATCTTCATGAGATGAGCCCCAATTTCCTCCTGGACTCAAATTTCCTCTAATTCCCCTTGCTCTTTACATTTCCCCTCTCAGGAAATAAGAAAATTAAATGAGAACTAAACTCAAAGCTCATCTTTCCCCTGAAGTTCACAGGAATCCTACATCTGCACTTCTGGACTCATTAGAGCTTCTTTGCCCTCAGGGGTTTGGGAGGGAAACGAAGTTTCCCTCAGGATTAACAAATTAATGACGTCCCCCTCAGGATTAATGATTAACGGGATCAGGGCAGCTCCTTGCTGCTGACATTCCAGAGCATATTCCCATCCCACAGTTCCACATGGCTGAGTTGGGACCTTCCCAGCTTTGGACCAAGCCTGAACTCACGGATGAGACACCTGACACCAAGAAATTTAAATTGCATCCCTGACAAAAATAAAGGAAGTGCTGGGTAGGGATAAATAACCACCCATGGCTATGGGAGAATTGCATGGCGTGGTTCAAGCTCATGGCATCATGCTGGAGATTGTTCAGAAGGAAAAATAAATGTGAGACAGGAAGTGCAGTCTGTTTTCTGTGGGATTTTGCCTGGAAGTGCAAAGCAGCTCCACCTGGCTTAGAAAGCCACAAGGTCCTGGCACAGCTGCACTCAGGGCCTGGAGACCAAGATGGAAATGCTGTTTTTTCCTACACTCCAAGGATGGGAGGACAGGATTTCCTCCTTCCTCCCCAAACTCAAACATGTCCATCCAAGGAAGAGCTGAGAATGCAGCAAGGCTCATCAGCTGGGAGCAGGGGTAAATCTCTGGGGAAAGCTGCCAGCCACTCGCCAAGATCAGCTCCAGAGCTGCCTCTCCTGGCTCATAGAATCACAGAATTCACTGTCCTGAGATGGTGCAGATCCTTGGGATGGTGTCCATCCCCTGGGATGGTGCAGATGCCAGGGATGGTGCAGATCCCCTGGGATGCAGATCCCAGAGATGGTGTCCATCTTCTCCTCCACTGAGGAGCCTCCTGTGCTTCATCCTCTGCCATGCCAGGCCATGGCTGAGCCTACCTGCACTGGGAGGACTCAGAACTGTTCCCAGGCTGGGAGCAGCTCCTTGGAGCCATGGGAACTGGGAAAAGTGGGAATTTCCTCTGAACGCCACAGTGCCACTGCTCAGGTGGCACAGGATGCTGGGCAGGGTGTGGATGCACCCAGCAGAAAGCTCAGGAGCCTCTGGAGCTTTTCCAGCTCGGCGTGTGGGGCAGCAGGGCTGTGTCCCACAGCGACCAAGGGCTGCCCACGGGTGATAGGGGCTTTTGTGCCTGGAATGAGTGAGGGCAGTGAGAAGCGAGGACTTCCTGGAGCATGGGCTGCCTGTGCAGCACAGCGAGCCAGAGGCAGATGACTCATGATTTTCAACTTGCATTTCGTTTTGAAGCACTGCAGGAACTTTTGTTTTCGGTTTCCTCCTGGGCCCTGGCAGCGCTGTTTTCCCCGTGACACAGGACACTGCAGCCCTGTCACTGCTGTCCCCAACCTCTGCCGGCCCCAAAGGCCTGTGTGGACTCCCGAAAGAGTTCACTGCTCATCTCTGCGGGGGTCAGAGGGCCTCAGCCCATCCTCTCCGGGTTCCAGAGCTGCTGCCTGTGCTTATCCTGCTTCCCAGCTTCCCTCTTTGTTACAGGAATACCGAGCTGGAGAACAGGGAAGGGTGTGAAGGAAGAGATAACACCCAAACACCCAGAGACAGCCCAAGGCTGCGGGAAATGAAAACCCTCCAAGATCTGAGTCAGGGCTCAAGGGAGGGTGTCAGGGAAGCTGCAGGGTCTGATCCACCCTACGAGGGTCTTGCAGGAGGCTGCAAGGGGTTAAAAGCAGCAGCCAGAACTTTGGGTGGGATTTAGCTGCAGCTCCAAGGGTGGCACAGGGCTCTTGTCTTCAGTAAGGAGCACCTGCCATGCCAAGAATGAACTTTCCTGGAACTCCAAGCCCTCCTCAATAAAACAAACACCTTTGCCTCCACTGTTCCTCATTTCCCCCTCATCTCCTCCCCTTAGAAGTCTCAGACACATTTCCTGGGTGTCTTTAAGTCACCCTCATCGCTTCTCCCAGCTTTTCTCAAAGCAAAGTTCCTGAACCCTGGGCTTGGGGAAGACAGTGGGAAAAGGAAGCAGATCCATGAGGAGGAGCAGCTGCAATCCCGATATCCAAGGCCAGCCACGGGGCTCTGGAATCACCCCCTGACATGTTATGAATGCCAGGAAATAGATGGAGCATCCCCTGGGACGATCCTCTGGCAGCTCAGCTGCGTGGCAGTGATTCCATGAGGCCGTGCGGGGCAGTGATTCCTCCTGGGACAGAGATCCCACAGCATTCCTGATCCCATCCCCGCCCGGCCAGCGCGGAGCCAGGGCCGCTCCTCGCCCTGCCCCAGGGCAGCGACATGGGGAGTTTGCCCAGTCTGGGGGCTGCCCAGTCCGGGGTTTTCCCACCCAGCAAGGCCCCAGGGTGGGCAAACGACCCCCAGCATCCATCCAGCCAAGGTCCCCCCAAAGCCGCGCCCGGTCCGGCGGTCCCCGCGGGGACAGCACAGCCACACGTGCCCTGCCCGTGCCCAGGTCACAACCCGGGCGTGGTGGGACGGGTGTCACCTGTTCCTCAGCGGGGACAGCTCTGTCCCCCCGTGTCCCCTCCCCGGAGTCCTTCGGTTGATGCCGCGGGCAGCTGTCACCACCGCGGCGTGAAAATCCCGACTGGAGAAAACTGGGTTAAACGAGAGGAAATTCCCTGTGTGGGGCAGGTAAATTCTCTCTTTGGGGCAGGGACCCGCCCGCAGCGGGACCTCCAGCCCTACCCCGGGCGTTTCCCGCACCCAGCGCGGCCGTTGAGGAACTTTGTCCCTGTCACCCTTCCCGCACCCCCGGAGCCCCGCACCCCGCGGCTGCCGGTGCATCCCTGCCCATCCCTGCCCCGGCCGGGCCCGGAGAACACGGATATCCCATCCTAGGAGAGTCTGGGGAGGGGGAAACCGGCTTACCCTCGTCACTCACCGAGTCCCGGCGGGGAGCAGCGGGTCGGGATATCCCGGGAGCTACCGCATCCCTGCCGGGATCCGCTCCATCCCTCCGGCCGCTCCCTTCTGCCTCCTGCCCGGAGCGCGGTACGGGGAAAGGAAGCGCGCGGGGCCAGGGAGGAGGAGAGAAAAGAAGAAGAGGAAAAAAAAAAATCAAGTAGAAACCCAGCCCCACTGACCATAGATAGAGGCGGGCGCGGAGCCGCGCAGGACTCAGCTCCCTCTAGAGGCACCAACCCCGGCGCGGAGCAGCGCCGAACACCGGGGACTTTTTGGTGGGCTTTGGGGGCTCCTCGGGGGACTCGGGGGAAGCTGAAGCATCGCCCGGCCCCGGGGCACTGCTAGGCTCGGGGGGTGCGGGGTTGGCACCGCACAGCCCGTATCACCCCCGCACCGTCCTTGCCGGGCTCTCCCGGAGATCTTGGGCTCCTCTCTGGCTTCTCCCGCAGTTATCGGAGCTTTTTCTTCACGGCTGCATCTTAAATTCGCCCTCTGCCAGGCTCCCCGGCCGAGACCCCCGTTAAAGTAACGATTTGAGAGTTGCCGGCTCCTGGGAGGGAACTTGAGTTGATCCAGCAGGAAAAAAAACAACACAAAACAAAAGTCACCGGTGGCAGAGGCGGCTCCCACCCAGTGCCTCAGGGAATTCGGAATCCGCTGAGATTTGGGGAAATCCCAGCAGCTCGAGGAGAGCGTGAGATGGATTCAGCCCCGGAGGGTTCAGCAATCTGCCCCAGCTGCTTTTCCTCTCCTCGCTCCTTGGGACGCTGCCAGGGACGCTGCTGGGGCTGGAAAATGCCAGATAAGCAGAGCTTTGGGGCTGGGCAGACGCCTGACTGCTGATTATCTCATCACCTCTCTGCCTGATGGCAGGAGCGCTCTGAGGGCTCCACGGCATCTTCTCGGCCCCGGAGCCAGCGATTTTGGAATTCTTGGCTTACTGGCTGAGCTGTTCCAGGGAAAACCGGGCCCTGGCAGCAGAGGGTCCTGCTCTGGCTCCCTCCGAGGTTTGGGCTGCTGGGAGCATGGCCTTGGCAAACCCTGCTGAGGGTGGGGCTGTGCTGGCTGTGAAAAGCAGGTGCTGGAGGGTGGGAAAAAGGATTCCCACAGTGCCCGTGGGGACAGGGACCGGGGAGAGGTGTCCCAGTCAGAGCTGGCCTTTGGGGAAGGATGATCATCATGGAGTGAGGAATCAGCTCATGGGGGCTGTGCCCACCAAGGGGCTGCCATCCTCCCAGCTGAACCCACAGAGAAAGTCCTGAGTGGGGCTCGAGGTCCCACCACCCATTTTAATTCCTGAGGTGAGTTTTGGGGGTGAATGTGGCTGTTTGGGCCTGATGTCCATGACTCTGGGGGACTCCACTGACCTTTTGTCCTGGTTTAGGACAAGTCTGGGAGAAAACCTCTGAATGGGATCCCCCACAGAAAGCAAATTCAAGCGGCCCCTCCCCCAGCTGGTTCGGGAAAAATATTTCATCAAAGAAAAGTGGAAAAAACTATTTATTTAACAGAAAATTAATAATATTAAACAATAAAACCTCTCTCTGTTCAAAGAGCTGGCAAATCCAGAAAAGTCCTTTCCATGTGGGGTTGCTCAGCTCACTCAGGTTCTTATCAGTCCCTCTAGTGCTGGAAAGCGCCGAGGCCCAGGCCCCGATAGGCCACAGCCGTGAGCTCCCGGGGTTTGGCTGGGTTCTCAGTCCAGAGCAGCTTTGAACAGATCCAAGAAAAAAGGGGAAAAAAAACAGTCTGGGGAACTTCTCTGCCTCAGCTAGCAAAGGTGAGTTGTGTCCCTCTGTCTGTCCATGCTGCAGACAGCACAGGCCGGAGAGGCCTGCGGGGCAGTGAGTGCTGTTCCTAAACACAAACTGCTGGTTCTTCTTTTCCCCCTTCGCTCTCAGAACCAGTCTGAAGGGTGCAGAACTTAATATCCAGCACAAACAGTGCAGATAATTGGGGATAAAAGCACCATGAAGTCACCCCAGGACACCCGTGCTGGTGGTGGCTGCCCTTGTGCACAGCCAGGGTCAGCTGTGGCCAGGTTTAATCTGTCCTGGCTCCTGCAGGACCAGTCCTGTGCCTCTGCCCACCCTCTCACATCAATCTGGGCTGCTCCTGCCTGTTCCTCCCCACCAGTTCAGGTTTCGCATCCCCAGGATTACGTGGGAGAATTTCTGCAACACAAATCCCATCTCAACCCTTCCTCCCTGCAAACCACTTCCACCCTGAGTGTGTTGCACGACACCTCCGTGTTCTGGCTGTGGAATGCCAGCTGGGAAAGTGGCACTGAGCAGCCAATTCCCAAGCAATTCCTTGGTGTGAACCACCTCTGCCGCAGGCAGCTCTTTTTGTGGTTCATCGATGCAGAAGTTTCCAGCTGGAAACCAGAATTCCTCCAATAAAGACTCTGACAGGGCTCCTGCTGCTCCCATCGAGCGGCAAAAGGTGTGGAAAATGAATCGTGTGGGATTGTTGGACAACTGTGAGTGCAGAGTTTGTGGGAACTCCTGGTGTCTGCCAAATGAGAGGCTTGGAGATAACGGGAAACTGCTTGGGAAGGACCAGCTCTGTATGGGACTGGCCAGTATGGACATCAAGGTGGGAAGGAAGCATCCAGGAGATGTAAATCCTGCAGCTCCACCGAGCAGCCAGCCCGTGCTGCTGCAGAGCCCTGGGGATGTGGAATCAACAATTCCCAGCTGGCTCTGCCACCCCGGCTGCTGGTGTGAAATGTTCCCGGCTTTCCCCAGCTCCTCCTTCCAGCAGCTCCTTTGGCTGGTGGGGAAATCAAAAAAAGGAAATTTGCTGGTGGAAATGTGGGGATGGAGACGCTGGATTCGGGATCCTTGTGGCATTTTAGAACGTGCTTGGTGGCATCTAAATCTGTGCTGGGGATGAGAAATGGGCTGGGAAGAGGCACTGGGAAAGGGAGCTATGCTCACTGTGCATCCCCAGCCCTGCTGAGGTGCCAGCCCGAGGTGAGACCTCTCCCCATGGGCAGGGGCTGCGCTTCTCCCGGCGCTGCCACGGGACGGGAACGCGAGGCTGCAGCTGAAAGGTGGGAGAATCTCGGGTTGGAGCAGCCAGGATGATGCAGCACTTTTAGATGAGGGGTTTTGAGGGTAAAAACAACCATTCTGCACCCAAGCAGCTCCCGAGGCAAGGCTGGGCAGGGGGAAAGTCCCGGGGCACAGCAGAGCTAAGCTCCAGCAGCGCCTCACAGGGAGCCCGGAGCAGCTTTGTCCCGAGTCACTGCAGCGACAGGGAGGCTGTGGGGAAATCCTGCCCTGCCCGGGGCTTCAGCTGGGGGAAAACACCCCTGGAATAGGGCCTGAGGGCCCAAGAGAGGAGCAGATCCTGGTGTGTGCCCTGGCAGGGTGACACAGTGGTGACAAGAGCGGCAGGAAGCCACTGCCGCTCTGCAGGAGGTTTTATCTCCTCCCTTTGGCCTTTGGCTGCTGGAGGAGCTTCCCCGAGCCTTCCCCTTGCTCCCTCCTCCCGTGCTGGGGAGAATCTCAGGGCTTGGCCCCGGCAGAGGTGGCAATGGGGCAAGGGTTGAAATGTTTGTTTTGGGGAGGCTTCACCTCTGTTCTCCTCCCACTCCCAGCTGTGCCAGTGTCCCCCTCTCAGAGTCCTGTCCCCTCTGTGCTGTCCTCAGCCCTGTCCCAGCCCCTGGCACTGCTCAGGGCTGAGGCTCAGGGCAGTTTGTGTCCGTTGTGTCCGTCTGAGCCACTCACTGGCACTGATGGCAACCCCAATGGCCACCCCGGTGGCCACCCTGGCTCCCAGGCAGCCCTCCCTGCTCCAGCTCTTCAGGGGGCTCTTGAGGGTCCCATGGTGGATACAGAAGCCCAGAGTGGAGGAGCTGGGGCCAGCTGAGGGGTGCAGCAGCCCAGGGAAGCCCCCAAACTGGGAGCACTGGGAGGATGGCCAGGGGAAAAGCCACCTGGCCGCTTGGGCTCCCTGCTGTTCTTCCCCTCTCCAGCTCCTCAGGGGGCTCTGGGGGCTGCTGGGGAGCCTGTGGGGGACACGGCAACCCCGGGAAGAGGAGCTGGGGGCAGCTGAGGGCTGCAGCCACCCAGGGCAGAGCTGGGATGGTGCCAGCGGGGAGAGCATGGAGTCACTGCTGGGGAAGCTGGAGGAGCTCAGCATCAGAGGCTGCCTGGTGCTCAGCACCAGTGACCAGGAGCTGCTGAGGGACAGCCACAGAGCCCAGCAGGCAGCGGGCAGCCAGGAGGGGACGGCCTCACCGGGATATTCCAGAGGCAAAGCTCTGCGGATGTAAGAGCTGGGGCGGGGGTGACACAGGGTCACAAGCCCAGCTGGCTGCAGTGTCCCCCTGTGTGTCCTCCCCCAGCTCTGGAGGGACAGGGAGGAGCCTGCTGGGCTGCAGCTGATCCCAAAAAGTTGGGGGTTGGCAGGAGGCTGCTTGGTTGAATGTTATAAAATCCAGTTTTCCCCTGACTTCCTTAAAAGTTTTCCCTGAGCCCAGTGTCCCCAGTGAGGCCGCAGTTGGGACATCCTGTACCCACAACTGGCAGCTCCACTCCCACCTCTGCCTGTGCCATTCCCACCTCCCCAAAGGTGCCTGGGGGGCTCCTGGGGGCTGTGGAATCTTCCAGAGCCCCCAGATCTGGCCCTTGGCAGCCAGTGGCCTCTCCAGGCAGGGGATGGGACCATGCCCAGCTGTGCCATTGCTGCTGGAGGGGCAGGATGGACACTCTGCTGTTGTGGCCTCATCCAGACCCCTCTGGCTGTGCTGTTCCCACAGGAATGGGCTCCCAGCAGCTCCGGGTGCTGATGGAGAAGGAGTTGCCAGCCCCGAGCTAATGCTCTCCGTGGACTCCGATGCTGAATGGGAGAAGCAGCAGCTCCTGGAAGGTGAGGGGAGGGCTCAGAGGGAAGGGAAATCCCTCATCCCCCTTTAGGGCTGGTGGTTGTGGGGACGAGTCCTGAGTAACTGGACATGGAAAACACCCAGGGGGTGTGGGAGGCTGAGGCACCCTCCACATTCAGCGTCCAGCATGCCTGGAATGAGTCCCTCAGCTTTGGAATATCTGGAGCTGGCATGGGATCCTCTCTCAGCGGCTCCTGAGAGAAGTTGAATTCCCACATGAGGGAGGGGAGGTGACAGCTCGGGAGAGTCACTGTCGGTTTTCCTGGGGCTTGTTTTGATCAGCAGGTGAAGGTGCAAGGCCCCCAAAAACGGAGGTGTCCCCAGGGAAGAGGTTCTGGAATGCCAGCAGACAGCAAAGGGCTCCAGATGAGGTTGGTGAGAGGATGTGGAGAGTGGGGAATGCTGCTGAGGAGGCTCCCAGCACCCCCAGGCCACAGGAAAAATGTAAGGATGCGGAACCACGAGCAAAACTGATCCTAGCTCTGCCCTGCCAGGGGCTGTGGCCTGCCAGGGGTGTCCTGGAGGTTCTTCCATCCCTCCATGGCACTTCCCAGGCAAGGAGGAAATAATCTTGGGATGCTGCTGGTCAGCAGTGGACAACCCTTGGCATTAGAGACTGCTTGGCCCAGTTTGCTATTGGTGCCAGGGGACATATGCTCTGTGCCACAGAGCATTCCAGGAGCTCTGGCTGATAAAATGGCCCAGTGGGGGCACAGGGAAAAGGTTTTTTTCCCAGCTCAGCTGCTGCTATCAGTTACATCAGAACCGAGCTGTTGTATAGAGACACTTTGTCAGCACTGACATCATCTCTTCCCGATTTTTTTCTCCACTGCTGCAGGCTCCTGCCCTGGGAAGTGTGATGGGAAGGGAGGAGGAGTCACTTCTGAGTGGGGCTGCTGCTGGCCCTGCAAACCCCTGGGATGTGCTGCTGGCCAGGAGGTGAGCCAGGAGAGAAATAAACTGCCAGGGGGCAGGGTTAGACAGGATTTTAGTAGAAATTCCTGCCTGTAAGGGTGGGGAGGCCCTGGCACAGGGTGCCCAGAGCAGCTGGGGCTGCCCCTGGATCCCTGGAAGTGTCCAATGACAAGGTTGGAGCACCCTGGGACAGTGGGAGGTGTCCCTGCCATGGCAGGGGTGGCCCTGGATGAGCTTTATGGTCCATTCCAACCCAACCCATCCGAGAATTCTGCGGTTCTGGATCTCCTCGGAGCACCAGGTGGCACTCTCCGACTTCCCACCGAGCCGAGCTGAGCCGGGCTAACCCGCCTGGGAGCCGCAGCCGCCGCTGGCTCCGGGCTGCGGGCACCGGGGGACAGCGCCATGGGACAGCGAGAGAGCAGCTCTGCACGGGTCACAGAGGTTTCCCAGCGGTGTTTTGTGGGGGTGAATTCACCTCCTGCACCCTCAGCAAATCCCAGAATGGTAAAAAACCCCACCCAGCAAACCCCTGTTGTTGGTCAGGTTTGTCCCAGAGTTTCCTCCCGGCTCCTTCTGGGGGTCCCGAGGGGGACAGGGCACCTTTCCTGTGGTCCCATCTGTGTTCCCACACCAGGGACACCGGCCAAGTCACCCTGTGCTGCCTCTGGGCTCTGCAGGAGCACAGAACATGAGGCTTTGGGCAAAGCAAAGTGCTTCTCACACGCAGCAGATTTATCAACTTGATTAAAAAACCCAGCCAGGTCCAGGCCTGGTTGCTGTACCAGCTCCTGGAGCGAGCTGGGCGTTAATCACGCTGTGTTTGGGAGTCCAGAACAGCCAGCACAGCCAGCTCCTGTTTTCCAGGCATTGAAAGAGCTGCCAGGCTGCTTAAGACAAAATTCCTGACAAATCCACCTTTGATAATCTGCTGTACAAACATGGGAAGGCAGAGGAGGCTGTGGGAGGGCTGAAAAATTCACTCAGGTAGGAAATCCAAGCCGTCCTGTGCTGGGGGCGAGTCCTGAGGCTCAGCAGCCTGGAAAAGCCCCCAGATCCTTGGGATCCAGCAGGGTGAGTGCAGGGAGGAGGCTTGGGACAAGCCTGGAAGGTCCTGCAGGTCTGTGGTGATATGGCCAAGCAGTCCCTCAGTGTCTGGGTGGGTTCCAGCTGGGAGGACAGGCTGGGAATGCCACTCCAAATGTGCTTTTCCTCACCCTGCCTGTCTCTGATGGGTCTCTCTCCCCCCTCCATCTCCCTGGATGGAGTAGCAGAGCTTTTGGCTGCTTTGGGAGAAGCTGGGCACAGCTGGGATCAGGTGGAACCTCTGGAAAAGGCTGAGGTGAGTCTGGGACGGAAAAGCACCACTGGAGCTGTGACCTGGGACATCTCTCAGGGTGCTGTACTGTCACCACGGTGTGCCCTGGTCACAGCTGCATTTGTGCATCTTCCACCAGCTCATTTCTGCTTCTTTCACCAACTCATTGTGGCCCCACCTGAGCCAGTGTGCTTCAGATTTGCAGTGTCAGGGCCATAAATCCCTTTCAGAAAAGCTGGAGCCTCCTGCAGACAAACCCAGCACGTTTCAGTTGTGGTGTTTTAATGAAATGAGCCCAGTTTGGAGTCTCCTCTGTGAGAAGGTTGGAGCAGCACTCCCTGCCTCAGTTTCCCCTCTCCTGCAAGGGGTTGCACAGCAGATCCTCCTCTCCAAAGCACCTCATGGGTCAGTGCCGGACTTGTAAACGCCTCTGAATTTCAGGCTGCGGGAGCTTTGGGGAGGAACAGCCCGCTGGTTATGGAAACCCTGCATTCCCGTGGGGAATTGCCGAGCCTGGCTGCCCTCAGCCACCAGCACGCTCCTCCTGCATTCAGGGACAGCCCGGGAGAGAGGAAAAAGCGACTTCCTTCGCTCCGTGAACAGGAAGAGCCCGCCTGGAGGTGGGGAGGGGGCTCTGTGCCTGGGGGCCCTCAGCTCCCGGCTTCTCCCTCCTGTAAGGACCAGACGCGTTCTCGTGTCCTCAATCGCTGCATCCAGGGTGGGGGAAGCTCCCCGATAACACCGGGAAGCGGAGCCCAGGGGTCTCCGGGGCTTTCGCCGAGTGATTCTCGCTCCGTGCCCCGCTCCGCGGCGCCTGGGCAGGGCAGACTTTGGAAAGCAGCCGGAGCTCCGGGGGTTCTTCACGGCGTGAACCCTCCCTCCCTGAGCCTCACAGAGGCTCCTTTCAGCCCCGGGGGTGTGTGCGGGGAACAGATCCCGATTCACAGATAAAAGCAGGGGCGCGCCTGGCGCGGCTCCCGGAGCCGCAGCTCTGGGAATCGCTGGTGTCCAGCTTGTCCCAGGCAGGAAAAGGGGCCGGAGGCCGGCGGGGACCCAGCTGGGCATCCCTGCTGTGCCCGGGGTGCCCCACGCCCGCTGCAGGTGCGAGTGGGGCACGGGGCAGCCCCGGTGGGCAGCGGGGCTGGGGGCTCGGTGCCGCTCGCTCCTTGCCTCGCTCCCTCCCCAGATCCAGCCCCTGGCAGAGGCGAGGAGCGGCTCCCGACGTTCCAGCCCCCCCCGGAGCCGGGATCGCTGCCGCTGCTGCCTCGCTCCCCATCCCGGCACCGGCCGGCCCTCGGCTCCAGCTCCTGCCTCTTCTTTTCCCTCGGCTTAACGAAAATACCGCGTTTCCCTTTTTGCTTTCCACTTTAGACCTTCGAGTCTCCCCCCGCCTCGACAGCCACGGCCTGGTTTTGGTCGGAATCTTTTATTATTTCATTTTTTTTTACATGAAGCGTTTAGTGTGACTAAAACGTTCTTGCTTCTCCCTCTTGATTATTCCCTTTTCCTTATTAAACAGCTCTGTGTTGAATTATTTTTCCTCCTTTCCCAACCCTTCCTCCCTCCAGCTTTTTTATTATTTATTCTCTGTGGCTTTTAAGGGCATTATTCATTAATTTCATGGTAAGAAGAGGCCTCTGTCCCTCCCACACTGCAGAAGAATCAGTGGGATTAGCCTGGCTGGGGGTGATCTCCACCCCATGGGGTTAAAGCCTTACAGAGGTTTGTGAGAGGGGTCGGTTCCTGTCCCCATGGGCTGCAGAAGCTGTGGCTGCCTCATCCCTGGAAGTATCCAAGGCTGGGCTGGACAGGGTTTGGAACTACCTGGGATAGTGGAAGATGTCCCTGCCTGTGGCAGAGGGCAGAACAAGATGTTTTTGAGGATCCCTCCCAACCCAAACCTTTATGAGACGCCCCTTCACCTTCCCTGGGGTGCAGACAGAGCGTGCCGTGCCCAAATGCTCACCCCAGCCATGCCCTGGCTGGGCAGCGCCGGGCTCTGGGTGACCTCAGAGCATTCCCAGCGCCACGGTCACGGGCCAGAGGAGCTGCTGGCAGCACGGCTCCTGCTAATCTGGGAATTGTATGCCAGGAAGCGCACACCCAGCCGACCTGCCGGGACAAAGCCTGCGCTCAACGCTCCAGCGCTCCCCGGGCTTCCCCCTGGAGTGCCCCAGAGCTGCTTTGGAGCTGTCCCGGGGCCTGCCCGGGGGTTGGGCACCTGCTCCAGGTGCGGGGACAGAGTTTGGTGACACCATGAGCTGCTGGACGCTCTCCCAGCTGTCTTGTGCTCCAGCCCATCCCTGGGGAGCATCACAGATCAGAGGTGCAGCACCCAAACTGCCCTGGGCAGCCTGAAACCAGGGCTGTGACAGAGACGCACCCTGGTCACCCCCAGGATGTTCAACCTCAACCCGACAGTGGCAAATTCACAGAGCATTGTTTTCCTGCCGATGTGGTTTAGCAGAGCTGTCCTGGCAACAGCCCCTTCCCGTGATGCCTTCCTGGGTACCAAAACTCTCTGTCCTTGACACATCCTTAGGAGCCTTGAGCTCCAAATAGACTCCAGCACTGTGCAAAACCGCCCGAGATTTCCCGAAGCTGAGGGCTGCAGAAAATGTGGGGATTATTATTAGCGCTCAGCCTCTGCCAGGGCAAGTGTCAAACACCACAGAGGTGTTGGGAGGAAGGGTTTGACCCAGCTGAGTCACTGCAGGGCAGCTCCTTTGGGTGTTCTGGGCACTCAAGGGGAAGCAGCTGGTGTCATCTGCTGAGATGAGCCTGGCAGGGGTGGCCAGGCCTTTCCACAGGGTCCCTGTGGGAAACAGAGATGCCTTGGCCGGGCTGTGCCCTCTGAGGTCACGCTTGTCACCCTGGCAGCTTCACGTGCCGGTGCCACGTCCTGCTGGTGGTGTTTTAAGGTGGTTGTTTACAAACAGCACTGTGCTACGAGAAAAGGGGAAGCTGCTCACAGACCATGGTTGATGAAAAGCCTCAGCCAGCCTCACTGGCTTCCCCTACACCGATGGAAAACCGGGATCCGGCGCTGGAGAGCTCTCCCAGCTGCGGAGGTGGGCTGGTGGGGTGGCTGGATCCCATTTCCATCACCCTGCTCCTCACTGCAGCCTTGCCCTGAATCACACAGGCTCATCCTGCTCCTGCTGCACCTCCAGCAGCTCCACAAAGCCCCACTCGTGGCCTTCTCCATGCAGGATGCTGCACCAACATGGAGGGAAAGAAAGGCCTGGAATAATGTCCAGGCTGAAATTCACAGGGCTCATGAAGCTGCTGTAAAGTTGCATTACAAATGTGAGCTGCTCGGATATTCCAGTGATCCGAGCCAGCAGAGGAGAATATTTTAAATGAAATATTCATGGGGATCCTCATCTTGTGAAAGCGCTAGAGCTCTGCTGCTTTCTGTGGACTCACACTAATTTATTTTTTATTATGACCCATTTGTAGGATGATGGGGCCGGGAGGCTCCAGGCGGTCGCCTCCAGCCTCAGATCCTGGTTTTTTTTCAGGTGCTCTAAAAGCACGGAACAGCTCCACGATCTGTGCCCCAAATTCCAAACCGCTAAGGATGTAGCCTGGTATTTCTGACACACCAAACCTGGGCTCTGACACAGGCAGCAGTTCCTCCCTGCCCTGGCAGCTCAGACAGGCCACGGGGTCCCCTCTGTGCCCGGGCTGAGGAAGGGACCCTCATCAAATCAACAAAGGGCAATCACAGCCCTGGAGCAGATGGGAGAAATATTTGCCAAACAAAGGCTCTATTTTCAAGGAAATCCTCTGACTTTCTGCCTCGAAGACAGAAATGATTCAAGCTCTGGCACAGGCGGCTGAGGAGCCGTGGGTAGGAAATTCTCCTGTCATGGGCTGAGCGCTTCTGCCACGGCTGCAGTGGGAGCTGGGGCTGCTTTTCCAGACAGATATCATTCCTACTTTGTATTTGGGAATGACTTTAATCCCTTTGTAGACTCCAGATGCACCTATTTCATCCCTGGGAGTGTTCCAGGGGAGGTTGGAGCAAGCTGGAGTGATGGAAGGTGTCCTGACCCATGGCAGAGGATGGAACTGAGGGTTCTTTAAGGTCTGTCCAACCTGTCCTGGAATATTTCCAGGGATGGGCCATCCCCAGCTGCTGCATCCACACATCCAGCCCTGCTCAGCACAGCAAACAGCTTTGGGGTCCGCTGATGGGACATGAAATACACTGTAATGTCACCTATCATCCTAAAAGCCCCACAAAATAAAGCCTTTGTGCGATTCCCATTTTTCTTTCCCGGGTGTAAATTCTTCCCAGCTCTGGCTCTTCCCCCTCCGCCTGTGCCTGTCCTGGTTTATGGCATCGCCACAAGCTCGCGATTGATTTACATGCGAAGTCTATAAAGAGTCGCTCCCACCCCGCGCTGTCCCTCGGTCCCTTGTCCCGGCTGCAGTGACTAATGCGAACATGACTAACTCTTCCCTCTCCAGCAAACAGGGAGCCGGGGCTTTGTTCAGCGCCTCGCTCCGCGCTGCTGGAAGCTGCTGGAGAACCGCCCTGGCACAGCGTGACTCATCCCGAGCCGGTGGTGTCCGGGATGATGGCCCGGGCTTCCCCGGGAGCCGCGCTGGAGCGGGGCACAGCCGGGCCAGCGCCTCCTGTGCTGTCCCTGCCTCAAAACCAGGCTGGCCATTGCCCATCCTCCCGGGGCTGCCAGGGTTGTTTCCTCCCCAGCGGGGTTTGGACACGCTGGGAGGGTTTATCCATCGCTGCTGGGGTTTGCACCCAGCCTGGCCTCACCCTACAGCACGATGGGATGTACTTGGGAGTCAGGATTCCTCTCACCTGGACATGGGGGTGAGGATTTCCCTCAGATGGGTTTGGGGGGTGAGGATTCCTCTCACCTGGATTTGGGAGTGAGGATTTCCTTCACCTGAGTTTGGGAGTGAGGATTTTCCTCACCTGGGAGGGACAGCCACCCCCTGAGGGTGGAAACGCGTTTGATGAGGCTTTGTTACTCCACACCCAGTCCCCAGTTTGAGGTGATGGAATATGTACACAGAAGGAATAATATGGAAGGAATTCTTGCCTCTGAGGGTGGGGAGGCCCTGGCACAGAGTGCGCAGATCAGCTGTGGCTGCCCCTGGATCCCTGGAAATGCCCAAGGCCAGCTTGGACAGGGCTTGGAGCACCCTGGGACAGCGGAAAGTGTCCCTGCCATGGCAGGGGGTGGAATGGGATGGGATTTAAGATCCACCCAACCCATCCATGATCCCACACCAGCAGGATGTGCAGTGTGCCTGGGGCACTCCTGGCTGTGCTGGGATGGAGCTCCAGCAGGGCACAGGGTCCCTTCCAGCTTTGCCCTGAGCATCCCTGGTGACACCCAAGCAGGAGCAGCCACGCTCCAGCCTGGCACCCCCTTTCCTGGCATTGTGACCCAGAGGAGCCCAGGCAGGGTGTGTGCACCCCGTGCCAAGGGGAGCAGCCTCTGCCTGTCCCCCCAGCCCTCGGGGACATGCCTGTGTGACAGAGGTGGTGGCCTGGCCCAGCCAGGGAGGCAGCAGGCCCTGGGCCACTTGGTTCCCAGCCTGTCACTCAGCAGGAAGGAAGGCGTGTGGTTTGCTCAGAGAGGGCTGTAATTAGGCTGATTGGCACTAACTTGCCTCAAAACACCAGGGAGGAGGGGAGAAACCACAGCTCAGCCATTTTATGTGGGATTTTACTGGGAGAAATGGAGCCAGGGCAGGGCTGGCTCCGTCCCTTCTCTCTGTGACATTCCCGTGAGCCCTTTCAGAGCAGACCACCCCCAAGATGAGCTTCACTGTTGTACCCCCTGCTTCAAATCTGCCTGGCACAGCATCCCCAAAGCCCAGCTCAGGCTGGGATGGAGCCTGGTGCTGGCAGGGCACCATGGGCTGCGTGCCCGGGCTGGAGCCGGAGCGCATTTCCTGCCAGGCTCTGATAAGATGTGCCTTCATTCACGGCTGTGTGCTGACCACAGGCCACATGAGAGGGCCGGCGTGGCCGCTTGGGAGCAGAGGAAACGCGGCTTGGGCCAGCAATCCATCTGCAAGGAGCTGCTGGAGGAGAGGCAGTGCCTGGCTGCTGGAGCAGGGGCTGTGCTGGAGCCCTTTGGGGCTCTTTAGGGGCTGGGCCCGCTGTGGGATCTGATTCCAGCGCTGCATGGGGCCACTGGAGCTGCTTGGAAAATCTGCCTGTTTGTCATAGAATCCCAGACAGGTTTGGGTTGGGAGCTCATCCCATTCCTCCTCCTGCTGTGGGACACCTTCCACTCCTCCCGGCTGCTCTCAGGCCTGTCCGGCACTGAAGGGACCGGCCTGCTCTGGGTCCTGCCCTGATGTGCAAGAGAAGGCCTTGGGTGAATAAAGATTTTCCTGGGATACAAATTGTGTGGGGTTGAGCCAGTGAGGCTGTCAGTGCTGCTCCCACACAGGCACAACTGAAACAGGCAAAAAGCAGCCGATATGGCGCAGAGCCGTGGAGCATTTTGAAGGTGACCTCAGGTGACACCTGAGGTCCAGGTCAGAGCCAGGAGGGCCAGGCAGTGCAAAACCGCTTGGGAAGGGATGGGAAATGAGGAACAGGGCTCTTCCCTCACCCATCCTGGCCCGGGCTGAGGGTACAGCTGGCAGCCCCAGCCCCTGCTCCACCCCCCAATTAACCCGTGTTTGCTTATTAGGGGAGTTACAAGCCTGTGCAAACACTTCCATTTGCTTTCGATAAAGCCGAGGGAGAAAAACCCCTGCCCGTGAGGTGTGGCCGGGCCCCGCAGGCTCCTCCCAGGGGTCTGGGGCGAGCAGAGGCTCCTGAGAGCCACCAGCTTTGGCCCGAGCATCCCTCCCTTCCGCAGCCAAGTCCCGTGTCACCCGCTGGCTGTCCCCAACCCCGCTGCTCCCACACGACCGCGGCGCTTGTCCCAAACTTGGCCCGGTGTCGCTAACAGCAACTGCTAATTGTTCTCGCCCTCTGTACTATATTTAATTCCCCACTATTATTTTTTCCCCTTTTAATCATAAAAAGCCTAAATTTCCCTCGGGGAAGGTTATTGGCTCGAGTGTGGAAATATACCTGTGCCTTGCATGGCGCTGGGCCACCGGGGCTTTGGCTGTATTTTTAAATCCAAGTACAAAGTGTCTTCCACACCAGAATCGTTTAACCCTTCCCAGGAGGGAGAGTGGGAGGAAAGGAGTGTGTGTGGGGGGTGTTCTTCTCTTTTCTCAGCTCCTGCTTGGAGCAGGATGGGTTTGGATGCATGGACAGCAAGGTGGGCAAGGAGAAGTGTGGGGTTTGAGGAATTTACCCTTTATTCCTCTGGTTTTCCCTCTCCCAGACCCACCAGGGCACCGCGAGGTCACCCCGAGCTTCGCCTCCTTGCCAGGCCTCCTCCTGCCCCCGCTGGGGGTGCGTGGGTGCTCCGAGGTAACCCGGAGCCTCAACACCTTTGAGGATGTGGGCCAAAGTCATCCAGTCTGAGAGCTATTTCAGGGGAGCGCGGTGCTCCCGCGGGAGCCCTGGCACAGCCGCCGCCGGAGCCGGCCGGGGCACAGATGGGACAGGCAGGAGGGAGTCTCCTCCTCGTTAATGAAGTCACCCGAGGGGGCTCAGCCCTTCCCCCACAGACCTTGGGGTGCCTTTCAAGCAGCTGCTGCAGGGGGAGGTTTGGGTTTGCAGCTCAGAGCAGATTTGGGGTCTCACCCTCGTTCCTGCAGATCTTCTGCGCAGAAGGAGCAATTTTGTTCGGTGGTAGATGTTCTGGGCTCTGAAATCCTCACTCAGAAGGAGAAATGGGATTGAAACAACCCTTTTGTTTTTGGCCTGGGGTCAGTCCTGGTTTCATCCGTCCCAGCCCCGACGCTCTTCTCTCCGGGGTGGGAGGATGAGGCAGCAGCGTGAAAGGCTCCGCACAGGCTTTGTGCGGGGTCTGGGGGCAGCAGCGGGGTCAGGGAGCACCCAGAGCCAGCAGGATGAGGGGACAAATTCTCCTCCTGGCCCAAGAACCCCCCCTTCTCTGCCTGACCCTCAGCAGAGCCCTCTCGCTCCCCGCTCTGCCCGGCACAAGGGACCGAGTGTCTCCCTCCCTCCTCCTCAAACAAAGGCAACCACAGTCGTTTTTCTCCTTCTTCCTCTTCCAAGTGGTTTCACCCTTGAGTTGCCGGCCTTGATTTGGGATTCCTGAAGGGACCAGAGGCCACAGAGGTCCCTGGCAGGGTGCTGGAAGCTGTTTGGGTGCCAGCACCCACCTGCCCTCCGCAGCCACCACATCTACTCCACCCCCTCCATCTGCACGGGTTTGCTCCCAAGGCATCTGGACAAACCTGAGCTCCAAGTGGGCTCCCGTGGAGCTTTGGGGGTGAGGATAGAACCCCGAGTGATCTGTTCTGGGAATCCAGCCCCATCCCAGTGCAGGGAATGCTCCCTGCCAAGCTCCCCGTGGGAAGGGGGGCAGGTAAGGGGAGCTTTGCCAAGGGAGCATCCCGCGGGCAGGGCGGGGGCCTGGGGCAGGGAGGGGACCCTGCAGCTCCTTCAAAGGAGCAATTTCAGCATGAGAAAGGAATGTGGCTCCCGGCCCTGCCAGGGATGGGATGGAGGCTGTGCCTCAGGAATAGGGATGATTTCTGCTGGCCTGACTCACTGGCAGCCTCCTTGCAGCCGCTTCCTCTCCGGGAGGCAGAAACTCCCAGTTTTTATTTATCACACAGCTTAAAGTAGGGGGTAAGGAAGGAAATGTTCTTATTTTTAACTCCTCTGTCTCCCCAGGGCCTGGGCCAGCACTGGCATGGCGAGGTGGCCACCAGGAGCATCCCCGTGGCCAGGGTTCCCCCTCACCTGAGCACTGCAGGCTGTTGGCAGCTCCCCAGGGGCTCTGAGCCCGGAGTGTCCCTGCAGGTGGGAACATCTGAGGGACCCTGAGCAGAGTGGGGACATGCAGGGTGGCACAGCCACACTCAGCTGAGAGCCACTGAGCCCCAGGGAAAATTCATTTTTCTCTTTGAAGCCACCTGTCCATGCTGCTACTCATGTGGGACAAACCTTGGTGACCTGCTGGGGGGTCCCTGTTTATGTCCCCACAAAAACAGAGCTGTCACCAATCCCAGGGTGCTGGGGGTCCCTGTTTATGTCCCCACAAGAACAGAGCTGTCACCAATCCCAGGGTGCTGGGGGTCTCTGTTTGTGTCCCCACAGGGACAGAGCTGTCCTGTCCTGGGCTGGAGGATGGAGAGGGTTTCAAACATCCCAACCCCATCCAGGGAGGATTTAGGGATGTTGTGCCACCATTCCCAGGGTTCAGAGTGACACCCCTGTGATATTTTGGGTTCTCCACCCTCAGCTGAGCTGGGACATTCAGCCCTGGGCATGGGCTGGGCACTGTCACAACTCCGGTGGTGCCATGGGTGGGATGGAGGCTTCCAGAAGCTCTGTCCTGCTGTTCCCAGTCTTCCTGAGTGGCAGAAACCAGGCCAGGTGCCTGTTTGTTTAGTGCCAGGGGGTTTTTTGCACTTCCAGAGGGTTTTCCTTGCCCAGCCATGCCCAGTGAGGCCAGTGGCACTGGCGTGGCACAGCCACGGTGTCCCTGAGCTGTGGCACCGCTCATGTCTGTGCTCAGAGCAGCTGATCTGGGCATGAAGTTTTGGGTTTTGGGTCCTTGGGGCTTTCCTTGAGCTCCTGTTGTGAAACTTTCATTTGCTTCTAAAAGCAGCTAGGTTATTTTTTTTATTCTCATGATCTTCTCTTTTCCCCCTCTGTTGCCCTGAGATAAAGGCTTCTAAATTTGTCCTGTGCTGAAAACTAAGCTAATCCTGATGGACCTGGATTCGCATCTCCCCCCCAGAGGAATTGCACTAATTTTTTTTTTCCCCTTTGTTCTGCCAGGGGACCTGTCCGTTTCCTAGTGGAAAGAAAAAAAAAATTAAAAATCACTATTTAGGGCAAGGTTTATATTCCCAAAACCTGTGTTTGTTTGCGAGAAAAGAGGACAGGAGGGAAATAAATGAGAAAAGCATCATGCTGCTTTTTCTTTTTTTTTTCCCTTCCGATATTGTTTTTACAGCAGGCAAGTTTTAATTAAAGTGAAGAACTGGGTCGCTTGTGCTGTCCAGAAGATGCTCTGAGGACGTGGTCCTTTCCCACCATTGTTAATTTGGGAGCCCAAAGCAGTTGGGCCAGCCTGGAGGTGTTGGGAAATCTCCTTAAAGGAGTGCAGGGACAGAGTGGGCTCTGGAGAAGGGGGTGAGGGTCTCTCCTTCCTGCCTGGCTGTGGAATTTTGGGTGCTGGGTGAGCCCTGTGCCGCTCTCGGGGTGTCACCGAGGCGGAGGATGTGAGGCTTGGCAGCGCTGCGGGGACAGGAGGGGACGGCGCAGGTGAGAGGCAAAGCAGGTGCGAGCTGGCCCTGCTGGGAGCGGCGAGCTGGCAGGAGCCACTCGGGCTTCGGGAGCCGCAGGAGCTCACCTGGGGCAGAAAAATCCACCGAGAGCTGCCTTGGCCTCACCTGGGGCTCTCCCTGCTGCGGGATCCCGGAATGCGCCGGCCGAAGGGACAGGGACGGGGAGCTGCGGCTCTCGGGGTGTCACCTGAGGAAGGGTCTGCAGCCAAGGGGGCGGCACGGGAGGGGCCGTGCGGGACTGGGAAGGAGCTGCGGCAGCGCCCGGCTTTTGCCGATGGCTGCGGGCGGTGGCCGGGGGGCTCCCCGCGGTCCCCCGACCGCCCGGGGCCGTTCCAAGCGGGCAGGACCCCCGGGATGGGGGGGGGTCCGTGCTGAGCGGCTCGAGGGGCGGCTGGGGGGGGTCTGTGCCGGGGGTCGGGGCTCGCGGAGCCGAGTCGGGGGAGCGGAGCCGGAGCTGCCCGAGGGCACCGGGGAGGGCAGCCCCCGCACCCCCGGCCCCCCCGACGGGAGGCGGGTGCGGGGGTGGGGCCTCTCTCCGCCCCCCCCGTCCCGGGCGGCCCCGGGTCCCCTCCCCGCACGCTGCTGCCGGCGGGACTTCCTGATCCCGCTGCATTGGCCGCAGGTAGCGCAGCCGTGCGCGACGGGGCACGGACAGACGGACAGAGCCCATGCGGACCCTTAGCTGAGCTTCATCCCCCGCCCCCTCTCCTTCCTCCTCCTCCTCGTCTTCCTCCTCCCTCCCTGCCCGGCTCCCTTCCTGCCCGGCACATGTAAAACTTGTGCGTGGGACTCCGCTCCCGTCCCGCTCCCGGTGCTGCTGGCGGCAGGAGCCTGGCTGGGATCGTCCTCCCGTGGAGCAGAGACCCCTCCGCCCACCCCCCGGAGCAGGGACCCCCCGGCTCCGCTCGCCCATGCTGGATTTCGGCCCGGGAAGGTGACTGCAGGAGGAAGCGGCGTCGCGCCGGGTCAGGGTAACCATGAATGAGATGTCGAGTTTCCTGCACATCGGGGACATCGTCTCCCTGTACGCCGAGGGATCCGTCAATGGCTTCATCAGCACCTTGGGGTGAGCGAGGGGCTCCTGGGGTAGCCCGACGGTGATTCCGGGACGGGACGGGGGTGCTGAGCCGGAGCGCGGTGGCAAAAGGAGCCGGGAAGCTCCGGGTGCTGCAGCGGGGACGGGGAGAGACGCCGGGCAGGGGGACACGGTGTCCCTGGGCTCGTCCCTGGCTCCAGCTGCTGTCAGGAGCAGGATGCGGCCCTGGAGGGACCCTCAGCCCTCCTTCCCCTGGCCAGAAGCTGCTTCCCCCCTCTTAGGGGCTGGGGGCTTTAAGCAGCGTGAGGGGTCGGTGGGATGAGGACGGGGACATGTGAGGGTGACAGCTCGGGCAGCCGCGGCTTCTCCTGGGCACGGGGTCATTCTGCGCTCCCAGCCCTGTCCAGTGCGACTGGGGGCAGCCAGGGGGACGGGCAGTGGTGGCTGCCACTGTCCCCCTCAGTGTCCCACACAGCCGGTGGTCAGCGGGCATCGCTGCAGGGTCACCAAGCCGGGCTGCCCGTGGCTACCAAGCGCTGCCAGGGGGACAGGGCAGTGCCAGCTCTGGGCTGAGGATGTGGCAGGACGGGCCGGGGATCTCTGCCCTGCCTGGGGACAGGAGTGGAGACCTTGGGGACCTGTCCCGTGTCACTCCTGTGTCCGTGCGAGGCAGCGGTGAGGCTGGAGCAGCCCCTGTGCATCCACCGGCCTGCTCCCAGTGGGAATGTTCTCCCGGCGGTGCGGGGACAGGGTGGGTGACAGGGAGGGCTGCAACAGGGCCGCCCTGGGGCACGGGTGCGTTTTCCCTTACCCTGACTCAGGACCCCAAAGCTTGCCCGCAGCCCCGAGCTGGGGGGGACGTGGGGCCAAGCCAACGCTCCTGCCCCACGCTGCTGCGTGTAGGAGAGGCTGAGCTCAGGCAGGAATGCTGACTTGGATGGGATTCCTGGGGCAGGAGCTGCCCGGCTCTATAATCTGTGCTGAATGCACTTGCTCCCACATGCCTGTGCCGAAGTGGAGAAGCACATACCTGCGCCCACACGCGTTCCCTCGCCCACCGCCGGGCACACGCGGCCTCTGGGCTGCTGCCCACCGGGGCTCTCTCCACCTGCCTGCCCAGAAATGGGGTGCAGCTGTGCCCAGAATCCCCGTGAATGCAGCCACTGTCGGGCAGCAGGACCTGCTGCCTGTGCCAGCCCTTCCTGCATCCCCACGGGTGCTTTTGGAGAGGTCTCCTTGGAGCTGTCCCCAGGCAGGGGATGCTGAGCACTCCTCCAGCCTCCGGGAAATGGGGTCTGCAGGAGGCTCTGCAGGGACCCAGCACTGGTGGTTGTCCCCAGAACACGTCCCAGTGGCTCAGTTAGAAATGTGTGGGGTTTTCAGAGCTCTGATCCCTTTGCAGCTCTGGCCCTCACATCCCCTTTTTTGACAGGTGTTTTTCCAGACTTCCTCAGAAGCACCTGAAGTGCAGGGCTTCGGGAACCTCTTCTCCCTGGCCCCAGCACATCCTCTCTGGGCAGCCCCACTTTCCCAGGCTTCTGCTTCCTGCAGGTTCTTTCCCCCCTCCCTCCTAAAATTGTTTTCCCTGGTGCCCTGAGACCTGGGAGACCCAACCGCACCTTAAATCACTCCTGTGATAAGGGACCAGGTGACTCACCGAGAGTGCTCCTCCTGCCACAGGGACCTTACTTAGCTCATTTGCAAGGCAAACAGCTCTGCCAGCCCACGCGGGCGCCCTGCGGAAGCGTTCCTGACATCCTTCCTTGTGGAGGGGCTGGCTGTGGGATCGCCTGGGGTCTGCAGTGGGATCCTCCCTTCATGGGGTGACACGGAGCGTGCCTCCGTGCTGCTCACCAGTGTCGCATTACTGGTGGCTGCTGTGACACCCCTGGGGGGAGCCCTGCAGCCCCCACCTGAGGCTCCTCCGCTCCCCGAATCTCTCTGTCGGGACCCCCGGACGCGAACCCTCCCTTTCACCCCCTCTGTGCAGCGGGCGTTTGCTCGTGAGCAGGAAAAACATCCCGGGACGGGCGTGGAGCTCAGGCTCGGTGGGAATGCCGAGCCAAGATACCCAAACCAGCAGAAATGTTCCAGCCAGCCCAAAGCAGCGCCCTGGGAAGGGAGAGCTCGGCTCAGGGCTGGTCACAGCAGCCTGGGAGTGACCCTTGGGGGGCTGGGGCTCGGCATGGGCAGACTGGAGTGGCCAGAAGTGGTTTTGGGGACACGGGAAGCTGCCCAGGAGGATTTTGTGCTGCCCCATCCCTGCCAGGCTCCTAGAACCCTTCAGAGGCTCAGAACGGGCCCTCGCAGAGGGGGAGGGTCGGTGACAAACCCAGCTGGGTGCCGGGCTGCTGTTTTAGGTGAAATAACACCTGTACCTGTGGTTGCAGGTGGATTTCGGGGTGGAGCAGCTCGGGGAGATGCAGTTGGTTAAAGGGTAACTGCAGCTCCGCAGGGTCAGGATGAACCCGTCCCTGCCGGGGGGAGGAGGAGGAGGAGTCCGAGCTCTCCTGGCACCGGCACTGCACCAAAAAGCTGCATTTATGTGGCTGCCCCGCTCACTTTCCCCTCTCCTCCCTGGGGCAGCGGGTGCCAGAGGGGCTGACTTGGCTCCACGGCCAGCAACGAGCTCCCATCACCCTCCTCCTCCTCCTTTTCCTCACCTCAGGGGGCGCTGGGCTTTGTATTGGGGTTCTTCTGGCTCTGTTGGGGTTTCCCTTCTCCCAGAGCTCCCCTTGGCATCGTCTGCGCCACATCTGGGGAAGATTTTTGCCCAGCCCAGCGGGCTCCAGCCGGGGGAGGGGTCGGGAGGGTCCGACTGCCCCGGATTTTGCAGCGCTGGACGAGCTCCTTCCCCCCTGACCTCGGGGAAGGCTCTGCCTCGTACGGGGCCAAACGCGCTGGACCCGAGCCAGGGAATCACTTTGTGCTCGGGATTTGGAAGCACCGGGAAGCCCCGCTGGAAGCGCGGCGAGGACTCCAGGGCTAAGAGCCGGCCAGATTCTCGTCCGCGCCTTGAGGGGGCTCATCAGTGCTGGATCCCTCCTCTCCTACTCCCGGGGGGGAATTTGGAATGGCAAAAGGACATTCCATGGGTGCATCCCGCCTCCTGCCTCGCTCAGGATCCTCCTCCTTGTGCTTGGACACCGTTTTCCCATTAAAAGGTGCCCCGCTGCTCTTTAGGGAGCTTCCCTGGCCCATCCCACCGCGGGAATGCCGGTTATTAGCGGGAGCGTGTCCCGGCCCCAGCAGCCTCCCAGGTGACTCATGTCCACTCTGTCAGAATCCCCTTTTTTTTTTTTTTTTTCATTTTCAGCAATTCTTTAACTGAGGAATGCTCGCCCAGAGTATCAGTTTAATACAAAGAACACTTGGCGTTCCTGCCGAGTGCATAATCCTGGGATTAAAGATGCTGAAAGTGCCTTGAGATCGTTAACTAATTAAGACTTCCAGGCTGGCAGGTCACTGTCTCTAATCCTGCCCGGGGATGCCGGGGCAGGGCCGAGGGGAGGCAGAAGCTCCCATGCTCTTTTCTTCAGTGCTGAAAATAAACCCGGCGGGTCAGGCACTTCCTCAGAGACCTCCAGCAATAAGAGTGGAGGATTTTCAGATTTAGAGTGCCCAGATGAATCGAGCTTTTCTGGGTGCTGCTGAGAGCTGGGGATGTGCTGAGGGTCAGCGCTTCACTCCCTGAACCCCGCCCATGGATTGGTGTCCTCAGCCCTCGGTGGTTTTTGCTCCCAGGCGCATTTCCAGGGTTTGTTCTGCCCTGTCCCCCATCCAAACAACAGAACAGAAACCAAAACTGCCCCCGAGTGACACCGGGGCTGGGCTGGGGCTTTGCGTGTCCCCTGTGCTGCTGCAGCCGCTCTGGCTTTTCCCCTTTCTCTCTTCCCTTGCCCTCCCAAGGCTCCGTGCCCTGCAGGGATCTGGGAATATCCCTGGCTACTTCCCTCCTGTCACGACCCATGGAAAAGGTGTTTGGACAGCCCCAACCCCCCTGCTCTGCTGCCCACGGGCGTTTGCAAAGCCAGGGCGGCCCTGTCCGGCCGCAGCCCGTGCCTCTGGGGTTTTTCCAACCTTCCGGGTCTTTGTTAATGGCTTTGAAGCTTCTGCTGCCACCAGGTAAATTGCTTTTCTCTCTTTATGTGAAATCTGAGGCTGTTCTCCCCGGCCCCGGGGAGCCGTGAGGAGCACAGGGGTGTCCGAGCCCGGTGCCAGCCCACGCCTCCTCACCAAGGACACGGCAGCACCGGGGTCCCCGAGGTCCCCATCCATCAGCACCGAGGCCAAATTCCTCTCTGCCGAGAGAAAGGAATTCTCCCCTCCTCCAGAGAGCGGCTGGGCTGAGGGAAGGAGGATGGATCTGCGAGTGGGATGGATCTGCCCGGTTTTTAGCCCTTTGCAGAGCAGCGCATCAATCTCCAGCGATTTTCGGGTTGTTTGGTTTGTTGGGGACATCGAGAGTCCCTCGGGGACAGCTCAGGCTCCGCTTTGCCGTTGCCGCACCTCGCTGCTCCGGGCTGTTGCTGCCCTCCTGTCCCAGGGACAGAGCTGTCCCACGATGGATTTTCCCTCCGGGAGAGCACTGCGGGCACATTCCCGCATCCTCCCGCACGCTCCGCAGGTGGGGACACGCTTCCCTCTCGCTCTCCCGGGCAGGAGCAGAGTTTCTCCTGCTGCTCCGGCTTCCCAGGGCTGGGGAAAGCGGGCGAGCGGGTACAGCCTGTCTTGCTGGAGCACCCAGTTCCCTCGGGAGCCTCGCACGGAGCTCCCAGCGCAGGGAGCCCCTCGGGCGATGCTCGCCCCTCTGTGCTCTGGGCAGATCCCCCTGCCGGGCTCTGCTTTGCTCTTCTCGGTTAGTCTGAAAAGCAGCGTCCTGTCCATCCCCAAATCAGCCCCCAGCACCCAAGGCCAAGCCCGAGGGATTTTGCTTAACGCTGGGAAAACAGAGGTGGGCAGGGAGGAGACATGGAGCCTTGATCTGATAGGCAGAGCCTGCAGCTCTGATCAGATAATAATTAATAACTGGGTTTGGGGGGGGGCCTGCCACCTCCATCACTGCACCCTCCGTGTCCCGGTGGGAAGAGTTCCCAGTCAGAGAAGGAGAACTGGGGAATGGAAGCTGAACTCCTCCTGTTTTTGCTGGATTAAGGGTGCAATAACAGAGCTCTGTGTGCCAGGGGGGAGTTGGGCTCAGCTGTGCAGGGCAGGGTCCCCTCTGGCACAGGTCACTGAGCAAAGGGCCCAGAGTGACTGCCACAAACCTCCCCTGGTCCTTCACTGCTGTACCAGCCCTGTGTGCTGAGCGGCATGGAAAACACCCAGGGAAGCAGTGGGAACCGAGGGAAAGGGTGTTCGGCTCCTGAAGAATATTTACAGGTGGGAAATGGAAAACACGAGGTGCAGCTTTGGATCTGTCACTCTGGGCCAGGTGACGGTGGCACAGCCACTCTGCACACTCAGCCCTGCTGCCATCCTGCTGCTCCTGACCCTGCTCCCGCTTTTTGTCCCCCTCAGGCTGGTGGATGATCGGTGCGTGGTGGAGCCGGCGGCCGGAGACCTGGACAACCCCCCCAAGAAGTTCCGAGGTGAGAATGGGGCAGCTCCACCCCTCTGTGAGCGGCACCGGGGCCAGCCCTGGCCCTGAGCATCCACAGCAGGGATGGGCCGGGGGGCACAGCCCTGCCCTGTGCTGCGCCCACCTGGGAAGTGCTGGCGTGTTCCTGAGTGCCCGTGTACTCAGGGTGCTCCACGCTCAGGGAAGGGCCCTATCCCGGCAGGATTTGAGTGCCTGCATGGCACAACCAGGGAGTGGAGAGCTGGGAAATCTGCCCAAAGCCGTGACTTGTGGTGTTGGATTTGTGTTGGTTTAGGGCAGCTGCTCCTTTCATCCCCCCCGGTCATCGTTTTATGTCTTCTTTTAAATAAGACTTTTTAAATATGGCTTCCCCACACTGCCTTGTGCCTCCACCTTTTTCTCAGGTGATTTTAACACCCCTCATCCCTTGGCCACTCTCCTTTCACCCCACACCCCAAAATGTCTCAAGACATCAATTTTTCCACTCTCTCAGGATCCCAACAAGCAGCGACTTGGCTCTCTATGGGACTTATCACCATTAATTTATTCATGAGTCGAATTAACGACCCATCCAGCATCTCCAGCATCACCCAGCTCGGTGCAGCTGCATTCCCAGACTTCCACCCGGGGCTGGCCACGCAGCAGCCACCCTGTCCCCCTGCCTGGCCGTGCGCCTGGCTTCAATCTCTTTTCCAGGCGCAGGTTTTTCGGCTGCACTCCCTATCAGGATATCCAGCCGGTTGTTTTAATGGCCGGAAAGGTAGAGCTCTCCCTGCTCGATAGCCATCGCCTCCAGCGAGGTGAAAACAACGGGCTGGGGCTGTTCCCTGCAGCCCCGGCCAGAGGCTGCGGGGGATTTTCATGCACTGTCGCCGTCCCCACATCCTGTGGCCGGACCCTGCCCTATCCTGAGACGCACACGGGTCGTGCCGGGGCTTCCCGCTGGGAAAACAGGACTCTCCTCCCGAGGTCAGCTCCGAACGGCTCTTTGGAAATGCCAGAACCCACCTGGGAGCTGTTCCTGCCCGGCTCTGCCGCCCGAGGCTCCTCGGAGAGACGCTCGACACCTCTCAGTTATTTGCTTTTTACTTTTTGCGGTTTCTCCTCCCGCCGAGGCTCTTCCCAGCCCAGTTCAGGCATGTCAGGAAAAGCTTCCACCCTCTCAGGCAAGGGGGGAGCGGGACCCTCAGCTGTGCCACTGCTAGCTCCTAGCTCCCCAAAGGAGTCACCTGGAAATTTTGCCCCCTAGACCTTTGTAGATTGGAAATTTTGCCCCCAAAGCCACAGTGTGTGGGAAGTTTTGCCCCCCAGGTGTCTCTGGGTGGGAAGTTTTGCTCCCAAAGCCATTCTGGGTGGGAAGTTTTGCCCCCCAGGCCTTCCTGGGTCCTGGCAGGTCAGCCCCACATCACCCTCTGTGCTGCTCACTCTGGGCAGTGCTAGAGCAGGACCTTCCTTCACCTCCCTTCTTTTTCACCCCAATCCATCTTTCAGATCTTTCCATCTGGCAGTTCTTTGGCCCAGGTGCCAAAATCTCCGTCCCCCAGCACAAACCGTGCTGGAGATTTTCTGCGTGCAACCCTCGCTGTGCCTCAGTTTCCCTCCTTGCCAAACCGGGCTCGGCGCTGAGCCCAGGGGCAGGGCACGCTCGGAGCCAGGCCTTGGTGTCGCAGCCATTTCGGAGTCTCTGTGCTGGGTGTTTTTTACCTCCCCCTGCTTTCTCCTTCCCACTAATTAGCAGTTTGATGGAGCTCGGGGCGGGGGCACACGGCCGCTCCGGCCCCGTGGGCAGCTCCGGCTGCTTGGCACGGGATGTGCCACTGGCAAACAGGGCTGTAAAACCAAATGTGAAACCTGGCACTGTCCCAGCGGCCCCGGCCGGTGAGAACCGCGCTCGGTGCTGCCCCAGCGGCACTCCCAGGTAAATAAATATGCGTCCGCCAGCGCCTCGGGCCCTCGGCCAGCCAGGGAAGGGACCTATTTATTTATTTCTTTATTTTAATTTTCTTTTTTGTGTCTGAACTTTCTGGGCTGCTATTTCAGGCATAATTAGGGCGATTCAGGCTGCAGAGCCCTTCCTGCCCTCGCCCCAGCGCAGCTTCCAGCCCAGGAAGGGGGCTGGGAGATGTGAGAGCCTCGTTGTCTCCAGACATCTGCTCTCCTGCTTCAGTTCCCGAAGCCTGGCTGTGGATGTCTGCACTTCCCGCCCACCATCCTGGGGGAAAACAGGCAAATGGGGGCAATCTGCAGTACAGGGAGAGTTTGGAGGAGCTGGGATGCATCTTGTGCATCCTTTAGGATCTTGAAATAGAGCTGCTGACACAGAGATTTCCGGAGCAGGCGCTCGGAGCATCCAGTGCTGGTGATGCAGGTCACGGAGGGATGGACGTGTGTGTCCCGATGGCACGGCCAGCACAGGCTCCTTCCACAGCTTCTGCAGCCTCAGGGTGTCCCGTGGGTGACAAGGGATGTGGAGGTGCCTGATCATGTCCCAGCCTCCTGCCTGGCTCCTTCCCGCCGGGATCCTCTCCTCCTTTGGTGCAGCTGGGCTCCATCAGAGCTCCTTCTCCCCCCTGAAGCTTTCCTTCCCAAACAGCGCAGCCATTTCCGATGGGAGCACTTCTAATCACGAGTCCAAGAAGTGCAGTAATTCCTGGACTCGTTATTTATCCTGATTTAAAGCCGGTCCAGCGGCCAGCACACGGTGACGTGACCTCCACCAGTCCCCGCCGTGTCTCCCTCGTGGATGGGGGGACCATCGTCCGTTCCAGGAGTGTCCCTGCCCCTCGGTGACATTGGCCCTGCTGGGGACACCCTGGTGGCTGCTGCAGCCTCATCAGGCCCTGCTCTGCTCTGTTCCCAGATTGCCTCTTCAAAGTGTGCCCCATGAACCGCTACTCTGCCCAGAAGCAGTACTGGAAGGCCAAGCAAACCAAGCAGGACAAGGACAAGATCGCGGATGTGGTGCTGCTGCAGAAGCTCCAGGTGAGCAGGAGCCAGGGGTGCAGAGCTGGCAGTGCCCACAAGCTGGGTGGATGATGGCATCCAGACCTCTGGTGATGCTGCTTTGGGATGAGAAGGGATTTCCAGCTGGGTTTTCCCCCTTGTCCCCTGCCCAGCCATTGCTGTGTCACCCTCCTGATGCTTCTTGTGCAGAGGTGTGGAGGCACAGGAGCTCTGTGAGCACAGTCCTACACCCTGGGGCACCCCAGGACATCCCAGAGCACCCCAGGAGACCCTTCAGCACTTCAAAACACCCCTCAGCACCCTTTCAGCAATTCAGGACACTCTTTCAGCACTTCAGAACAGCCCAGAGCACCCCAGGAGACCCTTCAGCACTTCAGGACAACCCTCAGCACCCTTTCAGCAATTCAGGACACCCCAGGGCACCCCTCAGCACCTCAGGACACCCCATGCAGGAGGGAGCCCTGCTTCCAGGACGTGCTCCAAAGGGCTGGGGAAGGGAAAGGCTCCCGTTGGCTTCCCCGAGGTTTGGCCAAGGCCCACATCAAACATTGCACAACGGCCTCAGGCAGCTGGCGAGGCCCCGCCGATGATTCATAAAACCAAAGCTGGGGAGAGATTTCACTAAATCATCTCATCGGGCCTGGAGCCCAGCCCCGGCCCCAGCACCCCCAGCTCTGCCTCGGACAGCGGGGGCTGAGTGGTGCCAGGACAGGGTGTCCTGCCCTGGAGGGGGTAAGGAAGGAGGTCTGGGGGGTCAGTGCCTGCTGCCACATCCAGCCCTGGACACAGAACCCCCATTCCCCTGCTCCGCTAGCCGGGCTTGTAACGTCACAGCTGTCCTGGCCGTGAGTGGCCCCAGAGGCTCATTTCTGATTCTGATTGATTGCACCTTGGTTAAGGCTTGTCTTAAAGAGATTCTGCCATTTCCTCACTTCTTTCTGCTGCTCCTGGTGTTTCCCTTCATGGCCAGAGCAGCTTGTGGGGAGCTCAGCCTGGCTCTGCCAGGCTCTGGAGGAGCCGGGCTCCAGCCTGCCCGTTCTCAGGGAGGCTGAGAAACAGGCTGAGAACATCTCCCAGCCCATGGAGATGGTTTCCTGAGGGAGGAGCAGTCAGGTCTGGAGTGGGGGAGCCCTGCCTGTGGTTGCCTTTCCGAGCCCATGCCCCTCACTGCTGTGTTTTGTGGGTTTCAGCTCTGTGTTTTCTTGGCCCAAAGGAGCTCACACAGGCTGTGGAGGCTTTCCAGCCCCTCTGCTGATGTCTCCCAGTCCTCCCTGATCCCCTCTGGGCATCCTTGACACCCTGTCCCTGGGCTTGGGGACAGACCCCACCCCATCCAAGCAAACCCCAGTTCCCACTGCCAGCCCCACTGGCGAGGGAGGTGCTCAGATCTGGAGGGAGATGTAGGACACCCCGTGGTGCTGGATCTCCCAGCAGAGCCCTGTTGCTCCATGGGGTTGTTGTTAAACTCCCAGAGCTGCATCCGTGTGGGATTTCTTGGCAGCAGGTGTGTTCTGATGGCAGCAGCCAGCAGGGTGGTGGGGGTGACTCCAGTGGCACCCAGAGCTCTGTGGGGATGGAAGGGTGCACCCAGAGCTCTGTGGGGATGGAGGGGTGCACCCAGAGCTCTGTGGGGATGGAGGGGTGCACCCAGAGCTCTGTGGGGATGGAGGGGTGCACCCAGAGCTCTGTGGGGATGGAGGGGTGCACCCAGAGCTCTGTGGGGATGGAGGGGTGCACCCAGAGCTCTGTGGGGATGGAGGGGTACACTCAGAGCTCTGTGGGGATGGAGGGGTGCACCCAGAGCTCTGTGGGGATGGAGGGGTACACTCAGAGCTCTGTGGGGATGGAGGGGTGCACCCAGAGCTCTGTGGAGACAGGTACTAGGCAGATTCAGAGCCCTCACCTGCTCGGGCACTCAGGACCTGCTGTCCCATCCTCCCTCCCTGAGCCAAGCTGTGATTCCAGATGTTTCCCAATTCCTCTGCCCTCAGGTGAAAGGGGTGAGAGCAGGATGGGAAAGGGCAGAGGCTCTCCCAGCTCCATCCCTCGCTGTTTCCCCTCACAATTTTGGGGAGCCCTGGGCTGGAGCTGCCTGGGCTGTGCCCAGCCTGGCGCCGGGGCTGTCAGCGCTCCCTCGCCATTCCCACATTTGCTGTGGGAGAAAGTTCCTGCCTCACTCCACGTGTGTCAGCATCCCATCACTGCTCCGACTGCCAGAGCCAGCACATGGAAAATCTCTGTGGTTTTGGAGAGGGGCTGCTGAGCCATTCACTCCTGGGGACACATCCTGCTGCAGCAGGTCCAGGCCTGCTCCATCTCTGGGCATGGCACCGCTGGCACGGTGCCTTTGGCTCCTTGGTTTTGGTGCTGCCAAGAGCCCCCGGTGCCCACAGCCCCTTTTTGGGGTGTTTTACCCCCATCCCCAGCCTGAGCCCAGCACCCTCATTGGCTGCTACCCCAAAACCTGCTGTCCTGGCGGAATTTTGGTGTTGTCTTATCTCTGTCCTAATTTTTAAAATCCTCAATTTAAAGCCTGCATGGACTTCCTAGGGCTGGTCAAGGCCACACCTTGGCCCTGGGCTGAGCTCTTGGATGTTCCATGGTATGGCCCTGGGGCACAGAGGGATGCTGATCCCACACCCCAGCCCATCCCATCCTTCCCAAAGCCAAGGCTGTGAGTGACCCTGCTGGGATTTGCTCCTGGGGAGGGAGGAGGGTGCTGCTCCACGCTCAGCTCTTCTCCTTTTGGAGCAGCACGCAGCCCAGATGGAGCAGAAGCAGAACGAGACGGAGAACAAGAAGGTGCATGGGGACGTGGTGAAGTACGGGAGCGTCATCCAGGTATGGGGGGCAGCAGGGATCCAGCACACACCCAACAGGGATCCAGAATGGATCCAGCATGGATCCAGCATGGATCCAGAACATCTGGGAAGGGGCTGGCGGTGTCTGGGGAGCCTTGGGGGCTGTGCTTCTCAGCTCTCCCACGCTCGGCTCCTCCAGCTGCTGCACATGAAGAGCAACAAGTACCTGACGGTGAACAAGCGGCTGCCGGCGCTGCTGGAGAAGAACGCCATGCGGGTGACCCTGGATGCCACCGGCAACGAGGGCTCCTGGCTCTTCATCCAGCCCTTCTGGAAGCTCAGGAGCAACGGGGATAACGTGAGCACGGGGCCCGGCAGTCCCTGAAGGGGTGTGCAGAGAGCTCCATGCCTGGGCTTGGCTCCACACCAGGAACCCGGTCTCATCCTCGCTGCCCTTTTCCCATTCTGCTCCCCAGGTAGTCGTGGGAGACAAAGTCATCCTGAACCCTGTGAACGCCGGGCAGCCGCTGCACGCCAGCAACTACGAGCTGGCTGATAACGCTGGCTGCAAGGAGGTACAGGAGGGCCTGGCTTTTTTTCCTTCCTTTTCCTTTTCTTCCTTTGTCCTGGGATCATGACCGCGCTCTCTTGCTCCGCAGGTGAACTCGGTCAATTGTAATACCAGCTGGAAAATCAACCTGTTCATGCAGTTCTGCGACCACATGGAGGAAGTGCTGAAGGGGGTAAGGAAGGAGATTTGGGGGGACAGGAGGTGTGAGCAGCCACCTGCCTCTGTGACAAGGGCAGAAAAGAGATCCTGCCTTGAGGGCTGTAATTCTTGGGAGAATTCCTCACCTGGAGAACTGCGCAGTGAGGCAGAGTGGGATATTTTAGGATCTGCTGGCAGCAGGGAGCCGAGGGCAGAAATTACTGACCTCAGGGTGTTAAATTGACTTTTGGGGACAATGCCAGGCCCACGCAGTGCCAACGGTGGCTTCTTGTGCGGG
Source organism: Pseudopodoces humilis (assembly GCF_049639895.1). Classification (NCBI taxonomy): domain Eukaryota; kingdom Metazoa; phylum Chordata; class Aves; order Passeriformes; family Paridae; genus Pseudopodoces; species Pseudopodoces humilis. The sequence continues at coordinate 3,612,866 of NC_142225.1, read as the reverse complement.
GACAATTCCAGCTGCTCAGCCCTGCGGCAGGGTGGCTGTTGCCTGGGAAAGGAACTTTCCCTGCTGAGCTATTGTTCGGCCGAGGTCCTCCAGGAAGCAGCTGGGTGGATGTGGATTGTTAGGATCTTACAGCCCTTCATCCCCAGGCACTGTACTTATCCCAGCTTCCCACATGCTCCTTCCCCAGCTGTTAATGCCTTAAACAAGTCGGGGAGCAGAGCCTCTGCCTGCTCCAGGGTGGAGTGTGATGGATTCATATCCTTTTATCCCCTGGGGGTGGAAGCGGAGGGGTCACTGCATGGATAACAGGAGTGATGGCAGTGCAGGGTGCCTGTGCCCTGTCCCCTGGGCTCAGAAGAACGTTTGTGCTGCCTGGGCCAGGTTTCAGCAGAGCTCAGGGAGGTTGGGTGGGAATAGGTGACAGTGCCCTGTAGTCTCCAGGGTCCCACAGTCCTGCCGTGCAGCTGGGAGCTGTGTCCAGGAGGAATCCCATTCCCTTTGCAGCATGAAGGGTCACAAGAGAAGACACATTGCAGGAGAAATTTCTCCACTAACTGAGTGGTTAAATATGGGAACAGACTCCCCAGGACAGTCACCATCCCTGGAAGTGCTCAAAAATTAGTAGACAGACATTTCAGGGTATGGTTTAGCTGGCATGGTGGTGAAAGATTGGACTTAATGACCTTAGAGGTCTTTTCCAACCTGAAAGACTCCAGGATTCTTTGATCCTGACCCTCACCCCTGTGTCCCGCTGCAGGGGGACGTGGTGAGGCTGTTCCATGCTGAGCAGGAGAAGTTCCTCACCTGTGACGAGTACAAGGGCAAGCTGCACGTCTTCCTCCGCACCACCCTGCGCCAGTCGGCCACCTCGGCCACCAGCTCCAATGCCCTGTGGGAGGTGGAGGTGAGTGGGGAGGGTATGGAGGGGGTGTTTGGAGACATCCCAGTCCCTCCTGTGCTGTGGCTGAGCTCCTCCCTGCCTCTCCCAGGTGGTTCACCACGACCCATGCCGAGGGGGAGCCGGCCACTGGAATGGCTTGTACCGCTTCAAGCACCTCGCCACAGGCAACTACCTGGCAGCAGAGGTAAGGGGGTGGCAGAGGGGTGCAGGAACGTGCCCTGGGTCTGTGGCACTCCTCCCAAAGGCAGTGCTCATGTTGGGCAGGGAGTGATGCCCAGCATTGCCTCTGGTCCCCTCCAGTTTGCTCCGGGAGACCCTGCAGCTCCTCCTTGCTCGCAGGAGATGTTGACCACTGACCACCGTCATCACTGACCTGGTTTAGGACCAAACTTTCCCCCTGAAACCCCCCAGTGAAGGGGTTCACTTGCTCAGACAGCTGGGTTTGGCTCCTTTTCTGGTCCAGGGGGACAGGAGGGGGTGGCTGGGGCATTTCTGTGCTCAGCCCGTGCCGAGGGACTGACTGGCACAGCCCAGTGTGTTGGAAGTGGGATGTGACTCATCCTGCTGCCCTCGCCTGGCAGAGGGTGCAGGCAAAATCTGGGTCTGGAAGCACCATCTGCCAGGTTTTTCTGCTGCCATTTAAGGCCAGCTCAAGGCCTTCTGAGAGAGGCACGAAGGAGTTGCTGCACTTGGATACTGGGGTGTGTTTGGCACTGCCAGGACCAAGGGCTGTGCTCTGCTGCCAGGGCAGCAGGGACATCCTGGGGATGCTCCCCAGCTGGAGAAGACACCCAAGGGCAGCCCCCTTCCACTGCTGTGGGATGGAAGACAGCAAACACTGGGGCTCTGAAATGGGTGCTTTAAACCCAAAGATGCTCGGTTGACACCTGAAGAGGAAAGAAGATCTTGGACTGAGCCCATCCTGGGCTGGTACTGCTCACTGGGAGCTCAGCCTGGGGCCTCCAGGGAGTTCTTGGTGCCACACACAGAGCCCAGGTCTGCTCCCCTGGGCTCCCCCATCCTACTCCCAGGGTTGGGACACCATGGTCTGGGCACAGGTCACATCCTGCAGCCCCACCCAGGCAGGTTTCCTCTCCATGCTGTGTTCAGGGAAGGCAGGAATAGGGACCACACACCATCCCCAGGGGTTTGGAGGGGCCGAGTGGGAGGACTGACAGCTGCTTTTCATCTCCTTCTTTAACTTTTCAGGAAAACCCAAGTTATAAAGGAGACGTGGCTGAGCCCAAAGCAGCACCCACGGTGAGCAGAACCGCTGCTGCCGCTGTCCCAACCACGCCAGCTCTCAGCCAGGGCCTGAAAGCAGAAAAATGCCCCAAAACAGAGCCCTCTGAGGGGACTAGAGCCGAGTTTGTGCCACTGTGCCAGCACAGTATCCCCTGCCCCGCACTTAGAACCGTGTCCCTGTGTCCCACCTGCAAGAGGACCCTGCCAAAACCTCTCAGAGGGGTTCCAGTGCATGTTGGCTTGCCAGGCCATGGGAAAACGCTCGGTAGATGAGAGAGCTGGATGTTCAGGGGGGTTTTTCTGTGCTGTTGGTGAGGTTTGGATTGAGGGGGCCTCGTAGCTCAGGTCCATCCGTGCTGCTTGTGCTCCGCTCATGCGAGGCTCAGCCCCAGCAAAGCTTCTGCTGTGTCCCCCGATTGCCGTGGGCACAGGGGACCCCCGAGCCTGGCTCAGAGACCCCCTCCCCACCGCGCAGGGGGGAAGCAGCCGTGCCAGCCGCAGGAACACCGGGGAGAAGATCAAGTACCGGCTGGTGGCCGTGCCCCACGGCAACGACATTGCCTCCCTCTTTGAGCTGGACCCCACCACGCTGCAGAAGACAGATTCCTTCGTGCCACGGTACGGCAGGGGCATCGGGATGAGGAGGGGAGGCTGAGTGCTGGGGGAAGAGCGGTACTGGTGTGTCCCCCTGGGGATCACTCTCAGGGTCACTCACCAGGACGTTGTGCTGTTGGCAGGAACTCCTATGTGAGGCTGCGCCACCTCTGCACCAACACCTGGATCCAGAGCACCAACGTGCCCATCGACATCGATGAGGAGAGGCCCATCCGCCTCATGGTATGGCCCCACTCCCTCCTCTCTCCCTGGGCTTGTTCCCTGCTCCCCAGGAGCTCTCAGGATGCTCCTTCCCTCCCAGCACCTGGGGACTGAAACACCCTGGATGATCCAAAGGGGTGGGTGGACACCAGCCTGGAGCCCACCCCAGTCACCCAGAGGTCACTCCAGTCAGCCAGATCTCACCCCAGCCCCTCTGATGGGGACAAACTGGGTCACTGGTGTCAGCAGAGGTGGTGGCAGATGGTGGGGACATGCCTGGCATGACCCTGTCTGTGTGATGCTGCTTCTCTGCTGCTTCCCAGCTGGGCACATGCCCCACCAAAGAGGACAAAGAAGCTTTTGCCATTGTCTCCGTGCCCGTGTCTGAGATCCGGGACCTGGACTTTGCCAATGACGCCAGCTCCATGCTGGCCAACGTGGTGGAGAAGATGAATGAGGGTTTCCTCAGCCAGAATGACCGCAGGTAAGAGGCCCCTGGGAGATGGGGCCATGCTGGGCTCCTCCAAGGGCTCCCCACCAGGACCAGGCCTCTGCCCGCTGCTGATGCCAGCGCTGCCCTTGCTTCCCTGCCCACAACCCCAATCCACGCCTGCTTCTCCCAGGAGCCTGGCGAGGAAACCAGATAACAACAGAGCCCCTCCTAGAAAAATATCCCAGAAAAATATCCCAGAAAAATATCCTAGAAAAATATCCTAGAAAAATATCCAAGGGGCTGGGAGATGGCCCCACGATAGGGGCAGCCGCCTTAGTCACTGTATTATTTTTAGGTGGGTGGGTTCTTGGTGCTTCCTGAGCAAACACAGATCCCTGCGGGACAGAGCGAGCGGCTTCCGCCCTGCCAGCCTGGCCCACGCGGGTCCCACGGGGCTGACCACGGCGGCAGAGGCGTTAAATGCAGAATCCCTGGTGTAAGCCACAAGCAAAGCCCCCCAGACATTCACCCTGGCACGTACAGGAACCATAGGGGCTGCAGAGCCAGCCACTGACCTCCATCAGGGAGTGCAGGATCGGCCAGCAGCTCCCCTGGTGGGTTTCTGAGGCTCTTTGGTCCCCAAAACCCACCAGCATCACTGCAGGGACCTGAGTCTGGGCAGGTGAGCAGCCCCCAGCCCACTCACCCTGTGTCCCTTTGCAGGTTCGTGATCCAGCTGCTGGAGGACTTGGTGTTTTTTGTCAGTGATGTCCCCAACAATGGCCAGAACGTGCTGGACATTGTGGTGACCAAGCCCAACCGGGAGCGGCAGAAGCTGATGCGCGAGCAGAACATCCTGAAGCAGGTGGGTGGCCCTGGGGCCCTGCACCCCAGCAAGGCTGGGACATGTCCTGTGGAGATGTCCCGTCCTGCTCACAGCCACTCCAGGGGCCAGAGGGATGGAAAACCCCATGGAGGAAGGTCTGGCCGTGCCCTGCTCATGCCATGGTGTACAGCCACGCACAGGGGGCCGGTGTGGAGCAGGACACAGCCCTGATCTCTGCTTTTGGACAGATCTTTGGGATCCTGAAGGCCCCTTTCAAGGACAAGGGCGGGGAAGGGCCCCTGGTGAGGCTGGAAGAGCTGTCGGACCAGAAGAACGCTCCCTACCAATACATGTTCCGCCTGTGCTACCGCGTGCTCCGGCATTCCCAGGAGGATTACCGCAAGAACCAGGTGCCTGGGGGGTGACTCCCCATCCCTGAGGAGCCTCATGGGGAAGGGGGACATCACTCACAGCCCCTCTGTGCCCACTGCAGGAGCACATTGCCAAGCAGTTCGGAATGATGCAGTCCCAGATCGGCTACGACATCCTGGCCGAGGACACCATCACGGCCCTGCTGCACAACAACCGCAAGCTGCTGGAGAAACACATCACCAAGACCGAGGTGGAGACCTTTGTCAGCCTGGTGCGCAAGAACCGTGAGCCACGGTGCGTGCGGGGGCTCTGCGGGCCACAAGGGGAAGGGGAGCCATGGGGAGCCCCTCTCTCACAGCAGAGCTGCCTCTTCCCGGCAGGTTTCTGGATTATCTCTCAGATCTCTGTGTGTCCAACCACATTGCCATCCCAGTCACCCAGGAGCTGATCTGCAAGTGCGTGCTGGACTCGAAGAACAGCGACATCCTCATCAAAACCGAGTGAGTGGCTGAGGGAGAAGTGCTCCATATCAGGGGTTTGTCGTGGGTTGGATGTCAGGCACCGTCCAAAGGCGCTCACTTTGCAGCTGGACAGAGGAGAGAAAATTTATTGAAGGGTTCATGGGTTAGGATAAAAACCAGGAGAAATCGCTTGTCAAATACAATCACAGGCAAAACAGGCTCTAGATAGGGATATGAATTAAGTTTCTTCTTAACTAAATCAGAGCAGGATAAGGAGAAGTTAAATAAAACCCTTAAAAACACCTTCTTCCCACCCTACAAGAAACCCACTACAGGGTGGGCCTGGTCCCACTGAAGCTCCGTCACCCCTTGAGGTGCAGCCCCTCCATCCATGGGAACATCTCCAGATTTCCCCTTTCCTGTCCCAGGCTGAGGCCAGTGAAGGAGATGTCCCAGACCCATGAGTACCTGAGCATCGAGTACTCGGAGGAGGAGGTCTGGCTCACCTGGACCGACAAGAACAATGACCACCACGAGAAAAGCATCCGGCAGCTGGCACAGGAGGCCCGGGCTGGCAATGCCCATGACGAGAACGTCCTCAGCTACTACAGGTGACACTCCTGTGGCACCTCCTCTCCAGGTGAGGCTGTGAGGGTTGCACGGCCTCACTTCCCTCTCCCCCTCACCCCTGGGCAGGTACCAGCTGAAGCTCTTTGCCCGCATGTGCCTGGACCGCCAGTACCTGGCCATCAAGGAGATCTCCCAGCAGCTGGGGGTGGACCTGATCTTCCTGTGCATGGCAGATGAGATGCTGCCCTTCGACCTGCGTGCCTCCTTCTGCCACCTCATGCTGCACGTGCATGTGGACAGGGACCCCCAGGAGCTGGTGATGCCTGTGAAGTTTGCGCGGCTCTGGACGGAGATCCCCACAGCCATCACCATCAAAGAGTGAGACACGCTGGGGCTGGGGGTAGCTTTGAGGGGCAGGACAGGGCAGGGGGTGGCAGATGCCGTGGCAGGGGAGCATTTGTGGAGTGACCTGGGTAGGTCTGGGCCCTCAGGAGGAAGTGGGCTCCATCTGTCACAGCATCACTGCTGGTCATGGTGGCTCAGGAGCAGCCTGGACAGCACTCCTGCCAGCAGGGTGTGAGGACACCCACTGTGGGGTGAGCTCACCCCAATGTGTCCCCCTGCAGCTACGACTCCAACCTCAACGCCTCACGTGATGACAAGAAGAACAAGTTTGCCAGCACAATGGAGTTTGTGGAGGACTATCTCAACAACGTGGTGAGCGAGGCTGTGCCCTTCGCCAACGAGGAGAAGAACAAGCTCACCTTCGAGGTGCGGGCGCTGCCGGTGTCACCATGCAGGGTGTGGCATGGTCTGGCTGCCGCTGCCCCTGCAATGTCCCTGTCCCCACGCTGGATTCTCCTGCTCAGCGCTGAGCAGGGTGAGGTCTGGAGCTGCTTTGTCCTTCCTCAGGTCGTCAGCCTTGCCCACAACCTCATCTACTTCGGCTTCTACAGCTTCAGCGAGCTGCTGCGCCTGACACGGACCCTGCTGGGCATCATCGACTGCGTCCAGAACCCTCAGCTGATGATGCAGGCGGTCTACAACGATGAGGTGACAGGTGAGCCTTTGTTCATGGCCAGGAAGGTGTTTTCCATAGTCTGTCCAGTGTTTTCCGTGGTCTGCCCAGTGCTTTCCAATTTTTGGTGGCAGAAAAACCAGACACTGGCTTGCTGATGTGGCTGGGGGGGCAGTAGGACATGGGGTGGTGAGCCCTTGTCCATGCCAAAAGAAATATTCAGTGCCTTCTGCTCATCCTCTGATTAAGGCTAGAGCATTTTCCAGTTCAAGGGGGTCCTTCCTTGGGCCTCTGCCACCTCCCTCTCCATCCACACTAACTGTGGCTGCCTCTGCAGGGAAGAACGTGCGGAGGTCGATCCAGGGCGTGGGGCAGATGATGTCCACCATGGTGCTGAGCAGGAAACAGTCCATCTTCAGCACTCCCAGCCTCAGCGCTGGCTCTGCCCCAGAGCAAGTGGACAGAGGGAGGAGCATTGAGAATGAGAACATTGTGGTGATGGAGACCAAGCTGAAGATTCTGGAGATCTTGCAGGTTGGAGCCAATGGAGTGGTGGGACCTGTGGGATGAGGGTGTGTAATGTGATTTTCTCAAGCAGGGGCACGGTTGGCGTGAAGGGGGCACTCATTCACTTCTGGTTTCTCCTTCCCTGCTGCTTCCAGTTCATCCTGAACGTGCGGCTGGACTACAGGATCTCCTACCTGCTCTCGGTCTTCAAGAAGGAGTTTGTGGAGGTTTACCCCATGCAGGACAGCGCAGCTGATGGGACAGCTCCAGCCTTTGACTCCACAAGTAACTCTCCCACTTTGCTCCTGGTACACCCCCAGCTCAGCAAACCCCTGGGGCTGGGAGGACACAGGTGGCAGAGGGGACATCTCCAGCAGAAGTGACATCTCCAGTAGCTGCTGCTGGCAGGGAGCAGGGAGGGGTGGAGTTTGTGTTTTGCTGGGAATACGATCAGGGAGGTGGGTTGGTTCCTGTGTGTTCCTGCCAAGACACATTGTCCACCTTTGTCACTCCCTTCCTCTCCCTGCAGCGGCAGCCATGAACCTGGACCGGATTGGGGAACACGCCGAGGCCATGTTCGGTGTGGGGTGAGTCCCTGCCCCCCATAGCTCCCCTGGCCATAGGGCCCTTCCCTTCCATCCATCCCACCCAGGCCAGGAGCTGCAGGTGATGAGGAGGAGGAGGTGGCTCTAAAGGCTCTAAAGCTGTCCTCACCAGCCCCTGAGCTCCGTGTTAAGGCCCAGCGCTTCCATCCTGCTCCAGGAAGTCGAGCAGCATGTTGGAGGTGGATGACGAGGGAGGGAGAATGTTCCTGCGGGTGCTGATCCACCTGACCATGCACGACTACCCCCCGCTCATCTCCGGCTCCCTGCAGCTCCTCTTCAAGCACTTCAGCCAGAGGCAGGAGGTCCTGCACACCTTCAAACAGGTGATGCTGAGGGGACCTGGGGCACCCCATGCCTGGCTGTGGAGGGGGGGACGTGGCTTGGATCCTGGCCCTTTCCTTGGGAGGGAGATCTGGGAGTGGGATTTGTGCCCCGAGCTGGAAACCCCTGGGAATGTTGCTGCAGGTCCAGCTCCTGATCTCAGCCCAGGATGTGGAGAACTACAAGGTGATCAAGTCGGAGCTGGACAAACTCCGCACGATGGTGGAGAAATCGGAGCTGTGGGTGGACAAGAAGGGCAGCACCAAAGGGGACAGCACAGGGGAGGGGAACAAGAAGGAGAACAAGGAGGTGAGAGCCCTGAGTAAAATGCTGGGATCCAGGCTGGGAAAGGAGAGGGAGGCAGGGGGGCAGCTCACCGTAATCCAACACCTGATGCCTCTCAATGGGCTCGATGGGCAGCATCCTGTGGGGTGTGGCTGGAGGGGCACAGAGTGACCCCAGTGCTGTTGTGTCCCCTGCAGCATGGTGCCGACGAGGAGGTCATTGCTCCAGGAGAGAAGAGCAGTGAGAACTACCAGATAGTGAAAGGGGTGAGTGAGACCAAACCCCGGTGCACCGGCAGGAAGGAAAGGGGTGAAATCCTGGGGGGATTTCCACATTCTCCTGTGCTTCAGTAGAAACAAGTCCAAGCCTGGCCCTTTCCTGGCAGCTCAGCACAGGGAGGAGCTGTCACATCCTTGCACTGGGGACTGGAGGGGACCGGGTGGGTGACAGCTACGAGGGCTCTGTGTTGGCACCACAGGGAGGATCCCTGAGTGGGGGCCAAGATTTGTGAGCAAAGCAGGGAACACCTGGGATTATGGAGGGAACATCTAGAATGCAAACCAGCCCCAGTGTTGGTGACCACCCTGAGTGGCTCCAGGCTCAGCCCCTGCCCACCATGGTCCCTGTGTTCCCAGATCTTGGAGCGGCTCAACAAGATGTGCGGGGTGGGGGAGCAGGTGCGCAAGAAGCAGCAGCGCCTGCTGAAGAACATGGATGCCCACAAAGTGATGCTGGACCTGCTGCAGATCCCCTATGAGAAGGTGGGTGGACAGAAACCTGGTCCTGAGTGCCCAGGGCAAAGGGGGCTCACGAGGACCCCTCTGAGTGGCCTCCTGCCACTCCCATCGCTCTCAGCTCCACATGTTTCTCCTCTGTCCCCTCCTTAGGGGGATGCCAAGATGATGGAGATCCTCAAGTTCACCCACCAGTTCCTGCAGAAGTTTTGTGCTGGCAATCAGGAGAACCAGGCCCTGCTGCACAAACACCTCAACCTGTTCCTGACCCCTGGGGTAAGGAGAGGACACGGAGGGGCAGCAGCACAGGGAAGGAATTCAGCACCACGCCAGGGGCTGACAGCATGGGATGGAAAAGCCAGGGGGAGACCCCAGGCAGGGCAGAAGTTGGGGACAGCTCCTGCAGCCCCCTGACCCCACTCTGTCCCTTGTCACCAGCTGCTGGAGGCAGAGACGATGCAGCACATCTTCCTCAACAACTACCAGCTGTGCTCGGAGATCAACGAGACGGTGCCTCAGCACTTCATCCATTGCGTGGCCACCCACGGCCGCCACGTCCAGTACCTCGACTTCCTGCACACCATCATCAAGGCCGAGGGCAAGTACGTCAAGAAGTGCCAGGACATGATCATGACTGAGGTGAGGAACTCTTCTGCGGGGCAGCAGTGGGGGGAAGTAGGACAAGGCTCCTGGAACCTGAACCAGTGGCTTCTTCCTTGAGAAGAGCCTTCCAGCCATGCTGGATCCTCCCTGGAACCAGCCAGCCCCAGTGCTGGTGACCATCTTGAGTGGCCATCAACCATCTCCAGGGGCTCAGTGCAAGGTCCAAGAGCCAGTTTGGGTGTCACACAATTTCACACAATTTTTGATTGCACTGTAAATACCTGGTTCTTCCTGTAAATACAACTCCCTGTCCCCCTTCCTGGCCACTGCAGAGGGGACACCACTGGCCTTGGAGGTTTCTGACCTTCCTTTTTCAGAGTGGTGACCACTGACCACTGACCCTTCCCTGCAGCTCACCAACGCCGGGGATGACGTGGTGGTTTTCTACAACGACAAGGCTTCGCTGGCCACCCTGCTGGAGATGATGACGGCAGCCAGGGACGGGGTGGAGGAGAACAGCCCCCTGATGTACCACATCTCCCTGGTGGACCTGCTGGCTGCCTGTGCCGAGGGCAAGAACGTCTACACCGAGATCAAGTGCACGTCCCTGCTGCCCCTGGAGGATGTGGTGCGGGTGGTGACACACGAGGACTGCATCACGGAGGTACAGGGTGGCAGCCAGGAGGACACTGGGGCTCTGCACCGGTTGTCCCCTGACGGTGTCCCTGCCCCTTTCCCCCTCCCTGGCAGGTGAAGATGGCCTATGTGAACTTTGTCAACCACTGCTATGTGGACACGGAGGTGGAGATGAAGGAGATCTACACCAGCAACCACATCTGGACCCTCTTCGAGAACTTCACTCTGGACATGGCCCAGGTGCGTGGGGAGGGTTGGGTGGGAGGGACACAGCAGTGGTGGCTTGGATGGGGACAGGGTGGTGTCACCAGGGCTCCCTTGGAGCCTCCTGCAGGGCATGGATACACATGTGGGACCTCACCTACCTGCCACACCTGGGGTTGCGGAGTGGTCAGGGCTCTCTGGCGTGACCACAGGAGCTGTGTCACCAGCCACGTCCCTCAGCTCAGTGTGGTCCCAGCAGTGTCTGGGCAGACACAAGCTGTCCCTGGTACCATCAGCGTCCTCCCTGTCCTCACAGATGTGCAAGAAGCGGGAGAAGCGCCTGCCAGATGCCACGCTGGAGAAGTACGTGCTGACAGTGGTGCTGGACACCATCAATGCCTTCTTCAGCTCGCCCTTCTCAGAGAACAGCACCTCACTGCAGGTGACAAGGGGTGGGCAGGGTGGTGGGGGGGACAGCAGCTCAGCCAGGCTCTCAAAACACTGTTTGGAGGCGTGTGCTGACACTCCTGTCTCCTCCAGACCCACCAGACCATCGTGGTGCAGCTTCTCCAGTCTACCATGAGGCTGCTGGAGTGCCCATGGCTGCAGCAGCAGCACAAGAGCTCGGTGGAGTCCTGCATCCGCACGCTGGCCATGGTCGGTAAGGAGCCACTGCTGTGCCCAGGGGACAGGGGACAGAGCCACCCTGGGGTGTCTGTGCCCAGCAGCGAGCAGGACACCCTGTCACTCCTGTGGGGGTGGCAGGACACCACAGGGGAGGGGCTGCCAGCTGGGCATGGGGATGTTCAGCTCTGGGATGTGCTTGTTTTTTGAGCTTCACCTCAGCACACCAAGGATAATGTGGGGATAACCAGAGCCTGGGCTTGGCTGGGAGCTCCCTGGTGTGTCCCTGCCCGGACACAAAGCCAACGCTGACAGTGGTTTTCCCTGGCCAGGACTTTGCCCTCGGTGTGCAGCTGCCTGACTCAGGCTGAGGGCTGTTAGCACTGAGTCACTGTGGAAAGGATTGCTGGTGGCTGGGCTCTGGGTGGGGATTTCCCTTCAGAATTCCAGACAGGGTGCTTGCAGCCTCCCCACACTGGGCTTTCCCAACCAAAAACTGGAGCTGGGGCCTGTTTCCACCCTGTGTGGGGCTGTAGGTGTTGGGATGAGTGGGAACACTCCAGCCTGTACCAGCCTGGAGGAGTTTACTCATGTATTTACCCCAAATCTCTGCTGCAAATGAGGTGAACCCTGGTGAAGGGGCGCTCAGACAGTGGTAGGACCCAGCTGGGTGTGGCTGTCCCAACCCCATCCCCGTGTCCCACAGCCAAGAGTCGCTCCATCGCGCTGCCCATGGACCTGGACGCCCACGTCAGCTCCCTGCTCAACAGCAGCTCCACCAGCACTGTGCAGAGGAACACCTCGAGCTACAAGGCAGCCACACGAACCTTCCCCCGCGTCTCCACCACCCCCAACCAGTGGGACTACAAGAATATCATTGAGAAGCTGCAGGTACAGGGCAGGGCGTGGTGGGGGTCAGGTGGCAGGAGGGCGCTGGCGTTGCGGGGTCCCTCTCCCGTGTGTCCCCTGGCTCTGAAGGGGCTGCTGGGGCTTGCAGGACATCATCAACGCCCTGGAGGATCGCCTGAAGCCGCTGGTGGAGGCCGAGCTGTCCGTGCTGGTGGACGTCCTGCACCGGCCAGAGCTGCTCTTCATGGAGGGGACAGAGGCGTTCCAGAGATGCGAGAGCGGGGGGTTCCTGTCCAAGTGAGGCTGGTTTGGGACTGCCCTGGGGGTGCTGGGAAGGGTTTGGGACCCTCATCCTGGGTGGGCTGTGTGTCCCTGTGTGCCTGCAGCCTGGAGGGGTGGCAGGGATGGTTCCCTCAGGGATGCCCAGGTCCCTCCTGGCTGTGTGACAATGGCTTTGCTGTGCCAGGCTGGTGCAGCACACCAAGGACCTGATGGAGACGGAAGAAAAGCTCTGCATCAAGGTCCTGAGGACACTGCAGCAGATGCTGGTGAAGAGGAACAAGTATGGAGAGAGGGTGAGCACTGTGATTCATGTCAGGCCCTGCTCTCCAGCTGGCAGAGCCCACCCTGGGCACCCAGGGGTGCTCAGCTGGTTCTGCCCTGGCCCCAGCCTTGGAATGGGGACACTGGTGACATTTGCTTGCCTTGCCAGGGCAACCTGCTGCGGAAAATGCTCATGAACAATTACCTGCAGAACAAGAGGTCCAGCTCCAAGGGGGAGATGGGGGATGCTGCTGGGGGAGGTGAGTGCTCCTCTCATGACCCATCCCTTCAAATTCCCGACTCCCAAGCAGTGGTGGGACCAGGTCTGTGGCTGGTTGCCACGTCCCCACCTGCAGGGGAGCAGAGGATTTGGGGAGGTGAAGGGAGGGCAGTGAGATGCCCCGGCACTGGTGGAGCCGTGCTGGCTCTGTGCTACCACAGCATCACACCCCTCATGCCCTCTCACGCAGGCCAGGACCAGGACTGGTCAGCCATTGCCGCTGTCCAGTGCCGGCTGGACCGCGAAGGGGCCACCAAGTTGGTGGCTGACCTCATCATGAACACCAAGAACGAGAAGATCTTCCAGGAGAGCATCCTGCTGGCCATCCGCCTGCTGGACGGTGGCAACACCGAGATCCAGGTGCTGAGGGGGATTGGGCAGCCGGGGGCTTATGTGGGTAGTGTGAGGGCCCAGTGCTCAGCTCGGGGCAGTGGGTTTGGCTAAAACAGCTCTTGTTTGTGCTGAAATCTGGTGATTTGAGTTTCCCAGCTCCATGGCTGGGTGAAGGGCTGGAGGCTGCGGGAGGGGGAGGTGGTTCCAGGTTGTTTCTGGAGTTCTGCTGATGCCCTCTGTCGGGAATTCCTAAAAAGGCTCAGGGCTGCAGCTCCTGTGGGGGACCTGTGGGGTTATCCCAACCCCTTTGGCACAGGAAAACTGAAAAATGGTGCATGCAAAACCCAGTGGGGCTCCGGGCAAAAGCCAGGTTCCCCTGGGCAATGTGCTGAGGCTGCTGCTCGCAGGGACAGGCAGGGACACTTTGGACCCCATGGTGGGGACCTGAACCAGTGCCCTTTTACCAGAAATCCTTTTACAACCTCATGACGAGCGACAAGAAGTCCGAGAAGTTCTTCAAGGTTCTGCACGACCGGATGAAGAAGGCGCAGCAGGAGACCAAGTCCACGGTGTCGGTGAACATGAGTGACATCGGGAACAAGCCCCGCGAGGACAAGGACGAGCCAGACCCTGGCACCAAAGGTACAGGGCTGTGTCCCCTTGGCAGGGCCAGCACTGGCTCGGGGACAGCCTGAGCTGACAAGGGGACAATTCCCTCCAGGACGAGGAGACACCTTCCTGATGCCTGGCACCCCCACGCGGTACCCGATGGCCGTGGGGTTCCGGAAGGGCCATGACCCCGGGGAGCAGGGCCAGAACAACGAGATGGGGGTGACGGTGCTGATCATGGAGCCCATCCTGCGCTTCCTGCAGCTGCTCTGCGAGAACCACAACCGCGACCTGCAGGTTGGTGCTAGGGCTCTGGGACCCAGCTGGGGGATCTGCCCCAGTTTGGCCCCAAAATGCTGTGGCACCAGCAGCTCTGTGCCTTGGTTTCCCCGTGTGCAGTGCACCATCCCTTGTGGATAACTTGGGGCTGTGGGGGGAGTTTGTGGCAGGACTAGCTGTGGGACTGAGATCTGTAGGTTGCAGGGGTTGTCATAGCCCAAATGTCCTTCAGACTGCAGCTGCAGGGGTGTGGGGAGAGAGGAATCAGGACCCCATTCCTGGGCTCTGCTCCACAGAACTTTCTGCGGTGCCAGAACAACAAAACCAACTACAACCTGGTGTGTGAGACGCTGCAGTTCCTGGACATCATGTGCGGCAGCACCACGGGTGGGCTGGGGCTGCTCGGCCTCTACATCAACGAGTACAACGTGGCTCTCATCACCCAGACCCTGGAGACCCTGACCGAGTACTGCCAGGGGCCCTGCCACGAGAACCAGGTCTGGGGGCCATTCCCCAAATCTCATCACAGACAGGGGAGGTTTTGGGGGTGATGTGAGGGAAGCAGGGACAGGTTTTGGGTTCAGAGTGTGAACAGGAGCAGAACGTGGGCAGCAGGGCTCCTGCACAGGTCTGCTTGGCTGCAAAATGTGGTGATGCAGACGGGGAGTAAATCATCCAGTGGTGTGAACGGGGCCCTTTGCAGGGAGAGGGGAGGCTTGGGGGCCCAGGGCTGGAGGCAGAGCAGTGTTTGGGACCAGGATGTGCTGGAGGGTAGAGCTGGGAGGACCGGCACGATCTGTGGGATAACGCATTGCCCGACTCCCCCAGAGCTGCATCGTGACCCACGAGTCCAACGGGATCGACATCATCACAGCCCTGATCCTAAACGACATCAGCCCCCTCTGCAAGTACCGGATGGACCTGGTCCTGCAGCTGAAGGTGCACAGAGGCCTGGGCTGGGCTGGTGGGGACGTGTCCGTGTGTCACTGCGTGTGCCACTGCGTGTGTCACTGCAAGGACCCCCTGGCGGGGTCACGGGGTGTGCTGTGAGGTGAGGTGGTCACTGTAGAGGGGACCCTGCCTACGTCAGACCCTCGGGTGTGGGAGCAGATGGGCTCAGCTGGACAGGGCTGGGGCACCACCACGCTCGGATGCCTCTGGCATGGGGGAGTTAGCGGGGGCACAGGATAATTCTGCACATCCCAAAGCCCTGGGCAGTGGCAGGGCACAGCTCCCCTCACCAAGGGCTTCTCCTCACCAGGACAATGCCTCCAAGCTCCTCCTGGCCCTCATGGAGAGCAGGCATGACAGCGAAAATGCTGAGCGGATCCTCATCAGCCTCCGTCCCCAGGAACTGGTGAGGGAACTGGGAATGTCCCACGGAGCCCCCAGCCCATGTCTGAATGTCCGCTGCCCTGGGTCGTGCTGTAGTTTCTGTTTTGCACCCAAGAACCACCTCCCCTGCCCCACTGCTGCTCCTCCTGCCCAAATCCTGGCTGGGGTGTGGGGAGGAGCTCAGTGCCCCTGTGCTGCCTTGCAGGTGGATGTGATTAAGAAGGCCTATCTGCAGGAGGAAGAGTGTGAAAACTCCGAGGTTTCCCCCCGGGAAGTTGGACACAACATTTATATCCTGGCATTGCAGGTAGGGAGCTGTAAAAGCATCCTGCCAGGCTGTGCTCAGAGGTTACACTTTTTTCTCTGTATTTGTGCACGTTTTCTGCAGGCAGATTGGCCTCCCTGGGGAGCAGCCGTGGCCTGCTGGCCATCCTGCACCCTCTGTGCCCCCTGTCCCGCCATGCTGGGCTCACTGTCACCATCCCTGTCCCCCTCCAGCTCTCCCGACACAACAAGTCTCTGCAGCAGCTCCTGAAGCCAGTGAAGCGAATCCAGGAGGAGGAGGAGGAGGGAATCTCATCCATGGTATGGAGAGGCACAGCCCCCCCAAGCCACCCTGATCCGAGGCTGTAAAGAGCCCTTGCAGAGCCCACCTGGGCTTTGTTGCTCAGGATTTGATGGATTTTGGTCCCCTGGGGATTAAAGAGGGAGAGACACCTAAATGCCCCTTTTATCCAGAGGTAGAGGCCCAAAGGTGTGGTGTGCGTGTGTGCCCCGTTGTGGGGTGACATAGGCTGGTGGCCTTTGGGCCCTTACCCACTTCCCCCATTCCCTTCAGAAAGGAAAGGCCGAGTCCTTTGCTGCAGTTCCTTGCCTGGGTTCCTCAGATCCCGACAAGATTCAGCAGGAATGTGATTTCCCTGGGGGTTTTGTGAGCACTGGTTTGTAATTTGTGGATTAGCAGCACTGGATGTAATTATTGCAGGGAATCGATTGTCTGTCACCGCGGGGAGCACTCGCACCCCTTATGGAAGCTTTAATTCATTTGCTTTTCCCTGAAAACCTCATCAGCTGTGGGAGATGTCCAGGCACGTTGTGGGAACAGTCGGATCCAGCTTCTGGCTAGATCCTCATCCTCTCCCTTTCCCTCTCCCCATCCAGCTCAGCCTTAACAACAAGCAGCTGTCGCAGATGCTGAAGTCCACGGCCCCGGTGCAGGAGGAAGAGGAGGATCCGCTGGCTTATTACGAGAAACACACATCCCAAATCGAGGCAAGACCTCTGGCTGTTGGCTTTCCAGCCTGCCCATGGCCCATGAATCCTACCTGGCTCCAGATGCCTCATGTCTAATTATTTTGCACCAAGAGCTGTCCCTCCTTCCCATCCCCATGCTGGCAGGAGCATTAGCTCCAGGAACTGAGGGATGAGCAGCCCCCTGGACCCTTCCCTCCTCTCCCAACAGCAGTGGGATGCAGCTGATCCAGCAGCCTCATCCTTGGCATGGATCCCCCATTCCCACACTCCCACCTCCCATAGCCAGGGCTGCCTCTGCTCCGGGCACTTTGGAAGCTTTTAAATGAGTGGCTGAAAATATTTGGATCCTGTGGAGTGGGAGAGAGGAGGGGAAGGCACAGCTGGATCTGGGAAGGAGGAAAATGCCATGGCAGAGCAGGACCTGAGGGCTCTGCTTTGCCCAGATTGTGCGGCTGGACCGGAGCATGGAGCAGATCATCTTCCCTGTGCCTGGGATCTGCGAGTTCCTCACCAAGGAGACCAAGTACCGACTCTTCACCACCACAGAGCAGGACGAGCAGGGCAGCAAAGTCAGCGACTTCTTCGACCAGTCCTCCTTCCTGCACAACGAGATGGAGTGGCAGAAGAAGCTGCGCAGTAAGAGCAAGGCAGAGCCTCCCCTGGGCTGCCCTGGTGGGAATCTGGGGGATATTCCTGCTGGGAAAGGGCTGTACACCTGGGAATGGCACTGCTGAGCTGCCCGTGCTCTGCAGAGCACCACACATCTGGCACAGTGCAGGGAGTGAGGGTTAAACTCCCAGCGATGGCATTCCTCTGTGCTGTCAGGGCAGTTTCTCCACAGTCTGAGGTGCTCCTTGCTCACATTTCCTGGCATTCCAGGTGAGGTGTTTTCCCTGGAAAGCCCTTTCAGTTGCCTTCCCTAACTAGGGTCTTATAGCTGCACATGAGAAATAAAACCTGTTTCTCTGCCCCCTGCAGACCTGCTCAGGGGCTTCCAGGCCAGAAATCCTGGCTGTAAATCCTGGGGACAGAGTAGAGGGTCCCACTATGGATATTGGGATGCAGCTGAGGAGTGTAGTAGCTGTGACGGAGGACAGAGCCAACCTGATTCCGGGGTGTCAGAGCAGCTTTCCAGAGGGCTGGGAAACCAAGGAATGTGAGCAGTCACTTAGTGCATTCCTCTTCCAGCAGATGAGCAGGAGTGTTTTCAAAACACTCCATGAGTGGTTTGAAGGAGGTGGGAGGCTGGGTCAGTCTGGGACCAGCAGCTGCAGAGCCCACAGAGGGACACAGGGGGACACAGAGGGTCAGAGAGTACACAGGGATGATATAGGAGATTCAGGAGATTACAGAGAGTCTGGGATGATCCAGGAGATCAGGAAGGACACAGGGATGGCACAGAGGGTCTGGGATGACACAGGAGCTTGAGGAGGGCACAGGGGCTCCAGGAAGACCCAGTTGGCACGAGGCTGGCTGAGGTTTGTGTGTTGCCTCCTCTCCCCCCAGGCATGCCGCTGATGTACTGGTTCTCCCGCAGAATGACGCTCTGGGGAAGCATTTCCTTCAACCTGGCTGTCTTCATCAACATCATCATTGCTTTCTTCTACCCCTATGTGGAAGCCACTTCCATGGGTAAGTGCCACCTGCTGCTCCTCGGGGTGGAAGGGAAAGGGATCTTCACATGCAGGAAAACTGGCACTGCCTCATCCTTGGGCTTCTTTGGACTCCCACAACCCCAGCTCCCTTCTGCTGGATAAAGGATTAGTCAGGATTTCAGTTTCCAGCTCTCCCACCTCTTCCTTCTCAGGGAAACCTCTCTTCTCCTGGGCTGCCCTTCCCCCGTTTGTACAATGTGGGAAGCAGTGATGGGACTCATTCCTGCTGTCAGGCAAAGCCTCCGTCACCTACAATGGCTCTGAGCTCTTGGATAAAAGATGTTAGAAAATGTATCAGTAAAAACCACCTGAACCAACACAAATCTTCACAGTGCGGCGTCATCATTTCTGATAAAGAGCTCGTTAGTGCCCCTGCCTCTAATATCCATATGTTCCTCTTCCCAGGAGTGCTGGATTCCCCACTGATCTCCCTGCTCTTCTGGATCCTGATCTGCTTCTCCATCATGGCCCTGTTCACCAAGCGCTACGGGGTGAGGCCGCTGCTGGTGGCCCTGATCCTGCGCTCCATCTACTACCTGGGCATCGGGCTCACCCTCAACATCCTGGGGGCTCTCAATGTAAGTTTTCCACGTGCTGGGGGATCAGGAAGCTGTCCTGCCTTCCCAGAGTGCAGCAAACCCCACTCCCTCCCCTTTCTGGCCATCCCCAGCTGACCAACAAGATCGTGTTTGTGGTGAGCTTCGTGGGCAACCGAGGCACCTTCATCCGTGGCTACAAGGCCATGATCATGGATGTGGAATTCCTGTACCACGTCGGCTACATCGTGACCAGCGTCCTGGGGCTCTTCGTGCACGAGCTCTTCTACAGCATCCTGGTATGATGAATTCAGGTGGCTGGGGGCACAGGCAGCCTGGCTGCTGCTTTAGGAGCTGGAAGGTTCCTGTGATACTTTTCAGGGGCTGATTGATAGCAGAGAGAACAATTCCCTGTGCTCTAATCTTTGCATGGGCTGAGCTTTCTGCCTCCCGACAGTATCTATTGCTGTCTCTCTCCTGGTCCTGGGCTGTATCTCTCCTTCTAATCTGCTGTGTGCTTTATCTGGGTCAGCTGGGAGGCAACGTGAGCTGGCGAGGGCAGAGCCAGGGTACATCTGGCCTATTCTTGGCTCTCCTGCTGTGCATAAGTCACTCCATTCTTCTCTGCTTCCCTTCAGTAAGCTGGGAAACTTAAAGGCTTTGTGAGAAAAGTTAGTCAAGGTCTGCTGAGCGATCCAAGATCTCAGGATAAAAGGGGATATAGATAGGCCAGGCATTATCAAGAGAAGCACCCCGCAGCATTTCTTTGGTCCTGGGTCCTTTCAGCTGTTTGACTTGATCTACCGTGAGGAGACCTTGTTTAATGTCATCAAAAGCGTGACGCGGAACGGGCGCTCCATCCTGCTGACAGCCCTGCTGGCCCTCATCCTCGTCTACCTCTTCTCCATCGTGGGCTTCCTGTTCCTGAAGGATGACTTCATCCTCGAGGTGGACCGGCTGCCGGACAGCAAAGCCAAAGGTTGGGCAGTGCTCGGGGTCACAGGAGCCTCCACACACATCTCAGGGTGTGCTGTGTGGGCTTTGACACTGGGAGCACTGGTTTTGGGGTCCCAGAGAGGACAGCTTTGTGCTCGTGCTGCACAGAGCAGGGTTTGGGGTTAGTGGTGGCAGAGAAGGGGACACAGAGCCACAAATGAAGGGTCAGCACTGCAGGGGTCTCAACACTGAGAAAAAGCTTCAGGGCCTAGAAAAAGTAGGAGAATATGAAGCAACTTTTCCCCAAGAAGGTTGGCATCTTCCTGGGAGCCCACAGCAGTGGTTTGCTGGGGAGAGGTGCTGCTCTCACAGGGCTGGGGTCTCTTCCTTGCAGATGATCCCTTGGGGATGCAAAGAAACGTGGAGACCTTCATGGAGTCATGCAGCAGTGACAAAATCAGCTGCTCTGCTGCACCCACTGCCTTGGAAGGTAAGAGAGCCCTGTGGAAATGCCAGCCAGCTGAGGAAAATCCCAGCTTTTCCAAGGTAGAAACTAAATCCACTTTCTGGGACATGTCAGGCAAGAGGCCTGTGAATTTTGCACTGACCCTGCCATCAAAAATGTTGGGGTGGATTAATTTAATCAGAAAGGAGGTGGGAGCTGCAGGAGCGTTTGGCTGCTGGAGGAGCCGCTAGGATGTTGATGGCTGGGACATCACAACAGGCAGCTGCTCCTTTGTCACTGCCACTGCAGCTGGAACCATCCCACTGCCAGGGTCTGGTGCTCTGCTGGGCTCTGAGTCCTTGCTCTGCTCTCATCCCCAGAAGCTGACCCGGAGCAGTGGGAACGTGCCTGTGACACACTGCTCATGTGCATCGTCACCGTGCTCAACCACGGCCTGCGCAACGGCGGCGGCGTGGGGGACATCCTGAGGAAACCCTCCAAGGATGTGAGTGGGGACAGCGCCTGGGACCTCTTTTCTTCTGCTAAACCCTGCTGCAATCACTGCTGGCCTCCCTTCCTGGCAGCTGTGACACATCCAGCTCCATCCCTCACGTTCTCCTCCTCCCCTGGGTGCCTCAGCCACAGCCGTGTCAGGGCTGGGGTGATGGGAGCAGAGCTGTGCCAGACACACAATTCTCCCTCTCATCCATTACAGGAGTCCCTGTTCCCTGCTCGAGTTGTCTACGACCTCCTCTTCTTCTTCATTGTCATTATCATCGTCCTCAACCTCATCTTTGGGGTCATTATCGACACCTTTGCTGATCTGAGGAGCGAGAAACAGAAGAAGGAAGAGATCCTGAAGACCACCTGTTTCATTTGTGGTGAGCACTGGGAATACAGGAATTGCCCCAAAGCTCTTCCTCCCCTCCCAGACTGGGGGAAGGAAAAGAATTTCAACTGGATTATGGTTTTTATTTACCACTGCAAAAGCTGAATCTGTTCAGCAAGGGGTCACTGCACTGGGAGGGGTTTAAACAAAGACATAACTGGAGGGAAATTTGGTGCTGTTCCTCACCCTGCTAATGAGGTGTGAATGTAAAACCATGTTGTGGTGTTCTTGTTGCATCTCACTGCTGAGACCTTCCCTTGGCCAGTGGAGATAAAAAGCAGCATCACTGGAGAAATATAATAGACAAAATACTCTGAAATCCTTTCAGTCAGCAGTGGGCATAAAAAAAAAAAAAGGAAAACCCCAGTAAATCTCTCTGCACTTTTTCCTTTAAATATCCTCTGGGTTTATTTTACTGGGAAGAGCCAGCAGAACATGGGAAGAAATTGTTCCCTGTGAGGGTGGGAGGCCCTGGCACAGGGTGCCCAGAGAAGCTGTGGCTGCCCCATCCCTGGAAGTGTCCAAGTCCAGGCTGGATGGGACTTGGAGCAACCTGGCATAGTGGAAGGTGTCCCTGCCCATGGCAGGGGGTGGAAGATCCCTTCCAGCCCAAACCATTCCATGATTTTCTGATTCTGTGATTTTAAACCGAAGTCTCCTGAACCCCCAGCTGGGTTCTTGCCACCTGGTTTGGACGTTTATGTGCTAAATTCCAACTAATCATTAAAAGCACTTGAATGTCGCCTTTGGGAGGGGATGTACTGGACTGAATTTCCTTCCACGTGTTTGCTGCTCACTCACCTCCTCCCTGTCCTTCTCCACCCTTCCCTGCCTTTTCCAGGGCTGGAAAGGGACAAGTTTGACAACAAGACCGTGTCCTTTGAGGAGCACATCAAATATGAGCACAACATGTGGAACTACCTGTACTTCATCGTGCTGGTGCGGGTGAAGAACAAGACTGACTACACCGGCCCCGAGAGCTACGTGGCACAGATGATCAAGGTACAGGTGCCCTCGGGGCAGCTCCTTGCCTATCCCAACCTGCCTGCCCTGAGGATATCGGGAACAAGGGGCTGGCCAAGGGAAAACAGCTCTGGGAAATCCTTTTGGAAAATACTGGCTAATGGTGCAGTGCCTGAGTTCGTCCTTTGCTGGTTTTTTCCATGTGGTCTGTTCGAGGGCTCATCCCGTGAGTTGAAGGCTTGAACCAAGCAGGGAGTGGAGCTTCAAGGGTGTTTCAAGGCAAGGGAGGGAAAGGAAAGCAAGGAAAGAAAAACTTCTGCACTTGAGCCCAAGAACCAACCTAGAAATGGAACATGCATGGAAAAATTGCATATTTTTGCAAAGAGAATTTCTTTAATCCCTAAGCACAGGGAAGCTGCCTGTTAAACACTACCTTCCCTCCTTCTCTCTGACCCCTCACCCCACCCCCCCTTGTCTGTGGTCATGTTCCCAGAACAAGAACCTGGACTGGTTCCCCCGGATGCGAGCCATGTCTCTGGTCAGCAATGAAGGGGAAGGGGAGCAGAACGAGATCCGCAATCTGCAGGACAAACTCAACACCACCATGAAGCTCGTGTCCCACCTCACCTCCCAGCTGAACGAGCTGAAGGAACAGGTATGGGAAATGGGAAATCCCCGTAGGAACCCTCTGTCCTTCCCAGAATAGCCACTGAGGGCAGGGAGTGGGAGGCAGGACCTGCCCAAGGCAGCATGACAACAATACAAGTACAGGACTCCTGCAGCTCTTTTCTGGGGGAATCGGGGACACGTGGGTTTGGGTAGTGCCTCATCAGCTCAGTTTGCTGGCAGAGGCTCAAAGCAGTGCAGGCAGACACTTGGGAAGCACATCCAAGAGTGGAAGGGCCTGGAATTGCCTCAGCGTGTCCTTGTTGGGATTGCAGATGACGGAGCAGCGGAAGCGCAGGCAGAGGATGGGGTTTGTGGATGTCCAGAACACCATGAACCACTGAGACACAGCTCCAGCCACCGAGGGACTGCACCTGTGTCAGCTGAGGAGGCTGCTCCTCCCTGGGCTCCAGGCATGGATTGTCGCTGTCTGGGGACCACATGGAAAGGGCTTCCCAGGCAGCATGTCCCTTAGAGCGCTTGTAAGCAATTCCAGGAGCAGGGACTGGCCGGAGTCCTCCCCACACCTGGGCCCAGGTGTTTTTCTAACACCCTCGTAGGAAGATAAACCATACAGGACTTTCATTCCTCATTGCAATAACTCTTTATTTTGCAACTGTGGAGGGTTGTATCTTTATCTCCATGTGCTCCAGCCCCTCAGCTGTGGGGTAAGTAGCTGTAGGGCCGCACTATTTAACTTATTCTGAGTGCCACTTGTCCCTGTGGATATCTGCCAAGCAGCCCTCATTATGTGCTGTGCCTGCTCCACGCTGACCCCTCTCCATTTACAGAATTCTCTTCATCCCGTGGTGCAGAAAAGAGCAGCTGAACTCAAGGAGGTGAATTTAATTTAATTTAATTAACTCACCAGATGAGGAGCTGAGCTTGTCCTAGTGGGAACTAAAAGTCTTTTGCCTTCTGTGGACCAAGGATCTTTGGGCAGCAGTAGTAGTAGGAACCTGCAGGTTTACAGGAGTTCACTGTGAAGGGGTGTCCTGTGTTTTAGTTTCATCTCTGGTGTCATGTTTTACCTTTTTTTTTTTACCTTTTTTTTTGTTTGTTTGTTTAGTCGTTATTGTTACTTAAGAACTGAAGTGTAAATTGCCTTAACTAAATTAAATACAGAATCATGTTATAATAAAAACTTCAATGTGGTAAAGAAAGTCCCCTTCCTGTGCCCTCTGGTGTGGGATGGGGCTGTCAAACAGAGGCACAGAACAAGGCCAGGAGCAGAACCCAAAGCTGGCACCCAAGGTGCTACCCAGCCTGCTGCTCCCAGCTCCAGGTGTTGCACATCCCCTGCCAAACGCTGCCATGAAGAGTCACCAGGAGCACCAGCCTTGGTTCCTGGAGCTCTGGACCAGAGCCTGCTGCAGTTTGAAATTCTTTCACTGCCTGCCAGGCAATCGCTGCTGAAACCCATAAAAAGCAGCAGCTGTTGGTGCTGTGGAGCCCTGGCACAGCTCTGCTCCAGACACTCATCCTTCCCAAGCCAGCCCCAGCTCCAAGCCCAAGAACAGACACTGATGAAAGCAGTAAAGCTCTAAAAAGGAATAAAAAAGCCCATAATAGTGAAGTTGCAGAGCACTTGAAATGTGTTTATGGCCCCATCTAGCAGCATGTCATTTAATCCTGCCTTCACCCTCAGCTCTGCACTAACCCACACATCCCTCTCTCCTCAGGCTGGGGGGAATCTGCACAGAGATGGCTCCTCCAGCAGCAGCAGCTCTGCAGCAGCTGATTAAAATCTGAATTAAACTTGTGCAGTGCTCCACTGTCACCATGGCAAAGTCACCCTCCATCCTCTCTGTCTTCTCTGAAGGAAAATAAATGTGATGATTAAAGTTCTCCCTCCCTGCACTGCCCTGGTCCCTGGGCTAACACACAAACACAAGCACAGAGAGGTTTTCACATCCTCTCTGTTCTCTTCACAAGAACATTTAAAGCTGCACCTCCTCCCTCTGGGCAGCTCCTGCTTGTTCCATTTTTTGAGATACAAAGGGCCAGGTTTGACACCACAAAGTTCCCTTCTCTACACTGCTCCAGCAGGGATGTGCTAGATTCTCAGCAGAAAAAAAAGGAGGCACTAAATATGAAGAATGTACAGGGTAGGGCTGAACAAAAACGCTGTTGCTAAGAGGAATAAGCAGTTTTATTCATCATGGCAACACACAGAGCTTCAGGGATATGTACAGTGGAGGAGCTGAGAGCTGGGCCCTCACTTCAAGTCCTCCTCGGGTTTCTTGGCAGAGAACTTTTCCCGCAGTCTTTTCCACGTCCCTCTTTTTATGTCTTCCATCTGTTTCAGAATGTCTGCAAAAGGAGAAGGGAGACAGAGATGGAGCCCAAGGAAGATAAGCAGGAAAGCAGAGGAATGAAACCCTCTTAAAAGAGCTCTGCCTTCCATCTGATTTCCTTTCCTGACTTTTCATCTTAATGAATTTTCATTCTGGGCCTGAGGCGAGGCTGGTTTCCCTTGCAATCAATGCAGGGAGTCTCTTATCACTAACAACTGATACTCAGTTTCCACACACTGCAATCAAAGTTAGGAACTGGAGCAGAACAAAACTGCTCTGGCTCCCAGCTCTTTATAAAGGATGTGCCGAGAGCATTTCTGCGTGGGGCACCCGGCTCCATCCAAGGTCTGACACAGAAGGAATATGAAGGGAATTGGAAGATGGTGAAAGAGCTGAGCTCAGTGCTGGGATGACGTAGCAAACATGTTCCTTCCACACAGATCCTGCTGTCTGACTCCACAGAGCCTTTGCAAACCCTCTATTGTTCCTGACAGTGCAAAATCCAATTGATTCTTCACCCCAATATACTGAGTTACTCCTCAACTGAATTATTCCTCAACTTACTCCTCATACACCTTCACAGAATTTGAAGGCAGCCCCTTGGTGCCCTCCAGTCTCAGGGGCTGAGAAGGGATGCAAAGGAGCACCCCAAAGACCAGAATGTCCCTTTCCCCCGGCCCTGCCCTCTCAGACCAATCCCAGCAGCAGTACCTGTGGCCAGGATCATCCTGCAATCCTCCACTGTCACCCCGGTGAAGGTGGTGTCTTTCAGGCGTGGGTACTTCTCAGGAGAGCAGGAAAAGGAGGGAGAGAGACAGAGAAGTCACTTGTAGTGCATGAAAAAGGTACAAGTGTCACCAGCTGGTACAGTTTGAGCGAGTTTCCAGCTGGGATTCTGTTCATCCACAGCAGGAACCAGGCCTGCCCCGTTCACCCAGCAGCTGCCACTGCTGCATCCGCCCCTCAGCTGTCCCTCAGGAATTCCCAGGAACACTGCCATTCCCAGGAATGCTGCAGCAGGTGGTGGCTCCCCGCCAAAGAGAGGGGCAGTGGCCAGTGCTGCAGCTCTCACCTTGTTTTTGTAGAAGTTGGTGTGGATCCTCACTAAGCTCTCATACATTTGGTCACAGGCTTCAGGGTCAGAGATCTGCAAGGAACACAAGTGGCACACAAGTCTGGTTTTACACCTCCACACCAAAAACCCTCCTTGTTCCAAGGGACAATGGCCATGAAAGAACAGCTCAGAATTCCCAGTGCATTGCTGGATACTGTCCATCTGCTGTCCTGCTCCAGATTTTTCCCCTCCATCTCCCACCAGCTTGGCCTGCAGGAATAACAACACTTGGGATTTCCAGAACAGATCTGAAACTCTGCATCAACAAGACCTGACAGAGAATACACGGTCACAGAGAACGTTCTTGGCTGGTGCTGTGAAATCTGTGGCCCTTCCTGCTGCAAGGCCACTTCTGTCACCTGCCTCACTGTAGGGAATCCCACAGGACAAGGTGCCAAGCTAGATGGTAGAAACTACCTGTAGGGGGCTAAAAATAGCCTGTAATTGAATAGGGAAATCAGCACAAATGACAGGGAACAGCTTGAAGGGTAACTGGATTGCTATTTCAGTTGGAAGATCCGGCTCATCCCCAACCTGTGCCAGGTGTCTTTGCCTGGCACAGCTCCTGCTCAGCTGCTCTTCCAGTCCACAATGCTTTTCCTGGGTGTTGTGGTACAATGAGCCCAGCTCACCCCAGAACTCAATGCTGCTGCTCCATGAATGGTTAAAACAGGTCAAGAGTAAAAATAACATCAACAGAAAGGTGTCAGGATGAAGTAGGAAGAGTCTCCTTTTTCAGCAGGGCTGCAGGAGAGGAAACAAGGACAGCCACACCGCCCTGCAGGTGATCCCCACCTGTGCCCTGCAGCCCCATCCCAAACACCCCATGCCAAGGCTCCAGCACATCCAGCCATTAAAAGGGTGGCACAAACAGCATCCCTCCCCTGGAAATCCAGCAAATCTCATTCCATTAGATGGCTAAAGAGGCCTCGTGGCTCTAGTTCCCCTCTCAGAAGCTCCTCCTGCCAGCACATTCAGCCTCTCTACACAAATTTCCACCGCTGCTGCAGGCATCAATTCAGATTTCCAGGATCAGTGGCAGCTTTGGGATCTTGGAGCCAAGTGGTGCAACATTATTAAGCTGCCCTGAGCATATGGAAAAGCAATAAAACCCTTCCCAAAATGCCTGCTGCAGACAATTCCGGTCACCAGTACAGGATTAGGAGCCTATAATGGCCCCTTGAGGTCGAAAACGCATCTCTGGAACAATGTTTTTATGCTAAGAAAGGGCACATTTGCATTCTGCAGCAACACCTCCACGCCTGGGAAGGTCTGCAGCCAAGTCAGGCATCAGATTCCCTAATTTATTTCAGCAGCAAAGCCTAAACTCCAACAGAATTACAGCTGGAGGCGGAATTCAATTGTACAACTGCTGCATTCCATCAGTGTCAGGCAGTGCTGCAGCATCCCATCATCCCACCCTCGAGGTAAGGAGATCACAGGAATTAACTGGGTTCCAGCACAGCTGAAAAATTCCCAAAGCTCTGTACGCCACTCCCCTAACCACAGGAATGGGGTTCTCCAAAGGACATGGTGCAAAGAGTGCAAGAAATGGGTATAAACCACTTGTCCTGAGGATAAAACAGCTGTCCTGGGTACAAACTCAGTGTCCTGGTCACAAGCCCAGTGTTAAGTGTACAAACCAGGTGTCCTGGGTACAGACCCGGTGTCCTGGGTACCAATCATTTGTCCCAGGTACAACCCAGGTGTCCCGGGCACAAACTACTGACCTGGGCACAACCTCAGTTTGCCCCGTGGAGGCACGAGCCCGTGGCCGATATTCCAAAGGCTTCCCCGGATGTGCGTTCCAAAGGCTGCCGAGGAGCAGCAGGCCTCCATCACCCCTGTGCATCCCGTTCCCTTCCAGCTCAGGATGTCCTAAATTATCCATGAAGCCTCAGGGAGCCCCGAGCACAACCTCCTGCCGGCATCCGGCCCAGCGAGCCCCGAGGCAGAGCCGAGTGTGAGCCCCAAACCCCCGCGCTCCGCCCCGACCCCTCGGAGCCACCGCCGGGCCGCTCCCCGCGCCCTCCCAGGCCGGCGCCGCGGGGTTACCGCCCTCCCGGCCCTCACCGGCGTGTTCTCGCCCTCGCGGAAGGCCTGTGCCACCCGCTGCCGCAGGACCGCGCCCAGGTCCCGCTGCTGCTTGCTGTCCTCCACCGGCCACTCCTCGCAGAGCCGCAGGAAGCGCCGGTACCGGCTGGCGGCCATGGCGCCGGGTCACGTGCGCCGCTCACGTGGCGCCGCCGCCGGGTCACGTGGCGGGCGAGGCGGGGCGGGAATGCCTGAGGGGGGAAATTCCTTCCCGGAGCGGCGGGTCCCGAACTGCCCCCGGTCCTCGCCTTGTCGCCGGCCCGGAGTGCTGAGTGCTACACCTCCAGGGATGGGGACTCCAACAGCTCCCTGGGCAGCCCCTTCCAAACCCTGACCGCATTTAAAATGAGGAAATTCCAACCTGAACCTCAGCTTGAGGTCGTTTTCCCTTGTCATGTCCCTTGGGAGCGGAGCCCGAACCCCCCGGCTGCCCGCTCCTGTCAGGGAGTTGTGCAGAGCCAGAAGGTCCCCCCGACCCTCCTTTTCTCCAGGCTGAACCCCTTCCCCGGCTCCCTCAGCAATTCCTGGTGCTCCAGACCCTTCCCCAGCTCCCTCACCTGCTCCTCACAGGATTTACGATGGTTTGAGTTGAAGGGACTTTAAATGCCACCTCATCCCACCCCCTGCCCTTGCAGGAACACCTCCCTCTATCCCAGGTTGCTCCAAACCCCGTTCAGCCTGGCCTTGGACACTGCCAGGGAAGAGGCAGCCACACTGTGCAGGTGTATGAGGGGTAAAAAGGGAGGGCACGTTGAGCTTTTTCTAATTATTCAGCCAACAAGTTGCTTTCTGTGCAGCAATGAAGAGCGAGGGGCTGCCCAACGAGGCTCTCTGGCTATGGTGTCACACTCAGACCCTTCTCATCCATCCCTTGTCCCACCCGTGTCCTGCTGTGCACCCTGAGGATGCTCAGGTGGCTCTGCAAACTTATCCACAAAGCCACAAAGTCTTATCCCAGACATCTGATGGGAGCCAGGACAATTCATGGCTTGCTCCCTACTGAAATTGGGTGTTTGCAGCTACTTTTTTACAGTTTGTGGTCAAGCAATAACCCAACACTGCGAACAAGAGTCTTCCCAGGTGGACTCTGGGCCAAGCAAAATACACATCTGGGCCAGATGTCTTAAATTTTCCAGCTATAAATTGCAGCAGCTCCCCAGCTTTCTGACATAAATCCAAGTGAAGCATCTCCCTTGAGATCTGGTGTTTAAACTTGTGGCAATAACGGCTCTCTTAAAAAATTATGGACTTAAACGAAGGATAAAGTACCTCAAGGATGCTGCGGGAGGGAAAAAGAGATGGACAACATTTGGGAGTTACTTTCACAATTTTATTGATATCCCCACTCCCCGGTAGTGGAGTTCTGTAGCTCTATTCTTTGTGCAAGGACTTCTCCTTCAGATTTCCCACACCATGAAGGAAGGAATTATATTTGTTCCGTCATAATAATAAAATCTGTCCACAGAAGCTGTAAACATTATTTTTAGAGTCTTTTGTTACTGTCTCCTTCAAACTCACACACGCGCACATGCGCACACAGTATTTGTATCAAAGAATTTCTGAGTGACCTTTGACGTGCAGTCCCTGAATCAATCTCACACTTTTTTTTCTTGTTTTCCTTGGTTTTTTAAGCAAAAATCCCTTGATGTGAAAGTTTTTTGTGGCTGATACCTGACAGAGTCATCGTATTCCCATGCTTCCAGCCCCAGTGGAGCCTCTTTCCTAGAAAATCCATGGAAAATTCCCTGTTATACCCCCACAGGGATGTTAAAGCTTGGTGAGGTGCAGCTCTTGGTCTGAACACGTGCACAGAGAATCCCGACCAGGGACACTGGGAATGTTGGAGGGTGTTTTTCCCTCCCACCTGAGCAGGAGCAGGAAGGGAAGCTCCAAAGGGAAGCTCCATCTGTTTGTTCCTGCCCCAAACCCTCCTCCCTCTCAGCTGCAGGGTGAGAAGTTCTTGGTTTATCATTAAGACTCTTCTCAAGTAATGCTTTCTTTGGCTCACAAATAAATCAAGGACAGCAGTAAAACCAGAAAGGAAAATAAATCTTCTGATGGATGGCAGAGAGAGTAGATTCTTCCAGCTCTCTGCTTTCCACACTTCAGTTCAGTGACACAGAGAGTTTTCAGCACTTCCCAATTTATCTGTGCTCGTTCTATGCCACATCCAGTGGCTGGAGGGTCCCACACAGCCGACCCCAGGCGGGATTTTCAGGGCTATCAATCACTAGGAAATCCAGGCCGTTTCACAGAAATTCTCACTTCCCTTCTGACAAGCTCTGAAGGATTTTGATGAGGTTCTCCAGGCCAAAAATGTAGCCGTGGTCTGGCCCATCGTGTGGGGTGGGGTTGGGGTTGCTCTTGGAGCCTTTGAAGGTGGTGTGGGCAAAGTCTATCATCCTCACATCCACCCTGGAGGGGTTCGTGCCGTGAGTTTTTGGGAAGGGGAGGTGATGATCCGCACTCTCCTTGTACTCCTGCCCATCGTAAATGATGAGGAGCGAGCTGGAGTAGAACCTGTAGGAGCTTTGCTTCCGGATCACTGCGAGCAGGGCCTTGAGGCGCAGGACGATGGGCTCCAGCAGGTCTGTCCGCAGCTGGTTCCCATTGCACAGGAACTGCCGCAGGGTCTGCCGGAATCCCTCCGGCGAGAGCTTCCTCCCGTAGTATTTGTCTTTGCACAGAAAATGGCCAGTGTCTGCCTGGTAAACCTGGGAGGGAAGAGAGGAATAATCCATAAAATCATAGAATATCCTTGATGCCTGAAGAAGGCTGACCTGGAGCAGGGGCTGGACAGAGTTCAGAATAAAGCTGGGATTTATTGGAGGGCCTTAAAGGACACACCTTGGGCAGTACAAGATCCTGGCCAGGGCTGCACCTAAGATGGACCTAAAAATGGTCACAAAAATGGACATCTGGTCACGAGGTCTCACATTTTTATAAGTTTTGGTCTATCTGCATATTTGGGTTAATTGTCCAATTACAGCTTCAGGTTATGAAGTCCCATCCTGCTTGTTTTCTCTCTTCAGTCCACTGTTGTTGATGCTTTTGGGCCTGAAACTTGTATTGATTGTCCTTCGTAGCAAGCTAGAAAAGGAATTGTTTTGTCTATCTGCTTTGTGAAGAGAGCTCACTAACACTTAACATGAACCTTAAAATTATACACCTAGGCGCCACAGAATATGCAAAATATAAAAGCTAAAACTTACAGCATCATCCTGAGTTGTGAGGGATTCACGAATGATGCCTTAAGATTTTAGCCTTTATATTTTTCAAATCCTGTGCTGCATTAGTGCACACTTAACACTGACACACTTTGGTTAGATAATTCCTCTGGGCCTGGAACCCAAGGACATCCCACAGCCTCAGGCCCTGAAAAGTATTAACAAAAGTAATTGGAGGGTAGGAAACTGGGGGAATATAACTTCATTACCTGTAATTGGAGAATTAACCCCTGATATGCAAATAGACCAAACATATCTGTATTAAAAACAAGATTCACTTAATAAATTATAAAAAGTTTAATATAAACAAAAGACAATTAGGAGACAAAAGAAATAAAGCAAAGGGTTAAAACGGCCAGGTGCCCTGGCGGGTTGCCAGGAACACACCTGGTATCTTGGGAACACTCTTTTTATCCCCTCCTGCTGTGAGGATTTTATGCATATTCAAAACATGTCCCCTCCCTAGTTACGCCTTCTTAGAATATGCTTTTGCACAATTTTTATTTTCTGCTGGTCAGCACTATTTTTGCTGGTCATCATTATTCTTGCTGGTCATCATTATTTTTGCTGACCACCATTATTTTGAGTCTGGTTTCCTTTCTTCTGCAAATGATAAGTATTGATAACAGTCCGGGCCTCTCATCCTTCCTTTGAGGGCAGCTGGGCTTCATATCTTCTGCTGATAACAGTTTGGGCTCTATTGTTCTCCTGATAACCAGCTTGGGCCCCACTGTCCTTGCCCTCTGGGGTTTCCTTGCCCTGTACCTAGGAAATTCTTTTAAGCTTAAAATTTGTTAGCAAGAAAAAAAGTACATACATAGCTAAAAAGTATTTAACATATAATATTCATCTTAGTACCTGCGAAAGCCAATATCACAATACAAATTTATAACATCTGTCTGAAAAACCTGTGACCATTGTCCATCTTGGGTGTAGCCTCTGGGAGGCTTTTGACTGCCAAAGGTGTATCTGTTGAAGAACTTTAATAAGTATCTACTTTATTCTCTTAACTTAAAAGGACATAGGTTTTGAAAGGACTTAAAATGACACAGGTTTTGACTTTACGTATTTTGCTTTACATTCTATTCTAATTACTCTCAATTTATCTTTCAGGCAGGGTTTTGAAATCTGCTGGAGAATAGTGACTGAGGGAAATGCAATGCGTTTGGGTTTCCAGGAGGAAGGATGGAGATTTCCAGCAGAAAAAATTCAGTCCAAAATGAACCCCTGGCTCTCAGAGCCCCAAGATGGGGCAGCTCAGCCAAAGCACAAGTGGGGCAATGTGGTGCTTTTGGGTTTTTTTTTCATGCAACAGCCAAGAGCTGAGCAGGAATCTGTGTGGAAAAGCAGCTTCTCAGATGGAGTGAAGGGTTCCAGCTGCTCACACTGGTGGCAGTGGCACAGAGGAAGGGTCACCCTAAATGTGCTATATTTGACACCCTCTCTGAAAGGCCACTTTTTACAGCCCATGTTTGGGGGGAAAAGAGAATAATTCACACCAGCCAAGCTGGAGATTCCAGCTTGGTTCCAAGTGAGGAACCAAGGGGGGAACCAACACACCGAGGGGATGGAGGCTTTACCTGCATCCCACAGACACGCACGCCCAGCGATGCCGAGGTGCTCTGCTCACACTTCTTGATGTGCCGGGCTTTCTTCTCCTCTGAGGCATCATCCCCGTGCTGCCGAGTGCCCATCTTCAGGTCCAGGATGCAGGGATAGCTGTACTTGGACACCACATTTTCCAGCAGGAGAAACTCTGAGTGGGAGTTCAGGAAAGCCCAATACTTTTAAATTCTAATTGAAAGATGCCTTAAATCAAAGCAACTGCTGACACTCTCCATAACAGCTCACAACTGTAATGAGACTTTCTGAGCCAATTTCTCCGACGTGTCATTGCTATGGGCCTCTCGCTGCCAATTGCAGTTAATTTACTGTACTACAGCCCTACCAATTAAAGCCCCAACAGCTCCATTCTCCAGTGACACCGTAGCCCTGGGCTGTCACTCCAACACCTTCCCTGGTGCTGAGCTCACTCCGGTGGGTGGGGGAAGTTGTTAAACTCTATTACTCACATGACTGGTGGGTAATGAAGTGTAATAGGAAAATAAAAGGCGAGGCAGCTGCTAATTCCTGTATAGTTGTGTTTTTAAATGTATGCCAAGGGGATCTTTGACTTCTGCTGAGAACTCTTGATGGGAAATGGGATTTATTTTTTTAGTTTTTTTCTTTTTTTTTTTAACAGTGACAGAAGGTAACAGAGAATATTCCTTATTTTCCTAGAGTCTGTGCAGAGGAGGGGATGCATCCCTCTGCAATAAACCCTACACTGATCTGTTATCCAGGACTGTGCCGGAGGGGAGAGAGGAGAAAGGATACGATGAAGTTTGTTCTCGTTGTGCTTGGAGGACATGCGGTTCAGGTGCTGCCGGTGACAGTGCAGTCCCCAGGGGTTGTAGCTCTTCCTTTCTGGCTGCTTCCCATTTGCATCTTCCAAAAGGGAATCTGTGTGATACTGAAGGTCTGTCCTCAAAAGCATCTTCCCAGGGCAGCTAGACAAAGCACACAAAGGGACACATTGTGTTTATAAGCTCCAGAGGAGAATATTCCCTTCCTTTTTTTTTTTCCTTTTTTTTTTCCTTTTTTTTTTCCTTTTTTTTTTTGTGTAGGGCCTCAAACTTGATAAGGTGGATTTTCAGGGACTCTCAAAGGAACCATATTGATCATGTCCAACCTGCAGAGATCCTTTGTTACTCCATAACAGTAATTTTCAGAAAGCCAGCTATTGCTGCCTGCCAATACTTTTTTTTCATTATAATTTAAAGTGTGCTGGCTCCCTTGAAAAGCCATTCACAGCCCCAGCTGCCAGGGATCTCTATTTATCCACCTAATGGGCACAGCACAGGAAAATGGTCCAACAATGGGAATGATTCCAAACTTGGAGGGGCTGGCTCCAGGGAGGGGAGGGAAGGAAAGAGTGATGAGGAGATCTCTTCTCCTTGGGGGGCCATTCCTTGATCTCGCTCATCCCAACTCCACCACTCCCATCACTCCAAAGGCAGCGGTTCCACAGCAGGGATATTCCACCTGCAGTCCCAGGTGGCCCAGGCCTGCTCTGAGCCAGTTTGGAATGAAGGATGTCCTGCAGAAAACCTCTGTGAGCCAGAGGTGCTGGGAGCACCAGGTGCCTTCCTGGGAGAGCTCTCCCCTGGGATGGGATGGGATGGGATGGGATGGGACTGAAGCTCCTCTGTTGCCAGCAAAGGTACATTCCTTGCTCGGTGACTGTTCTCCCATGGCCTCTCCTCTCCTGGAGCATGCTGTGCTCCAAGGAATGGGGTTTAGAGCAGAATTTGAGGCACATATTTGAGCAACAACATCCCAGTTCCACCCCACTCCATCCCCATGCCAGGGAAGAGCAGAACCACAAACACAGCTCTTGTGTGTTGCTTGGCTCTGCTGTTCTTCACCTTAGCTGGGCACTGCTTTTGCCCTAAACCCACAGTTGGGCCACCAAACCCACCACAAACCCATCCCAACCCCACCCAAGTGGCAGATGCCAGCCAGAAGGATTGCAGGCAATGCCAGACCCTCACCTGTCTTTGAAGGTCTTGGTGACCTGGGTGTGGCTCCACTTGCATTTGTGCCACAAGGTGACCGGGGGGTCACCGCCGGCACTGTCCAGGCAGCCGCAGCTGTCTGGCTGGCCCAGGCTGGGGCTGGCCATCAGGGTCAGGTTGCCCATGCTGTCCTTCTTGAGGTGCACGGACACAATGCCTGGACAGAGAGGAAAACAAACGAGACAGAGATGAGCCCGTGGGGTATCACAGGGGCCTGGCCACCACCTTGTGTTTCGTGGCCTTTTACTGATCCCACTCTGATTTCAAGCCAAATAAAATATCATTAGGCTGAGATCCTGGAAAATACTCTCAGGACTTTCAAGTGTTCCCCATCTCAAGGCTCAGTTTGCAACCTGCCTCCTCTGAACCCCACATTCCTTTGTTTCACCCGTCCAAGCTCTGCTGTGCCCCATGTGACCCAGAAAAGCCCCCCACTCCAGGTCAGGAGCTCCCAGCTTATTTATCACAAGGAATTTAAGTGCTTTTTAAAGACAGCACAAGGCTGGAAACACATTTCATTGGCAGGAAGAAAAGGGAGGGTTGGGACAAGGTATTTTCCAAGGACACCCAGCGTGCCAACTGCTTCTTTTAATTGGAGAGCCCCAGGAGCAGGGCAGGGATGTGGCCATGGGCTGGCACTGCCCACACATTGTCATGGTCGTGTCCCTCCCCCAGCGCCAAGTACCAGCACCCAGATATCCCACGGGGGTCCGGAGTGTCACACGCCCGGTGTTTGTGCCCTCCAGGGACCAACACCGTGACCAGAGGTTATTTTTTTCCACCCTGAGTGCTTAAAACACCATCCTGCATTTGAACGTTGCAATTTTCCCTGACTCTGACAGGAATCACAGGGCTCAAATGCCAGCCAGTCCAGCACGGATTTAGCCCAACGTGAGCCCATCCCTGGCACGGGGCCGGCTGTCTGCATGTCTCAAGTGACAGCGCAGGAATGGCCATGGATCCCTGCGCCGCTGGCTCTGACCTTTCTGGGAAAGGCTGATAACGCCATCCTGCTCCCTCACAGCCTCCTGAGCCTCCCCACGCTCCGGGGGCGTTCTTACAGCACAGCCTTAAGCTGCACCAGGGGAAGGTTAGGTTAAACATCAGAAAAAAAATTAAAATTCTTCACTGAAAGAGTGACTGGGCACTGGAATCGTCTGCCCAGGGAGGTGCTGGAGTCACAGTCTCTGGATGTGTTTTTAAAAAGCCTGGATGTGGCACTCAGTGCCATGGTTTGGTTGATGAGGAGCTGTTAGGTTAGGTCAGAGGTTGGACTTGGTCATCTCCAACCTGGTTCATGCTGTGATTCTGTGATCTGAGGCTCAGCGGGCTGCCAGATCCCAGAGAGGGCAGGGGACAGGGACAGGGCAGGGGCACCAGCAAAGGCAGCACTGGAAAGAGCCCTGTTGGGGACACAGGGAACTGGGCTGGATCCAGCTGTGCCCAGGGGTTCTGTGGGACATTTGGGGAGCTGGGCTGGATCCAGCTGTGCCCAGGCGTTATGTGAGGTATTTGGGGAGCTGGACTGGGTCCAGCTGTGCCCAGGGCATCCCCACCAGGTCTGCAGGGCATGTGGGGAGATGATCTCAGCAGCTTAACAAACAATTCTGCTCTCCCAAGCAAAGGTGCCAAAGCAAATAAACACGCAAAGCCCCTTCTCTCCATTTCAAGTGATTCCAGTGAGCAAACACTGAGCAAAGGCTTTGCCTGCCAGGTTCTGCTGCCCCAGGAGGGTTTCCCCACCTGAATGGTCCCTGCAGCCACCCCAGTTGGACTGGGGTGCCCATCCCTCCCCAGGTCCTGCACCCCAAAACCTCAGGTTTGGATGTTTTTCCCTCACCACAACCATTCCTGGTCCCTTCTGCTGTTCAATCAGCATAACTGTGAACAGGCTGGGTTAAAGAGGCTGACTTTGCACAGAAATGGGGGAAATCTACCCAGGCCGCTCTGCCAAGGAAGCTGAGGGGCTGCAAACCTTCATTAGGGGGAAAAGGAATATTTTTACCCCTCCCAGCCCTCTATGCTCGGCTCAGGGAGTTCCATCTTCCTCAGGCTCCAGCATTAACTTTTCCCTAAGTCCCATTCTTAAAAAATCCATATTTCTGAGAGCAAACAAATCTCCTCTCAGCCTGGATGACTGCTTCACATTTTCAGGGGATGTAGGCATGGGGGAAAAAAAAATAAAAAAATAAAAGCCAGCATGTCTTTTGCCTAAATCAAAGCCTTTTTCATTTTAAAAAGTCACGGGGAGGCGACTGGAGCTCTCAATTGCAAACACCATAACCTTAAAAACTGTCCCAGTTCCTGCCTGCAGTCAGCAGGGCTGGGCTCATTTGCATAGTGCTGACGGGCTGGCCCCAAAAAACTTATATATAGCGTGAAAGTAAGAGTTGTTTAATATCAGCCATTAATATGAAAATTAATGGGAAGATTTTTCAAAGGAGAGAACTGAGCGTTAAATTGGAAGGGAATGTGATCCTCTCCCTCCTCCCAGCTGGAAATTCAGCCTTCAAAAAACCTACAGCTCAGCCTGAAAAGTGCTTTTTGTTTCCTGGGGGGATCCCACGGGGGTTTGCAGGTGTCCTGCTGTGACCTGTGTGTGGCAGACAACCCTCAGAGCTCCTCCTTTGCTGCATGGGCAAACATCTCTCCAAAGCCTTTGGGTGCCTGGCTGTGCTGGCCTTTGGTGTCACTGACACCCCAATCCCGCTCCTGCCGGCACCAGCAAGGAGCCAGAGAGTATTTCTGGGTGCTGTCACCACGCTGGTGGCATCCCAGAGGCTCTCAGGAGCCTCACTCTGTAACTCTGCCCTTGTGGGTTTATTTTTGTGTTTACAAGCACATTCATCTACTGTCGAGGGCACTGGGAACCTGAGCAGAACTGGGCTGGAAAACAAGCCCAGCATCCCCCTGTGAGCTCAACTGGGACAAGACAGGGCCTTCAAAGGGGAAAAAAGTTGGTCCCAAGGTCACCAAACTGCCTGATATGGGGGAAGTGAGCAGGAAAAGCCACAGGCTCAGGGTGAGGCTTGAATGATATTTGATCCCTATTGTAGGGAATATCACCATTGCACAGAATGTCACCATTACATAATGGTCCCAGGGCTGTTCCCACAGCCCAGAAATAGAGATGAGGTACATGGATACGTGTGAATGGGGGATGGAGCCACCAGGATCATCCCTCTGGACACTCATTCCCTTCATTATCCTCACAGAAAAGCATTTCACCTTTTTAATTGCCTGGCAACAGGGCTGGGACAGCCGAGAGAGGAATAAACCTGTGAGCCAGATTAGAGAATTGCTTTTTAATTACCCCTCATCATAAAACTCTCTGGGACTTGAAACAGGAGAAGAAAAGACAAAAAGGTTTGAATAACCAGGGCACCCCTGGACTGATTAACCTGGGACTGTTTAGCAGCTTTATCAGTGAGGGCCCAGTGCTGCAGCACCAAACCTAGCTCCTGCCAGAGGAAACCGCTCAGAGAAAACTTTTCTCCCTTAAGCATCTTTTTAATATTGTCCCATAAATCTGCAGAGGCCCCTGACTTTCTGGGAAAGGGAGACATTGGGCTGGAAGCGCATTGGAGCCGTGGCAGACTGAGCTCTTTGCTGTAATGCCGAAGGACCAAGAGATATTTTAAGTTTTTACGTGACAACCGAGCTTCTCGCCTCCCCCAAAAGCCAGGGTCAGGAGCTTTATGAGCAGCACAAGTCTGGCAGTAAAAGGAGAAAATACTGAGGGAATAAGAAAGAGAAGGGAGGGAGGATGTCTTTTAAAAACACTGGTGCTGCTCTCCCAGTGCTGCTTTCTAGGGGCTGGGCTGTGAGATTCTACTGGGAATGGGGGTCAGGGATGGGGCAGCAGCAGAGGGACAGGCAGGAGAATCCTCTGCGCCTGGAAAAGGCTCACCTGGCACAGCTGGGGATGCTTTTTAGGAAGGTGAGAGCTCTGTAGCTACCCTTACCTTTGTACTGAGGCGTGAACTGCCTCATGGCCAGGGGCAGGGACTCGTAGAAGCTCAGCTCCTGCGACACCAGGGGCTTGCAGATGGTGTGCTCATCGTAGGTCAGCATGCTCGTGTGGCCGCCCACCTGGTGCACGAAGGGCTGCAGGAGCACGGCAGCCCTGCCCTCGCCAGGGCCCAGCGGGCTCTGACCCACCATGGTGCCAGGCACAGCCCAGGGGGCTCTGGCCCCACCCCCAGCAGCGCTCGGGGATGGGAAGCACAGGCTGGCACGGGCAGTGCTGGGCCAGTTCTCACACACTCTGCTGTTTCCCCCACTCTGGGTTTTCCTCCACGCTGGTCTTTCAGCAATGAAATCTGCAAAACAGAGGGAATTAAAGAATTAGAGAAGGGTCACCCAGCGGGGTGGGATGAGATCTGTCAGTGCCCAGGGCCTGGCACATGGAGTTCAAGAAAGCCCCAATTTCACTGTGTTGGGGACAAGAGACAGAGACCAAGAAGAGCTGTGAATCAAAGCAGTGACAACAAGGCAGCAGGATCAGGGATTCCTTGGACAGGTCATTAACACACTGCACTGATGCTGTGGAACACCCCCAGTTTGTCCCACAGGCCGTGTTAGGACGGTCCCAGGCCTTCCCTCAGACATTCCCAACATTGTTATAAAGCCCCTGCAAGCCCCCAGGCACTCCCTTGCTCTACAACACTGCAGGTGGGGTGAGCAACAATTTCTGCACCTTCCGAAGAAACCTCGGTTTGGGGCATTTCCTGGCATTTAAACACCGGAGCAGCAGCAGGAGCATTTCCTTCCCAGGCTGACAGACACGCACAGGGGGATGTGGATGTGTCACACCAGCACCCACAGGGCTCACACCCAGATTTCCACCCTGCCCCCAGAAATGGATCCATGCCTGATTCCAGAAATTCCTCCTTGATTCTGATAGCAACAAGTCTCGGCTCCAAAGCAGCAACGTAGGGAAATCACAGAGCACATCCGTGGTGCATCCCCAGCAGCAGCACCCACAACCACCTGCTCCTTCCCCCATTCCTCACAGGAAACCCATGGATGGCTCTTGGACATCAGGAACTGAATCCCACATGCACCAAGGATGACAAAAAGGAGCTGATGTTGGTGCTGGAGCAGCCTGGCTTCACACTCCATATCCCAGACTCACAGGGATGGGAAAAAATCATGAAAATCATCATTTGAGGATGGGGCCATGGCAGCACAGACCCTTTCTCCAGATTGTTCCAGCTTCAGCACAACCTGGGGAGCTTTGCACCCTGTTTTTGCCAGCAGAACCCCAGTGCAGGGGACAATGATGCCTTTGCAAGATCCAGTTCTGCCGGGAAAGCCTCCAGGATGCTCTGCCAGGTGAGCAGCTCCATCCCTGGCAGCCCCACGGGACAGGTGTGACCAGGGCAGCGCTGTCACCCCTCCTTGTGCAGGAGCCAGGGAACAGCAGAGGGGTGGTGGCACCTCCTGGAGGCACCTGGAGTTTCCCACGGTGGGCAGGGGCTCTGCAGGAAGGGCTTGCCCTGAAGCCAGCGCTGACCCCGAGCTGGATCTGCGGGCACGGAGCATATTCCCCATTCTGCAGGAAGGATCCAGAGCTCAGGAGTTGGACTCAATGATCCCTCTGGGTCCCTTCCAACTCGGGATATTCTGTGATGCTCAAATCTCCCCTGCTCCTCCTGCCGGGATTAACCCCCAAGGGAAAAGCACCTGCTGCAGGTGCCGGTTTTGTTTCCCACCTGGAGCGGTGGGATGGAGTGGGCTGAAGGCAGGGAAGAGCCACCTCCAAACGCACCAGTGGCTCCTTTATCTCCCCCAGGGTGGGGTTTTTCCCCTCCCATTATTCCTCTTTGGAGAGGAATTCCTGCTCTACAATTACCTTTCCCGGAGGAACAAAGCCAGGCTCCCGAGCCCAGCGCTTTCCAGCCGGGAAGAAAGCGGCTCCTCGGAGCCTTCCCGGGTGTTAATAAAAGCATTCGGCATTTTGTTAAGTTGTGGCAATTTTTAAAGAGGATTTTCTGCCTCGGGAGCCGCAGGTTTGTTGTGAGGTTTTTTGTGTGGCTCTTCCCTCCCTTCCTCCCATCCTTAAAAAGAAGGAGAAAAGCCAAAAGCAAGTGGATTTGTCATAACACCTCTTTGGAGCAGGGAACAACACGACTTAAATCCTTTCTTGCTTCTGAGCCAGTCCAAGGCTGAGACTCAGCTGACACAACCCCCTGACAGCTCTGGCAACCTTAGCATTGCAAAGGGAGATGGGGAAAAAACATCCACAATTCGATAAAGCTCCTGAATGTTTTCTCCCAAGCAAAACTCAGAGCAGGATTTGCAGCAGGAGAAGGAGGTTCTTTTCTGGGAGTTTCTGCTGGGAAGCAGCTCATCCATTCGGAGCAGATAAATGTTCCTGCAAACACTGACCTCCCCTGAAACAAGACACTGGAAATAAATCACTTCCACTGGCTCAAGGTATCGCAAATGCCAGGAGATATTTACGTCACTGAAAATACACAGAATTACAGATAAATCCAGACCCTCCAAGCAAAACCAGAATCCATCAGTGTTTTTCCCACAGCTAAAGGAAAAGTAGCTCAGGTGCTGCAGGTGGAGCCAGGAAATATTGGGGAAGGAGGATATGGAGAATATTCCTCTGCATGGAAGAGAAATATTCCATTCTCCAGGAAGGCGATGGGGCTTTGGAGAAACCGTGGAAGGTGCCCCTGCTCCTGGCAGGGCTGGAGCTGGGAGAGTTCTGCTGCAGCGTTGGGGACAGCGCCGCTCCCCTGGCACTGTCACCTCCCACCCTGGGCCAAATGTCAAAGGAGTCTCAGCTAAACTGGTTGTTTATCCCCAACTCCAAACTGAGCCAAAAGGAACCAGGCAGATTCAATTCTCCAATCTTTGAGTGGCACCTACTCCATCCCATCCCAAAGAGGACTCGTGTGGCCCTGAGAGAAACGCGCAGTCAGGCTGGGCTGGGTCCTTGTGGCAGAAACACCCGGGAATATTAAAAAGCAAAATCTCTCTAGAAACAAGAGCTCTGTGCACAGGCCCATGCTCTCAGTGTGGCCCCTCCTGGCCACCTCCCTGCTCCCAGAGCATCCCAGAGCTCCAAAGTTGGGTTCCAAGCACTGCAGATCCTTTGCTTCATTAAAAGGCAAGAAAAGAACGTGGCTGAGATCTGTGTGTGCTCCTGGTGCTGGAGCTCGCCTGGAGCCCCAACCAGCCCTGCATGGAACCCCAGAGCTGGGGCCTGGTGCCACCATGGACACAGTGTCACCACAGACCCAGTGCCACCATGGACCTGGTGCCACCATGGACCCGCTGCCACCACGGACCCCCTGCCACCATGGACTCAGTGCCACCACGGACCCGGTGCCACCACAGACACAGTGCCACCATGGACCCGCTGCCACCACAGACACAGTGCCACCATGGACCCGCTGCCACCATGGACCCGCTGCCACCACAGACACAGTGCCACCACTGACACGGTGCCACACCACTCTGCAGAAAAGGGCACAGGTTCCCTCACCCCCTGCCCACTTTCTGCCTTCCACAGCACCTCCCTCCCCTCCACTTCCCAGCCATTCCACCAGCTGCAAGGTCGCTCCAGAGATTCCCACCAGCCCCCAGCACCACTCCCATCCCTTCCCACCAGCCAGAGCCTTCCTGCCAGCATCCCACCCACCTCCAAAGCTGTGTCCCCGTCACACCATCCACCCCACCTGGCACCAGCCCAACCCTCACCTGTGCGCGCCGGTGTCCGCCGGGGGCTGCGGCTGAGCCTCAGGGCGCTGCCTCTCGCTGAGGCTCCACGGCGAGGAATGAGGGAACATCTGAGCACGGCCCGAGTGCGTCGGCGCTGGCAGGAGCCCGGAATGTCCAGCTGACATTCCAGTGGGGCTGTGCCAAGGAGAACCACGCTGGATGGGACAGGGACACGGCCGCATGTGAGGGCCGGGAACAGAGCGAGAGGTGCCGGGTGTGTTCCGGCTGTCTTGGGAAATCAGCTCTCCTGGAAAACAACTGCGGATTTGTCCAGCTTTGAACTCCCCCTCAGCTCGGCCCCCACCGGTTTTGTCACCTCCCTGCAGAGTGGGCTGGCACCGGGAGAGGGATGGAGATTCCCAGAGCTCCCAAAACAGCTCGGAGAGATGCAGGAGGAGAGGCACAGGGTGGTGAAAGCAGCTGGGGGACACCAGATCCCCTTTGTGGTGAAGAGAAGCTGTGAGCAAAGCAGGGGAAGGCCGAGGTTTGCCCAAAGCTGGGCAGGGGATGAGTGGATCTGGAGCTCCGGCCTT
This sequence comes from Pseudopodoces humilis, assembly GCF_049639895.1. Taxonomy (NCBI): domain Eukaryota; kingdom Metazoa; phylum Chordata; class Aves; order Passeriformes; family Paridae; genus Pseudopodoces; species Pseudopodoces humilis. The sequence continues at coordinate 3,569,508 of NC_142225.1, read as the reverse complement.
GCCAGCGGGAAAAGAGCCACGTCAGAGCTCGGGAGCTGTGTGGGGAATGGAAAAGTCCCAGGGAGCTTCTGCCAGGGCCACACTGTCCCCTGCAGCCACTCAAGGACAGTGTGTGCCCCCCAGGCCTTACTATCCTGTCCAGCATGTGCCAATGGTTCCTGCCAGCCCCCTGAACCCCCAAAAAATGGGATCCATGTGTTTTTTAGGGAATCACAAGGAACAAGGACAAGGAGGGGACGATGCCCGTTCTCACCCCCAGTCCCCCGCAGGAATTTGAGGACTTCAGCCAAAGCGTGCCCAGGCCTGGAGCCCACCAGGAATGCCATGGGGGAAATGCCAGGGAAGAAAACCTCACAACTGGGATAAGGATTGATGGATGTGGAAATTCCCACTAACTGGAGCGGAGAAACCAGGCTCAGGGTGAGCCAAGGGATCAAACTGATGGTGGGGGCAGAGGCTGAGATTAAAGAAAAGGATGAAAGGAAGACCCAGATTCCCAAGGCCTGGCTTCATGCTGGAATCTGAGCTCAGGAAAGCACTTTTTTTATTTGGTGGTTTTTTTGTTTTTTTTTTTGGTTTGAGAGTTTGGTTTTTTTTATAAGGTTGGTTTCTGAAGGAGAAAAAGCTTACCTGAGCACTCTGCACAGCCAGACATGGGGTTTTTGCTTCCCTCCTCTCCTGTCCCCCGAGTCCAGCTGAGTTTCCTCCTCCTCCTCCTCCTTCTTCTGCAGGGCAGGCGGGGCAGGGCAGGGCTCCAGAGCAGCTCCTCTCCCTGTGCCCAGCAGGTCCCGACATCCCTGCACTTGTTCTGTCCCTCACCCACTGCAGCCCCCAGCTCCAAAAGCCCCCAGAGAGCAGCCAGGCCAGGCTGCCAACCCTAAACGTGCCAGGCTTTAAATCCAGCCATCCCAGAGCTGGTAGGAAGGGGCCAGGCCCATGCTGGGGGTCACTGGGGCTCAGTGAGAGGCAGGACTGAGCATCCAGGTGGGCACTGGGGAGTCCACCTGGCAGTGCTCAGCTGGCAGTGCCCCCGTTTCCCCTGGCAGGGCCTGTCCCGCGGGCTGTCTCCCGTGTTCCATGGCCGGGAATGCCGCTTGGAGCCGTGTCCCGGCAGTCAGGCACAGGGAGGATTCCCGGGAGCACCGCGGGGTGGGCAGCAGCACAGGTAACCACGGAGCCTCTGCTAACGAGTGGAGCACTCCGCAGAGAGAGAACATTGCCTCGGATTGAAGCTGTGCTAATTAAGAACTAATTAGGGGCCTAGCGATGTTCCCACCTTGGCCACCCCCGCTCCAAAGCTGTCCCAGTGCGGCTCGGGCTGGGGACACTGGCGGTGCTGGGAGCCTTGGGGGAGCCAGGGCTGCCCCGAGTGACCTCAGCACACCGGGACTCATCCCGATATTCCCTATGCAGGAATTCTCCTCCCTCTCAGGGACATCACTGCGGGTTCCGGTGTCCTCCTGCCCCTCAGGAGCACACTCCAAGGAGCTGCTGCTGTGCCAGGAGCTGGGATGGGGAATGTGGGGGTCACAGAGTCCACACCCCACCCGGGGCGAGATGAGCTCAGAGCCCATGCTTTCCATGACCCACTGGGCTCTCCTTGCTTTGGAGAGGCTGTTCAGACCCCCGTGGGCTTTGCATCAGATCCCACAGAAGTGTTCCTACAAAAGCAGGTGCTGCTGGACAGGCCTGGCCTCGTGTGGGAGCCTGGGAGGTGGGGACAGGGCTCCACAAACCCCTCCTGCAACACCTACCGTTCCTTAAAGCTGGGTGGAACCCCGATAAATTCCGGATTGATGGGGATGGATGGATGGATGGATGGATGGATGGATGGATGGATGGATGGATGGATGGATGGGGCTGTGCTGGAGGGAGGCAGCTCCGGGCAGGACTCATTCTCTGGCTGGATCTTTCCAGGAGAACTGGCTCTGTGCCCTGACTCCATGCCTGTCAATAAGGTGCAGCATCAGCTGTCGTGTCAGCAGCAGGAAAAACATCCCGTGGGAAGGGCTTTAAATGGAAGCAGGAAAGGAAAAGATAGAGAGTTGGTTTCGTTTCAGAGCCCTCGTTGGGCCACGTTTGCCTCCCTGACAGGGAGGGGATGCAACAGCTCCATTGGAGAAGTTATTTATAGAAATGTGGTTAATTATAGAAATTTACTTTGCAAGAAAGTGGGAAAGGGCCCTCAGCAGCTCTGGTTGGCAGTGGGGGCTGGGAAGGGAGCACAGTGGGAGGGCAGAACCTGCTTTTCCCAGGAAAACTGCTGGCACTGCCAGAATTCCCAGTCCAGTCTGGCATGGAATGGAATGGGGCTGCTCTGCCCCAGAGAGATGGAACAGGGGACACAGTGGGGGTGACAGTCACAGCCACCATCAGACAGCAACACCCCCTGGCACATGGAACGGTTCCAAACAGCACCATTTCCTAACCTGGAATGGATTCCAGCTGTAACTTAGCAACCTCACCTGGGTAAAAGCATCCCACAAGGAATGTGGGGCCTTGCACTGATTCCCTCCCCTTTGTTCCCAAACCTCAGCAACAGCTGCAGCCAGAGAGGAGGTAGCTCCTGCTGGCCACAGAGCCACTCCCTGTGCCACTGGAAATCCCCTTTGTCACCCAGAGCCACGGGATGAGATTAATTCATCGTGAGTCACCCCTTTCCACAGAAGTCCCACAAGTGGGGAACCGCTCCTGCCACACCCCACAACTTGGGAGAAGCTGGAACTTGACCTGATCCAAGCAAGAGCACTTGGGACAGTCTGTGATGTCTGAGCACAAATAAAAGTACTAAATTATTTGTAATAAATTTATTTTTGATATTGATTTCTTACAGAGCTAAATGGAACATAGAAACAGCACCAAGCCATTGAAGTCTGTTCTACAAAACCAGGTTTAATACAAAAGGATGACAGCAATGCCTGACTCTGCACTTCTGGACGGTTAAAAAAGCTCACCCAAACCCCACCAAGAGTTTAAAAAGGTTTAAGAACAGAGGCACCGGTGTTTTGAGAGAATTTCTCTGGCAGCAGTGATGATCTTGATACATTTTGGAAGAATCAAGGTTGCCTTTATTCCCTATTTATTACAGTGCAAGGGGCTGGTCCTTGCCTCAAAGAGCTGTTGAGTCTCCTGCCCAAACACCCACACCCAAAAGTTTGGGGTCAGAGCCACTTTCATGCAGGATATTCCCCATTTAATGGGAAAGATCTCCTGGTTTTGCTCCTGGAGAGCTCTGCTCCAGCCATACGGAGTCTCTGTGGGCCCCAGCAGCACGAGGGGTACCAGTGGAACGCCCCACGTGGGGAGAGCTGCAGACTCTGCCAGGCACAAGGAACACACCTGGAGTGGCATCACCTGCCCAGGGCTGTGCCCTCAGCCAGCCCAGAGCCTGGGGCAGGAGCAATCTGAGCATCCAGCCCCAGGATGTCCTCAAGGAGAGCAACATCCAGGGGCTACAGGGCTCAAATCACTGCTGGCTTCGCTCTGCAACTTCTGCCCAAGGCCAGCAAAGGATTTGAGTCCTGCAGCCTCAGGAGCTGCTGCAGAGCCCTGGGAAGAGCAGAGCAGCAGCTCCTCTGCTGAGCCTGAACTGCCACACACTGGTGTCATTTCCTGGGAAACAAACGTTCCTTCACTGGACAGAAACAGAAGCTGAAGTGATTACAGACACGAGATACGATGCAGCAGGACTGGGACAGAGCCAGGCTGCTCCTGGGACCCACAGGGGGCTGCAGGAACAGCGACAGTCCCCGAGCTGGCACATCCCTGCTCCAACACGAACACAGACACTGCAGTTGCCCAGCTCAAACATGAACACTGAGCCCTCAGAGCCCTCCCAAAGCTGCTCTGTAACAGCCACTGGGCAGTCCTGGGCTGCAGCCACAGGAAAGCACCTCTAAAAGCTTCCTATATCCTTTATTTCCCACCCAAATCCCCGCCCCAAGCCCCCAAAAAGTAATAAAAGCACACAGACTGCAGACTTAAAAGTGTAACAGGGTCACAAACTCTCCTCCACCACCCCCAGCCCAGTCCAAACCACCAAGGCACGTCAGGCTCCCCTCTCTCTCCAGGCCCACCTTCCCCCTCCTCCCCCAGTTTTGGATGGATGAAGCCAACACAAAACATTCTCCTTGCTGGGAAGCAGCAAGTGCTTCCTCACTGTCTTTGCACTGATAAAAACAAACGCAAACAAAGACACGCCTGCACTGCCACCCAAATGTTTCCATGGGAAATGGTATCTTTCAGCACATTCCTTGATGGACTCTGCCACCAGTTGGCCTTTGCAGAACTGAGGTCAGATTTTGCACCCCCAGGCTCTGGCAGAGCACCCCAGCCCTCGAGAGGGCTGTGCAGTTTATTCTTTGTATTCTTTGTGTATTCTTTGCTTGCCACGGGAGCCAGGTCTCTGTGGAAGGCTCACTTTGGTGCAATTCCAGCTTCCCACCAGCTCAAGCCCTTCTTCTTTCCAAGCCAATATTGCCCTGAACGTGTGTGTTTGGAGAATTTCAGCAGTGAGAGCAAACAGAGCCGTGCAACCCCCAACCCTGGGGCCAGGCCCTGCTCCTCCCCCAGCAGCGAGGGGCCTGAGCCCTGCACAGGGTCCATGTCCCCACCCAGATCCACGGCTGCTCCTCCTGCTGCCTCAGTGCTCCGAGTCTGACAGGTACGAGGGCTGAGTCCATCTCCACACCAGCATGTCCTCCCCTGCCACCCTGTGGGATTCTGTCTGGATCCGGGACTCGTTGGAGGCCAGGAAATCCACGGCTCTCTCCCACACCCGCTTCATCTTTTTTCTGTGAGGAACAGCAAGAAAATAAATGAGAATCCCAAGCTGGTTGTGCTTCCCTGCCTACAGCAACTGTGCCTGTGGATCTGGCTGCCTCCTGTTCCCTGTGCAGGCAGAAAGGGGCATCAAACAAACCCTGGGTTAGAGATTTCACACCAGGGCACGGCCACACAAATCCTGCCTGGGGGGAAGATAAGAGGTTCTGTCAGTGCCCTGAATTTCTGCCTCAATTTGTGCTGCAAAAGGACTCAATGAGCAAATCGCCCTCCCCCATCCTGCACACAGAGATCTCAGCCAGGGGGGTGAGATGTTCACCTTCATGTTCACCCCAGCTTTGGATCCAGCAGTTCTGAGCATCTCACACCCAGGGATGGCTCAAACAGCTGCAGTCATCCCTTGTAGGAAAAGGAATCCTGTGTCTGACACAGAGGGAGGATGTTTCACAGGAGGACAAAGCAGCTCCATCTAACCAAAACACAAGAAATAACCCTGCAAAGCAGCAGGATCCATCCTTGCAGCCCTTCAGCCCCACCACCCACAGAGCAATGACCTCAACCATAAGTCCTGTCTGAGAAAGCCCCAAGCCCGAGAAAGCACAAACCCAACCTGAGAAAGCCCCAAACCTGAGAAAGCACAAACCCAACCTGAGAAAGCCCCAAACCTGAGAAAGCACAAACCCAACCTGAGAAAGCCCCAAACCTGAGAAAGCACAAACCCAACCTGAGAAAGGCCCAAACCCAACCCAAGAAAGCTCCAAACACAACCTCAAACAAACAAACAAAACCCAAATCAAATCATCTCACTCCAGCTCCTATCCCAGCTGCACAACTCAAACTGGCCCCTTTCCAGGCCCACAATCACTGCAGAAGAGCCCCTCTTGGGAACTGCTCTGGTCTGGAGAGCCAAGTAGGATGGCTGGGAAAGGGGACAGCACCAGACACCGAGCAGATGAAGCAGAGGACACCTGATGCTGCAGGTCCAAGCAAACCAGACCCAGGTACTGCTGGACAGAACAAGGACAACTACCCGTGGCACTGCACCAAGTAGCAGCCCCAGGGCTGGCACACTGATCTGCGCCAGGTGCAGGCACAGCCTGAGCTGTGTCCAAGCCTTTCCCAGCCCAAAGGCTCCAGCCTCGTCCTGCAGAGCAGCTCCAGGGATGCATTTTGGAGCTGTCCTGAATCCCATCCTGCTGCTTCCAGCCCTCCTCAGTGCCCAGAGCCAGCTCACCTGCTCTGAGGAGGGATCAGGCTATCCCGGACGTGGAAGATGCCAACGTAGGGGTAACGCTCCAAATTCCGCTCCCATTCCTTGTAGTGGTCCTGGACAACAGCTGGAGGACAGGAGGACACAGCAGTGAGGGCTCAACCCTGCAGGGAGCAGAGCAGGGCTCCCTGTGCTCCCACAGCTCCTACCTATGATCTTCTTCACCATTTCATACATGGCTTGTTCCTCCTCCTCCATCTTCCGCCAGCGATACCGGAGGTAGAGCAGGATCCCCCAAAGGGTTATCAGACCTAGGAGAATAAAAAAAAAGGGAATGCAGGAACTGACAGCTGTGTCCTTGCTGGATGCAGTTTTAGTTCTGACACTGTGACCAAGGCCTGCTTGGAACTGACTCCCAGTGATTGCTTTTGTTCCCCAGAGCAGCTGCACCCCAAAAGCCCTCAGAGCAGCCCCCCCTTGCAGCACAGGGCACCTGTGGATGTGGGATGAGGTGGTGGGAAAGCCTCAGCACAGAGATGCCCTCACAAAAGAAACCTCAGCACAACCACAGGACTTCAGTTCTGCAAATCCCAGAGGAGGCTTTGCCAGAGAGGCCTCCCCAACAAGAATCACTCTGGAAAACTGTCAGGTTTCACTGCTCCGTGGAGAGCTGCTGGATAGGGAAGTAAAGCCTGGGGCTCCAGTGGCAGCCCAAAATGCAGGAGATGTGTATGAAAGGTTTAGGACTGACAATGCCCCCAGTGTCTGCAATAAACAGAACTGTCCCTTGTCACCCCCTCCCTGTCAGGCTGGATTAGAAACTCCTGTAGTCACACGGCTCTCGTTATCACCTCGCTGGGTAAAACCCCTGTCTCAGCTGAGGCGTGACAGACTATTCCAATAAAACCTCCAACCCTGAAATGCTACAAGTCATTATTAAAGAGGCTGGAGGACCTGAGAGCTTAGAGCAAGAAAAAAAGAAAAACTGACTCCTTAAGGTAAGTTAACACACTTACTCTGCAGCCCAAAATAATGGGCACTTGAGGAATACCCAGAGAGCTCATCAGCTGCCTGATTTAAAGCAACTTTTAAGCACTCACAGCACAAGAGGAGGGCTGTGGGTATCCTGTGCTGCCAGAACAAAGGTTAATTAGACATTAACTCATCAGCAGATTTATTTCACCTCTGCTAGGCATTTCCGATGGCTGAGGAATGTGTGATCACAAGGCTTCATCCCTGCAGCTGAGCCCCAAGAGCCACTTACTCCAGAAGAAGAGGAAGAGGTTCCTGATGGCCGTGACCACGGCCCGGCGGAAGCGGCAGCCCAGCCCCATCTGGGGGTGGGCAGATTCCAGGCAGAACACTTCCTCCACGCTGGAAACCGGCTCTGACAGGTCCCTGCCTTTCAACCTGATGGAAAGAGGCAGAAAATCTCAGTGAACAGAGCAGGCTGTAACTGCAGTCTTTAATCAAGGGCGGGAGAACAACCAGACTGCGGATGCAGCAGCTCGCAGGAAATGCCCCCACACCCAGGCAGAGCCTCCTGCCAGAACATTTGGGGACTGGCTGATTGGCCAGGAATGGATGTGGCTTCAGGAAGGCAGTGGGGCCGCAGCTCCCACTGGCACATCGAGTGTCCCTGCACTGCCTCTCTGACAGCTCGGAGCAGCCCCTCTCAGCGTGCACAAGATTAAAGTTGGAATTGGATTCCCACCTCCCAGCACGGAGATGGAAACGTTCCCTGAGTCAGAGTCACTGCTCAGCCCTGGCAGTGGGAGCTGGGGGACCCAGGCTGGGAGCAGGAGCAGCTCAAAGAGTGACAGAGCACCAGCACAGAGCCCTGCAGAGCCTCAGCCTCCCCTGCAGCACTGCTGCTCCCAAGCCCAGGCTCACTCCACACTGAGCCATTCCCAGAGAGAGCTCACAGGCACCAAGGGGTCCAAGGGACAGCCTGCAGATCCAGGGGAGCTGGACCAAAGGAGATTGTGTTTTTTAAGCTCCTAATTATGAACAGACCATTAGACAAAGAGGTTTGCTCAATTTACAGGTGCTCAGCTCACAAACTGCAGCGAGCTCGGCCTGGTTCTGGGTTCTGCAGGAGCTGCACACACATGGTTGTGTCCCACCCCCCATCTTATTTACAACCCAAATTCCATGGAAGTATTTAAAACATGCAGTAGAATCACCCAGTGCAAAGCTCATTTCCAGTCCTGCCTCTCAGACTAACAACTAAAAAATAATCTCATGTAGCTAGAAATGCCAGGGGCAGGGTTTTGGGGATGCTGCCACACTGGCTCCGGGGAAGCAGAGCTGTTTGGGGACCAGCCAGCAGAGCTGCTAATTAACAAAATAAAAAGTGGGAGGATATTGTATCCCATGGCTTCTGACTGGAAATGTGCTGGAGTATAAAAATACAAAATTTGAAAACTGTGCATCCCAGCCCACCTACAAATCCAGCCCTGCCCCTAAGGAAGCCATGCCCCATCCTGGGCATTTGCACACCCCAGGAATCAAAGCAGCAGATGCTGTCTGATCTGTGGATCACAGCACCAGCTGCAGGAATATTTAAGAGCAAATGGAGCAGTGGGAATTCCAACAAGCCTTGCCCACCAACCCCAGCACCACGACTGCTGCAATTCACTTAATCAGAGACACATTTAGCAACGTGAAAATGCAAACAACTGTTAAGGCTTTAGAGTTAGAGCAGACTGGAGGCAGCCCACGCCTCCCAGAGGAAGGTGATGATGGCTGCTGACTCTGGATAACATTCTTTCTGTAGGTTATGGATAGGATATTGTGTTTTTTTCCCTGAAAACTGAGTACTGCTGTTCTTTCTGATGGATGGAGCCTGTTGTCTGAGAAATGCCCCCTCAGTAACCCCCCAGCACCCACAGTCAGTCAGGCCATCCTTTCAGGAGGAATTTCACCATGGAAAGGGTGGTTAGGCACTGGCAGGGGCTGCCCAGGGATGTGGTGGAATTCCCATCTCTGGAATGTTCACTTGGATGTGACACTGAGTGCTCTGGTGGGGTTGTCCAGGCGGGGATCAGTCACAGGTTGGTGATCCCAGAAGGATTTTCCAGCCTCAGTAATTCTGAGATTCTGGCAGGTGCTCTGCCAGAGACACAACTGACACTGAAGGTATCATTCAACATCCCTTTCCCTCTGCTGCTCCTCAGGACTTGCTCCAGAGGATCCCAAAGCATGGGTGACACCACCCACTGCACAGAGAGCTTTGCTGGCCAAAGAACCCTCTGGTCCAAGGATGCAGCTCCACAAATGCACAGATGTTCTGGAGAGAGCTTATTCTAGGAAAAGTGGGTAAGTTAAGGAAGAGCTGTAGGCACAGGACAGTGGGCAGGACACCAGGACCACTCCACAGGAGGCACAACACTACCACTGATGGCCACAAGCAGCCCTGGCCTCCAACTTCCATCCCACCTGCGACACATCCCTGGACACATCCCTGTGTCCCACAGCCTGGGCTGGGAACTGTCTCCTGGAGGGAGCTCAGCTCCTATCCTGCTGCAGGGCTGTATTTTCCTTTGGAAGTTTGCCCAGCAAGCTCTGCCACAGCCAATCCCAGCCTATCTGCTAAAGCCTAACGAGCTCTGGGAGCTGAAGGGCACCACTGACCCTGTCAAATTCCACCCCAGCCAACACTCAGATCCCCAACTTTGACACAGTGGGCTCCTACCCACCCAATTCCCAGATCCCTGCTGCTGCTCAGTATCAGCAGATCCCTAACTTTGACACAGAGGGTTTCTGCTCACCAAGTTCCCAAATCCCTCTTGCTGCTCAGTATCAGCAGATCCCTAACTTTGACACAGAGGGTTTCTGCTCACCAAATTCCCAAATCCTTGTTGCTGTTCAGTATCCAGTGCAGGGCAGCTTCAAACTTCTGTGAGGAACTGCCAGTTACATTCTGTGCAAAGGAAGCCATAAGAAGATTAGTCCTCCATTCATTTAAAATACTGACCAACATGATTTCATTACAGCAGTGGGAGAATTCATTCCACAGGGGCTGTCCCCTGGTGAATTCTTATCGGGATTCTGCAAACTGGAGGGAGGAGAACTAAGCCTGAAGGTCTGCCTGGCCTAAAGTCTTCTGACTGGGGAGATGATGCATGAAGCACTTTGTGAAATAACACCATCCCAGACTGTTAGGGCTAACCACTAAATACAACATAATCTTACTGACAGGTTACCAGGAAAGAAATGGAATGCTGGATCAGAGCAGTCTGTCTCCTGACACTCTGCAGTAGAGAAAAATCCTTCTGCCCAGCCCTCAATCCAGGGAAATTTCTGGTTTCACAAGACTGATGGCTCCAGTGAAAAAACAAACTATTAAGATTTACAGGGGGGTGAATCACAGATGGAGGAGAAAATGATTTTCAAAAGAACTGCTGAGAACAGGACTGGCCAAAGGGGAAGTGAGAGATATAGGAGAGAATCAAAGCAGGATGAGGAAGCAAAATAGATGGTGAATTGTTTTAGTGTCTATTATTTATTGCTTTATAAGAGACTAAGCACTGGGTTATAACAAAGCTGCTCAGAGCCCACTCACCAGCACGTGATCCTTCACCTCACTAACCCAAATGCATTTGCTTTTTAAGTTCTCAGGGTTTCCACATTCAAAATTACCTGGTAAAAGAAAAGTCAAATAATAAAATTATGTTTGTAAAAACCCCTTGAACAGCTTAGAACCAGGCTCTGAACGTACACCAAGAAATGCTCGCCTTTCCAATCCACCCCAGCCCTGAGCAAAATGATTCCAGGGTGAGATTTATATTGCAGGCAGATCAGATTATGACTATTAATAAAATCTCAGCCACTGCACGAAGGTTGGATAAGGGCAATCAAACCTCTCACTTCAGAGCTGCCGCTGGATAAGGGCAATCAAAGCTGACACTTCAGAGCTGCTGAACACACACTGAGGGGGGAAAAGTATTGCTCCTGCCCCTTGCAGAGCACAGAACCACAGCTGCCACCAGGTATCAGGTGTGGAGCTAATGATCAGTGTTTAAAATGCCTCCAAGGAGCTGAAATCACAGCTCTGCCTCTAACCCAGGCAGAGAAATGCTGGCAAGGTACTAAATCCTCTAAATCTTGCCTCACCAAGTTGACTAAACAAATGTGCTAAGTAAATCTGGTGGAAATCTGAAGTGAGATTTGAAAAGATTTAGGAATTCTGTGCGGCTTCAGTATCCAAAGGCTTCAGCCTTGAGGCCTGAAATGCAGAAAATGGAACTGAAACCTTTTTACTGATTACCACTGCTGTGAATCTTGCTGAACAGGTCCCTGCTCATGCAGTGGATTTCTAGCAGCCTACTCCATCCCAAAATACCGTTGATGGGCTGGATTTACCCCTGCAGTAGGGACTGTGCTGGGTCAGCTCCTCATGTCAGAGAGCCTGTCCCACTCTGGTGAGGAAAAGGAGAGGCACTCACACATCTGCCACCACATTTCAGCAGAAATGATAATTTCTTAGGTCACTTCATGTGTAAGAACATATCAGTTTACACTCCTGGTTCTATCTTGAAGACAATTTCAAGCTGTTGTTAGAAAAGAATAACAAAGCCAACCAATCCTACCTGAAAATCCCAACACTTCAAGTACAAACAAGGCCCACTCACCCAGGCAGTGTGACAGGAGTGCATTAGCCAAGCAACACTCAGAATAAAAATAAATCCACCTTTCCCTGCCTGCCTCAGAACTCCTCAAAGGGAACTGCCGGTTCCATGAACCCCTCCAGAGTGGGACAGAAGCGAGCTGGAGCTGGGAGAGGCAGCTCCTGCAGGCTCAGCAGGGGTGGGGATGCGCTGGCACTCACCTGCCTGCACAGACAGGTAATTGTAGAGCTCGTGCAGCACGGCCATGGTCACATCCTTGTGCTTGGCCTGACAGAACTGCAGGGCACAGACAGGGACACACATCAACAGTGGCATGGGGACAGCAGGAGTGCAGCTCCAAACACCAGACAGAACTATATCTTTAGTCTGGCTCAGTCCTCCACCACCAGCTCCAAACAGATCTCCTGAATGAGGAACATTCCAGGCACAAGTGACCCCGAGCATCTCCTAGAAGTCCCTCCCCAGAGGAATCAGGTGAGTTTTAAGGTCCCTTCCAGCCAAAACCAGTCTGGGATTCTGGGATTCTATAAAGTGCCACCAACCCTCAGCCCAGCCTGCAGCACCAGCCTCGGACCCACCACAGATGGAAGCATCACCTCCAGAACTTTCCAGTACACAGAACTCAGAATCCAACACAAAACCTTCTTCCTCCTAATCATAGAATGTTTGGTTTGGAAGGGACCTTTAAAGCTCACCCAGTTCCACCCCTGACATCTTCCACTATCCCAGATTTCTCCAAACTCTGTCCAACCTGGCCTTGGGCACTTCCAGGGATGGGGCAGCCACAGCTTCTCTGGGAATTCCATCCCAGCCCCTCCTCACCCGGAAGGATTTATTCCCAATATCCCATCCAAACCAGCCCATGGAATCCTGGAATGGTTTGGGTTGGAAGGGATCAACCCATCCCACGGGCACTTTCCACTATCCCAGGCTGCCATTTTATCCATTATCCAACCCAGCCTCAGGCACTTCCAGGGATGGGGCAGCCCCAGCTTTTCCAAAAATCCATCCTGACAGAGGGAGCAGGGCTGTGCAGGCACTCCACAGGGAATTAGCTGGATTAAATCTTGTACTGCTAAAGCTGAAAACAGCTTTATTGCAAACCAATACCACTGCTGGTACAACTGTTAAAAAGAAATTGATTCACATAATTGGGAATTTAAATTTTTATCTTTCAGAGTCTCATACACACTCCTAACTTAATCTGGCCCATTAATTCCAACTCATCAAGTCTCAATTTTTCTGTAAAACGATAGAACTAATCATTCTACAGGGATACTGCTATGGATGGAATACAATACCTGGAATAATCACTGTTCTGTGAGAGCTCACAAGAGTGAGGATAAATAAATAAATGCTTACCTCATCCGTGCTTTTGTCACAATCCACAGGCAAGAGATTAACTAGGAGAGAGAAGAGGGTGAGTTAGGTGGCTGCAAATTAAGAGCTTTGATCAAGAAAATAATTATCTTTTTAAAAGCAGGCTCAACTTAAAGCCAGGTTCTGCTATTGTTCATCTCCCCCTGGCAGCACCTGGAGGTGCAAACAGCCCCTTCAGGAGCTGCTTTGGAAGCAGCCCCGAGGAAAAACACTGCAGGGATGGAGCTGATGAATGTGTTCAGCTAGGGAGTGAAAACTGGGGCTGGATGTTTCAACAGTTCCTGTTTGAGGAGAAGCTTCACGCTGATCTTCACACTCCAGTGCTGCCTCTTACTGCCCACCAGGGTCACCTGAAATATCCCAGCACAGCCAAGGAGGGAAATGAACCCTCCTGGAGGGCTGACTGCAGCTCTGGGCTCTGCAGGGCCTGAGCAGCTCCTGGCACCTGCAGCATGTCCAGCACCCTGCACTGCCCCAGGGCTGGCACAATTCGAACCTGGGCAATGTTCCTGCCTCCAGAACTCCTGTGTCAGCTGAAACAGGACAATCCAGTGACAATGAGCAGTTTTATCCTGGCTTTGGGAATGCAGCAGCTTTCCCAGCCCACACCAAGGGCACGGTGTGCCCAGGCTCAGAACCAGCACCTTCCCAAAACAGCCTCCAAACCCTTCATTGTTCAGCTCAAAGCCTGAAATATCCCCTATTTCCAACTGTTCCAGCTGGGGAACTCAGCTTTAAAAAACAGCTGCTGGGGAAACCCCTTTCCATTTCTCATGGAAGAGAGAGACACACTGCCACACCTGAAGTGCTGAATTGATCTGCTGCACTTCCTCCTTGAACAGAATAAAGGCTGGGAAGGGCTGTGCTGGCAGAGGAACATCAAAAACATACCCCAGGTACTACACAGACATCATGTCACACCATAAAATCCATCCTTGGCCCAGCAGACATCCATAAAATCCATCCTTGGCCCAGCAGGAATGGCACTCCACATAAACCACATGATTCTGAAGGACTGAAGGCCAAACTCGTTTGGAAAAAGCAAACTTTTGATTTGCTTCCCATGACTAACAAGGTTTCCCATTGGAAAGGGGAGATGGGAAGAGGGACAGAAACAGACATGTCAGGTTATGGCAGTGAGGATGATAAATGTGATGGGAATTGAAGCAATAAAGGGAAAGCAGGAAGACAGGTGAGGAATAAAGTTTAAATGAGAATTAAACCAGTGCACGTACAGCTCTCCTCGCTCCCGTCCAGCCAGCCTGACCCAACCATCTTCACCACGAGGATCCCCAGAAAAATCAGGAGCAGCACCAAGGTGGCGAGGCAGAGGAACTGGGACAGGTAATACTCCAGGCCCTTCCCCTTCCCCTCCGGCTGCTGCCTCGGCGCTGAGCGCAGGAGGGCCGTGCGTGGGGTCACTCCATGCCCCCCATCGCCAACTGCCCGCCACGGGAAGCGCCGGATCAGCCCCCCAGCCCGGCTGCCCGCATCCCGCTCTGCCTCCTTCCCAACGCTGGAAGCCAGGTCCTCCTTCCCTCTCCTGAATAGGCTGCTGAACCTCCCGGGGGCCGCTGAGGAGACCCACTGGGTGCTGGGGGTCACTTCGCTCTCCCGTCTCCACCACATGTTGGAGGAGAGCCCCCTCCTCTCCCCCGCCGTGTCCCAGGCAGCTCGGGAGCTCTGTGCCCTGATTCCCCCTCCTGATGTCCCCCAGTGGCTCCTGGACTCCTCCTCGCTGGGAAGGGGTTTGGAGCCTGCTGAGGAGGCCCAGTAGGGCGTGGAGCTCAGTCCCCCAACACCATCCAACCCCGAGCCAGCCCGGCTGCCGAGCCCCCCGCTCCTCTCTGCTGAGGGGCTCCACTGGGATGCGGAGTTTGACCCCCGAAACCTGTCCAGGGTCGGTCTCAGGCCACTGCTGAGCCCCCCACTCCTCTCTGAGGCGCCCCACTGCAATGAGGAGCCCCGAAACCCATCAAGGGTCGCCCCCAGCCCCTGGCTGAGCCCCCGGCCGTGCTCTGCAACATCTCTGGATGTCTCCCAATGGGACGCAGAGCTCAGCTCCCCGGCCCTGTCCAGCCCAAGGCCCCCGCTCCTCTCTATGGACGTGTCCCACTGCGAGGGGGAACTCAACCCCCCGTGCCCAGCCAGGGATGCCCCCAGCCCACCGCCACCTCTCTCCACAGTCGTCCCCCACTGCTCTGAAGGGCTCAGCCTCCCGAGGCTGTCCCGGGACCGGCTGCCCTCAGCCCTGACGCCTCCGCCCCGGCCCGGCGGGGACCCCCGGGGGTCCCCCCAGGCCTGCCCGCCGCTCTCCCCCAACGTCCCCCAGCGGGACGCGGGCGGCCGCCCCACTTCCTCCTCCTCTTCCTCCTCCTCGTCCTCCTCCTCACTCTCACGGGCGGCCCCGCTGGTGAAGCCGGAGGGCTGCCGCGAGGGCGAGGCCTGCGGCGGCCCTGCGGAGGAGCGGCCCGGGCTGGGCGGCGCAGTGCGGCCGCTGCGCCGGGCCGCTGCCACCTCGGCCCGCAGGCAGCCCAGCTTCTTGATGTAGACCTTGCGGGTGGTGGCGGTGATGGGCCCCGGGCGGTAGCCGAGCGCCAGCAGCTCCTTGCGGAGCTCCGCGTCCGTCAGCTCCGCCATGACCGCGCCAGGCCCCGCCGGAAGCGCCCCGCGGGCGGGAAGCGACGCCGCCATCTTGGGAGGGGCCCCTGGCTCCCCTGGCGCCGCCATGTTGGGAAGGGCACAGGGCGTGTGGGGGAAAGGGCGCGGGGGCGGGCGCCATGTTGAGAAGGTCAAGGGAGGTGGGGACTCCCAGTCCCGCCGTGTCCTGAGGGAGCAGCGACTCACGCTCCTCGCTGCTCCCTCGGGACCGGGGAAAAGGGGGAGAAATGAGGAAGGCAAAAGGCGAAAGCTGCCTCATCTGCGGGACGAGCCGGTCTCGATGATGGGTTGTCCCGCATCGCTGTGTGGGGCCGCTCCTGGAGTGGCTCCTGCCTCACCCCGATGTTCTGACACTTTTAGGGTCATTCTCCCAAAAACGTCCCTTTCCCAGCCCACTTCCATCCCCACATGCGTTTCCATAATTGCTGCCCAGTTGCTGAGCTCTGACAGAACCTCAAGCAGGACCAGGATACAGATCCATGAAATATTTCCTAGGAAGGGGGAGTCCCTCCACACCCCACACCTGAAACAGCAAACCCAAGCGTTGACTTGTAAATTTATTTTGGCACAGCTGTGATGAACAGTAATTGCTTTTTCCTGCCGCCGCCACTAAAGAAAGCGATGAAAGCAGCTGAAATACGGTGGTGTAATGTTGGAATTTAATTAAAGGTAATGGAACAGCGATGCTGAAGGTGCTGAAGGCTGGCTGCATGCCATGGGTTTGGTGATGGATGTGTGACACTGGGGAGGGGGACATTCCCTTGGGAATGGCACCTGTGGGGAGAGGGAGAATTCGGAGGAGCACAAGGCTGAAAGAGCTGAGCTGTGCCTTCCCAACATAAATCACAGAATCCCAGAGTCCATGAGGCTGGAAAATCCCTCCAACACCATGGAGTCCAACCTGTGACTGATCCCCACCTGAGTGCCAAATCCAGTCTTCTTTGGCCACCTCAGGGATGGGGACTCCAAACCTCCCTGAGTAGCCCCTTGCAATGTTAACAACCCTTTCCATGGAGAAACTCCTCCTGATGTCCAACCTGACCCTCCCCTGACACAGCTTGAGGTTATAACCTCTTGTCCTGTCACTAATCCTTCTTTTAGGAGCCCTCTTCCTTAGCAGGTCCCCAAAGCTCACCTCACTTTTTGCAATTTATCCAAGAATGTAGCAACGAGACGCTGAGATTTGTTCGTCAGGTTGGCAACAGCAAATACATCCTCAGCAGAGGCCAAGGAACCCATTTAAAGAGCAAACTCAGCTGTGCTGGGAAGTGTGAACGTGCTAAGCTGAGCCTCCTCTGTGCTCCACTTCCAGCTCATGATGTGGGGAGGGGTCTAATGTAAATAAAAAATTCCAATTGGCTTCTATCACACAGATCCTGTGAGCTCACAGCTCCCACTTTGCAGAAGCTCTGCCTGGACATGCAGATGCATGCTGGCTGAGCTGGTGCAAACTCAGGAATTGCATGAACTCACCTTGTTCTGGAGAAAACAGCAACAAAAGCCCAAACCCATCCTTCCAACTTGTGATTCTGTCCATCAGGGAAATTACCCCTGGCCCAGCAGCCTCATTGCACAGTCTTTGGAGGGGAGGACATGGGATTGGTGTTGGACAAGTGGAGGATGGGGGAAAAGCTGTGATTCCTCCTCAGAAGGAGGCTGGCAGCACCAAAGCTCAGCAGCATCAGGGGCCTATACTTTCTGGAGAGAAATCCTCAACCCCTTTCCCTTCCTGCCCATAGGAGAATCCCCTTTGAACCCCACAGGGAAAGCAGCAGGCATAGACGTGTCAGACCCTCTATCCCCATGGGCAATCTTTGTTCCCATCCCTTGCCCACAGTGCCAATGCTGAATTTGACAGTGGATTTTCTATTTTTGCAACCCCTTCATCATCCTCATGGCTCTGGGAGCACCAAGCGGTGCCGAGGCTACAGATGGGCTAGGCAAAAAGTGTTTCTTGGCTGGTAACAGCCGGAGCTGGCTGTGGGAAGCTGGGACAGCATGGAGGGACAGCCTCCACTTTCCCTGCGAGCCCAGAAGCTGCCTCAGAGCTGCTGGCAGCGGCTCCCATGCCAGAGGAGCAGACGTGCCACGCCGGCTGCTCCAGTTCTGGCAGTCTGGGGACAGGGCTGGTGTGAGCAGAGCCCTGGGAATGGATCCATGCCAGAGCAGGGAATGGCTGCACCCCAAATGCCGCAGCTGAACCCTTGCACCTCTGACTGATGGGCTGCTGAAATCCCACATCCCCACCCACCTCCTTATCCGTGGCTTTTGGGTGACAGCCATGCACATGGCACCAGAGAAGTGTCAGGGCTTTCTTGGGAGCTGGCTGTGCCCATTTGTCACCCTGTCACTCACAGCCATGGCACAGGTGTGACCCAAGAGCCCTCCTGCCTGTCCTGACCTTAGGAAGTCAGAGGTGACTCCATTCCTTTCTCTCCTTTTTCCCTGCCTCTTTTCCCCACCTATTGGCCTGCTCATCCCACCATGGAATTCTTGTTCGGTTTCTGGAGCAGCAGATTCTTCCTGTCTGCCTGCTGGTGTGACCTAGGTGCTGCTGTCTACCAGAGCACCCTCTAGGGCAGGGGGAAAACATATCTGTCCTGAAACATGGAGACCACTTCCTTACCCAGAGCCCTGACAGCCTGGAAGGGGCTGGTTGAGGTCCCTCCATCTCTTCACAGTGAAAATATTTCTGCTTCTCCTGCCCAGGCTCCTGACGGTGGAAGGAATTTACTCCCAGAAGTTGAAGGTGTACTTTGGTGCCTGCTTGGACACATTTGGTACTGCAGGATGGGGCAGGGGTTCCTGTGGTCTCTGTCACAACCAGCCATTACATCCCGAGCTCATTTATAACTGGGACAACTGGGAAGACCTGCTGGCAGAATCCATGGAGGGAGGTCAAAGCTGGTCCTTGCTGATGCAGCTTGCCTGGGTCCAAGAATAAGAGCAGAGTCCTACTAGTGGATCTCCCTCTGGAATTTTCCACAGCATCACCCTGGTGGGAAATGGTCCAGGAAGCAAATCCAAGAGGCTCATGTTCACTTTCTTTCTTTCCATCACTGGAAAACTTTCCTTCTTGGATCTCACAGGGAAGGTGTTAGTCTGGAAAACAATGGGATTGAAGGAGCTGGGAAAAGGGCGCACTGGAGGGACAGCTCTGATCCACAGTGGAGCTGATGGAGGGGGTTTGGGAGCAGTTTGCCCCTTGAGGGGGAATTCTTGTTTTCATGTGGCAAGTTCAAAGCTGGAGTAAAGGTTTGGGTGTCTCTGAAGTAACAAGGCAAGAGGTGTCCTCTGAAGCGAACAAGATTCTGACCTTGCTGCACACTGGTGTAAATGTGGCACAGCTCCTCCTGTGATTCCCATGCCAGCTCTTCCATGGATATCACCCCTCTGCAGATGGAGCTCCTGCAGCCCAGACTGCTCTCACTCCCAGCCTAATGGAATGTGTTACTTCCCATCTCCCTCCCACTCAGAGTCATTACAGAGCTTCCACAGCTCACACTGCCTCAGCAATCCTGGGAGCTTCCTGGAGCTGATCAGTCCCTGGACAAGGAGTGTGCCTTTGGATCAAACATTAGAGCTGTAATCCACTGTACGCTGCCTGTTCCATTATCCACTGGGAGCTTTCTCCTCTCCCGAGGGCTGCTTACGGCAGAGTGCTCCAAGGGGTGTTGTTCCAGCACAAACAGAGCTCTTGGAATGAGCTCAGTGAGAACAGAACTCCTGTTAGGTTGGGAGGATAAAATTGGATTGGAATTGGATATATTCACGTACATACCATTGATCTCATCCATCCATACTTTACATATGTTGGATTTCCTGCTGCCAGCAGAGAGGAGTAGCTCTCAGATAAGCCAAAGGTATGGAAATGGAGAGCAGGATGTTCAAGTGGAATTAGGATTTCACCTCGGGGTGTGTTGGAGAGGCAGGAGAAAGGGCAGAGTGCCGTTCCATCACACTGTGCCTGGCACAGCTGCTCCTCACAGTGCTGGTGGATTTATAGCACCAGGCTGATAGGAGGGTTTTGGGCACAGGGAGGGGCTGCCCATCAGGGCACCTGCACTCTCCAGCGGTGTGGGAATGGGCCAGAGCACCCTCCTGCAGCAGGTAGCTGAGTCAGGGATACCCAGAGAACCCCTCATGTTACCAGTTCAGCCAGGAGATATGGTAAAGGTTTAAAGGTTTGCCTCTGTTTCCCTCATTGCCATAAGGAAGGGCTATGACTTCATACTCCTCAAAGACTGATTCCTCAGGCTTTGCCACACACTTTCACAGAATCCCAGAATCCCTGAGGTTGGAAAAGCCCTTGAGGATCATCGACTCCAGGATGTCCACCTTGTCCCCAGCGCAGAGCACTGAGTGCCACATCCAGGCTTTCCTTGGACACCTCCAGGGGTGGGCACTCCAAACCTCCCTGGGCACTTCCAAGGCCTGAGCACCCTTTCCATGGAGAAATTCCTGCTGATGCCCACTCTGAGCCTCTTCTGGCACAGCTCCCTCTCCTCCTGGCTCTGTTCCATGGGTTAAGGTCCCAAATCCCCCCTGACTGTCCCCTCCTGTCAGGGAGTTGTGCAGAGCTAGAAAACCCCCCTGAGCCTCCTTTTGTCCAGGCTGAGCCCCCTTCTCAGCTCCCTCAGCTCCTCACAGGACTCCCCAGAGCAGTGCTCAGGAAAACAGGGATGTTCTCCAGAACCTGGAGCCTTCCCTCTCTCTTCTTTCCCACACTGGGCACTCCCCATCTGTTTGAGAGGTTGGCAGGACAGAAGACACAAATCCTCCTTTTAATTACGCTGCACATTTATTATCTCACCTCAGATTTTGTTAATCTCTCTTACAGATTTCGTTTACATAAGTGGAGTCTTTCAGCTTGAGCAGCTCCAACGCTTTCTCTTCTGATCCTGCAGATATCAGTCAGCTAAATAGAAAAGAAAGAAAAGCACAAGTGTCCTTAAATCTGGCATTCAGTCTTTCCAGAGCTTTATGTGTTGTTTCCTCCTCCTCAGCTCTCTAACTGAAAGCTCAGAGGCAAACTGGGATCAGCACAGGCAGAACACTCCCACAGGGAGACTGGGACCCCCTTTCCTGGGCTTCAACATCCCAGAAAACGCAAAGGCACAGCCCCATCCCACCATCCCTCAACCTGCAGGTGGGAAGAGCTGCACAACAGCCTGCCCCTGGATATTTGCTGCTGCAATTCCCACACACGATTTCCCAAAGGTAAGGAGGATTTGCAGCAAATTGGAGTGTAATTAAGTGTCAGTGTTAAGCCCCCGTGCAGGCAGCGAGGTGTTCCAAGCTGGCTGCACGTGCTGAGCTGCCTCACAGGTACAGCTGCTGTTATGAGCTCTGCTGGAAATTGTTCCCTGGAGACTGAGGACTTTTTGGGAAGAGGAGGAGCAGGGAAGTGGCAAACAGAGCTGTTGAGAAGGGTTGTGCTGCTGCTGCCAGTCAATATCAGCTCTGGGCACAGGCAGCACCTTACGAGGGAATAACCTTCCCAGAAGGGTGCACACGGGAGCGGTTGGCAACTGAGGGCTCCACAAAGCGAGCAAACATGACACAAAAACCCTTCTGGGGAATATAAATATCTCCGTGCTGATGAGCTGGTGAGAAGAAGGAAAGGCAGAATTCCCAAGGCAGAAATCAACCCTCTGACAGTACCGTCTGGGGTGTCCTGTAACAGCTCTGCCAGCAGTTTCTCCAGGACATCTTGGTATATTTCCAGCTGCCTTGGGGTGAGCCAAGCTCTGACAGGAGGGGCCTGCTGTGGAGGAAGCCAGAGAAGTCAGAAAAAAAAGCTGAGGGGAGCAGAGGGAGGGAAGTTGGGGTGTTTTGACCCCACTTTGGTCGAGTTGATGGAGGGTTTAGGGAGGATTTGGAAGGAAGAGGATGACCCTCATATGGGGAAAAGCAATATTTTGAAGACAGCACACTCTTGAGTTGTTCAGAATGCTGTTGCATAACCCGTGGGCTGCCTCAGAAATCCAGATAAAGGCACCTCCTGGCAGCAGGGACTGCAAAGAAAATAATTTCTGAACCTTTTAATCCTCCACTGTGTGGCACATCGACCCTTTCAGCCTGAGCCTGCAGAGCTCCTGGCCCAGCAACAGCTGAGGATGAGCTGTGGTCCTGTTCCAGCTGTGCCTGAAGCAAAGAGCTCTGTTCTGGTGCTGGTCAGCTGTGGGGATGTGCTGGGTATTTCATGCTTTGAACTGGGCCCTTTTGCTGTTTAAATCCTGTTACCGAGAGTTGGTGCATCACAAGTGTGGGAGGAGTTGCACATTAAGCTGTGCCTTGGCCACATTCCAGCCTGGTAGGTCCTGCTGCCTGACCCACTGGGTCTGTCCCTATTTGGGGGGACCTGCACCCCCATTTTGCTGGTAGAGAACAGCCGAGCTCCCTGCAGGAGTGACTGCCCACACAAGGAAAAAGTTCCCTGCGCTCAAGAGGAAAAGTACAGTTTTCAGACTTGGCTAGCCAGGTACGTGCCTTTAAGGGCTTAGCCTGGCACTTCAATCCCTAAAATTGCCCATTTTCTGCTCTGTATACAGACTTTGAGGCCAAGTTTTTAAATAAGGCCTCGCCAGTGCAGAGAGCTGTGAGGTCAGAGCAGGAGCTGAAGTAGAACTGGGAGCTCCTGCCTTGCACCTGGCTGGGCTTCACTGCCTGGCAAAGAGACCTTGAGCTGTTCCCATCTTCCTCAGGGAGAAGCAGTCGGGTCTCAGGGGTGATCTGGCTACTGAACAACCAGGATAATTTGTGGGATGGAGCTAAAATTTCCCTCTGATGTAAGCAGGCAGGCTGGCAGAGGACATCTCTTGGACTCCTTGTCCCTTGCATGTCCCATGGGCTTCTCAGAGTCAAATGGCTCCACATACCTGGAGGGTCTTGGCTGCGTTGACATCCACGCCAGATTGCTCAGAGAAACCTTCCTCCTCCAGCTGCTGCAGTGAGCTCAGGGACTTCTTCTGCCCTGCCTTGTTCCTCTCCTTTTCCTGCAGCTTTGGGGCAGAGAGCAGAGGGGGCAGCTGGTGATGCTGGGGTGAGCAGCAAACCCACTCTGTACTGTCCCAACAATCCACAGTGCTGGGCACAGAACCAGGATGGTGGAATTCTCCTGGGAAGGGCCCATCAACTGTGGCCTGAGTGGCCTTTGGGGACTGGAATTCAGCAGTGCTGGGGACAAGGTCGGGTTTCGGGGTGGTGTGTGAAGGTCTGCAGTAAACAGGATTCACATGTGTGTCAGCAGCACTGGGACCTTCCCATGGGGGCTGACAGCACTGGGACCTTACCCAGCTGTCCCACAGAACTTGGCCTGGGTCTGTTCTGGAGCACTGCACGGAAATTGGACCGAGCCCTGCATGTGCAGAGGTCACGTTTTCCCAGCCTTTCTGCAGGTCTGTAATGTCAGCCCATTCCCATTTATGGGGCTAAAGTTGCCTTCAGGAGCCTCTGGAAAAAGTCAGAGGTGCTTTGGAGTGTGACAGATGCAGCAGGACTCATCAAACATGGCACAGGCCGTGCTCAGTGTCCAGCGGGTGAGCACAGGAGGAGCAGGGACAGCCTTTGGGGGACAGAGTTCCCCCTCTGTTCATGCAGAAAACCCCCAGTCCCTCGCAGACACAGAGCTACGAGGGCTGTGGGGTACAGCCACAGCCCATGTGGGTCCCCCATCCTCCTCAAGGACATTGAAGGATGCCTGTGGTCCCCACAAAAAGCAATTGTTATCCAGGGATAGGTGTTGGAAACGGGATTTCTCCCGGTATGCAGGGGCTCGGCAGTGCGGGGGAAGCTCACTGGGGCTGTGTTTCAGAAGCTGCCTTCTCTGAGCCTGCCTGACACCTTTCAACGCTATTTGTTTCACTTCAAAAGGAAAAACGTTCTCTCTGCGCGTCCCAGAGGTGACAACCAGCCGGGGGATGGTTAATTATTTGTTACAACAAAAGAGCCATCACTGAGCTGATGGGAGGCTGCAGCTGCTCTGGAAGAATTCCAGCACCGAGGAAAGGGAAAGGACCCTCAGGGACAGCAGGTGACAGCCCCACAGGTGTGGCAGACCTTTGGTAGAGGGGTCCAGGCTCTCTAAAATACCCTCTCTTCAAAATCCCCTTGGCTTCCCCCCAAAGCCGTGGATTGTGGGAGAAGGAAATCAGTGTCTCCTGTTGATGGTGTGCACTGGCAGTTTGGGGGATGAGGATGGGAGAAACTTTTCCTCGTTTACTCATTCCAGAGGGGTTACCTGCATTTTCTGGAAGTCGCTCTGGGTGAAAAAGGGCATGAAGCCTTGGGTCTGCTCAGCCAGCACAGACAGCAGGGACACCAGCAGCAAACTGGCCACCACCTTCCTCGAAACCATCCTGAGAGCCTGGTCAACATGGGAAAGGAGACAACAGGGACAAGAGTGGAGAGAGGTGTTTGACAAGAAATGCCTTTGGCTCTGCACCAGCTGCGATCCAGCTCAGCCCCAGCCCACTAGAGGGATATTTACTCTTCCAGTTGCTCCTGAGCTGAGAATAGAAGTGCCTTGACTGACAATTCTCTTCTCAAAGCTGTTTGTGTAAACAGATTTGTTCTTGAGCAACATCTCCAGAGATTTCAAGCCCAGCCCTTCAGGATTGCTCCAGCCTCCCTGAGTTCTCGAGCCTCAGCCCTGCAGCTGAGTTGGTTTAGGACCTGCACACATCCGGAGCAAATTCATCAATCCCAGCACCAGCACAGGGGACAGAGATGCTGCAAAGAGAAAAACCTTCACACAGCCGTTTTGTTAATTTTTTGTTTTGATTTTCCTCACCACCGGAAACCTTCCTGGATGGACTGGATCTTTTAAGAAGCCTTATTGAGTCCAAGAGAGATGAGAAAGGCATTTTCCAGCCTGGCTCTGTCTGAGCCTGGATAAAGGGCTTTAAAAACCACCTCTGAAGTGATCTAACTATGACTTCACATCAGGAAAGGACTTATGTAAACATTGAATGTTCTCTTTAAATATTAAAATATTCTCTCTGGACAGACTTAATGAAATCTGGTCCTACAGCTTAACTTCTCCACCTGATTGGAGCCTGATCCTTAATTAGTTTCAGCAACCTCTTGGTTTGGACATTATTGAGAAGACATTGTTAGGTCAGATTTGACTCCTGAATTAGATTTCCCATAAATATCAGCTGGTATTGAACCAGGGGCCAGTAGAAGTTAATAAATATTCCCTTTCCACAGCACCTGTCAGTCACATCCTCTCCTTTCCCTTCCCTGGGCACTGCACCAGTGCCACCTCCCCCTGTCCACTCAGACCAGAGCCACCTCCTGCCCTGGGACTTCCCAGGGTGTCCCAGCCCTGTTTCCTGCAGGGATCCAGGCAGGAATTCTCAGGCTCCCCTTGCAATGCAACCTCAGCAGCATCAATCTTTGGTACTTTTTCATTTGTTCTATCACTGCAGTAAGTATATAAATAAATAAAATACTGCTGAATACAAAGAAAATAAACCCAGTCACCTCCTTCAGCTCTTCTTAGCTAATCCCTTCAGGAACTGATTCACTCCCTCTTCTCCCAGAAACACCCACACAGACTTCTCCACTCAGAAATATACTTGTGGAATGGCCCTCCCCAGCTTGGCAGGCAGGACCTGTATTCCAGCCCTGAGATCTCCAGCTCAGCACCTCTCCAGGCACAGAGCACTTGGTGGATTTGCTTCCCAGCTCCAAAGGGAGAAGAAAAAAGCAGGAGGATCCCAAGTTCAGCATCAGCACTGTGGGCACAGGGGCTGGGACAGCGGTGCCAGCTCTGCTCACCCCCCCAGGACCCAGCCAAGTGCCAGTGTGGGGGCAGGAGGGGTGGGCAGCTGGCACTGTAACAGGGCAGGACATTCACCTACTGAGCTGTCTCACAAAAAATCCAAGCATTCCTGGCACTAGGACCTGTCTGAGAGCGGTTTTGTGCCTGCTCAGAGCAGCTCCTGAGCATAGAGGGACCAGGGCACCCCACAGCTCTGCGGCAGTGCCCGGTATCTGCCAGGTGCCCACCGGCGGCAGGAGCTGCTGGGATCGGTGCTCCCAAGTTGGGATGAGGGAAAAGCACCTTCCCCCTTTCTTCTGCATTGATTTTGTTCCCTCCTCCTCTGAGCTGGCTCTGCTGTGGCCAAGGGATGCCAAGACCTACCTGGGAGAGCAGCCACAAGACACTGGAGGTCAGAGCTCTTCTCCTCCTGTCACACCTGGATGCTCCTGCAGGTTCCCCTCCCTTTATAAACCCATCCAAGCACTACAGTCACTCACCTGTGACCCTGTCCAGCTGCCTGGCTTGCATGGAAACAGCTTTCCCAGGCAGGGAATGTTGTTATCTGCGCTGGAGTTTTCCGAGTTTCTTGTTTCCAGGCAGATCCCCTCTGCTCCACCCCAGGTTCTTCAGCTGTTCCTGGTGGTCCCGCAGCTGAGGCAGATCTGCTGCTGCCTCGGTTTCCCCATCTCTAAGAGAAATTCCTCTCTCCTGGCTTGTGTTTTTACATCCTGAGCCTGCAGGACAAGGTTTTTAGGATGTGAATGTCCCAGCACTACAATGACACCTGTGTCAATTATATTTCTACTGTAATTGCTAATCACAATAATATCAAAATTGCCACTTTGAGTCTTCAAGTGGCCCCTTCTCCCATCCTCACTGAGCCTGGCAAACTGATCCCTCTCGGGAACACAACCCCTGCACTGCCATCCCTCTCCAGACAAACGAGGTGCTGAGAGAAGGGGGGAAATGTGCAATCCATGCTCTCCCGGGACCATCAGCCAGGAGCTGATGCCAGAGGGCTTGGAACCAGGCCAGGCACATCCTGATGCTGCTCCTGAGCGAGTCTGGGAGCAGCCAGGCGAGGGGCAGGAGGGAAAAACAAGTTGGGAAGCCATGAAAACTTCCTGCATCCAACGGGATCCATGGTTTGGGAGAGCGGAAAGCAGCAGCATTCCTGCCTGGCTGGGGAGGGATATCGGGAACAGTGATTGCCCAGCCCGGGAATGCCATTTGTCTCCTGGAAATGCCATTTGTCTCCTGGGAATGCATATTTGTCACCTGGCCCCATCACAGCCAGTCAATAGGACGCAGCACACCAGGTGTCACCAGGGACCTGCTGCTGTCACGGCCGTCAATAACGCTCGATTTGGGACAGAGCCCTCCTGGAAAACCTTGTGTCCAGCACTCAGGTGCTTCCCGGACCCCTGGGCATTTGCTCCAGCTTATCACCCCCTGGGCAGTGGAAAGCTTCCAGAGACTCCAGCACGGCTTTGCTCCCTGGAAACTTCCCTGGGAATGTGGCTGGGGGTGATGGAAAGGATGTCACCCACATATTGTGGGGCTTCCCCTCCCTTCCCTAAACACTTTGCTCAAACCCCATTTGATTCCCATTTTAATTGACTTTTCCAGTCCTTTCCCTCGCATGGTTATGATGGATGCAGCTGACGAGTCAGCAGATGGTGCTGGGAAGTGACAAATTAGTTACCAAGAAAGGTCATTTTCCAAAGCACTAAACTTTCCCGTGTCTTGTCCCACTGTCCCTCCAAGACGCGTCCGGCTGGCAGCTTTCCATCCATCTGGGATGGAACCTTCTGCCTCAGGAAGGACAACCTTCCAAATCAAACAGAGGGATGAAAATTAATCATATCTGTATTAGCTGCATGCAGCCTGCCAGCTTCGCCTCTTAATTATGCAGGAGTGCTCTGACAGGAAGGAATCATGGAGCTGAAAAAGGATCTGACTCCAGGGCTGGAAGCGCCAGGGCAGGTGGGAGCAACAGGCACATCCTGGCTCTGGCTTAGCCCAGTCCATAAACGCAGCTTTTGGCACATCCTGGCTGCAAAACAAGGATAAATGAAAATAAAAACCCCAGCTGGAGGTCTCCCTGCCAGCACTGTAATTCCAAAATTCCATCCTGCTGCATCCCTGGCACAGTTTGCAACCCGCAGCCCCCAAAACTCCCCTTTGGGCTCCCGTGCCAAATGGCAGCAGAGGTTAGAGGCTCAACCAGAACATGATGTGCAGGATGGGCATGGGTGCAGTTCTGCTTGTTCTGAAAGTTAAACATTTGGCATAACTGGGAGTCATTTTCCCAGGAAACTGGCAGTGGAAGTGCAGTCCATTGGGCCTGGGAGCAGTTGTGGTGTCAAGGAACAAGGGGCAGAATGAGCTGCCCGTGCCAGAGCATTTCTCTCCATGTCTGTGCTCCCCACTCCAAGCTGCTCCAGGCTTGGGCTGTCTGGCAAAGGGATGCAGGAGGGCAGGAGATCAGAGCCTGATGTGGAATTTGAGCCTGGAGTAAGCACGTGGGGCAGTTTGGAGGACTAAAATCCCACCTGGGCAGGCACTGGGGGCTCCCAGCAGAGCTTCCCATTTGGGGCTGAGCATCAGAGCTCCAAGAGCCATCAAGGGCCACATCCCCTTCCCCCATATCCAACAATTTCCTGGATGGAGCAGGGAATGGGGAACAGGAATTTGTGCAGGACCTGTTGCTCCCACAGCCCTACCAAACCCACCATTAGGTTTGGAAAAATCCCGTCCCCTACCCTCAGTTCCCTTCCTGGAGCCCACAGGAATCCATTCTCACCCCACTCCTGTGGAATTATTTTTGCTTGGGGTCAGATGGGTCCAAAACCCGGCATGGGATTGAAAGGTTGCAGTCACACAGCGAGGCCAGCATGGGAAGGAGCTCATTTTGGGCTCCCAGCTCAGGAAACAGGAGCTGAAATCTTCTCCCAGCCCAGGCAGATCCTCCAGCTGTTGCCCCTGCATAGATGTGGCACGGATTTCACAGGGTCCTGAGGAATAAAGCACCAGTGGCAGATTTTAATGCAGTTTTCCAAATATTAATGCCAGATCCACATTTGCAGAATTGCAGGCTTAAAGCTAGTATTCATTTGCAGCGGGAATATTTTAAGGGTCCAGATTTCCCCCTTCCTGTTCCCATCCCACTTGGATTCCTCCCAGCTCTGGTGTAATTCCAGATAATTCCTGGCAATTCCTGGCTGGGCAAGGGGCAATAGGAAGGATTCACCTCCTGCTGACTCCTCAGCCCAGTTCAGCTCCTGGTTCTGGCAGCAAAGGGTGGTCTCAGATTAATGGGGAGTTTTCTCATGGAGTTTCTCCCTTTCCCGCTCCAGAGGCTCCAGGGGCTGTGAGCACAGGGCAGGTGTGGGGAAGGAAGGGAAGGTTTGGGGGAGCAGCAGAGGCTCAGGAGCCTGTCAGGGGCAATGATCTCACTTTTAGCTCCTCTTGTGGCCCCTCTGCACCCGCAGCTCCCAGAGCTCCCTGAGAAATAGCTCCATTGCAGCAGCTCTGGGATTGGGATTTACAGCCCAAAATTCACACCAAAGCCTCTCTGGAAACCAGCCCTGAGGGCACCCCAAGACTGGGGAAATTCTGCCTGCTGCCTCAGTTTCTCCATGAAAGAATAAAAGAGGAAAAATGGTTTTCTGGACAGAGCCTGGGTGAATTTGGCTTCTCTACAAGGGCTGGAGGGGACAGGCACTGACCAAAATTCCTATCCCATAACAATCCTCTTTCACTTGTATCAAAAGTAAAAAACAAAACATTTTTTAACAACCTTTTTTCTAATAAAATAAATGTCTGTGCTTATAAAATTTCTCTTCTCTCAAATAAGGAAAGAAATAAACAGGAGAAAAATGTTTCCTTGCCTCATGTCTCTACATTTTTGGTCATTCTTTTGCCACCCTCTCCCTGATCTGGAAGAAGTGAAGAGAGAAAGGAGAGGAGGTGAGAAAACATGATGGGATGCAGCTCAGCTGTTCCCATTTTGGTTTTCAAATCCGATCCACCCGGTTTTCACTTGAGGGATCAGGAATATTTTTAGGAATGGTACAAAATGCAGCCTCACACCCAGAGAGGGGCTGTGACTGGTTTGCCCCATGGGGCTGGGTGGTGTCCCTGGGCACCCCACTGTCATTTTGGGGTGCTGTGAGCTCAGGCAGGCCATGGGAGAGCCAAGCCATGCCCTGGGCTGAGCTCAGAGGCAGGGAAATCACTCAGATTTCAGCCAAAGAGATCCCTGACCTGCTCTCAGGGGACATTTATTCAGTTTGAGGGGGAGGAATTCAGCTTATCCATACTCCAGGCACCCTCTGACCTTTCACTGCCTCATTCCCTCCCTCCCCTGCCCTCTTCCCATAAAAAACACCAGTGGATCAGGTTGAGCACTGCGAGACAACAACACCAAGGCACCAGAAAAAGCCCCAAATGTTTTTTTGGGGGCTGCTCAGACCATCCCATCAGCAGAAGGAGGAGGATGAATGATATTCCTGTTCCCCTATGGGGTACAAAGTGAAGGGCTCAGGTAAGGCTGGGCTTGCTGCAGGTGGGAAAGGGGAGGTAGCAGCAGGCTCCAGCCACCGGGATCTGCACCGGTGCTCACCATGGACAGCAGCCACTGCTGGGCCCTTTGAAGGGGAAAGAGGGGAAGGGAAAACAATTGTGGGGGAAGAAAAGGAGGAAAATAAAGAAAGAAGAGGAGGGAAAGAAGAGCAGGGAAAACTATCAGGGTGGAAGAAGAAGAGGGGAAAAAAGAGAGGGAGAGAAGGGGAGGAAAAACAAGCAGAAGGAAGAAAATGAGAAAAAGAAATAAAAGAGGAGGGAAAGAAGGGCAGAGAAAACAATTGGGGGGGAAGGAAAGGAGGAAAATAAAGAAGAGAGGGAAAAAAGGACAGGGAAAACAACTGGGGGGGAAGAAAAGGAGGGAAACAAAGAAGAGGGGGGACAGAAGGAGTCCAGGCATCATTGTGCTCAGCAGTGCCAGCTGCCAGCAGATTTCCCAAGACTGGATGATGCCAAATTCCCAGGATTTCTTGGTGCTCTCACTGGAGTCTCAATGCTCATCCCAGAACCCCTCAGTAATCAGTGGCCATTTATCTGCTACAGAGAAGGGCTCAGGCTCTCAAGGTACCAATTCATCCTGGGAGGAACAAAGAGGCAGAGCTGGATGGCTTTGGAGTGAAAAAGAGACTCGCATGTGGTGGGTCAGTGAGCTCCTGGGTGAGGGATCCCGGGAGAGCCTGGGGAGAAGGAACAGCAGCACATCCATCCCAGCTGGGATATGGGGAAAACGGACTGGAAAACTGTGACAGCAGCAGAAAGATCTGCAGAGCCTTGGGGCCTGTGCAGCCAGGCCTGATCCCAGCACAGGGCTCACTTTTGATAAAATGCCCGTTTAATCTGTGGATATTTTGCTTAGGTGCGGAATAGCAACCTCAGCGAAAGCCTCTCAACCACAAAGGCTTTAGAGGGCTAAACAGTAAAGATTGGGAATTAAGGAGAATAAATATTAATGAAGCGGGTGGGAAAATGCATCATTTTTGCAGACAATCCTGCCCGTGCTCCTCTGTTCTGTTTACGGCTCTCTGGAGCAGGAGCTGCACGTGCTCGGAGGGATCATGCTGGGATGGAACTGCAGCAGGAGCCACACAGAGGCTGCAGACAGCCCACATCCCTTGTGGAAAAGGGAGCAAGGGCTGCCCAAGGAAAGGGTGTTTGGGCCAATATGGGATTCAAGGTGCAGTGACTGGTGTCAGTGGCTGCAGGTCAAGCCCGGAGTGGCGCAGCCGGAGCCAGCACTGTTACATAAAGGTATGGGGAGCAGCCTGGCCTGGGCTGGATGGAGGAAATGAATCCAATTACAGGATGAAGGGCACAGGGAGAGGATGGACACATTTGGTTCACAGCAAATCCCTAAAAGGCTTTAAAGCAGGGATGGCTACAAGAGGACACAAATGAATCGCAGTGCAGGACACACGGCCACCACCAAGAGCAGTTGGGGCCTTGGAATTGGGCAGGAGGCAGGAATGGGGCTCTGCACCTGGCTGAGGGAGAAACACTGCCAGGATGTGGTTCTTCTGGGAGCTGGGACACCAGTTTGGCTGTTCCTGGGGATGTTGGAGCAAAGAGCCAGCCCAGCCAGGCAGCAGGGAACAGCCCTGCTGGAAAAAGAAAACAAGCAGGCAACCCCTAAATTTCCTCCGTTTATGATTCCCATAAGATTATAACCCAGCTGCCCGTGTCACAGCAGGCTCCAGCCTTCCACTGAGAAAACTAAGGGCTTGTATTAGAAAGAGAAAAAAAATTAAATTGACCCAGTTATGACAAAATGAAGCAGCACGTTCACAGCGTCGCTGTGGAAGCCCATGAGCAGCCACAACAAGGCCCTCGGGAGTCACAGGATTCCACTTCAAATGAGATTTACAAATTACAAGTAAAAGAGCTGGATTATTTCTGTGTGCCTGAACCCCCTTTCCTGGCTGCTCAGGAGGGCTTAAGTGGACACTGCAGGGTGAGGGAGGGTGCCGTGCACGTGCATCCCTTGGGAATTTGGGAAAAGCCTTTCCTTTACCTCTCTGACTCTGCAGACTCTGTTCAGGCAAAGGAGAGGAGCTGCACACAAATCCCTGACCCCCATCTCCCCCTGGCAACTCCTGCTCAACGCCTCAGAAAGCCCAGAAACCAGACCAAAATCCATACTGGCTCCGGTTTGCGGGGCAGGAAGATCAGAGCGGCGTTTTTGCCGTCACCCCTGGCAGAGCACGACTCGCTCCAGGCGCAGCCACGGGAGCGCTGCCTGAGCTGCCGGGATTTGCCGGCTGTGCTGGCTGCTCCTCGCTGCGGGGCCGGGGGGACTGTCTTGCACACCTGCCCACTCTGCCACAGCCCCGGGTTGTCACCGAGGGAGAAGTGTTGACAGCACCACACGGAGCGGAGCAGGCTCGCAGCTGAGCCGGGATTGCTCAGCTCCTTGGCAGGGAAATGACAGGGCCCAGAGTGCCTGTCTCTCCAAGGAAATCCTGCAGCTCTTGGAGAGACATTACCTGGATAAGCAGCAGGAGGAAAAGGCTGGGAGCTGACAGAGCGTGCAAATACTGGGAGAAGAGGTCGGCATGGGGAAGCTCTCCCCACATCTCAGCTGCTTTATGGCACCAGGGGAGAACCTGGAGCAGGATGGACATGGAGAACCTACATGGAAAACAGGAGCTGGAGTCCCTCCTGCTCAAATGTTGTGCATGAAAGACAGAAGACAGCCTGCTGTGCACCCTTATTTTTTGGGACAGAAGCAAGGGCACCTCCACGTGCACCGCCAGCCCCTGCCCTGGGTAGGTGCCCAGGGCAGGGCCACAAAGCCAAAGAGCCACCAGCCATGGCCAGGTAATCCCTGCTGGGGGAGGGCCAGCCCAGCAAACCCAATTGTAAATACATCAGTGTCCTCCTTCTCCCTGCCACACGTTTAAATCTATTTGATCCACTCTAATGGATTGATCTACAAGTTTGTGCACACACATCCTGCTTTGGACGGGCGGCTGGCAGCGCCTCACCCATCACGGCCTGTCAGCTTCACTCAGCCTCACCTCCAGTGCAGAGCGAATCCAATTACAGGATAAAGGGTTTTCTTCCCCTCCATATGGTCTCTATAACGCTCTGGCTTTATCTTGCCTTAACCCCTTTCCTGGTGAGGGAGCTCACAAGCCCGGCCTAAGCAGCTCAGCGCCATGGCCCTGGGTGGCTGCTATGTGATAGGGGAAACGGGGTCTTCCCAGGGCACCCAGAGGCACATTGCTCCCTCTTTTCCTGCCCACTGGGGAGGAATGAGCTGCCACGGGAGGGAGATTCAGGGCAGCACTGGTTACAAAACCAGCCAGGAGCACAGGAGTGAGCTCAGCCGTGCAGGCAGCCTCGTGCTCACAGCCAGGGTTCACGGGCTGTGCGTCAGCTCAGCACCAGGAGCTCAGCACAGATGTTCCCTTCATGTCTGATTTGTTGTGCTTTTGCATTTCCCTCCACCTTGCTCTGCCAGGTGTTCCCCGGGTGCCCCTGGGCAAGTGGCTCCTGTGGCTCCTGTGCCCAGCAGGGCTGGGGATGGGCACCACAAAGGGCTCCGGGACCTCACCTCCCCCATGTGAGCTCTGCCTGTCACTGATCCCTGTGAACCAGGCGTGTCGGCTCTGTGCAAGCCGGTTATTTGATTATAATTATCATTCCTTGCTTTACACAGGACATGAAAGCCCAGAGCAGCTCAGGGCCCCGTCACGCCGCGCGCGAACAAACAACGAGCGAGAGACAATCCCAGCTCAAAGCGTTTGGCAAAGCAGGAGAACCTGCAAGGGGCAAGAAAAGCCTTTTCTTGAGGACAAACAGAGCAGCAAAGCTCTCCTCCCACATTAGGCAGGGCCTGGAATTTGCTGTTGTCATAGAGTCAGCACAGAAAACAGCCGGGAGCTCTCCAGGAGAGAGAGCAGCTCATAAACTTTCCCTGCTAAGAGACACCAAATTAAAGCCATCTCTGAGACAGGGCTGCAGCAGGAGCTGAGGTTGCATTCAGGACATGTCCTGGAGGGACCAGCCACCCTCACCGGTGTCATTTCCCTGCTCTGGGTTTACTCGAGGCCTTGGCCATTGCTCCGGCTGCGCTGACCTGCCCAGAGCTCTAAATCCACCAGCCTGGGGGCAGTGACCCAAGGGGACACATCCATGAGGACAGCTGGGAGGGGACAGCCCTCTGACAGAGCACAGCTGGCTCCACAGGCAGCTCCCAAAAAAGGGGAAGGGCCTGGTCCAGGCCTTGTTGATGGTCAGTTGAAACCCTGTCAGTGCAGTTGTCCTGGGAAAGGTGTCTGGGGACCACCCATGAAGCCAAATCTCCTCCACACTCAGCTGCCAGGGTGAATTGTGAGGACCTGCTGAGCCAAGAAAGGTGCCTCTCCCAAAAAGTGCAGCTGAGTGTTCCCCCAACACCCAGCCTCAGTGTCCCTCTGCCCCCCACAGCCTCTTTTGCACCACTCTTGACTTTAGGGGAGGGCAGCCCACCCCAAAGGGGTGCCAGGAAGGGATGGGAGGTGACAATTAACCTTCCCATGCGATACCCGTGTCCAACTGCAAAACCTTGGAGAAGCACCAGAGCTTTGGGATGCTGCTGGCACTGGCAGTGAGGCCCAAGTGTTTTTGAAATGAAATATTGAAGAGTTGCTTTCTCTTTTGAAGGTGGGCCACAACAGTGAAATATTGGAGCTGGAGAGTTGTTTTCTCCCATGGGAGCTGGACACTGGAATTGAGATGGATGCACAGCTGGTTTTGTGGGTTAGAATTTCTGGGGTATCCTTTGATATTCAGCTCATTCTGCAATGTGCCCAGTTTTTGTACATCTGGAGCCTGACCATGGCCAGGAGAGGAAGGAAATTCCTCCAGGGAAAGCTCTGTGAGAGGCAAGGCCATGGGACTCCTCCACTTTCCACTCATCCCCTCAAGGAGGACCAGGACCAGGAGTTCAGTACCTCCTTCACAGTGCGATGATTCCAAGAGGCACATCCATCCCATGGGGATGGAGCCCTCATCCCAGGGCACCTGAGGCTGGCCTGACCCACTTCCCTGCACCACGTCCTACTTCTGCTCCCACTGGATCTGCACAGGCGGATCAGAGATTAGGACACCATCCATCCCAACACCCCCTTAGCCTTCCGCTCCCAGCCTCCAGCTCGGAGACGCTCCAGGCTTGCAGGAGACCTCATCCATCCCACAAAACAACGGTGACTTTTTCCATGGGCCATGCCTTGGGGAGGGCAGCGAGGAGGAGGCCCAGCTTACCTCGTTATCCGATCAGCTTCCTTAACGCCCCACATCCCCAGGATTAATGGAAGAGCTTCCCTAAGGCGCCTTAGGCAGGTCCCCTGGAGAAGGAGCACCCATGACCCAGAACAAGGAAGGAATGGGGAAGAAGAACTTGGATGACATGGAGCACTGGCACTGGCCCTGCTGGGAAGGGTTTCCCAGGCTTGTGTGTGCTGGGATGGGGATCCCACACTCCGTGCTGAGAGCCTGGGAAAAGCTCCCTTCCATCCCTCTGGCTCTCCCAGGCTGGGCTGGTCTCTTTGCAGGGAGTTCAGGACATCTTTGCTGTCCTTTGCCCGTGGCACAACCAGGGGTGTAAATAGGGTCACCCAACCAAGAGCCCTGCCCAAAATGCTACATTTACCAAAAAATTATCAACTGCATTACTTTGGGGATGGGAAGTGGCTTCCCCTCCTACCTTTGCCCAGCTCCAAGCCCTTGGCTGTGTCAGCAGAGCCTGGATTTGCTCTGGGGGATAGGGACCCCAGAAGCCCCCATGCTGAACCAGGCACCCGAAACAGAGCCCAGCCAACAGCTCAGACCCACAAAGCTCGGTCCAGTCTTCCCCCAGTGACCTCCCCAAGGTCAGTGGGGCAAAGTTGGCCACTCCCCAGCCCCCAGGTGGTCTCATGGGGTCTTTCAGCCGCCCAGGGACACCCTGAACCTGTGACACACTGTGGGACACCAGCACAGCCCCATTTCTACATTGGCCACTCCCAAGTTCCCCACTGCTCCTCCCACTTTTGCCCCTCTTCCCAAGTGCCCCCCACCCCATCCCTTCCTGCCCCCAACACATTAAACAACATTAAACACTTAATGGCAATTAATACGCTTTAATGCAGGTTTTGGGGCCAACTGGCTGCTTAGAGGGTGCTTAAACCATCAACCCCTCTCAATCCTGTTGCCCTTGTCATACAAAGTTAGCCGAGCCCCTCATCAGCCTCCCCCCTCCCTGGAGGAGGCCGGAGGGTATAAAACCACCCCGGGGCGCGGCACCACCAGCCCCCGGCACGGCACAGGCCAGGGCACCGCCTCCATCCCCTCAACTTCTGCTCGTAATTCATTAATTTTTTAGGCTGGGGGGGAATCCTCTCGCTGCACATTTTCCACCTTGGGAGGGGGTGGGGCTTCCCTTTTTTTATTAATCGGAGTCGGAACGCAATTCATTGCAGAAAACCCCTCCGGCAGAGCAGCTCCCGTAGCGAAGGCAGGATGAACGGGACGGAGGGGATCAATTTTTATGTGCCTATGTCCAACAAGACGGGGGTGGTGCGGAGCCCCTTCGAGTACCCGCAGTACTACCTGGCCGAGCCCTGGAAATACCGCCTCGTGTGCTGCTACATCTTCTTCCTCATCTCCACTGGCTTCCCCATCAACTTCCTCACCCTGCTGGTCACCTTCAAGCACAAGAAGCTCCGGCAGCCCCTCAATTACATCCTGGTCAACCTGGCGGTGGCTGACCTGTGCATGGCCTGCTTTGGCTTCACTGTCACCTTCTACACCGCCTGGAACGGCTACTTCGTGTTCGGCCCCATCGGCTGTGCCGTGGAGGGATTCTTTGCCACGCTGGGAGGTAAGGGCTAGGAATGGGGGCTTGGGGCTTCCTTCTTCAGGGCTTTGAGAGCCTGGTTCCATCCTTTCATGGCACTCCTGGGGTGTGCAGCGTTGTTCCCCCTCATGCGGGGCTCGTCCTGCTCTTAAAACTGGGGAGGAAAATGGATTTCTGTGTGTTTGACCTTGATAGCAAGGAGCCTCCACGGCATCGGGGCAGGGAAAGGAAGCCTGGGAAGGGATCCTTGTTTGCAGGACCCAGCTTCTGGTCACCTGGCCCTGCTGGTCACTGGGGGTGCCATGCCAAGGTGGTTACCAGAGACCTGCCAGGGATGAGCACAGCATGTTCCCGAATCAATGCCAAGCAGCTTGGACCAAGCACAGGCTTGGACTTGATCACCTTAGAGGTCTTTTCCCAGCCTTCACGATTCCATGATTATTCCTTTGCCCAAAGGCTTCCCTTTTTGGGGA
Source organism: Pseudopodoces humilis (assembly GCF_049639895.1). Taxonomy (NCBI): domain Eukaryota; kingdom Metazoa; phylum Chordata; class Aves; order Passeriformes; family Paridae; genus Pseudopodoces; species Pseudopodoces humilis. Next base: position 3,532,193 of record NC_142225.1, on the reverse strand, counting down.
AATGGAAGGTTTAGAAGGAGAAGGGAACCCCATGGAAGAGCTACAGGGTGGAGAGATGAGAGGGCTCAAAGCTTATCCAGGGGCAAAAGGAATGGGAGGAGGATCTAGGGTGGTTCCCAGACTCCGCATGGACGACTCAGCTCTCTCCCAGCTGCACCAGATTTGGGTGCCCTTGGGATTTTCCTTGAGGCATTTCTCAGGGTCACAAGTGCCGCCAACACTTTGCCCTGTTGAAAAACAGGGAGAATTCACTCGGCAGCCAGAGCCCACGCAGCCAGCCCTGCCCACACCACACCTCGTGATGGATCTGACAGCCAACAGTCCTTGTTGGAGAGACCCAGAGCCTCCACAGGGACTTTGCTTTCCTTCCCCTAAATGAGGCCACTTCCCACAGTGATGCTGCTCTGAAAATACACGTTTTAAAAATACGGATATTCTGCCAAAGGCACGGCTGAATGTCCTGATCCAAGCTGAGGAGCAAGGAAAGGCTTGGTTTTGGGGTCAGAAGATCCCAAAGTCTGCCCCATCCCTGCTCAGGGAGCCTTGGGCAGCGTTATTTTGCCTTTCCAATGTTTGAACCTTCCTGCTCCCAGGGAAGGAAGCTGGCTGGGAAGCAGCGGCTGTGGAGCTGCAGGTCCCCAGTGAATCCCAGCTCAGGGTGTCGTTATCAGCAGCTTATCACAGCTGGGGGCATTAGCAGGCTTACAGCACCGACTAAAAGCTCCCAAATCCCCCGAAGTTTAATTATCCCTCATAAATACATGTGCACGTTTCCCCACCCACACAGTCCCCCCTCCCCGCACCTCCCCCGATCCAGCGGAAGGCTCCTGAAATGCACATTTAAAGGAATCAACAGGTTTGGAGGCATCTGGCAGCACTGCCGGGAATTGTGCTTCCCCACGCACAGGTGGGATTCACCCCCTTGATTCTTAATTTATTGACAACCCCCATGGTGATTCCTCCTCCGCCCCCAGCATCCCCTCGGTTCCCAGACCTTCTGCACATTACGGGTGGAGGATTCCCAGTTTTTTAACAGGATGCTGCTTATCCCACGCTGATCCCCAGCTCCCTCTGCTCTCTGGAAGCACCAAGGTGGAGCCCAGAGGAGCTCTGACCACTCTGTGTCCTCCCTGCAGGCCAGGTCGCACTGTGGTCGTTGGTTGTCCTGGCCATCGAGCGCTACATCGTCATCTGCAAGCCCATGGGCAACTTCCGCTTCTCTGCCAGCCATGCCATGATGGGCATCGCGTTCACCTGGGTCATGGCCATCTCCTGTGCTGCCCCTCCGCTCTTTGGCTGGTCCAGGTGAGCCTGAGGATTCCCAGCAGCAACTCCCCATCCCTCCATCCACCCAGGGAGAGCAGGTGGCTCCCGGCACAGAAGGGCTCGACCTCCGAGGAGGGAAATGAATGTCCCATTCCCACGGTAGGGAGGGAGTGTCACAGCAAGCTGACACTGCATGCTGGAAGTGCACCCAAACCACGTGTACCACCCTGCCGGTATCCCCCATCCTCAGGGAATTCTGTCCCTGTTGCCCCCAAGGAGGGTCCTGGAGCAGATCCCGACCTTTCTCCCTGCAGGTACATCCCGGAGGGGATGCAGTGCTCCTGCGGGCCCGACTACTACACCCACAACCCCGACTTCCACAACGAGTCTTACGTGCTCTACATGTTCGTCATCCACTTCATCATCCCCGTCGTCATCATCTTCTTCTCCTACGGGCGCCTCGTTTGCAAAGTCCGGGAGGTAACGGCCACAGGGGACTGGCGGGGACGGGGCAGGCGGCTCGGACAGGACAGGGGACGTGGGTTGGGGACAAGGGTTGGGGGTAGAAAACTGCTCCTGAGCACCCTCTCTGTGCACAGGCAGCTGCCCAGCAGCAGGAATCGGCCACGACCCAGAAGGCGGAGAAGGAGGTGACGCGGATGGTGATCCTCATGGTGCTGGGCTTCATGCTGGCCTGGACGCCCTACGCCGTGGTGGCGTTCTGGATCTTCACCAATAAGGGCGCCGACTTCACAGCCACGCTGATGGCAGTGCCTGCCTTCTTCTCCAAGAGTTCCTCCCTCTACAACCCCATCATCTACGTGCTCATGAACAAACAGGTGAGACGCCCCGGGGCTGGGCAGCACATCTGGGGGCTCCACGGGCACGTTGCTCCTTCCCAGAAGGGGTTGGATCTCAGTCCATGCAGAGACTCCTGGTCCTGTAGCTGGCCCCCAGTGCCACCATTCTCATTTCTCTCCTCTCCCCAGTTCCGTAACTGCATGATCACCACGATCTGCTGCGGCAAGAACCCCTTTGGGGATGAAGACACCTCCTCTGCCGTATCCCAGAGCAAGACCGAGGTCTCCTCTGTCTCCTCCAGCCAAGTATCACCCGCATAGAGCATGGACAGTTTGAACTGGGGTGACCTGCCGAGCTCGGGGACCCAGACAGACACCCCACAGCCTCTCCCTCGCGCCCCTGCCCCCATCCCTGCAGGAGAATTTAGCTGTGCCCGTCCTGCCGTAGCGTGCCCTGCGCAGACCCCACCCCACACGGGGATCCACACTTGGCAGTCTAAGCTCTGCCGCTCGGAGCCCGGGGAGCCCTGCCCCGGCTCCCAGGAGCATGTCACCTCTGGGGGACTGTCCCTTCCTGTCCCTGTTGTGTTCACACAGCAGCGGTTGGTGGGGACCCCAAACCTTCTTCTGCCTGAATCCCACTCCCTGTCAGCATCGCCCTGCCCTGGGCTCCAGGGAGTGTCACAGGAGCATCCAGGCCTCATTTGCAAAAATCTAAATATTCTGGCAAAGCCCCAGGTGCAGGACCCCGTGGCTGGGGTGGCCCCATGTGCCCCCTCACCAGGGCCTGAGCTTGGGGATCTCCAGAGCCTCCCTCCCACCAGGATTCCCAGCAGGAATCGATTCCCACAGTCTCTAGAAATCAATATAACAAACAGAGCCACGAGCAAGCTCTGCTTCCAGCCCAACTGCCTCTATCCCCAAGACAACACTGTAGATATATTTTTTTGTCTTGGAACCTGTAAATATTTGCTCACGTCCTTTGAAGTCTCTATCCCTCTCAGCCCTTTCCTTTCTCCTCCTCCTCTTCCCGACTCTGAAGCAGAGAAATTCCCCTTCCACCTCTGCTCCGGCTGGACAGGCACAGCCAACCTCGGAGGGTGGGGCCGGGACCCGAGCTTTCCTGTACATATTTTATAAATAAATAATCTCATGCCAGCACAAGGACGTCTGCAGTCAAGGAGTAGGGATTTTAAAAAGTAAGAAATAAACAAAAGCAGCACAGAGAAAAACACAAATGCTCAGTCCTTGTCCTTTCTCTTGGGCTGTGGGGATGAGATGCTGGTGGGAACACGATGCTGCTCTTGGAGACACAAGCCTGCAGCTGTCCCAAAAGCCATGGGAAGGGGGATCTGTGGGTGACACCATTCCCACAAAGTGCCAGCCCCATTAGCTGCAGCACCAAAGGTATTTAGAGGCAAAAAGAGACAGAAGGTGCACAGCCCTCGCTGCCCAGCCACTGGTTTTGGTACTTTCATATTTAAGATTTCCCCATGTAGCCTTAAGTAAAGCTTCAGCCGAGAGCTTCTCACACAGTTCAACTTCCCCTTCCTGCAGGGCCCTTGCAGGAGGCATCGTGACGGAATTGGCAGTCAGGGAAAAATTGTTCCCTGTGCCAGTGAACTCGTTCTGGGGTGGCTGGAGAGCAAAACCAGTACCATTGCTGCCAGAACCTCGCCCTCCTCCCCTCCCTGCTCAGCTCACACTTGCCCTCGCCTCGGTGTGTTTCCTCCTTTTTGGGTCCAAAGCCACCAAAACCAGCAGGAAGACCCAGGCTCATCCCTGGGATAGGAAGCAGTTTTTGCTCCAAAACACCAGGCCCTGGGAGGGGGAAGGATGCAGCCCCAGCCCCGGCTCTCCAGGCACCCTCCTGTCTCTGCACCCGCCCAAACTCGGGGCTCCTGGCCAGGATTGCCCTGGAGCAGCTCCCACACCAATCCTGCTGTGCTAAATAATTCATGGCCACTCTGCCCATCCCAGGAACCTTTTTTCCTTCCCTACAAACCCCCGAGCCCGCTTCCTTCAGTTCCTTTAGAGGCACTGGGGCTGTTTTATAGAGTGTGGAAGAGCCCTCAGCACCCATCATCTCACCCCAGACTCCAGAGTGAAAAGTATTCCAGGAACAGAGCCCTGGACCCCCTGAACGGGCCTGGGCCCCCATGTCTGTGATTATTTTTAAATGCAGCAGCTGTAGCAGGGCTGCTGCTTTTTGCTGCTGCACTGCAAAAGTGGGAGAATCCACCAGGAATCCAGAAAGCTCTGGGTGAGGATAAGAGCAGTCTGTGATCCCTGACAGGGGAGCCTGGGGGTGGGCTGAGGTTTGTAGACAAATTCCCACGGGTGGGAGAGGCAGGGAGCAGAGTCCAGCCCTGTGGTGCTGCGGCAGATTCCAGCAGTGATTCCAGCAGTGATTCCAACAGTGATTCCTCCTGGCTGTTCCCACCTGCACTGCCCATCCAGCTGCTCTCCAGATGTGCCACTGCCCACACCACCATGAAAAATTAACCCCAGCAGAACAGTTTGACCTCCCTGGTGCATCTGTCCCGCTGTGAGGGGCACTCCCAAGGTGGATCCTGCCCGGAGTGTGGCCAGGGATGGAGTGAAGAGGGGATGGGGGTGTCCAGGGGTGTGGCATTCAGTGCTGTGGGCTGGGTAACAAGGTGGGGATCAGTCCCAGGTTGGATTCAGTGATCCTGGAGGGCTTTTCCAGCCTTAGGGATTCTGGGATTCTGCTGCTCTCAGCTATGCTGGCAGGTTGGGCTTATCCATGGTGCAAAGGAGCTGCTTTGTCTGGAAGCTGTGGATGGGAATAAAGATAAACCTGTCCTAAAAGGGTGACCCCTCTGCTCTGCCTTCAGCCCCTCTGCAGCAGCTGTTGAGGATGATGATGGAACTCCTTCTCCTTGACCTAATCCCTAAAAAACCCCAAAATATCCAAACTCAGCACTGATTTCCTCAAATCACTGCGGTAGGGGAGGAACAGCCACCGGACAACCAAAAACCCACCCAGCCCAACAGACCCAACCCATCCATGGCAGGAAGCATCTCATTCAAAGATTCCTCTTGAAAAATCACCCAGGAGTTCTTTATTTCCACTTTCCCATAAATACATGGATATATCCAGGCGCTGCTTTTGCAACCAGCAGGGACCATCCTGGCATCACCCACTCAGAGCAGGCACCACCACCTGCTCCAGTGCCGCTGGCCTGGCACTGCTGCCACCTAAATTCAGATGCAAACTGAGGAAAGCAGCCAGACTTATCCAGGGAAAGGAGACAGCTGGAATCTCAGGCCCAAAGGGCATTTCAGTGTCTGACTCCTGTCCTTCTGCAGCTGGGACTGTTCCTCCTCATCCCAGCACTGTCGTCAGCTGGTTTAGGAAAACTGCAGTAATTGGCTCAATTCATTTTAAATCAGTTCTCGTTTGTGCAAGCAGCACTCGGGGAAAAGCGGCTTGGAGTTAATAACATCCTGATTTGGAGCATCTGCAGGGATGAGGGGGGAAATCTTGGTGGGGAGATGTTCTTGGTCTTTGCCCCACAGTCCTGGGTGAAAGACAGAACCCCCCAAAAAGGGGCAAACCTGGTCCTGGCCCAGTGCTGTTCCCCACAATCCTCACCCTGCCCAGGGCTGATCTCTCCAGGCTGGAATGGCACTGCCTGGATTTCTCCCAGGACATTTTTATCCCATCAGTGTAGAAGGAGCAGCTCCATGCCAGAGGGTCTGGCTCTGCTCATTTGTCTCTGCCAAAGGAAAAACATCTCCTTGTCCGGCCACTCCAGCAGCTCTGGGAACAAGAAGATTAAAGCCCTCAAACACTCCTCCATTCCCTCTGCCCTATCACACACAGGGCTGGGGGGGCCAAATCCCTCTCTGTGGTGCCCAGACCCTGATACCAGGGGGAAAAGCTGCTCCTTAAGGGAAAATCTGCCAGGATTACAGCTTGGGAGAAGCCAGAATTGCCCCTGACAGCGCCTGGGGGACCTTGCACAGCACCAGCAGCCCAGGGAGACCCAAGCAGTGTTTGTCTCCCACCCAGGAGGGTTCAGGAGTCCCCACATTCGTGTCACATCCCCAGCCCGAATCCATCACGGCTGCCTGTGTCACGTTAGCAGCAATAAAAGGATTCAAACAGCAATTCCTTACTTTTATGAACAAATGGCCCTGGCTGGATGATTCAGGCAGCATTCAATTCCCAGGCAGAAAGTGTCAGCAAAATCCCGGCCCCTCGCATGTAGGTGGATAACTGCAAATGAAAGGAGGGAATTATTAGCACTTAATACTCTGTGGGTTTGCACTCCCCAGTGCTCCTCTCCAGGAGATGACAAACGCTCCAAAAGCTGGGAGAGCCCTGCCAAGGGGGGCTGCAGGCATTGGGGTGATGGCTTTGGACACTGGGATCAACCTCATCCCACTGGCAGGGCCCTGCTCCAGCCCAGCCCCGCTAGACCCCCTTTTCTCCTCCAGCCTGTCCTTTCCGCAGCCCCTTTTATCCTCTGATCCATCCTCTCCAGGAGAATATGGTAAAGGGCTGGATCCCTTTTTATTTAATCCCTCCAGATTTTCCCTTCCAGAGCCCTTTTCTTCCCCATCCCATCCCATCCCATCCCGAGCCCCTTTCCTCCTCCATCCTGTCTTTTCCAGAACTCCTTTCCTCCTCCAGCCTGTCCTCTCCAGAATCCCTTTTCTCCTCCAGCTTGTTCCATCCAGAGCCCTTTTCTCCTCCCACACCCCCTCTCCTAGCTCCCCCTCCCCACCCTCCCATTCTCAGCTCGCTGCCAACACCGGGAGCCTCAGGCACCCCAACCCCTTGGTGGCACAATCCCCCCAGCCCCAGAGGGATCCAGGGAGGCTTCCCCATGCACCTGGGGCTGCTCCTGGTGGTGAAGTGCACTTCAGCCTCCTCCAGACTCTCCATTTCTCCTTCACCCAGCTTGCCCATATTTTTCTTGTTCATCAGACTGACAAATGGGCAGAAAACAGACTCCTGGCGATTTCCTGCACAGGCTGCCCACTCTTCCTCTCCCCCCGGCGATGACTGAGAGCTGAAAAAGCAGGAATAGCATATAAATTTCCTCCCTGCTTTAATAAATACCTCTATTACCTTGTGCTTTCCCCCAGCTCACTGTGCAGCTCCTGCTGCCCGCCAGGCAGACGTGATAAACCAAAATTCGCATTTCTGTGGGGAATCAGCAGCAGGGCTCAGGCAGGCTGGCAGCATGGGAGGGGTGAACCTCCCACCTCGGGGGTCTGGCTGCAGCTTCACATCATCCCACAGGGAGATAAATTCATTCCTCTATTACCAAAAGGGAGTTGGAATTTGGTCCCTCTTCGGACACCCTGCCTCAGGCCCAGGGGGAGGAGGGGTCCCACCATTCCCAGGGGTTTGTCCCAGACACCTCTGTGCCCCTCGGGGCGAGCCTGGGATTTCCTGAAGGGTGGCAATAAGGACAAACCCTGCTAAAATCTCACCTGGAGGGTGCAGGAGGAGCAGAAGGGTTTGGTGGTGGAGGGAAAGCTGTCACAGCTGTGATCTGTGCTGTGGACAAAACCCCGTGCTGGATTTCTCCTCTCTGGGCCTCCTTCTGGTCCAAATCCTTTCCTGGGGCTCTCGGGAGGGGATGTGTCCTTGGGATCCCTTGGCCAGGAGACACCTGAGTAGTGCAGGACCATCCCGAGCATCCCAGTGGGATGCGGAGTCCTCGCTCCATCCCCACCCCACCCACCTGAAGGACAACAGGGAAAAGCCACCAGCCTTTTACAGGCCCAGCGCTGCCAGGAGCCCCTGGGGCAGCATCATCCCCTCTGCCAGCCCCAGATCCAGCCCTGCCCAGTGGGATCATCCCCATCCCCGGGCACAGCGCTGCAGCCTCGTCTCCTCCTCCCCCAGAGCTGCATGGACGGTGGCAGAGGGAAAGCTTTGCAAAGCCGGGGAAAAAAACACCTTCAAAAGGAGCATTAGGAGGTGGCAGCCACCCAATTTCCCCCTCAGCCAGCGATTGCTGTGTCTCATCCGCTTCCTGGAGTCTATTTAACTTCTAAATTTAACAAGCTCCTAAACAAGTAGCAGCAGCAAGTGGCAGCGCCTGGCTCCCACCCTGCGAGTGGCATTTGGGGGTTCAGCCCAGGAATGGGAAATTTCTCCAACGTCTCTTTGATTTATGACTCTCGTTAATTCTCCAGGAGGGCCCCGAGCTGCCCCGAGTGCACCGAACCTCCGAGGGATAAATAATTTACCAGATGGTTAAATATTCTTTAAGGTCTAGAGAACATCAGCGGGAGCAGGGATTTCGGAGGGGGAGTGACACAAAACTACAAATTGAGCACAAAAAGTGGGAGGGGAGGGCCTGGAGCAGGGAAGGGAAGGACCGGGAACATCCCAGCACTGCTGCAGTGGGATCAGCACAGCCAGGGGTTTTGGGGGAATATCCTGTCCAGGTGTGCCCTGCCAGCTGTGCCATGCAGATGTGCAGGGCTGCCCTGCCCCTCCAAAGGGAAGGATGAGCCGGGGAGCAGGGAGGGAAGGAGGAAGGTGCCAGCAGAGAGGCAGCCTCGCAGGGCTCGAGCAGAGCCACGGCTGCTGTCAGAGGATGCTGATGCCCCAAATTGGCACTGCCTGGCACCCTCGGGGGCTCAGCTGGAGGCACACAAGGTTTTGGCAGCAGAACCTTGATGAAATGTGGTGCCAAGGGTATGTTTCCTCCTTTTCTCCTCCTCCCCAGGGATCAGGACAGCATACCCAGCGAGAATCCCTGGGCTGATGTGGATGGAGCAGAGGCTGGAGAGTCCAAGCGCTCCATCTGCGAGCTCCCAGCACCTTTCAGCCTCGGCTCGGGATGTTTTGGGCTCCCCGAGCAGCGGGGCAGCCCCGAGCCCCGCGGGTCCGGCGGAGGTAGATGGCAGCAGAGCCTGCTCCTTGCGGCAGCCGGGATGCGGCAGCCCCGGCCCGGCTCCGCCGCCATCCAGCGCTCCCGAGCAGGGCTTTATCCAGCCAGCTCTACCCGCAGCTCCTTCTCCCGAGGTTCTCTCCTGAAATGCAGCGGGGAGCTCAGGGCTGAGCTGGATTTCTCCACGTTTGGGACGTGTCAGGGATGGCTGGAACCCCTCTGTGCCCCGTGTTTGGCTCTGCCCCCCTCTCCCCCTCTTCCTACGTCCCCGGACAGCTCCACAGCAGCCCAGCTGTTACCCGAGCTCAGCTTTGGGGGTTTAGTTTGGTTTGCTGTGCTGCTCCTTTCAGGGAGCACACGGAATTCTGCCACCTGTCCTGCTCATCTAGCCCTCCCTCACAATTCCAAACCCGATCCACCTCTTTACCATATTTTCCAGGTGCCTGATGAAGCTCAGCACGTGATTAACAAATTAAGAAATGCTTATGGAAACACTTTTCCCCAAAATCCCTGCCAGAGGCACTCCATAGGACTCCTGCTCCCTCAGGGAGGATGAGCTCAGTCCCTGGCCCAGAGGGTTCATCTCAGTTGCCTCTGATGAATAGATAATTAATAATTCACTGCTGCCTTTGTGAAGTATTCATTGCCCTCGAGCTTCCCCGGGTAATTAAACATCCTGTGAGCCCCTGTAATCCCGGTCACAATCCTCACCCAGCCCTTCATTCTCCCTCCCCACTCAACTCCCATTAATTCCAGTGGGACAAATGCCCAAAGAAACTTCCCCCTCCCAGGGACTTCCCCTTCCAGGAGATCCATCCATCCATCGCATCCCAGGGATGCCTTGCCAGGATGAGACTGGAGCTGCTGAAGTCGGGAGGTCCCAAGCAGGGGTAGCTCCCAGCATTGGGCACTGGGGGCTGGGTAGATCCATGCCATGGGCACAGGAAGGAACCAGGGCCACCGGCACATGGCCAGAGAAGGACTCTGATGCTCTTTTTCTTTTGAGGGCGGCAGCCTTTTCCTCCTTTTCCTGTTTTTTCTGCTTTTTCCTCGTCCTCCTCCTCCCTCTCCGGGCGGCAGCGCCGGGGCTGCTGCCTCCCGCCTGCGGTGCAGATGGCCCAGCATATGGGCAGCCTCCCCTCGTGCTCGCACCTTGTAAGCAGATTCTGTCAGGTTTAAAGAGGAAAAGCTTAATTAAGCAGTTGTGTGTGTACAATTATGTCCTTAATTATCTCCGCATTTCACTTCTTTGTTGTTCCCTCTTTGAGAGAAGTTTGGGAACAGCCACAGGCCGCCGTGCCCTCCAGCAGGAGCTTCTTCCTTCCTGAATTTCTCTTTCCTGCCTCATTTTAGGGATTTTCTGGCTGAAGGGAGCTGCAGCACGAGCCCCCCGGGCCACTGGGATTCATCGACCCCAGCTGGGTTCCCAAACTCGAGCAGGTTTCCAGCAGTGCTGCCCACACAAAGCACGAGTTTAGCAGCTCAAAAGCTGCTTCATCCCAGTTCTATCATCTCCCACATTCGTGCTCCAGCAGCCCCGATGCCCCAGCACCATCGGGAATAAACAGAGCCCGTGAGAGCATCATCAGGGTGATGCTAAATTGCTCCCATACCCCAGGAATGCCACCCAAGGCGCTCCCTGCCTAATTAATTCCCCTAATTACTGCATTCCCCCCCATTTCCCAGCTTGGGCAGCAAGCCTGACACATCTCCAGGGACATCCTGGGGTGCCCTCCTCACTCTCACTCAGGGTCTGGAGCCACCTGCAGAGATCAGGGACAAGAGGTGGCACAAACAACAGGCTAATTTGTGGTGGTGCTTTTATTTTATGCTCAGAGCACTAAACAGCCATAAACATCCCGAGCTGGATGTTGCAGCTGGGGGTGTTTTTATTGTTCGTAAGTCCTTGAAATTTTGCCATGAAGCTTTTATTAAAAATAACCCCAAACTCTCGTTTCTCTAATTGAGTGTATTTCAAAACGTTCATGCCTGCATTTGTACCCAGGTATGTTTATATCACCACCAGTTAATTTTTATTTACCTTCTAGTGAAACTCATCTTCCTCCTTAATTCCCAGGCCTGTATTTGCTTTCAAATCAGAATTGGACCCAACAATCAGCCGTATATTTAAGATGCCATTAAATCCTCAGCTCTGCTCTCACAGCTTCCAAACCAGACTCAAAGCACAGCAGTGACCTCCCCCTCCTTTTCCAGACATCCCAGCGGGGAAGATGAATCTTCATCCAGCTGAGAGGTGTCAAGTGCCGGGAATGAGCCCGGGGAGAGCAGCGGGAATGATGGGGAGCTGCAACGGGAGGGGGTCAGAGGAGATTGGAGGGAAAGAGGAGAGGAACAATCTGTCCCCTGGGGTCAGGGATGGAGAGGTTTGGGCTGGCTGGGAGGAAGGGAAGCTCTGCGGAGGGTTCAGCAGTGGACGGAGCAGGCAGAGGAGCTTCGGGAGCTCAACCTCACCGCATCCCTCACCCCTCCGGCCCCCTGCTCGCTCCCGTTCCCAGGAAAGGCTTTCTGTCCCCGTCTCGACCTGCCAACAGGTCTGGGGACTCGATCAAGCCCTTCCTTGGGAGCTGGGCACTGCCTGCTGTTCCCTATTCCCGAGTTTCCACAAAAATCCGTTCGGAGGGGCATCAGGGAGCTCCCTCCTCTCCGGTGCTGTGTCCGTCTGTCTGTCTGTCCCTGAGCTGGCCCTGGGGCAGAGCACAACGTCTGCAAGTGGGGCTGGAGCAGCTTCTCCCCCCAGTTCCCTTCTCCACTCCCCAGTTCCCAGCCCTGCTCCCCAGTGCTCTGTTCTTCTCCCCAATTCCCTTCTCCTCTCCCCAATTCCCGGCCCCGCAGGGAGGCTCCGGTGTGCGGGAAGCCCCGAGCCGGGAGCCCCGGGGAGCAGAGCCGTGGTGCCGGTGAGGGGATGCTGAGGACAGGAGCGGCTGACAGGCGGTAATTAAACACCCGGGGAGGAGGGCTCTGATGCCGGAGAAACCTTTCATCCCTCTGCCACATCCCGAGGGAGACTTTGGAGATGTCTCACCCCAGCCTGGCGCTGATTTTGGGGTGCAGCGGGGAGAGGATTTGGCAGCGTCAGCATCGGGATCAACACAGCCAAGTCCCCGCTGCTCCTGTCCAGCCCCAACATCCCCATCAAGGCAGTTTGGGATGCGGGACGTGGCCGGAACATAGAGCAGGGAAATCCCCTGCACCCCAAACCCACATCCCCAAGGATGCTGAGGAGGCAGATTCAGGGAGACCGGGGCTCTCCTGTCTCTCGTTTATTTCCACTTCCCGCGCTGTCCAGCAGGAATTACACCCTGCGGGAATTACACCCTGCAGGAATTACACCCGGCAGCGCCGGCAGCCTAAAGCAAACACAATATTTTAAAGTCCTTCCCAGCCTAACCATCCCCAGCGCTATTAATAACACTTGTAAGGAGTTGTTCTTGAATAGATACGATTTTTATCTTGACAGCGTCTCCCTAAATCATTTTTATCCCCACAAAGTTTGCGAGGAACAGATTTTCTGAGGGCCATTTATCTTGGCAAATATCCCTACCCCTGTTTATTGCACTCCCTCTTTAGTTATGGATGGGGCTGTTCCCCACCCTCAGCCTCAGCTCCCAAATCCCTCTGTCCCCTCCCTCCATCCCCCTCCACGTGTGTTTTACTGGTGGCAGCAAAATGAAATCAAATCCTCAGATCTCTGTGGCTGGGAAGCTGTTGGGAGTTGGGAAGGGGGTGTGAGTTCACTGCCAAACACCCTCCTGTCTTCCCTCCCCCCGAGTCTTGAGCAACAATTCCAGTCCAATTCCAGTGAAAAGGGACAGAGCTCCCCTGAATTATCAGCTTTTCTCGGCAGAAAAGTGGCCGCAGCCCCCTCGTTGTGGCAGATGGACAAAGGCACAGGAAAAGCTCGAGGCAGGGAAGGCAGTGGGGGACATTCCGGCTGTCACATCCATCACTTGCTTGGGAATAAAGACTTTTTTAAGAGAACTGCGGGGAAAGGAGCAGACTCTCTGATACAGCTTGGCAAACACTGATTCTGCTGGCAGATGGCCCGGGCTGCTCCTCCTGGGGGGGATGAACCCATCCTGGGGATGCTGAACTCACCCCAAACGTGCTGAACTCACCCCAAATGTGCTGAACTCACCCCAAATGTGCTGAATTCACCCCAAATGTGCTGAATTCACCCCAAACCCGCTGAACTCTCCCCAAATGTGCTGAACTCACCCCAAACATGCTGAACTCACCCCAAACCTTGCTGAACTCTCCCCAAATGTGCTGAACTTACCCCGAGGGTGCTGAATTCACCCCATATATGCTGAACTTACCCAAAAGTTGCTGAACTCACCCCAAAGGTGCTGAACTCACCCCAAACGTGCTGAACTCACCCCAAAGGTGCTGAACTCACCCCAAATGTGCTGAACTCACCCTGAAAATGCCAAACTTACCCCGTGCTCTGGCTGGCACCCCTAAGGTGGGTGGAGGTGCCTGTTGGAGCTGGGTTTAAGCTGCAGGAGGTGCAGGGACAGCACCAGGACCCTCCTGGATTTAAACACCTGAGGGCAGAGCATCCCCTGGCTGGGAGGGCAGAGCAGAAGGTGGAGCAGCCCTGGGCAAGAGCAGCACAGAACTGACTCGGAGAGAGAGGGGGGGAGGGAGGAAGGAGCAGCTAGAGCCAGGAGTAATAAAATATTCCAGAAGTTGATTAAGAAATGACAGGCAGGGGCGGCAGAGCAGGCTGGGCAAGTGGTCCCACTGCAGCTGGGCCCGGGGCAGGCTGCTCCTGTGGGATTGGGGGGTTTTATGGGATGTGGCACTTTGCCATCCTGCTGTGCAAATCAACCTGCACATGAACAGAGCCAAGCAATCTCGCTCCCGTTGTTCCCAAAGGCTTCCCAAGCCCTTGTAAAGGAACACCTGTTACCAGGCCCCGGCTAAACGGCTCCGATGGGGAATGCTGGAGATGCTTCCATGATTAATTGGTTTTGCAGGAGCAGAGGAGGCGAGCCCAGGGGCCTGGAGGCATCAGAGCTTGGTCCCCACGAGGATTTGGTGTCTGAAGTGAAGCCCTCACCCAGCCCCGCGGGACAGAGACCCCACCCAGCTAGAGCTGGAGCCTTGGGAAGCTGTTCCCAGGCTGCTGCTGGGCTGGGAAAGGCTGGAAAATTCCCTGTGTGACGAAGCCCAGCCTCCAGCCAGCCCGAGGGGGCAGCGCTGACTTTTGCGGCTCAGCTGAAGCCACAGAGCGGGACTCGTTCTCTCCTCCTCCCTGACAGGAGCTTTTGGTGGAAGATAGGAGAGCCCCGAGCATCCACATGGGCAGGCAGGGGTGACCCGGCACTTCCCGGGGCTAGGAGAGTTCTGGGTGATGCAGCCGCGGGGTTCAGGCTCCATCTCACTCCCCTCCCCCTGCCAAAAACCCTCTCCCGGGAATGCCACCAGGAGCCAGAGGCTTGGCTGCAGGTGCCGCACAGGCGGAGCTGCTGGAGAGCTCCCGTGGCTGTCACCGTGCCGAGGACATCGGCGCTGGGGGAGTCCCCGCGGCTTCACGGGACGGGCCTTGGAACCCCCATGGGGACCCTGCAGTGCCAGGGGCTGCCAGGAGCCTCTGGGCCACTGCCACGTCCTTTAGGAAGGGCCAGGAGCCCCTCAGGAGGTGGAATTCAGTGGTCGGAATTCGCCTCCCTCCCGCGGGTCTGGGGGAGCAGAGGAGCTCTGCCCAACAGCCCCGAGGAGCCGCTGGGTGCTCTGCTCATGGAATTTGGGAATGGCTCTTGCTGGAGGAAGTTCCTCCTCCCCAGGTGTGGGCAGGAGGCCCCTCCTGGCTGTCAGCAGCGCTGCGGTGCTGGCAGTGGGTAATTAAACCTTTTATTCGGTGCCTGGAGGCGCGAAGGCATCAAGGGTTCTTATCAAAGCAGGAACCCAGCGGGGCCGGCTCTGAGCAGAGGGGAGGGAGAGATGCCAAAGCTGCCTGGAAGAAAGTTTGGGCTTCATCCTCCTCTCCCAGCTCTTTAAATCCACCCTGTGAACAGCTAATCCGTTCAGCCGTGTGTCTGCAGGGTTCAGCTGGGCAGGACCAAACCCTCCTGTCCCAGCAGATCCATTCCCAGCACTGCTCCTCATCCTCAGCCCTGCCCTGGCTCAGGATCCCGGGTCAGAGGCCCCATGGACCCACGTGATAAAGGGAATTTCTCCCTCTCACTGACCCCAAACACCACCCTGTGCATGAGATGTGACCCAGGGGTCCCTCCCCTGGCTCTGCTGTGACATCTGGGGACGCTCAGAGTGAAGGGACAGCAGCAGCCACTCTCAATGGGCAGGAGGGGCTGTGCCTGGGGATGGGGGGACAAAAACCACCCCAAAAGTGCTGGCAGAGGTGCTGGCTGCAGCCCTGTCCCCACACAGCTCAGGTCCTGGCTCTGCCCCAGCCCCCCAGCACTGCTGTCCCCAGCCAGGACTGGGGACCCTCCCTGTCCCCCCAGGAGCACCTGGACAGAGCTCAGCCCCCCTCGTGTTTTGGGGGGCAGGAGCAGCACAGAGGGAATGTGACAAGAGCTCCAAGGCCGGGTGAATTTTCCAGCTCTCAGATACAAGGAAGAATCATAACGTCGTTTATCATCTTTAAAGATACGCAGAGTTGGCGAGAGAATGAATTCTTCTTCATAACCCAGTTCCCAGGATATTTTTACTGTGCATCATAAATTATAATTCCTTTTTATTTTTGCTTTATGGCCTGTCCCCCGCCAATTCTGGTGATCTACATCGTCATCCCCCCCAGTGCTTTAGGAACAATCTCTGCCTGTCTCTCTCCTCCTCCCATCAGCTCCCCAGTCTCTCTCCTTCCACCAGCATCTCTTTTACCCTCATCCACCCACGGAGCCAGGGCTGGGGGAATCACCAGGAGTGGGCAGTGACCCCTCTGAGCTGCTGCAGAGCCTCGGGCAGGTGTAGCCATGGCCACAGCTCTGACCCACAGCCCTGGCAGCAGCAGGGAGCCACCTGCAGCTCCTGGCAGTGCTGAACCAGCCCAGGAGCTCTCTCAAACCTCCCTGAGTAGCTGAGATAGCCCTGAACACCCCCTGCCCCTCACACCTGGGCAAAGCGCAGCTACAGGTGTTCCTGAGATGGGGATAGCTCTGGTGCAGCCCTGTCTGGGGATGCTTTGGGGTCCTGGTTGGTTTCTCCACCAGCACAGCTCAGATGTGGGCTGGGGTGGGGATTTCAGCTCCATTTACACCTGAAATTCCAAAGGGAGTAGCCTAGTGCAGGTGAGGTGACACTGAAGGATGCTGAGGCAGCTCCAGACATCCCAAAAGCCAGGGATGACCCTCTGAGAAAATCCCACCTGCCCAGGGCAGCCGTTCACACCTCCACACAGGGTTTTTATCCCCACAGCAATGCCAGGAGCCCAGGGAGCTCCCACTGCCTGGCCCAGCAGTCCCGTGGCGTGGGATCCTCCATTCCCAGGAGGACCAGCCCAGCTGGAAGGTGCTCAGGGCAGTTTCCACAGCCCCTTTTCTTTGCAAAGCCTCCTCCCTTTAAGGAAAAACCTGTTTACAAAGCTTGCTGTGTGGAGAACCCAAACATGAGAGAGGGGGGACGGTGGCCAGGACTTCTTCCACGGCTTCACACCCCTCCCGCGGGGGAAACCCAGCCCTAAAGCTGGATCCAGGGAGGAGAGGTGAGTGTTTATCCCTGTGAAATATGGAGATTTGCCGCGATGAGGCTGACTAAGAACATTACATTTGCCACGCTGAGCCGCAGAGCCTCGGGGCTTTGTGCAGGGCTCAGGCTCCCGTTAGGGAGGGAGAGGCTTTTGGCACGTCGGGATTTACAGGGAAACAGGCGTCTCTTGGGGAAGCACGGCTGACAGTGAGGCCAGCGTTGTGTTCCCCGTGCTGTGCAGTGATTCAGGGCAGGGACTGCGTTCCCCAGGCCCAGATGGGATTTTTAGGGCTAACAGAAAATCCTAATCGCGGTCATTTCCATTTTCCAGCGTTTTTGCAGCAGTCTGCAGCCTGCACTCGGCGCCTGGATGTGGGATGGGTCTCTTGCACAGAGCCATAAATAAATAAACATTCTGTGCCCCCAGATCCAGCATGGGGGGTGTGCAGGGAGGAGCAGGAGCCACTGGATGTGGCCACGCTCTGAGCTGCGCTCAGCTGGTCCCTCCCCACCACATCTGGGTCTTCTGAGGGAAAAACCGGAGCAGGTGAAGAGGCAGGAAAATGATCACAAACAGCGCAACCAGGGCTTGTTCCATCCTGTCCTGCTGGAGCCAGAGTGATCGCTCGCGGGTAGTTCAAAGGCAGGGCCGTGTGTCACTGCGGGATGCTCGGCAGGGATGGAGGGATGGAGCCTCATTAACGAGCAGCTCCCGGGAGCATTCCCAGGAGCATTCCTGGGCAGTATTGGAAGCTGGAGCACAGCAGGATTCAGGGAGAGTGTGGAAGCAGCAGCACGGGGGGATGGAGGGCTGGGAATGGACCTTCTGCTCCACCAGCACCGAGGTGCCCAGGTAGGGAGGGACAAGGGGATGGGCTGGGAACAGCTCAGGGCAAATGACCTAAAACCTGGGAAAAGGAGGATGGAAGAGGCTTGGTGATGTCTGCCAGCAGGGTTTGGTGGGGTGAAGGGGACACCCAGCCTTGTTCAGCCCTGGTGCATCGACATCCAGGGCTGCTTCTGAGAGCAGCCAGGTCTGGGGTCCCAAACTGAAACAGGGCATAGGGAGGGGACAGAAGACAGCTCAGTGCAGGGCCCAGGGCATTTCTGAGCAGGTTGAGGCAGAGCAAGGCCGGTGGTGCCCAAGATGTGGGGACACATCGGCCCTGGGGCAGCCACGAGCTCCAAGCCCGGCAAGGAGAGCGGGCCGGGCGAGGGGCGGCTGGGAACAGGGCAGCAGTGACAAATGAGTTTAATTCCTGGGCAGACACCGATGGGAGGAGGTGATTAATGAGCCCAGCACCTCATCGTGGCCTCAGGAACTCAGGGAGATATTTTGGTGGAGGGTGGAGCAGCAGGGACTGGAGGGTGGAGGCAGCAGGCTGGGAAGTGAGAGCAGACAAGAGGTGACAACCGCTCACGAAGTCCCTCTTCCTCCTGCCCACACTGTGCCTCTGACCATCTCTCGGGTCTGGGTCCTTCCCAGAGGTTCATGGGCAGATTAAAATCCTTCCATCATTTCTCCTGTCCCCTTCTCTCCCTCTTATCCCATCAAAGACAGAGGCTGGCACGGCTGGTGCTCCAGGGATGCGTCACGGGGCTCCTTCCCCGAGCTGATGTGCCAGCACTGGCCTCTGGCCCTTCCCTCTCTGCTTCTGTGTGCAGAAGCCGTGCAGAACTGGTTAAACTGCGAGCTGGAGTCCTCTCCTTCTGCATCCAGTGGGAAGGATCTGCGTTTCCAGAGGCAGAGATGCCATGGGCAGGAGGAGCAGCCTGGCTGGAACCTCGGCTCCAGCCCTCCTCCCCTGCCCTGTCTGGAGCTGCTGGTGCCCCCTGCTCTGACTCCTGAGTGCTTCTGACTCCCAGCCCTGGTCTGGGTCCAGCTGGCTCCTCCAGCTGAGCTTGGAGCCGGCCCTGGGCTGCCGGGCAGAGCCAGGAGCAGCCCCCGGTGCATTGGGCACAGCAGCTGCTGGTGCTGATTAAAAAGGGAGACACCCAGCGATGATCAGGCTGTGAGAGCCCCTGCTGCTGCTGGGGACAGGGCAGGGGCCGGCCAGCCCAGGGATGGCTGGATCCCCAATTCCTCCCTGGATCCCACAGAGATACAGCAGAGAAAACGCATGTGTGCACATCCCACGGCAAGCGTGGCCGCAGGGTGCACGTTCCAAAGGGAACGGGCTCCAGAAGGGGATGTACAAATCCACAGGGGTCCAGCACTCCGGGGGCTGTGCATGGTTGCTCACAAGGATCCTGATGTGCCGCAGGGACAGTCAGGGACACACTAAGGACATGAGTGTCACCCTGTGCGTGTCTGGCTCTCAGCTCCTCCAGCCCTGCACTCGTGTCTCGGTCAGCTGGGACGTGCCTGGACACGTGTGCCACTTCCAACACATCCCAGGGAAGCACATGGACACACCTGACGTGCCCAGGAAAGCACATGGACACACCTGAAGACCCCAGAAGTCCCCAGGGAAGCACATGGATGCACCTGAAATTCCCAGGGAAGCACCTGGACACGCCTGAAGTCCCCAGGGAAGCACACAGACACCTTGTGTCCCCACAGAGCTCTGAGCAGCCTCCCCACCCAGCCCAGCTTCCCCTTATTAATAACCACGGCTGAATTATTTATTGCAAGCAGATGTTAGAGTTTAAAGAGTGCTAAGAAGATATCCTTGGCTAATCAATTTATTTTTAACTAGTTTATGTGTTTATTACCACCAGAATTTGGACTTCAGCTGCAGTTTGGAATTATCCCTTGTCCATCACCGTGTGCTGCTTGGATTCCTGTGCTGTGTCCTTGGAGACCATGAGAGAACCACAAATCTGCTGTTTCCTGGCCAGGGACTGGGCTTGCTTATCCTCTCCTTTGCATACATTGCATAAAATCCAGGCAGTGAGCTGGACCATGCCATGAGCTCCCCAAAAAGGAGCTTTGCCTCCATGGGCAGCAGCCAGGCTGGGCTGGGAGAGTGGGGAATCTCCTGGGAAAGGTGGGGAGGGAGGAAGAGGATGGTGAAGACAGGTAGAAGGACTCCAGACCTCTTGGGAGAGAGATGGACTCTGGTTGTCTCTCTCCATCTCCCCCACTTTCCCCAGCCCTCCAGGCAAGTCCTTTGCTTCTCTGGGAGCACCGTGGACACTCCCAATGCTCCCAGTTTCATGGAAATGTGGCCTATAAAATGCCCTGAAGGTAACTCTGGAATGAAACTGGACACTCCCAATGCTCCCAGTTAAAACACTGGGAATGTGGCCAATGTAAAATTCCCTGGAGGTAATTCTGGGGTGAGACCATACAAAAGTCAGGAGGGTGCAATTTGTGCCTCACAGGTGCCCAGTGCCAATGAACCTCAGGTGTTCTCCAAGCCCTTTAAAAGGGATTTGTGGACATGATTTCTGAACCTGAGAGAATTTCAAGCTCTCAGGGACTGACTGTTCCCAAGGGAAAGTCTTGGGAACCTTTTCTCGCTCAAGGATTATTTGTGTAAATAAGGGTTTACTTTCCCAAAACAAGACACAGATGTTCTGAGAGTGTTTTTCTCTCTTGTCCCACCAATGGGATGAGGGAGATGTTGTTTCTTCTACCAGTCAGGGTGACCTGAACAGAACTGCTTACAAAAAGGGTTCCAAAACCCCTCAATAAAGGCTTCTCACCTCACAAAACCTCTGTGTGTGGCTGTGATTCTCTCAGAACCCTCACAATACTTTGTGTCCTCTACCAACAGGGATGAGCGATTTGGGAAGCAGGAGCAGGGAAAAGGAGAATCCTCCAGGCATCACCAGGAGCTCCCAGTGATACGAGGAAAGAAAACTCTGTAACTCACAGAGCAGTTATAAGAGTAGGTATGAATTTATTCAGCACTGAGTCGCATGGGGGATAGCTCCTCCAAGGACATGCACACCCTGGAGACTTGCCCTCCTATTACCCTGAAACTAGAGCCTTCTGATTGTTTACAACATTCTTTATTTGCTTTGTTATTTTCCTTTTGATTGTTTAGAATATTTTTCATTTTCTCTGTTCATTTTCTTTTTTTCTTTTTTTAAAGAAGAAAGGGTGAGATGTCATCCTGAAAACTAAACCTCCTGGTCTTGTTTTCATAGCTCTAGCCACTTTCCCAGGAAAGTAACTATAATCGTAGATGTTTGTACATTCCTTCTAAGAAACATCTTTTGATGGACATTTCGCATGACGAGTGTGATTGGGAAGGTGGTAACTTAATTATCCAATCCCTGGTCATTGTCAAGAATTTATAAATACTGGAGTCAGAAAAATAAAGTTTCTTTTTTCCTATCACCCCACTGAGATGTGTTTGTGTGAATCATTCCATGTCCTTTAGCAACACCCTTCTCCTTTTATTCTCTACAAACTCGGGTTACAAAATACACCTCATACATATTCATTTCCTAACCCCACCTGTTCCTACTTCATATTAAAATCAGCTCCTTTGTGGCTGCACACTGCTCCTTGTTGGTCATTCTGGGGATCATCTGGGGGTCTTTGGGATGAAATCAAATTTTCTCCTTAGTTGAACTTTGCACCTGTTCTCCTTGCACATGCTCCTTTTAGCCCTTTGACCACCTTTCAGACTTTGATACTGTTTCTCCCACTTTGGGGGTCCCAAGAATCCCCTTATCCTGTGGTGCCTTTGTCCTTGCATCCTGTTTGTGTATTCTAGCTCTTTATCTTGTAGTCTCACTCCCTTTCTGCTCCTGTGGGAGCAGTAAGCATCCCATAGGGTTTGGCAGCCCTCTCTTCCAGTCAAAGAATTTCTTTTACACTTAACTCCTAATTCTTAATTTCTCTGTTTCACCGGGGCCACCCTGGGCTGTCCCAGCTGTCCCCTCAGCCTGCCCTGGGACACGTCTGGGAGGTGCTGGGCACAAAGCACGAGGGCGAGGAGGTGAACCTCATCCCATGGGATATCCCTCTGGAACGCATCCCTCTGTGATCCCTGCTGCCACAGCCATCCCAAATCCCCGCGGAACCCAAGGGATCCCCCAGCCCGTTCATCACCCCAAGAAGCACCAAAGCCTTAAAGAACCTGCCAGTCGTGAGAGACTCGAACATTTCAGGTTGTCACCATTTCCAGGAGATATTGGTGGGGGAGAAAAACAGAGGAGGAAGAGGAGGAGGAAGATAAATGATCCCAAAAAGGAGGGAGATGGGAGACACAAAAGCAAGGAGGTGTGAGGCTGTGCTGGGAACACAGCAATTAAAGCCACCCTGAGCTCACCCAATTAAACCGACTGGAGAGAGGAGGAATCCCAAAGGATAATTTCCCGGCAAATTGCTCATTTGTCTCTCTCAGTGTGTGATGCCTTTGTGTCAGCCGAGCCACGGAGCTGAGCCCTGGGGAGAGCAGAGAGATGTTGGGAATTTCGCAGGCAAAAGGCAGCGCTTCCTATGGAATGTGCCATAAATCCGAGTGAATCGGACCCAGAGCTCCTGCCTGATGGTGAGAAGGGACAGGAGCAGGAGGGATGGGGATGGATGGAGCACCCTAAGCCTGTGGTGAGAAGGGACAGGAGCAGGAGGGATGGAGGTGGATGGAGCACCCTGAGCCTGCCCCGTGTCTGGATGGAATTCGTGCTGTCTGCAGCTCTGGGAGAGCCATCCCTGAATTGTGATTTTTGGAGTTAAGATTTTAGCTAAGACTTAGAAACAATTTATAATGATCAATATATAAGTCAGATAAGCAAATGGTAGGTTAATGATTATTAGATACTTAGGCCAGAGGATTATATTATATTATATTATATTATATTATATTATATTATATTATATTATATTATATTATATTATATTATATTATATTATATTATATTATATTATATTATATTATATTATATTATATTATATTATATTCAGATTGAACCCAGTGAGAACAATGGCAGAACCTGGGCTCTGCACTGATCAATCACCAAGCAGGGAGCCTTGGGTTGTGCCAGAGGGTCACAGAGACCTGATGAAGACCTTCCTGACTTCATCCTTTGAAGATCACCGACCCAATTCGAGACCACTGACCCAATCTGAGAGAAGAATTGTGCACATGTGAAGGACTAACAGCCTCATTTTAGTGCCGAATGGGGATGGGAGGTGCTGGGGTCAGGCATATGGATTGTGAGATTTTGGGAAATAGAGGGAGGAGAACCTTGTTTGGGGCGGTCACGCCTTTTGGGGACAATCCCTGTGCTGCCCACCAGTGAATAAACATACTCCTTTCTAACTTTAATTAGTTAGAGGGTCTTTGTTCGTGATCATATTGG
The DNA here is from genome assembly GCF_049639895.1 of Pseudopodoces humilis. Taxonomy (NCBI): domain Eukaryota; kingdom Metazoa; phylum Chordata; class Aves; order Passeriformes; family Paridae; genus Pseudopodoces; species Pseudopodoces humilis. Next base: position 3,509,302 of record NC_142225.1, on the reverse strand, counting down.
CTTTTAATTACTCATCCCCTTCCAGAGAGCAGCAGGACAGTGTCCCCAGGGTGTCACACAGTGGGTGCTGCTCCTGTCCCTCTGCACAGGCTCCTCGGACATTCCCAGCCCTCTCCCCCAGCCCTGGCTGCTCCTCTGGGCCATCCATAAAGCCAGGGGCAAACACGGGGCCCTGCTCCATGCCAGCGTTGAAAGCTGGAGTTGTGGGGAATGCAGGAACACCGAGCTGGACACGGCTGAGCAGAGCTCTGGCTCCAGGGAGCGCAAGGAGAGCCAAGCCCAAAGCACAGAGCAAAGGGAGGAGACAGAGCTCGGAGAAGCTGCTCCAAGGAAAACAAGCCCATCACTGAAACAGCAACCCCTGCAAAGCCAGGGTTCCGTGGCAGGGGCTGAGGAGCTGTGGGACACCCGTGGGATGGGTGGGAGCTGGGCCACACCCTGAGGCTCACAGGGCGCAGCCAGGTGTCCCCCAGCAGCTCCCACAGCAGGTGGGAAGGAGTGAGAAGGATGAGATTCCTGACCCCTTCCCCAGTCCTTCTTCCCCTTCTTCAGCCCTCATTCCCTGCTCTCCAGTCCCTCTCTGTTTCCCAGCCCTCATTCCCTGCTGCCAAGCCCTTCCCTATTCCGCGTAATCACTCCCTGCTCCCCAGCAGCTCCTTCCCCACCCCTAGTTCTTCTTCCCCTTCCCCATCCCTCATTCCCTGCTCTCCAGACATTTTCCCAGCCCTCATTCCTTGCTGGCCAGCCCTCCTCTATTCCCCAGCCCTCACACCCTATTCCCCAGCCCTTCTTCCCTCCGCTCCAGCAGCTCCTTCCCCATCCCTACTTCTTCCCTTTCCCCATCCCTCATTCCCTGCTCCCCAGATGTTCTTCCCTATTTCCCAGCCCTCATTCCTTGCTGCCCAGCCCTTCTCCCCCCATTTCCAGCATCTCCTTCCCCCTCCCTCCCCCATCCAACACCGGCACCCCGCGGGCTGCAGCCGCTTTGCCAGCCCCGAGTTCCGGGCAGTCAATCAGGGCATCATCCTGGTGTGGCTGGAGGGCCTTAGTGTACTCCTGCCACCCCAGCGGTGCCCCTTGTCACCACCCCAGCAGTGCCCCTTGTCACCACCCCAGCGGTGCCCCTTGTCACCGCTACATTTCGCGCATCATTTCCGCAGCCGCTGCTCTGGGGGTTTTGCTCTCTTGTTCGTGGTAAAGTCTCTTTTTGTGCTGATTTTTCTGTATTTATTCTCCTGCTTCTCCGCTCTGTGGCTGGCGGTGCCCTAGTGGACCCTCTGCCAAAAAGCAGGTGTGGAACGAGGGCAGCGAGGTGTTCGTCATGTGAGAAATGAACTTGTAAAAATTCGTAGAAATCTAAATAAATGTATATAACAATAATGATATAAAATATAAAGTACAGTATGACACACAAGCCCTTCCCAGATCTAGCCACGAATTCCCACTCAAAGGATAACGATCCTAGCCGGCGCCCATCAACGAAAAAGAATAGACAGGACACGGCTCATCAAGATGACAGGACAAAAACTCATCAAACTGACAAGGACAGGCTCGGTGCCCATCAACGGGAAAGAATAGACAGGACACGAAACATCAAGCCAACAAGGAGAGGCTCCGACGAGATACTCATCACCGGACCTGAACACCCCGCCTTGCAGGCTACCGTTGGGGGAAGCCATCAGGTAAACAAAAGGAAAAATCCAGCCGAGATATCCATCGGCTCCAACCCGGATCCAACCATCCCATCCAGATGGCCTGAACCACAATGAAATCAAGAACCACCCAGAATTTCTTTACATATGAGGAGACTCGGTCCGGACGTCCATTTGACTCTATTCTCCAACGCCAGGAAATCAATTCATACGACAATCAAGGACTGTTGATGAATGGTGCCTGCCTGGAATTTGGCCTCAAGGCTAAAAATCCCTATAAAAACCCCGGACAGTCTACCCTCCTTCGTGGATTTGGGAACACCTATACCTTTGAGTATAGACCCCTGTCCACCCAGCGCTGCGCTGTTTGTTTTATTGTGGTTTTTCCTCATTGTTTATTTTTTATAGAAATTGTTTTATAATAAATTGTTTTTATTTAACCCAAATCTGCCTTTGCATTTATAACAGTCACTTCTGGGATGATCCGACCTTCTGGCATTCCTCATAATCCCTGGCTCAGCCTGGGATTCCTCCTCCGGGCTCCTCTGCTCTCCCTCTGACCCCCCAGAATGCCCAGGGTAAAACCCAGAACCTTTTCTGTCCTGCTCCCTGCTCAGAGGGGAGGGAAAGCCCTTTTCAATCTGCACAGACCTCAGGAAATAATCATAAATCATGATAAATCATAATGATAAATCATCATAAATGTGAGGACGAGCCATGAAAACTTGGTTAAGGCAGGAAAACCTCCCCAAGAGCTCCACAGACCCAGGGGGGCAGCACGGCAGGGTTGGTACTCAGGGGGCACCCACAGACCCAGGGATGTGCCCCCGCAGAAGAAGAAATTTCTTCTCACAGAAAACCCCCACACCTTTACTCACCTGTCACTACTCCGGGCCTCGGGGGGCACACCCAGGTGGTTGCAGGAGATTAATGATCTTGGCAAAATGTAATTACACCCCAGGCCTGTGCCGTTAATGACTGCGTATTCTCCCTGTCAATGCGCCTTAATTGAAAATGAGTAGGCGACTCCTTGGCAGTGGAGTTGGCTGCAAAGCCTCGGTGCTGTATTAATTGTAGTAATTAGCAGTCACTTTAGGCTGGAGTCAGCTATAAATAGGGGGTCCGTTAGTTTAGCAGAGAGCGTGATTTAAAATGCAAATAAAATCAACGTAAATCATTTCTCTCCCCCAGCCCCCCAAATCTTGTAGGGCTGTGATGTTGCTCTGGTGAGTTTGACTTCCAGAGGGAAGTGATCCCGTTGTTTGCCAGCTCGGGATGGTCTCAGCAGCCCGAGGACACCCTGGCACAGAGGTTTGTCCCCAGCAGTGATGATGTCCCCAGGGTGATGGGCAGCCCCCACACTCCCCATCCCACACTCAGGGGTTGGGATGCGCTGGATAAACCCCAAAATCCACAGGGCGCAGAGCAGACCAATAAGCCAAGTGCTCTGTCTCCATCCTGGAGCAGTGGGAATGCTGCAGGGACAATGTTTTTTGGGGGAAAAATCTACCCCCAGCACTGGGAGGATACTGGAAAAGGGAATGAAGGTCTGGCTGGAGCAGGCACCGTGCCAGGGTGGGGTCCCACAGCCCCAGGCACGCTCTGGAGCTCTCAGCCCCTTCCCTTCCCATTTATTTGATTATTACCAAAGGAAGGACAAGTGAGAGAGGAAGGAGGAATGATCTCTTCTTAATGCAGAATCGCTAAATTACAGCCTGGGGAAGCAGGGATAAAGCAACGTGCTAAAATAAAATCCTGGCTCTGGAAGATCCCCAAAGCAGAGCCGTTAAAAATTAAAAAACAAACACAAGAAATGTGTTTTAACTGCTGGGCAGTCCTTGATTTAACAAGAACCATCCACCCCCCTGCCTGCTGCTGGGTCGTGGAGTTGTGGGGGAATTCCTGAGTGAGAAACAATGATTTTACGGAGTTAAAAAAAAAAAACAAACCAAAAAAGAGTGGGGGAGGAATGAACAGGCCCGTGTTCCCAGAGTTTGAGAGGAGTTCCTGCTAGTTCTGGCTGCAGCTGGGAGCATGTTCCCACTGTGGCACGGGGGGCTCTGCGCTGTGACTCACCCATGTTATAAATCCATATTGTGATATTGGCTTTCACAGGTATTAAGATGAATGCTATATGTTATATGCTTTTGCTATGTCATTTTCTTTTTCTCCTGCTAGCAAGTTAAGCATAGGTCAAGAAGAATTTTGGACATTAGGGCTAGGTCCTGTCTGTACAAAGCTGCATAACCTTCAGGAAACAGATGATGAGGCCCAGGCTGCTATCAGCACTAACTGCCTGCAGAAAGAGGAACCCCACCCCAAATAAAAATATGATAAAGAGAAATAAAATCTTTAAGACCCATGCTCTAAAAAGGTGGATTCAGGGCGTAGCCAGGCAAAATACTTCTTGGAAAAGTATGAATATACATTAAAACCCTACAGCGGAATAACATAAAAGGAGTGTTCCAAAGATATCAGGTGTGTTCCTGGCAGTGCTCCAGGGCACCCGGCCGTTTGAACCCTTTGCTTTATTATCCTTGTCTCCTAATTATCTTTTTGTTTATATTAAACTTTTTATAATTTATTACTCGAGTGAACATTGTTTTTCACACCCACAAGGCCAGCCCAGGCCAAATCCCTTGCCCACGGGAGATGTCACCAGGCCTCGCTGGCACACGGAGCAGCGCCAGGGGGTGGCTGAGGCCAGCAGGAGGCTACTCAGGGAGGGGGACTGTGCCTTCTCCATGTACTCAAAGCCCGGGGACCTCACAGGCAAAGGGAGGAGCACCTTCCCTTCACCCCTCCAGGCTCTCCTTGCACCACTTCAAACCACAGGTGACCCCTCTGTGTGCCCAGGGTGGTGCCACCCACCTCTGCCTTCAAGGACACGAACCCTGCAGCTGCCAGAGCTTGGAAGCCAGAGTTTATCAGGATTGTCACTAAATCCAGAGTAAAAAGCCAGCCATGGAATTCCCTGTGCTTTGCTCACAGACCCAGAGCAGGGATTTGCCTCCCAGCACTTCCCTCCGCTTCCAGGAGCACCCACAGGCGAGGCCAGACCAAAACCGAGTATTTGTATTTCCATCCCAGCTGGAATTACCCTGTGGTGAAGAGGTGGGAGGGCCCCAATCAGTAACGAGGGTTTTCTGCACAGAATTCCTCCCCAGACTTGGAAGAGGAACTTCAAGTCCCATCAGAGACAGGAATGCTCAAAGCAGGCCATGGCTCTGCTGCAGCACGGGGCCTTCTCTGCAGGAATTAAAGGAGAACCTGGCATTCACACGGCTCAAAAGCCCCTCAGATGCAAGACTTTCAAGGGATGTGGCTTCCCCCAAGCCTCCTGGAGTTGCCCCCTCTCCAAGGGAGCCGTGGCTCCGTGAGCTCCATGAGCTATGCTTTGAGAGCTGCCTCTCAACACCTCGCTTATCATGAGAGGGACAGGGGAATGAGGAAAAAATAAATGGAATAACATGAAAATAAATACAGAAGCAACTTTGGCATGGAAGGCAGAGCAGCCCTGATCTTTTGCTTGACTTGCTCTGGAAATTGCTTCTCCACTGCCCGTTTATGCACATTAATTGAACGTCTGGCCCGGCTGCGCGTCTGTTTAAGCCCTCAATCAATCCCCTCCTGGATGACTGTGAGATCAATAGGGTGGTAATTTAATAAAGGACATTTTCAGTTGGTTTTTTAAAGCCACGGATAGGATTTAATTCTTCCCTAATTTTTAAGAAGGAGCGGTGGGAGAAGGGAACAGTGGGAGAAGGGACCCAGGCTCTCACTTCCAGCAGCAGAATTCCAGACGAGGCTGCAGTGAACTCCTCAGCTGTCCTGGCTGTTCCTCATCCTTCCTGAGACATGGCACATGTGACAAGCACACCAACCCTGCTGTGACCCTGCCACAGCCAGAACTCATACAGGCTGGCAGAAATTTCTAGGGAGGAAGTATTAGGATCAGCAACTTCCCAGGAGCAGCTGGAGAGCTCCCAGGAGCCCGGCTCCTCTCCCACAGCAAAACAGCAGGACTGGGCTCGCCAGCACTGCTGGGATCTGGGGCAGAACCCCCATCTGTGGATGCTAAATGCAAAATGCAAGCAGGGAACAGAGCCTGTGTGAAACTAAGTCACACAAGCTTCTTCTGGCCTCAGAAAGCATAAGGAAGAATCCAAACAGACCTTGGAGAAAGACATCAATCTTTGTAGGTGCTGTTTAGGATCCTTGCTGTTTACTTGCAAGAAGCAGTCAAGGGGTGGTGTTCCACTTGACCAATGATAATGATGTGCACATTTAATGCCCAATGAGAGTTTTACCTCTTGGACCTGTCTATAAAAGAAGATCTAGGATAATAAACCTTGCTCTTTTGTACAACCCACGAAAGAGTCAGTGTTGTACTGCCTCGCCGTTCCTAATACAGTGCGACACCCATCCATTCCCAAATTCCAGCGCTGCCCTGTGCTGGCACTGCAAGCATCAGCCCTCCAGCATGTCCCAAGATCCCAGGGCAAGGTGAGTGCTGGGAATGGCACATCCATCTCCCGTGGTGTTTTCCAGCTGGAGGAATGGCCATGGCAGCTGCTGATGCCTCAGGTGCTCCATCTCTGGCAGAACTTTGTGCAGCAGGTCCACGCTGGATGTTTCATCGCTGGCTGCAAAACCAGAGAAAAGATCCTTTGGGTTCCTGGGGTGTGTGCAGCGGTGCTTTACCAGGCAGGAATTCCCAGCCTCCCCCAGCCCCTCTCACTCGTGCTGCTCTCAGTGCTGTTCCCAGTGCTGTTCCTGGTGCTCTCAGCCATGTGTCACCTCCTGCTCCAGCCCTGCTGTCCCTCCCCAGCCTCCACTCCAGCCTGGCCGTGTTTAATTTGCTGTAATCGCTCTTTTCTCAGCCATCCCCTCTAAAGCCTTCCTCTTCCCCCAGGCTGCAGCTCCCTCCCTTTGCTGCCTCTCCATTTCCTCGCTGTGATGTTTTGCCCAGAGTCCTCTGAATTCCAGAGGTTTAAGCAGGGAGGGGATCATGTCCCTGTGCTGTGCTCGGGACACAGGACTGGGGTTTTGTCTCGGGGCTGCCTTTCCCTGCTAATTCACCCCACTCTGCCCACACTGCTTCTGCCCAGCACCACCCCAACCATTCTCTCACGACTTTTAAATTATGTCCTCCTTAATCTGATTAATGTTCTCCCAGCTTCACACACCTCAGGTCTGTGCTCAGGGTAGAGAATCCCTGCCACCACAGCATCCCCAAAGCTGTCCCTGGGGAGAGGCTCTGGCCCAACGCTCTCCCTGCACAGCAACCACACAGGACAGGAGGAGCCCAAACCTGTAAATAAAAGCCATGAATTAAACAAGGCTCCTGTTGTTTAAAAGGGTCAAAAGAATCCTCGATCACTTAGAAATACCAGCTACTCCCACAGAAACGATGGGGGAGGAACAATAAGTGTTTGTCATCACTTGTTTATTGAGAGGCATTTTGAAGGCCCAAACCTCACCCTGCTGTGAGCTGGAGGCTCCAACCCACGCTGAAAAACACCAACCTCCCCTGAAAAAAGGCAGGTGACAACTGTCCCAGTTTTAAAGCCAGGCAGGAATTTTCCCAGAGAGAGGTTCATTTGGCATCCTTTGGCAGAGCCTCCTGCCTTCCCAGACAGGCTGGAATAACAAGCCCCACGCAGCTCCAAGGACAACGGGACCCTCCTTCATTTGGTACCTAATGAACCCAGCCACGGTTCCCAAATTCCAGGCACTGCTCTGAAACCTTTTCAACTCCCTAATTTTCCTTCAGCCCAACCTCGTGGCTCAGAGCAATGCAGGTGGAGCTGGGAAGGCCACGACCACCCCCTCTCAGCTCTCCAAAATCCAGTTGTTCATCGTGTCAGGAGTGTGGAACAAACACAGAGAGGGAGGGATGGGAGGTGCTTTCCTGCCCCACTGCAATTGCTGCCAGTCACAGGCAGATTTTTCATTTCCAGGCTGGTAATAGGTGGGAAAGGACCCAATTCAAGGCCCTGACACCCAAGACTCTCCCCAGTCCCGCTGGGACAAAACTACTTCGTAGAATCCCCAGAGCACAGAATGGTTTGGGTTGGAAGGGAACCTAAAGATCAACCCATTCCAACTCCCTGCTGTGGGCAAGGAGAATTCCACAACTCCAGGGAACCTCCCCCAACTCCATTGAGTTCCTCAGTGGAGAATGAAGCCATCAGAGCTGGAGATGCACTCCCAGCCTGGCACTCCTGGCACAGGAAACTCCTGCAGGTGATGCTGAGACTTGGAGGATGGAGCTCACCTGGAGCTGGGGACTCCTGGCAGTGCCTCCCTCTGGGAACTGTCACCAGTTCATTGTTTTAACACAGGAGCAGGCCTGGATAACAAAGGGAAGCCCCTGACTGTCACCTCATGGGGCTATTCTGTCCCTGACACTCCCTGAGTAGCACAAATTTACTTACAGGTGTCAGATTTTCTTAATTCCTGCTCTCCTTAATTGGCCCCACTGTTAATACCAGCTCGAAGCCTCTGCTTCTCTGAGGCTCCTGTTCCCCTCCTTCCCCTTCTCCTTCCCCTCCCTCCTCTCCCAAACATTCCAGAGCTGAAGATTTGTGCAAGTTGAGACCCTCAGGACTGAAGCTGCCATTAAGAGCATCAAAGGCACCACAAGATGTTCACCTTGCAGCTTTGGCATGCACTGAGGGATGCGCTCCAATGCCTCTGGGGCTTTTCCTTAATTTTTCAAAGAACAAATACCCTGGACAAGGGGGTGTTCTCAAGAGTAAGGGGCACATCGGGCTAAATCAGGAATTAAGCCTGGAAAATCCTTGCCTGGGCTTTTTAAATGCCCCCAAACCCTGAGCTTGCCCAGGATTTTGTGGTTCCAGAGGTTCCCAGGACCTCCTGGATTCAGAATCTCCTCCCCTGCCAGGGCACCAGCCTGGCCTGGCAGATGCTCTGAGCAAAAACCCTCAGGCACATGGAACCTCTCCAGTCCCAGGCTCCCAAAAAGACCTTCAGAGTGAGCAGCACTGTCAACAAATGTATTTAAATCACAAAAAAAAAAAAAAAAAAGAGCAAAACCAAAAAAAGGCCCAAACCTGATGTGCTTTTAAATTGGAAAATAAATTAATCACACAGGAGACAGAGGACAGAATTATTAAAATCTACGTAGTCTGCCACGTTTTCCTCCCAAAATGAGGAAGTTGGATGCTCAGCTGGGGTAAATCTCCTCTAAGTGACACCCATTTTAATGATCCTGCCCTGATTTACACCACGGGAGGAATTGGCTCCCTCTCTGCCTGGGCCTGTCTGCACATCTGTCCTGTGAGAACCAATAAATAAAACTCAAACAAAAAAATATTCATCCACCATTTATTCTGCTTAATTATTTAAACTTCTGATTCTGGAAATAATAAAGGAGTAATAAAGAAGAGATTTACCATCCAGCACAATTGCTGGGAGCACTCCGGGTAATTTCCTCTTTCACATTTTAATCTCTCCCTCTCTTTTGCTTTCTTTTTGCCTCACCAAATTGAATCAATTTATTAAAGGTGGTGCCAAACTGTTTTGCTCTGATGTGCTTGTGGTGATGAAGAGTAATGGGCTGCTCTGTCCCCCCTGGAGAAGGGGACACCCTGGGAATGTGCATTGGCACAGTAGCGACTGATTAGAGGCAGGCGTGACCTTGGAGGGTGATGGACTGGGAGAAGGATCTAGCCAAGAGGTCCCAGCTCCCAAAGGTGGGCTGCAGAATTAAGAAAATCCTGCAGAAACCTGGCTGAGCTTCCAAAGCCTCAAAATGTTGGGATGGGCAAAGCCAACTCACTTTAAAAGAGACTTTCCTTGATCTCTGCTGGAGTGGTCACAGGAGAATCACCTTCCCCATTGCTCAGAAAACAGCTGGGGATGGTTTCTGAATTTTTGGAGCTCTGAATCCTGGTGGTCTTGGGCAGATCCAACTCTCCAGGTTCTGTCAGGACCTCACCACCCAGACCAAAATCCACCGGGAAAAGCCACACTGAGGATCAGCAGTCCTGCTGGCAGTGCAGGAAAGGAAAACACCACCCAGGGAGCTGATGAAGACACAGGGGCTTGGATCAGGAAGGGCCCTGGTCTCCTGTTCAATGGGGCTGTGGGATCTCGGGCAGGAGTGAGAACAGGAGCAGCAGCACCTCCTGGCACTGCCATCACCAGGGTGGGCTTCAACCCCAGGAATGTGGCAAAATGTGGGGGGCACAGGGCCAGCCAACAATCCTCCAGTCCTTCCTTGGAGGGAAAAACTAAATAGGACACGGTTTGCCCCTCTCCTTGGGGGAGAAACCTTAGCTGGCCACCTTCCAGGTGTGGTGAAGCAAAATCCACCTGTCCAGCATCCTTTTCAATTCATGTTAATCCTGTGTTTCTTATTGGTTGTTCCCTTTAACACGCCCTGACCTGCAGGAGATAAAAGGTCAGAATTCTGCAAACCCAGTAGCATTCCTACAGAGATTTCTTGGGACAGAGAGCTGAATTAAAGCCTCCAAAGAGATCAGATTTGGAGCTCCATCACTGAGAGCTGAATTTCACTCAGCCTTTTTAAAGGCTAAAGCTGAATTCACTGGAGCAGCTGCGAGGCGAAGAGTCCCGTCACGCCCAGCCCCACAGCAAAGCCCTGCACAAACCCCTGCTGACCTCCCTCCCTCTCCCCTGGCTCCATTCCTGTTCCTGCATCCTCCCAGCAGGGTGCTCCCTCCACCCCCCTGCAGCCCCCGGGATGCTCCAGCCCAGGGGATGCCAGGAGAAGCAGCAGCTCTCTCTGCCACCATTCCCTGTCCTTGAAAGGGGAAAGGAGCCCAGGAATTCCTGCTCAGCCCCTTCCAGTAGCTCTGACTCCGGGGCTGCACGTCCTGGGCCAGGTTGGAGCCTTGCTCTCTGTGCTTGGAAGCATCAGCTGGAGGAAGAAGCAGAAGCAGAGGCAAAGAACTCCTTCTGAGGCATAAATCCCAGGCAGGATCTCTTTTTGCGGTGCTGGAAGAGTCGGCACAAGCTCCACATCCTGATTTTGGAACCAGTCCCAAGGAGCACAGGACAAACACACTGCTCAAAAGAGCAGCAAGGCAGTCCCTGGGGACAGGTACCAGCTGTAAAAGAGAACAAAAACTGTTTGAGAAGATTAGAAACCACAGCTAAGAGCACAGACCCCACAGAGCTCCATCCCCAAAACTCCAGCACTGAAGGCTGAACAAAGCCACAGCCCAGCCAAGGGGCCAGGGACCCCCATTCCCACCCCTTCCCCCTAAGCTCTCTGCAAATTGGCCTTTCCTCTTCCCAGAGCCACAGAAATAAATTAATTTTAAAATATGGGGGAAATTATTCACCATGGAGATTCAGAGAGACAGCAATTAATTAATAAAAATAAGTATTTCTAATACTGGGCTTTCATGCAGCCCTTTAAATTGCAAATTCCTCTCAAAACATGCACTATTAATTAAATCATTTGCATCCACTGTGACCCTCAGATACAATTATTTATCCTCATAAATAATCTTTTATTTATCCTGACAAATCCTATTTATTTTTTTTTTATGCTGATAAATAATTGGTGGGGAAATGTAGGGCTGGCAACAAGGCCTGGCCTGAGCCTGCCTCCTGCACAGCCCTGTCTGCCTCAATCAGCCTCAGCCCCTGGGCCCCCCCCAGCTGATTTCCAGCCTCTCTGAACACAAATAACAATTCTCCATCTCACATCCTTGCAGAAGTTTGGGAGGAGCCAAGGCCCGGGGCGGTTTGAGGGCGGCATGGCCGTGTCACACTCATGGCCAGACGGACACCTGGGCTCCCTCCCAACACCAGCAGAGAGCCTGGATCCACAACTGCCACCCCCAGATCCTGCAGGATTTTTGGGGGATAGAGGAAAGCTCTGTCCTGGCTCAGCTGGACAGGACAGGCTGGGGACAGGTTCTGACACCCCTTGGACTCCAGACAGACCCAGGGCAAAGATGAGGGTCTGAACTGCCTGAAAAACTCAGGGCAGGGCCTCAGCTGGAGGAAAATGAAGCAGGAATTCCCTACAGGAATCAGTGCCAGCATCCCAGGAAAATTAATCCACAAACACAGAGGTTAATGTCCAAAAAGGAGACAGAGGAGATCTGTTACTTTATTCGTGTAAAGGGAGAGGCCACAGGGCATTTCCCCTGAGATCGCTCAAATTTTTAGGGGATGCAGCCTCCTTTTTATCCTCATTTTCCTCTCATGGGCTGAGGTACTTGAGAGGTACAGACTTGCCAAAACCCTAATTCTAATTCTAACCCCTTCCAATGTGTACCCTCCCCCGCTTTATTCTTTTTCCTTGCATCAATCGGTGGAATTCCAATAGAATTCATGATTCCTCCCATTGTTTCTTTCATCTCTCTGTATCCAATTTTATTTATTAGCAGACCCACAATTTGTTCGTAAAGACAAATCCCTCATTCCTTTCACCAGGGGGCCCCAGCCGGGCCCTGTGACCCTGCCTCAATGGGTGCATCCTCGCCTTTCCCTGTGGAAAACTGGCCCTTCCTGCAGCCCATCCCTGCGCAGAGGGGAATTCATCCCTGCGGAGGGAGCAGCCTCACTGTTGTGATGAACTTTTCCCTCTGGGAGTGGAGGAATTGCATAAATAATATGCATATTGCATATGCAATAATTGCATTAATGATAAAGAAGCCGTTCCCTCTCCTGGCCAGGCTGCCCCGTTTGTGTTTTTTTAGCCTTTCCTGAGTTAGAATTTTGTCTTTGCTGCAAACTGGGCAGGTTTTTAAAGGATTTAAAGCGTGAGGCATCCCCCAGTTCCAGCCTGGAGAGGCACGAGGGACACGTTGAACCTGTGCTCATTTTCCCTGTGTTTTTCCCCAAAAATCCACCTTGGCAGCCTTCCCCCACCCCCAAACCCATCCCGGGGTGGCTCCAGGGGTGGCCATGGTGAAACCCTCACTGCCGAAGCTGCTCCCTTTTCACACACCCTGCACCCTGATTTACACACCCGGCTCTTTGGTGTGTAAATCAGAATTATTTCCGTGTACAGGGAAGGGAGGGGGAGGCAGCACTGGATCCCAGCCTGGCAGAAAAATTCCAGATGGCTTTTCCTCAGCCATTCCACTTGTCTGGGGTAGAGCAGGCCTGTAAAACCGCAGCGATCACTCCCAGAGGATTCCGGCAGCTCCTGCCCCAGCCTGAGGCCGGGAGCTGCAATTCCTGCCTGGGAGGAAGGATCCGCTTCGGCAGGGCATGGGAAAGCTGCAGAAAACAGGCAGAAGGACAGAGGGGACAGAGGGGACAGAGGGGACAGCACTTGGCACCTGCTCTTGCTCCCGTGACTCTGCTGCAGCCACCTGGAAGTGGCAACCATGTGTTTGCAAAAAGTCCTGGAATTGCAGAGCCAGCAGCATCCATCACCTGCTCTGGAAATTCAAATCCAGCTCTGCTGGGAGCTCTTTTCCCTCAGCTCCTCACCTGCCACTAAACTCCCTACAATCAATTGGGTTTTTGACACTCTGCTCCTGGGGTAAAGGAATAAACAAAATTTAAAAAAAAAAATCCAGAAAAAACCCGAAAAGATAAACCCAAAAAGATAAACCCCAAACTAAACCCCAGCCCTGAACCAAAGCGATTGATCCTGTCAGAAGCAGGAAAAAGGCACCCAAGAGAATGACAGAGAGAGAAGTTGCAAACCAGCAAGAGGTGACAAGTAATTATAGAACAGGGAAATGCAGAGGGAACTCATTTGGATGAGCAGCAACTGATTAACGGGCCCAACATTTATTTTCTTTATTTATGGCCTGGCATCACGGGAAATTGATACAGAGCAGCCCATATACAACATGGCTGGTGACACGTTCAGCAAATGTAGAGGCTGGGAAGAAATCAAACTGAATTATCCCCGCTGTTACTCAGCCTCCCCCCATGCTTCAGAGGGAGGAGCAGGGGTGACACAGCACCGTGTGGCATGTCGGTGTCCCCACGGCACGGCAGCAGGAGGGGACAGGCAGCCGCATCCTCGCGGCCATCACCTCCTGGCTGGTGGCCACACAGCTCCATTGTCACCACATCAGCCCAGGTGATGCTACAAGAGCTTCGTGCTCCGACCCCTTCTCCAAACCATCTCCCCCCAGCTCAATTTGGGGGTTAATTAGGGTGGGATTGAGCCCGAGGCCCTCCCACCTGAACCCCGGGCATCTCACAGAGGCTCTTAAATCGGGAGCGATCCCAATGCCTCTCCTCCCTCTCCTTCCACCTCACTGAGGAGCATTAAGCATTCAAATTAACGCTTGAGCTTTGTGCCCTCCGAGGCCTGAGCTGCTCATCCCGGCAGGATTTGCTCCCGAGGGAGAAGCAAAGCAGCTTCAGAGAAGCAACGCCCAAGCTCCAGAGGGCTGGAGCATCCACAGCCGAGCCCTGCAAGGAGAGCCGCCCCATTCCCAGGATAAAAGCAGGACCATGAAAGGCTCTCAGTCGCTCAGCAGCCGGGTAAAGGCTGTGCCCACAGGCGGCTCTGCCCGGGGATGAAAGGCGGCGGCGGCTTTGATGGAAAACTCAGTGACTGCAAACAAAAGAGGCTGCGAGGAGGTGGAACTTTGCACAGGACCCTCCTCGGGCACAGCGGGGCACGGGCACCCCCAGGAGATGGGGAGGGGAGAGGGCAGAGCCCTGGTGCTGTGGTTTTTGTACTGGAAAACAAAAAATTTTTGCACCAGCTTTTTATAGAAACTGGTCAACAGCAGTAAAAGTTGATCCCGAGAGGAACGGGAGAAGCTTTCCAGGTGCTCACAGCAGACTATCTCCTCCTGGTTTGCTTTCACAAGTGCCAGCTCTCGTCAGGATCTTGTGTTTTGTGCTGGAGCCTGAACAGGGTTAGGACAAAAAGGAGCTGAAAGGAGGAAAGCTTTAAAATGGCTAAGAACAGAACACTCGAGTCCATCCAAAACAGGTTTAAAAATTTATAATTCCTTTCCGTGCACTGCGCTATAAACGCTCCTTTCTGCTGCAGTTTCCTGGTTCCGCCCAGGCTGGGCACCTCTGCACCTGCCCCAGTTCCGCTCAGGGGGGCAGGAACCCCTCCTTGTGCCCTCCAAATCCCCTCTGTGCCACCTCCACCCTGCTGCTCGTGCCAGGGCTGACCAGGCATGGTCAGCACCATGGAGGGGTCCGGGATGCTCCAGCCCCCATGGCTGAGGGTTGGCAGGTGCCACCTGTGAGCCAAAAAGTGTCACTATCAGCCCTCAGTGTGGGCAGGGGCAGTAAAACCCACCCTCTGCTCACCCTGAGCTCAGCAGAGCCCGGAGCACCCCTTTAAGAGGGACACTGGGTTATGAAACACGGGTGATTTAAATGCAAATGAGTGAAAAAACACAACTTCCTTCATTAAAATGGAAATTGCACTTCAAGCCGCCACCGCCACCGCTCCCCACAGCCCCGGGGTGTCCTGGTGCTGGCAGCAGCCACATCTTGAGCCACCACCTCGATGGTTTGGGGGAACAGGGGACAGCAAGGCCATGGGACAGGGAAATCATTTCCAGCCCTCTGCCTCCTGCACGTTTCATGTTGTCAGAGGTGTCATTCAGCTGCAGCTTCCTGAGATCAGCTGTCCCCAAAGTGCTATGCTGAAGGGAATAATTATTTTCCCATTTCCCGAGATCTCCTCACAAAATTTGTTTCTATAGGAATAGAAAAAGGAAAATTAAAAAAAAAATAAAGGCAGCCATGCCTTTCTGTTTCTCCCTGGGACAGTGAGGAATTGGAATTTTTGGGGCACTTGGGGCCCAAAGCAGAGAATCAGGGATGATTCCTCCCTTGCAGTGTTCCACATAACCCCCATCCCACGTGCCTGCCACCCCAGGATCCTCCACTTTCCCAACTCCTCCAGGAAGTCCTGGCTATTGCCTTCAGCCACCAGCTGGCTCAAAGTTGCTGGAAGATTATTAAGGATAGCAAGGACTGGAAAAGTCCCAAGTGGTTATCCTCTCCAGTAAGCCCATTCCCCCAGGAGAGCATTTAATTGCCTTTTGAAGGATTCCACAGCCTCTGCCGGAGCCTTCCTGACCACCCAACCGTCCTGGCATTTATTCGTCCACAGGGCCTGACTTGAACTTTGTTTTCCTTTCACTTCCTATTACTGTTCCCCTAATCCTCTCCTCCAGCCCCTTCCCATCCTTCATCCCGCATCTCCTGCTCTGTCCTTCCCCGCTGTGGCTTTCAAGCATCCCTGTTCTGATCCTCACCACGGGAAATGTCACTGTGAGACACGGCGGGGATGAGACGGACCTGAAACCAAGCCCTGCCTGTAAACAGCCCCGAGCGCCAGCCAGGGAGAGCCCGGCAGGACACACACAGACCCCTCCTTGAGCTCCATCAGGGCAGGGACAGACCCCTCAGACACCTTCTGGCTCTCACCTTTTCCACCTCCCAGGATTTGTGGGAATCGGAATGGGGAGGGGAGGCGGGTGCTGGTCTCCCACCGTGGACAGGAGCCAGTGCTGGGCGTCGAAAAAAACATGGGAGAGACCACAACTTTCTCATTTTCTGCACTTTAGAGAAATACTCATTTGCTTAAGGCATCTAAAAATGTATGTGTGACAAACCCAAACGACCCCATGAAATCCCTGCAACTCTGGGGGAAGTTTTGCCCAGCAAATCCTCCAGGAGCTGCCCAAGAGGTCACAGTCTCCATCCTCCAGCACCATTTAATCACCATTTGGAGTTTAGCATCCAGCATAACCGCCTGATCGTCAGGCATTATGCCAGCTTCGTGAAGCATCACTTCATCCATCATTGTCTCCAGAGCTGTCCCTCCTGCCTCCCAGGCAGCATTCCTGCCCCTCCCAAAAAGCCACCAAGCCACTGAGCAGGCTCCTAGCCAGAGCCAAAGCCACAGCTCCTGAGAACGAGCCGGACTTGCTGTTCCCTAATCGGGTCCCGTCTGCTGCTTGCAGAGCTGATGTATTTATTTTCATTACATTTAATCCAGGGATATTCTCCTCCTCCCACCTTCCCTCCAGTCCAGCTGCTGAAGCAGCAGTGCTAGGGAAAGGAGCCACCTTCCAGTTGATTTCTCATCCAGCAGAGCCAGGTCCGTGTTCCTGTCCCATTTAATTAGCACAGAGAGAGAACTGGGCTGTGCAGGGAACAGCCACCTCCCCACAGGAACCGGGACAGGCAGAGGCTCCCCCAGCTCGTTCCCTCCTCTCCTCCCACCCAAACCCCCCAGCTCTGGGTGCCAGGTTCCCAGGTACAGCAGAGATGCTCCAGCCTGGATTTGCTCGTCCCAGAGAGGGAGATGGATCGTGCAGTTCTCCCCAGCTGCCACATCTGCTCCCAGGTGGCAGGAGCTGAGTCACGAGTGAAATATGTCTCCATCCTCCCCACTTCCCTGCACCTGGTGGGAAGCAATCACTAAATCACCTCCCTCCTGCTGTGTCCATCACCCGGCCAGGCTGCAGGGGCAAGGAGGGGAGAGGTTTGAAGCTGTTTCTCTAGGATAGAAACAATAAAAAACATGGATAAAAATATTTAAGAGCCAAAGAAACTCTGTGATCTACTTGACTCCCAGCCCAGAGAAGCTGCATTTTGGGGTTTGGTGGACCTGGCAGAGATGCAGGGAGAGAGCAGTGGGAACACCTCAGGGTCTGCTGCTCCAGCAGGGCAGGATTTAGGGACCCAATATAATTTCCAGAGATTTTGGAGCAGCCCTGGGCTGGTGCCCTGAGCAGGGCTTGCAGCACCTTCACTTTTCAGTGCTGAGATGTGGAAAGGAGGGATAGTTTTAGGGCCAGACAGAGTAAAACTCTTGTGTAATCAGTGCTGAACTATGCAGCAGGAGTTGCAGGGGAAATATCCTTGAAGGCTGAATTTCCCATCATGAGGAGCCACTCTGTGTTTGGAGCACACTAATTATTCCTCAAACAAGGATGAGCTGTAATTGGAGGGGTTTACTACTCACACTTTGTAATTGAGTGGCTATAAATAAATCCCAGAGTAGAAGGAAGGTGGCAGATTCCCCCCAGGAGCAAGGAAGGGAGTGGGACAGCATTTCTTAGGACTGGGGACTTGGGAGGGGATCAGACAGATCCAGAGGGTGCCCTGGGACAGCTTTTCCCCAGCCTGAGCTGTGAAGAGATGTCAGGGACCCATCCTGCTGCTCCCCAGACCCAGCAGAGCTGTGAAAGCAAAGCTCTGGACCTGGTGCTCCCCTGCACCAGGGGCTCCTTTTATCCTCAGAGTGTTTGGGAAGATGCCTGGATCAGTGCAAGGAAGCCTCTCCTCCCCAGCCCGGTTTTGGGCCAGGCCATGGGTTGGGGAAGAACAAAAGCCTGAATTTCTCACCCTGAGCTCCACACACACCTCGGAGTCATTTCTGCATTGACTTCCAGAGCCTTTGAATCCATGTTTCCCACGCTGAGACCAGGCTGGAGCTGAGCAATAACATGGATGCCATAAACTTCATCTCTCCCAGTAGTAAAATCCTGTTCAATACATTCTTAATATTCAATTACTATTTATGTAACATGCAGCAAAGGATTATCCCATTAAACCGAAATTAAGTGCTTCATTCATTAACTAATACAACTTATTTCAAGTGCTGCCAACATTTATTCCTGGAAACGCATTGTTTAAAACCAAAACTTGCAAATGAAGGGAAAGGAAGTTATTTGCTTGATGCTTTCATGTGTTCTCAGAGATGAGTTATGGAGCCTGTGAAGGATCCATCCAGAACACAAGAGGGGAATCTCCCAGGGAGCAGCAGAGGAGAAATCCTGCTTGGAAATGGTTTGTGTCTCCCTGGGAAAGGAGGTCCATTCCTGTATTTCCTCCATTCCAGCTGGAGAAGAATAGGGAAAACTCTTCTTTTCCCAGCCTCAACAGCATGCTCCACCAGGCAAAGCCAACATCCAGCCCCTGGCTCCTTGGGAACTCCAGGATGTCACCACCCCGTGGAAGCGGCAGCTCCCGGTGTTCCGTGGGGTCAGGCAGGTGCTCAGCCCCTCAGTGACTGCTGCCACAAGACCACAGGATGGTTATCCCACCTCTAAACTCCTTGGAGAGCCACATCTGGTCCCACTCGACCTCCAGGAATAACTCAGCTGGCCCATCAAACCTCCAGCACCGGCAGCAAGCGCCGGGAAAGAGCCTGAAATCTAAATTAAGTCGAGAGTCTCTTTCCAAAACAAATTCCTTCTTGAAGAGGCAAGCCCAGACTTCATTACAACAACTCAATTATCCACAAGGCTGAGCTCTGGAGACAAGAGCTCCCCACAAGTGCTTCTTCATGCTCCACTCCCGCCACAACTTCCCCTCCATGCAAACAAGAGGATCAGGAATGGATGGAGCTTCCCCAAAACTGGAAATGGGAGGACTGGGAATGTCTGGAGCTTTCCCAAACTGGAAATGAGAGGATTGGGAATGGATGGAGCTTCCCTGGAGCTGGAAATGGGAGGATTTGGAATGGCTGGAGCTTCCCCAAAACTAGAAATGGGAGGATTGGGAACGGCTGGAATTTCCCCAGAGCTGGAAATGGGAGTATTTGGAATGGATGGAGCTTCCCCAGCACCACCCAGAAAACAAATCACAGCAACAGAGGCAGAAGTGGAGCTTCTCCGTGGCAGAGCCTGCCCCAGGCTGGGTTTCTGTGAGCTCCCTCCAGGGCCACTCTTCAGGGTGGAAAAGCAGAATTTGATGCCCAAAGTGCCCCATCTCTCAGGAAGGGGAAGTAAAAATTAGGTACAAGAGCTGTAAATTCATTTTTAAGCCTGTGGGCCTCTCTCTATTGAAGGAACTCTGCAGGTTTAATAATTCTGGAGTCATCTTTCACTCCAGATGTCTTTGGAAATCAAATGACCCTACTGGCTCTGCAGGAGCTGGGGCATCCCGGGCACATCTCTGCATTCCCAGATTGTTCTGCAGAATACCCCCTGCCAACCCCAAAATCCCATAATTTCCAGTTCCAAGAACTGGAAACTCTGAGCAGTGACTCCGATCACCCCAGGTCTCACTCTGAGACCCTCCTGCTCCAATCCCAACTTCAACCCCAGCCTCCATATCTCTTTGGAAGCACCAAGGAAGAGTTTTTCCTTCCTTTCCTTCCTGACTTCCAGCTGCCATTAGCTCTGTTTCCATCCCAGCAGCAGCTTTTCCTGGGCTCCTGGGGAGGTCACAAGATTCCAGGTTTTTTACAGAAATCCATCAACGTGCCTCAGGAAAAAAAAACAAAACAAAACCCTGCAGGAAATCTTCCTGTCTGTTATTTTCTAGATTGAAGAAAGGGGGGGAAAAAAATAAAAATAAGAATTTACAGGTAATTTCCTTGTCAAAAGTTCCTGTCTGTAAATACAATCAAGATAAGAGTGACATGGCAAATAGCTCCTTTTCTCTCCTGAATGAATTATTCAATTCGCCACAGATCCCCTCAAACTGCTCCAGGATTGCCTTCTGCTTCCCTGATTTATTTTACTTTATTTAGTTCTGTAGAGAAGCTGATGCCAATAACCAAAAGGAATTCAGGCAATTTCAGGATTCAACAAGTCCCTCCCGCAGCTCCGGCAGCTCAGCCCGACCCCAGCTCCCCCCTGGCTCCTTCCCACTCCCCTCTGATCCAGGATTTCTTCTTCCCCAGGAGCAATCCCTGGAGTAATCCAGATTACCCTTCCCTTGGTATGGAGCTGAATTTTGGGACAGGTTCCAGAGATCCTACATGGATAGGGCTGCTCCATAAATCTCCTTTCCCAAAGGATGAAAGAAATCCCATCCAGCACCCGGGAATGGTGATAACCCTGCTGAGTTGCCAGCTCTGGAATGGAGATCACAGCTGTCCCTGCAAGCAGATTCTCCTCGATCTTGTCCCACAACTGCTCCTCCTTGGAGAGACCACAGCCCCCGTTAGGGAGTGGGAATTCACCTCTCCGCACACTTGCGAGGAATTTTTTTTTTAGGACAGCCCCAAAATCCCTGCAACACATCAATAAAGAGCAGCGCTGCAGCCGGTGTGGAAAGCAAGAAAATGATATTACAGCTGAAAAAAACCCTGCTCTGCAGCCACACCAAAGCTAATAAAAATATGACTCGAGAACAGAACAGTTTCGGAGCCGCCAAATAATATCCAGAGGATGATTCAATTACAGGGGATTAGCGCCGGTCTGGCTGCAGAGCCCAAAGTTCCTCCACAAGGTTTGGAAGCGCAGGGCAGGTGACGACTTCATAAACCCCCAAGTCGTGGTGTGGGGGCTCCAGAGAATGCGCGAGGAGGAGCAGCAAAGCAGAAAGCAGACAAATAAACCCCTCATTCAACTCACGAAACAAATCATGGGGATTTTTGTTCTTTTTCCCCGGAGCAGGTTTCAGCCAGGGCAGCGTTTCTTTAGGGTATCGATTAGCAATTAGAGAGGTGTTTTAGCTGCTTCTCTGCTGTGTCCGTTATCCCCTCCAGAATTTCAATTCCACAAGAGCTATTTCCACCCAGCAGTGGGGGCCAGGAAGGCAGCACTGCCTGACCCCCTGCCCTCAGGCTTGCCAAAAAGCCTCGGGGAGGAGTGGGGAAGGCAGCACTCGGAAAAAGAAAAATAGGCTGGAAAGGAGAAGAAATAATCTCAGTTCAATGCAGCAGGATAGCTTCCCCCTGTGGCTTTTAGGAAGGGAAGGATGCTCTCCAGCAGCTCTCTCCCTGAGGAGAGGGGCTGGGATCACAGAGCCAGGATATGGGGACCTGCTGGTGCCTCTGTTATTGTCACCCACAGGGGGTGGCCCCGCAAAAGCTACCACAATGTCCAGTAGCAGCGCATCTGAGGGAAGGCTCTGTGGAAAGAAGGCAAAGCTGGATGGGGCTTGGAACACCCTGGAGGATGTTCCTGCCCGTGGCAGGATGGGATTTAAGGTCCCTTCCAACCCAAAGCGGTTGAGGATTCAATGATTCCAGTACCAGCCACAAAGCCCAGCACATTCCAGCTCAAAATCGATGGAGGAAAACCACCGGAGTCTCTGAGGAAAGAGAGGCCAGACCCTTTCTTCAACAGCAATTTTCAAACCTTTTTATTTGGTTCCTTGTAAAAAGGGGAAAATAAAAGGAGAAGAAATAACAAACTGATTTCAGATAATTTGCTGGGGCTCTGGGTGCATTGTAAATGTGTGCTCCAGCCAACCGGCAATTTGATGAATTTCACAGCCCGCTTTTGTGCCGCTGCTTGCCGAGCAACATCCTCCACTGAAATTGTGGCTGCCTTCATGTTCTCTTTAGTACACGGCATAATTGCCCCCTGCAATTTGTTGCCTGGAAAGGTTACCAGGAAAGAAAGGAAAGTGAAAGAAGGACAACTTTGTTGGTGGGGGAACAAGGGAGAAGGTGATAGGCAAAGCTGATGGCATTTGGAATGTGATTTATTCCAGGGCAAGGGATGCCATTGCAGGAAGGCACGGGGGCTTCCCAGGCTGGGCTGGTGGGGATGGAGCTCCCACAGAGATGGGATCCAAGCAGCCCGAGGGGCTGGAATGACAGCGATGCGGAGCAGGAGGAGAAGCGGCCACAGCAAAGGAGGAAGCAGAGGGGAAGGGAAGGAGGAAATCCCGGTGGAAAGGCTGGAGCAGGGGTGGGGAGGGGGCGGCAGGCGGGGGCGGCGCGGCGGCAGCAGCCAGTGTTTATTAATTTTCTGCTTGGCTGCGCTCGGTGCCACAGCTCCGAGATCATGGAGCCGCTACACACTCTATTAAATAATTCAATCTGCGAAGAATCCAAGTGTGTAAGCGAACACTCTTATGCGTCTTAAAATTTAATTGCGGAGCTAAACAAGATGAAGTGCAAGGAAGACATAAAAGATATGAAAATAGATGCTGCAGCTTTTGTTTCTCCGGCTGCTCCAGCCCTGCCCAGGAACCTCTCCCCATTTTTCACACGCTGCCGCTAAAGAGTCTGAGCCTCCTTCATCTGCTCCCCCCTCCCCCTTGGTATTTACAGCTGTGTTTGCAAGCAGCAGGCCTGCAAATCACTTAATATCCATTAGAGCAGCTCCATTCACCCTGCTGGCTCCTGCTCTGGCAGCCTCTCCCTTATAAATCCTCCTGTTCCGGGGTTTAGGGAATCAGCTGGGAGCACTTGCTCCAGCCGCCCCGTTGCCCGCTGGAGCCCACGGCTTCTCCCTTCCCAGCTCCTGTAAATCCTCCCCTCCCTTCTTGGAGGGAGCAATGCTCCTCCACGCTGAGACCCCATAAAACAGCCCCACTGGAGGGTGAATCTCAGCTACCTGCAGGCCAGGTGGGAGCCAAGGCCTTCCTGCACAGGTTGGGTGGAGGGCTGAGAGCACCCCAAGCCCTGCTCCACTGCCCAGAAAACCTGGGAAACCTCAGACAAGGGATGAGGGTCTGAGATTTATTTGGAAAGAGGGGTGAATTTGTCTCTTGAGACTGGGGGATGAAGGAGAACCCATCACTCACAGAGGATCAAAACCTGAAGCCCCAAACTCACACAGAAACCCTCGTGAGCTCATCCCCAAGCCAGCCTCACATCCGAGGTGCCAACAAACTGAGAGCAGCCCTGGAGGTTCAAAGCCCAGCTGTGAGCACCAGAGATTTGCTCAGAACATCTGCAAGTGCACAAAACACCTGTTCCTGCCCCAAAAGCCGCACTCTGGGCTCGGGGCTGGTCCCACAGCCCCAACAGCTGGTCCAGCACTGTTCCCACCTGCTGCCAGAGCAGATCCCATGGGCTGGATCCCAGGGAATGGCTCAATCCTGAGCCACTGAGCTGCAAACACCAGCAGGGGGGTTTGGGGTGGGAACACAGGGCTGAGTGTCCCCTGTGCTGCACAGCCCTTTTCAGACCTGTAGCAGCACCATGCAAACCATGCCCAAAAATCACTCACACAGAGCTGCTGCGTTTCCCTCTCTGTGCTGGAAGAACAATCACAGCCCTGGCTCGTGGCAGGAGCAGGCAGCTCAGGCTCTCCTGCACCCAAATTTGTGGAATTTCAGCTTTGTTATTACACCCAGGCTTGTAGGTGTATTCACATAATTTCTTCTTGCAAAGGGCAACAAGTGAGTCCTTGGGCTGCTTTGTCTTCATTTGCTCTGCTGCTGAGCTTTTTGAGTTGTTTCAGGGGCTGGTGGGATGGGAGCTGCCACAAAACCCTGCAAAGCCCCACAGCTTGAACCTCGTCAGCTTCCCAAAAGATGGGGGGAGGGGTTGCTGGGTGGGGGATGAGGAGCTGAGACAGTAAATCAATGCAAATAATCAATAAAATACACCAGCTTTGGTGGTGAACCAACAGCACCAGTTCCACATGGATGTCCCCATGCCAAAAAAATTGAGGGTGTCTCACCCAGCCCCCCACACTCCTCCCTGTCACCCCCCCATGTCAGATCTGCCCCAACACTGACAGTGATTGATGGGGGGCAGAGCAACAGGTGAATTAAACAGGCACAGCCGCCGCCAGGAGTGGTGCTAAATGTCAGAAAAGATCAACCCTCGTGCTCACAGCGTGGCTCTGCTCCTGCCGAGAGGGGTGATGGAGTGGAAAAGCAGTCTGCAGAGAGGGGAGGGGAGCTCTAGGGGGTGCTGAGTGCGGCTCGGAGCTTCGCCAGGAGCCGTAGGGTGGGAGCCATCAGTTTGGATCCATCACCTTCAAGGTCTGAGCCAACCCACCGGAGCAGGGATCATCTCCTCCCCCTGGACAGGAGGGACCTGCACAGGAACCTCTCAGCTCTGCTTTTGCAGGTGCTGTGTGTCCTCCCTTCCCTTCCCTTGTGAGCATCAGGATGGAAGCAGTTCAGGAATGCAGGTGAGAGATCTAACCCTAATCCTAACCCTAATCCTAATCCTAAACCTGTTCCTAACCCACTGGCCGTTCTAGATGCAATCCAAGACATCCCAACCAGCCTTCCAGGACTTGCCTGCCTTGCACAGTGCCAGGAGCCAGGTAAAAACTTCCTGCCCTCCACAAGGGATGTGCCTGTTCCAGCCCCCTCACCTTCCCCACACAGCACGTTCCCCCACGACAACCCGAGAGACAATAATAACTGCATTCCGAGGACTCCAGCCCTAAAATAATGCTATTTTGCAGTAGTGCCACTTTAAATCTTAAGCAGTTGAAAAAACAAATTGCACTTAGAAACATTCAATTTGTTTGCAGGTGTTTTCCTCTTAAGTGACACCGGCTAATCGGGGCTGGCAGGGGAGCCCAGACTGGTGCCACTTTCTGGGGCAGCGACTGAGCCAGGCCAAGGGTGGGACATTCCAGGAGAGTCCTGGGGCTGGAGCACTGGGAAATTGTCACATTAAGTGAGAGGGGACAGAGAGGGGCTGAGCTGAACGTCCTCCAGGTGGTGTGGAGGGGAGAGCCTGGTACTGTGGACATGGTGAGGGTGAAGGACATGGGGGACAGAGAGGAATGTGGGGACAGAGAAGGACACAGGGAACGGATGGGATGAGTGGCAAGTTCAGCTCTTTGCCCACCTGAGAGCCAGGAGGTGAGAAGGAGGGGAAAGGGGCCAAGGGTCCTGTCCTCCTGCAGGAAAGCTGCTGCCAACTGCTGCCGTGGGATGGAGCTGCCAAGGCTTGGTCTGCCCACAAGATTTCCTCTTCCCAACAAGAAGAGAGAGTGACTAACCCCAAACCCAAGCCATACATCAACTTAATCGATGTCCCCAACACCCGACGCCCCCTTCCCTCACCTTGCAGCCGGTGCCTGGAGGTGTGAGGCTATTGATCCCCCGGATGCCCGTGTGATTGGAGTCTACAATCCAATGCCTGCCAAGTCCAGCCGAGCCCAAACCTCTCAAATCATGTTGACACGTTTAGGAGGTGCTGGACGCTTCATCCTCCCCGGTCCAATATGTAATTATGTCCTTGTCACTGTGATGTAGGGGCTTGGCAGGGCAATAAAACCCCGGGGGCCCCACGGTCGAGCACGGCCGCTCTGCGCCGCCGGCCAGAGCGGCTGCTGCCAATTCCTCGCTGTAGTTAGACCGCAGGAAATAGAGCTCAATAAAGCGGCGTGTGGATCACAGCAGAAAGTTTGTCTGGGAAAACAGGTGGGGGAGATGTCAGGGGCTGCTGTCACCACAGGACCTCGTGGGGTTTGAGCGTTATTCACTTTCTCGCCTTCCTGCTGCCAGCCAGGGAAAGGGGGGAGCAGGTGAGGGCTGGAAATGCAGGATCTAACCTTGCTACTTTCACTCCTCTGCTCCAGACACCACCAGCCTGATCTCACCAGACCCTCCAGAGACTGCCAAACCCTCCCCTCTGTTTGTGGCATCCTGGAACCTGCTGGAAAACCGGTGCTTCCCAGCCTCTCTCTTTCCCCTGAGGGCTCCAGGGCAGCCCAGGCACAGGTGGGCACAGCACGGTGCCCTCTCCTGCTGTCACAGCCTGTCAGGCTGGAAGGACTTCAGTGGCTTTTAGCATGGCACAGCCAGATCCTCCCCAGCCTCAAGCTGGGCTGCAGCAGCAGCCATGGCAAATTCCCTCTCTGATTCCCTAATCCCCTCAAAGCCCTCGAAGGCTGCTCGGGAAGTTCCCACCAGTCCTGCTGGGAGCGGGGTGCTGGGAGGCAGCGGAGCTGCTCCCCTGGCTGATGTTCCCCCAAAGAGCACAAACAATTCCCAGCAGCTCGATTCCTTCCCTCAGGGCTTGGCAAGCATAATTTTTCTTCACTAATACATCTTTTGCTTGATGAGCTGTCGATGGCAGGAGGATTTAATCTCCCATACCCTCGCTCTCTCCCAGATCCACTAAGGTGAAGGCACTTCATTACAGAACCACTCAGCTGTCCGTTCCTATTGATCACGCCTTGGCATGGGTGACCTTGGATTGATGAGCTGCCGATTATTTAGTGCCTGTTTGCCCACACCAAATGCCAGCAGGGTCAGTACCAGCACCTGCACCCAGCTCTAGAAAGGAGCCTGGCATGGCTCAAGAGCTCACAGGCAGGAGCAGGGACACACAACCAACTCAGACAGCAGGATTTGCCATCTGGGGACAACTTATATCTTCTTCAAGTGGATTCTGGCCTCAGCTTTGATGTTTTCTGTGTCCTGCTCTCAAAGTCAGTCCCAGGCAGCATTGCTCTGCTGCAGGACAGTCCCACCCCCAGCTCCTGAGCGATCCCACATCACAGCTTTGCCTTCAGGAACCCAAAATTCCCATCAGGAAAGGGGCAGCCAGAGCCAGGACAGACAGTGATGAGAGAGGTCAGCCCAGGGGAGTGACAGAGCCCCTTACTTTGCTCCCAGACCCAAACCTCCCCCTGTAACTCTCTGGTGATTCATCCGCCTCCGCCACGTCCCTTCCAACCAGCCGCTGCCTTACTTTTTAATCAAATCCTTTGCTTCCCTTCCCTTCAGGAGCCAGAGCCATTTTTCTATTACATCCTGATTGATCAGGCCCTCGCCAGGCGCTGTCAGCACCGTCTTGGTGCTTCATTTCCCATCCCCACACCCCGGGCTGCGGGCTGAGCCTGCTCACTCTGGCACCAAACAGATACATAAATGCACACAATTAAGGAGAGAAGGCAGGGGGAAATTTGATCCTACTTTTGATTTGCTGCCCCCAGCTCTACACCCCACATCAAAGGGAGGGGGAAGGCAGCGTTAACCCCGAAACACCGGGGCAGAGGAGGAGGAGGAGGACACGGAGGTGAGCCTGCACTGCTGCTCAGCGCCAGGAGAAAGAGGCTCCATCCCTGTGCTGTACGAAAAAAAAGAGCAGGAGGAGAGTCTCCAGGGCTGCTCGTCCCTCGTGCTAATGAGTTGTTTTCCGCTTTAAGGAAGCAGGAGAACAAGCCCAGACTCTGCTAAACAAGGACTGTGGCTACGCCAGGTCAGAGATCAGCCACCCCCGGAAGAGAGCGCTGACAAGATGGTAAAAACACGGAATTAAACCTCTTTTCCCTCCTCCCTGCTCATTGCTTGGGAAATTGAATGACTGTGATGTGTGCACACGTGGCTGCAAAAGGCTCCGTGGTGCCTTGTGCGACCCGGACACCCCCGGCATCGCTGTGGGCTGGGAAGTGGCTTTGGGAGGCCAAGTTGTGCCTGTGTTCCATGGGACAGAGCCAGGGCAGGAGCCTGTCTGCTGACCACTGATAAACCCTCACACCAGGTGAAGAGAGAGGCTGGACAAGTCCATCCTCACCGCTCTGTCAGCGTGTCTCATCAGGGACAGTTGGATCAGCCCCATCCCGGCTGCTGGCAGATCCCTGCTGCCACGGAGCTGCCTTATCTGTGCTGGCACAGCGGCGTGGGGCTGCCCTGCCATCAGCCACCGGCGGATTACAGGGGTTTATCAGTTTATTAGGGGACAAAAGGTACTCAGCAGAAGGGTTCTGAGACAGTGTGCGCGGCTGATAAGAGCCCGCCCGGCTCCTCAGCCGCCTCAGCCGCGTCTGGCACAGCACAGGCGGGACCCTGGTGCAGAACAGGCACTGGGGGCACTCGGGGAAGTCCAGGCTGGATGAGCGGGGATGTGGGAGCACCTGGAAGCACCTCCCGCTCCCCCTCCAGCGGCACTGGGCTCCCCAAACCCGGCTGGGCTCCGTTCCACGGCTGCCCAGCCTGAGCCCTGGGTGCCGCTCCGAGGTTTGGGTCCCCCAGGAGGGTGGCAGTGGCAAAAAAAGAGCAAAAACCGACCATCTGTGGGAGCACCACTGGAAAATCCCCAGGAGGTTTTCATTTTCCTTCTAAAATTTCACTCAACTCCATCACTCCTCCTCCTTTATTTTTTTCCCCCTCCTATTCCTTTTAATTAACAATGTAATGGAACTCAATTCATTCGCAATCTATTCTGGCAAGAAACAACCCTCCCCGGACTCCAAATGACCTGACTAATAGGGTTAGAGGCTGTAAAAAAAAGTGCAAGGCAAAATTTTTAGCTTCCTCATCCTAATTATCTCCTCCGAGCACCACGACAGCGCCGTGGCACAGCGGCACCGAGCTCCCCCCAGGCTGCGAGGGGGACACGCTCTGCCTGGACACGCTCCCTGCATTTCAAAGCTTAAAAAAAAAAAAGCTGATTTTTCCCCTCAGGCTCCCATAACACACAGCCCAAGGCGACCGGTGGGAACCGGGGAGGGATGAGGAGCAAGGGGCCGGCGAACTGGGAGAGCTGGTGTTTGCCACTGTGAGGGTGAGAGGGGAACGTGGATAAATAGGCTGACAGTTAATGCTATTTAGAGACAGACAGACACAGCAGGTAAATAATGATAATGATCTTCTAACGAGCTCGCATCTGCACAGCACCTTGCCTCCAACTGAATCCTGAAATGCTTTACAAAAAATAAAATTATCTTAGCACGGTCCCGCAGCCCTTTCCTGGTTTGTTGCCGGCGCTGAATGGGGGTGTGGGGAGCGCTGACACCTCCCAGCTCCGGGCCTGAACACCCTCGCGACAATCACACAACACACACCAGGACCTGTTTGGAAAAGCCCCTCCTGCACGGCATCCTCGGATTTTTTCCAGCCAGTTACCTCACAGCTCTGGGATCCATCATTTAGGAGCTCTTAAACTGATTCTTTTGGGATGTGACCTAAAAATGAAAGTTATGATCCAGTCCTTGGTTTCCTTACGAGCTCAGAGCAGAAGCTTTCAATAGACCTGGTTTAGGGCAACCTCCAAATCCTGATCCACCTCTAGGTTAATCAGCATAGTAACCAAGAGCTGTTATGAACTCTCTGCGGGCTGGAATGGGTGTGATCCCCCAAGCTGTGGGGGGATCTCGTCTCTAAAACCTTTGGAGTAAAAGGTGAATATTCAGGGCTCAGTTCCAGTCCAGCCCCTCTCTAATTTCCAACTCTATTTGTTCTATTGAGTGGTTATCAAGTTAAAAATGCAAGGACTATGGATTTCTTTCCAGCTTAAACCTCTGAAAACAAATGTGCTAATGAGCAATCTGACCACTATAAAAATGATTACTGACAGCGCTTCAAGGACCCAACTTTACCGCCTTCAAAAGCACCAAGAGCAGCAGAACACAACCGACTGTCCCAGGGCCATCCATCCCAGCCAGCGGGAATTTCCAGATGAATGCTTATAGGAAAACAAGTCAGGGAGGAAGAAAGGAAAGCCAGGAATCAAATAATCTTTTACCAAAGCTGCTCCAAGCCTCCTACAACTGATTTGTGCTTAAGAGGCTGGAGGATGAGATTTCCAAATGCTCTGAATCTCTTCCACCAGCACAGCTCAGCATGGCAGAGAGCAGCGCTCCAGTGGAGAGGGACCCCCCCTGATGCGGGTGCAGCTTCACCTGGGGTTTTCCTACTGGAAATTTCCCAGTACAGCCTCACCGAGGGCTTTTTCCTGAAGGAGATTTCCCCCTACACCCACCAAAGGGAGAGAAAGAGAGAAATTACCGAGCTACTGGGATCCAGGCTTCATCTTTGAGGTATTGAACAAAACCGTGCCCTTCCCCAGTGCCTGGTGACTGATGGTGCAGTTGGAGCTGCCCATCTGTTAGAATATAATCCTCACTGAAGGAACAAAGAGGGGCATTGAAAACCAAACCCTGCTCCAATTAAACACAGATTGGAGATTTATGGGCGTTTCACCGGCCCCTTGTTCCTCTGCTCTTTGTTTTCACAACCAGCCACCCATTCTCTCCACCATCGCTTTAGAGCCAGGAAAAGGGACGGATGCCAAAGACAAAGTTATTTAAGGTGTGGTTCCAACATCCCCTGGAACAGACAGGAGGGACAGAGCCAGCCTGAGGCCACGATGGCATCTTTCCCATGCCCTGGCACAGCTGTTCCTGCGCTGGCATGAGCAAGGCTGGGCACAGGGAAGGACTGTGGGGGGTTCCCATCCCATCCCATCCCATCCCATCCCATCCCATCCCATCCCATCCCATCCCATCCCATCCCATCCCATCCCATCCCATGGGTCCCATCCCATCCCATCCCATGGGTCCCATCCCATCCCATCCCATGGGTCCCATCCCATCCCATCCCATGGGTCCCATCCCATCCCATCCCATGGGTCCCATCCCATCCCATCCCATCCCATCCCATCCCATCCCATGGGTCCCATCCCATCCCATCCCATCCCATCCCATCCCATCCCATCCCATGGGTCCCATCCCATCCCATCCCATGGGTCCCATCCCATCCCATCCCATCCCATGGGTCCCATCCCATCCCATCCCATCCCATCCCATGGATCCCATCCCATCTGCAGCTGGGCCAGAACAGGCAGCTGGAGGCTGCTCATGGTCACCTCCCAAGTTTGTCACTGTGAAAAACAAGGTTCACATATTTTTTATAGAGTTTAAAACTTTAATAAAAAGACAATTAGGAGATAAAGCAAAATATACAGATACTGCCGGGTGTCTCTGCATTCAGCCAAGAGAGCACCCCTTACTGAGAAAGGATTGTCCCTTAAAAACAGAACCCTACTACATATCCATAAATTCTCATACATATTCAGACATTCTTCTTAAGTTTTTTGATGTTCCTTTGTTTAGTTTTTACCTTGCTCCCTTCCCAATAGATCAATCTTCTTGGTGACACTGGGTTTTCTATCCTCCGATAGGATGTAATAAATCCTTCTCTTGGAGGTCTTGGAGGACAAGATAATCTTAAGAATGCAGAAGGGGTCTCTGACTATCTTTTCAGTCTCTGGGTTATATGAACAAAAAGTAGCTTGTGCTTTAATATCATGTTATTGCCTAACATATATGTGTATTATACCACTATTTCTAAACTTCATCAATAACAAAAATAAAAGAAACTATATTAGTACAATAAAATTTTCTAACCTTATACATATAACATTCATTATAACATTTGCAAAAAGCCAATAATGTAATATGCACTTTTCACTGATCTGCTGACCCTTAGCTTCGCTCTCATCCTGCTTTTACCCTCCTTGTACCTCTGGATTGCAGCATGTTTCACATCTACTGAGAGCTCACAGCCTCCCCAGCATGGACAGCTCCAGTCTGAGGGAATCTCATCCCTGCAGTGGAATTGGTAATACAAATGAAAAGGAAAATAAAGGGCAAGAACGTTCCCTAGGGTGGTTTCCTCTCCATCCCCGAGCGCTGCCAGCCTCAGGCAGAGGGGCAGCGTCTTGCTGCAGGTTTGGCCTGTGCAGGCAGCCAGGAGCAGCCAGAATTCCCAATCCCAGGGAAGCAGCAGCACGCGGCAGCCCAGCCTGATTCTGAGGGCACGCCAGGATACAGAGAACACACTCCTGCCTTCAGATGAATTGGAAGTTAACCACGAATTACTAAAAGTGTGTCAGGGGATGAAAGAGGCTCTGCTGCTGACTAATTGGTGCTCAGGAGCAGCCCAGCTTTGGGTGGTTTTGCCAGAGCCACAGTGGGCATCCTTGCCCAGGTTTGCTTTAAAACCTTGTGCATTCCCAAGCCTGGCTGCTTCAGCCTTGCACTCCTGCTGGGAGCTGAGAGCCAAGGGCTGATCCCACAGGCTCTGAGCAGCCACCTGTCAGGTCCCTGCCATGCAAGGGGCTCCAGCTGCTCTGCCAAAGGCTCCCGAGGAGCCAGAGCCATTCCTGGCACCCACAGCTGGCTCAGCAGGGCCAGCGGGACCAGCAGGCTGCAGCCACCAGCCCTGGCACAGGCACAGAGCCCACAGCGCCGTGGGGCTGGGTTTGGAGTCAACTTCTCGGAGAGAGCTCAATCCTAGAGCTTTTCAAACACTGGATAAAGCCTGCCTTCATGGCCAGCGTGCAGGGGAAGGGAAATTTAAGAGCTAGAGAGATTAAAATCCTCTCCTGGGGTCCCTGCATTGGCTGGGACATTGTCCTGCTCTTCTGCCCAAGGCCGATCCCATCTCTCCTCTCCTTAGAGACCTCTGCCCAGGTCTGGAGCTTCCCACAAAAGGCTGGGAGTGGGTCTGTCACGGCACTGCCCAGCACCTCCCAGCTCGCACGAGTCCAAACTCCAGCCCTTTGCAGATGAGTTCTGCAGAGGAAGCAGCGACTGTGGCACGGAGCATCCCCCGCATGTCAGCAGAGCACAGCCAGCACAGCCCTGCAGGGCTCTGCTCCAGCCTCGGGGAGGAGGGCAAACAACTGCTTCCCTCTCGTAAAACACGGCTTTTATTAGCTAGGAAAGTCAAATGGCTTTGCAGGAGGATGAGCACCAGGGAAAGCTGCCCACATTGGCCAGATGTGAATTAGGAGACACAAAAGCACCTCCCAGGCAGATACAGCTCATGCTCTGAGATGAAGCTCTGCAGAACATCGTTCTACTCATCCCAGCAGCTCATTTCCGTTTCAATCACGCAGTCTCCGTCCCAGAGGGGTGCCCAGGCTGTGTCCTTACACCCGAGAGTGAAACAAAATCCAGGCGACCCAGAGCAGTCACGACAACTCCTCAACTCCTCGCTTCCTCCTGACGCTCCTGAGCACCGACAACTTCCCCAGCCCATCCCGGAGCGATCCTGTCCCCTTCCCCCGCTCCCGGCTCGGCAGGTTCCCATCGATCGGGGATGAATCAGGCGGCTCGGATCGCCACTTCTCACAAGTGCTGCTCGCAGATCACGCAAACACATCCTCCCAGCAGAGCACTTCAGAGAGCCTTCGCAAGCAATTAACGTCGCCGGGCTCCCACCGGGGAGTGGGGGACATTAAAGGGAACAAGCTCTGCAGCCACACAAACTCCAATTAGTTTGTTGACACGAGCAGATCGGTGTTTTCTCCTTGCTCGTGAAACTGCTCCCACTACCCAGGGAAGTCTCCTGAAGGAGCTGGGTTTGCTCCGTTCACAGAGCCCTTCTCAGCGGGTTCTTTCCACACTCCATTTTTGCCAAACTGGGGCTGATCTTTGTTTCCCAGCCCTGCCCAGGCATGCTCACAGCCTCTATCCACCCCAGGAGACCAGGCAGGACAGTCCTCATCCCTGGCATTCAGAAAATCCAGCTGTGCTCCCGGACCTCAGCAAGACACCGACTCCCATTGATCCCACAGGGATCAAACACCCTCAGCTTCCCTCATGGCTTTAGGATTTCATAAAGAACCGGGCAATTTGTCCAAGCAATTCATGGGAAGAGTTGAACCTTCATTCCCAGTTCACCAGCACCCCAAAGCCCCAGGCCATCCTTTCCTCCCCTAAATCTGCTGGTTTGTGCCCTTCCTCCATTCCTGGAGAGGTGACCAGCAGAGAGCTGCTGCCCAGCGGGCACGGGGTGATCCTGCCACTACCAACACCAATAATTACAGCAAATTTACGCCCCACAACTTGCACTGCGCTGAGTGAACTCATTTAAGTCAGCAACAGCGGGTCAAGCCAACAGTAACTTGTCTCCATCAGACCTACAGCAGGGCCAGGGGAGCTGCGGGAGGGAGAAACCCTTTTTATCCTAATTAAAGCACAACCTGGCAGAGCTCAGCTCCCACCTTTCCAACACCTTCCATCAAACTGCTTAATCACAGGCAAATGAGTTTCTGTAATTACAGCAGGAAGGGATTTGTCTCGGGACACAGAGGTGGAGTAGCACGACCTGCAGAGAAAGGCAGTGTCAGCAAAGAGGCTGCCGGACCTGCAGGGGGATCTCTGAGTCCCTAAATCCCTTCCTGATCCATTCCAGAGACAGCAAACACCAATTTCTGTGTGCTCAGACTCCAGGGATCGGCTCTGTGTGCTCTCTGGCACTAAACAACTTCTCTAGGACGGAAGAAGGAGCATCCCTGGGAAGGGAAGGATCCGTGGCAGGTGGGCAGTACCTGCTCCATGCTCAGGGAGTTTTGTTCCTGGCTGAGAAACTGAAACCCAAATCTGTTTTTTCCTCTCAAGGCAAATGAAGATGTTTTTCCAAGCTGGAATGGGATTTGACCACTGGACTGATTTTTTTCTTGCAGCACTGTTTTGTCACAGCCTAAGAGAGCCAAAGGGCCCATGAGGGCACTGAAAAGAGGTTCCTGCAGCAGCTCCCCCTCCTCTACATCCATTCCCTGCTCTTGCAAACAGCTGGAAGAAGTAATTCCTCAGCTTCACCAGGGTCTCATCTCAGCAACTGTGTTTATGTCAATATTTATTCTCTGAGTGGCAACTTCAGTCAGGGACTCAGGAAAACAAACACTGCACACAGTGCCTGGGAAAGGCAGGGTTTAGATTTGCACCATCTCCAGTGACTTCCCGGGGAAAGCTCTGGAGCTGGAGCTGCTCTTGGAAAGCTCTGGAGCATGTGCCGCTGGCACCAGCAGCACGGGCACCTGCCTGAAGTCACCAAGATCAACACAACGTGTGTTTCTCTGCTCAGGACTGGCAACTTAACCCAGTAGCCTCATCTGATCGATGCTTCACACATGCAAATAGGCACCACGGCCTCTTTCTGAAAGCTCAGCAGGATTTTTCCATCTTCGCGGCCTCCCCAAGGAAAACAGGCACGGAATTCTTTCACGACAGACCATCACCGAGTCTATTTCCCAGTGCCTGGCTGCAATCCCTCGAAATCAGGAGGAAAATAATTTCTCTCAAGCTCTGGGTTTGGAATTAAGTGCATGCAAAGCACTCGGGGCTCAGAGCAAACACAAGGAAGGGGCTGAACGCTCCGAGTGCTGCCTGTCCAAGGCTGCCTCGTTCAGTCCGGCTGCTCCCGGCCACCAGAGCCTTCCCTGTGCTCCCAAAGTCCTGCCCACCAATTGTTTGGGAGCTCCAGATCACATCTCACTTTCAGAGCACACTTTTGCAGCCGCTCCCTGGCCTTTCCCAACTCCTTCCCCTTCTTTGCCCAGAGATTCTTCCCTTCCCACAGAATTTCCCACCTCTCCTGGCAGGTTTGCCTGAAGGGGTGAGCAGGGTGTTGGCTGCACCCCCAGGAATCCCTGTGCATGGCAATCCATGGACTCGGTGGGAAGCAGATCAAGCCTTTGGATTAAACTGGCAGGAACATTAATAAAAAAGCCAAAAAACAAAGCAAAGACCAAAACTACAACAACAAAAATCAGATGTTTCTGTTACACCCAGAAGCAGCAGGTTCATGCATTTTTGGAAGCACTTCTGAAAGGCAGATTAGATCAATACAGAGATGGAGAGTACGGGCAGCACACAAGCAGCAGTCCCTTGTTTTATTCCACATAGACTCAACATTAAAAAAATAAAATAAAAAGTCGCCTAAACCAAAAGAAATTATGGTCAGAAAAGCAGAGCAGGAACAACGATTTCTTGATTTCCCATATTTTATTTTCCCCACCAGCAACTTCTAGATCAAACCCACTCACTTTCCAAGCCCCAGCGAGGGCTCTTTGCCCACCCAGCTCACTCTGAGCTCTTTGATTTCACACCCCGAGCCCAGCACGAGCCCCCACCCCAGAGCTGTGATGGCTCCGTGCCCGAACTGGGCAGGGCGGCTCTGGTTCCCTCCTCGGGTTCCTCCTGCAGCAGGAATAGAAACCAAAACCCAGCCAAGTCCATTTCTCGGGCCTGGGACAATGCCCCAAGGTGCCGGCTCTGGAGCCTGTCCCGGGGACTCCGGCAGCCACCCCGCACTCGATGCTTTCCCCAGCGCATTCACCCGCTCCGCGCTCAGAGCTGGCACCAGCGCGGGACTAGGCGCGTTAATTAAAGGTTAATGAACGTGCTCAGAGCACAGACATCAGTGCCCTCTACTGGGACCAGTCAGAAGGGTCTGCGGGGGAGCACTGGGCACCCTGCGTGGGCGGATGTGCCCTGGTGGGGGAAGCCCTGCTGGGGGCGGAGAGGTGCGGTACCCGCTGAGGTGAGTCCTTCCCGCACAGGCTCCTCCATCCCCATCCCATCCTCATCCCAACCCCGTTCACATCCCTGTCCCTGTCCCTGTCCCTGTCCCTGTCCCTGTCCCTGTCCCTGTCCCTGTCCCTGTCCCTGTCCCTGTCCCTGCCTCCATCCCCATCCCTGTCCCCAGCTCTGCCCCTCAGGGCTCCCCCAGCCCCAGTGCTCCGTGTTCCAGGCTCCGGGATGGAAATGTCCCTCAGGGAGCACCGGGAGCACAGGAACGAGCCCGTCCCTCATCCCCGAGCCGGGCTCCAGCCGTGCCATCCTCGCGGCCAGGCACCTCCAGCGCTCCAAGCTGAATCGGCTCTGACAATGCTCGGGAAAAGCAAATCCCCAGAGGAATGGAAGGAAGGGGGAAGGTGGGCTTTACAATTTATAAAACCACTCTCAGTTTGACTGCATTAGCTTTGCCTCAGGCTCCAAAACACGACGAAAGCCAAGCAGCAAGGGGGGGAAAGAGGGACTGGGGGGGAGAGGGGGAATGGCAACGAAGGAGAAAGCTGTAATTGCAATTGCTGGAATTCACTTTTAATGCTGGCTGCTGAATACAGTAAACACACTCTCAAGTCCAGGGAATAAGCATTGATTTTTTTTTTTTTCCAAGTGTTCCAGTGAAAAGCTTCAAATCAATCCTGTTCTGTCAGACACTTTTTTGCCTCTTGGCCTCCAATTACTTACTCTCTACATCCACCCTTTCCAGATTTCACCTTCACCAGGCACACCTGACGCTGAAGGAGCACTGTTCGATGCAGAATCCCACCCTGCACAGCCAATGAGGCCAGAGAGGGATGCACAACCCCAGCACAGGAAGGACTTTGCCTGCAGAGCTCTTTTGGGAGCAAGGGACAGCCAGACTGAGGAGAGGAGAGGGGGTGCACAGAGGTGTGAGAATATTTCTTCCCTGTCACAGCTCCCTAACACCATAGGTGATGTTTTGAGGGCTCAGGCTGAAGCTCTGGGCTGACCAAGGAGGCCACAGGAACTTGTTGGTTGTACTGAACCTTCAGCACCTGCTGCAGAAACACCAAGGAGTCAATCAATCCTAGTGGGAGCCTCCTCTCCCACCCTTCTCCCACACCCCGCTCCAGTTCTCCAGGAGCCACAGGATCAGGTACCTTCCCAAAGTTTCATTATCCAGCCATGGCTGAGCCAAGACAAAAGGCTGGATTTTCATCCCAAGTAGGTTGCTGGTGATGTTTGGTCCCTGCCAGGTTTCCCAGAGGCAGGAGTTAGGGGGGATGGGCTCTGTGTGACATCCCAGCGAGTCCCACCAGCTGCTCAGTCCCTGCTGGAAAGCTTCAAAGCAAGGGAAAAAATGTCACTGAGCCAGGGAACAACTCCAGGCTCTTTTGTACCCTCTGCGGGGGCACAGTGTCAGACTGCAACCTGAGCGTGGCACTGGCTTTGATTATCTCCCTGTGACTGATGAGGGAAAGGAAGTTGTTGTCAGGGTTTTGATGCTTCCCAGAACTCTACCCCCTGGATGGCAGCATTTAATTCATCTGCTCCATGAGTAGAGGGAGGAATATTGGCCAGAAAGTTTGGACTGGGGGATAGATACAGCAGGCCCTGTTGTCACACAAGAGGGAACACAGTCTCCTATAAAACTCAAGGTTTACTCAATGATCTTGGAGGTCCTTCTCAACCTCATTGATTTTGTGAGGATGAGGCAAAGCTGATTCTTTGTCAAGTTTTAATTCCAGGAGAGGCTTAAACAACCTCTCCTCTGCTCCTGTGGCAGAGGGAAGCTCCAGCTGCCCGCACTCATGACAGAATCCCACACTGTGGAAGCACAGTGGGACAGGGAAACGTCACCCATGAGGGAGACAGAGCTGTCATTACAGCCTGGTCAAACACATCCTGCCAGAAAGCCACAGCTGACATTTCCCAGGACAAAACTTCCTCCAAAGCAGACACAGATGGAAGCAGACACATCCCATGGCTCCTGCCACACACGCTCTCCCTTTTCCTCCCTGTTTTCCCCACATGGATCAAGACCTCCTGGCACAGAGGATTTGCTCTCATTCCCAACACCCAGCACAAGGAAGAGTTACCACTGCAGTGACATGACCTTCAGCTGCTCACAGCCCAGACATTTCCTTCTGACAGCTCCCACATTCACCCTCAAATTATATGTACTGTATATGACTGTTAAGAATAATCACAGTATTTGCAGTGGTGTGTTAGGCACCAAATTATGTATAGGCAAAGCGATTAGAGAGCAGAACAAAGTGGTTGTTCATGCAGCTAATGGCCAAAGTACCACTATTTTCCATCAAGACAATTTGCAGCCAGCGTAGCATCTTCTCACTCCCCAGCCAGGAGCAGCTTTGCATGAAATCTTCAAAAACAACTCTGTTATCACAAGTCTCAACAGCAGAGCTCAGAGGGGGTTGTAACAGCCTTGATAGTCTTTAATTCTTCTCACCCCACTGCCTTTCCTTCCTGTCCCAAGTGCCTTCCTCTGGGAGATGTGGCTGAGCGTTGCTGCAGCCGAGTTGTGTATCCAGCAATTAATGGCGTTAAAACTTCTGCTGACTCCCATCTTTAGATAAAAAACTGTTCTTTAGGTTTGTTTACTAAAAATCAAAATCAATAACCATCTCAGCTCGCTGTTCTACAAGCCTTCAGTCTCAGCCAAACATCCAGAGCCCAGTTTTCCAGGAGGATGACAAAATATACTCAAACCATGTACAAAACCCGTGCATTCCACGTCTTCCAAAGTCTTTTCATGGGTAAAAAATCCTGGTCCAGGTCTTCTTGAGGTCCTCCCTCCTTTTTCCATGGATCTTGTCCAAAAAACCAAGCACCTGCTTTATAAATCCTGTCCATGTCTAGAAGGAACTCGCCTGTGCCAGGCCCTTGGAAATAAGAACTCCAACACAGTAATTACTGCAGTCAAACCAAGAGGGAGATTATTTTAACAGCGTATTGTTCCATGGGATAGGAAGGAAACACCAGAACTTCTAGGGAGATGAGGAATCTCAGGCTGGGGCTGATGAGAACCTCGGCCCAAGGATGGAGAAGGTGCAGGAGCTGCAGGGAAGGAAGCGATGAGGCTTTGGGAGCAGGAGAACAAGAATGCTGGTGCCCTTGGTAGCTCTGGCTCCAAGGTTGATGGAGCTGCCAGGAGGTACAGCATGTTCTCTCCTATTGATCTATCAATGTCTGCTCTCCAGAGGAGGGATTACTCACTTCTGATAACACAGCAAGGTTGCCTCTGATGAAAATCAATGGCTCTGACTACCCAGCCTTCATTTAATTACATCACGCTGTAAATCCGGCGGGAGCAGAGCGGGGACATTCTCCACCACCACCTCTGCTCCGTGCTCCTCTCCCAGTTTTGCACGAGTATCTTCCCGGGATTATCAAGATAAATGGCCTTGATGAGCGAAGTTTTGCTGTCTGCTCTGCAGCCAAGGAAAGGACACAGGGACTTCTCCATCACCTTGGCCCACAACAGCTGGCAAAGCTGGCCAGGAAGAGGACACCAGAGATGTGCAGGCACATTCCTGGCAATTAGCTTTGTGGGAAGAAGGATTGGATTAAGACTGAGTGTGAGATCAGGCAGCTTTTTACAAGCTAAATAAGCAACAAGCAGTTTGAGAGAGATTTCTCCCCCTGTTTACAAGGCCAACTAAGGCCAGGTTAATTAATCTCTCTTTCCAGCTGCCCTTCTCACTAGGGCTTGTTCTTCACTTTGAGCAAAACACCCGAGACAGCTGCTCAGATCTCTCACATTGCAGGGTGATGAAAACAAAGGCACAGATGAAAATTGCTTTAGAGCTTAGCCTCTCGCAGAAAACAAACGTGCCCGTGCTGTAATTAGGACTAGGCACGCAAAAAAAGAACTAGATCTTTGACCGGTGCTTAACCAGGGATAGTAAATAAAAATAACAACAATCCCTTCCCACACACACAGGGCACACACACAGGCACAAAACCAGGCAGGCCCATTTTCCTGGAGCTCACAAAAGAGGGTGGTTCAGGTTTCTTGATCCTCGCACAAAGGCAGATCCCAGGCACAGGCTGTGGCTCTGTGCATGCTAAAACCTATCAAAACAAGGCATTCAAACTCACTCTGCTGCCCCTGGGGAGAGTTTATACCCGGCACAGACACGCAGCCAACAGTGCTTCATGAATTGCTCAGAGCTGTTCAGCTCCAGCAGCCGAGGCTGCAGTACAGAACATCATCTGAAGCTGTGGCACAGCCCCTGCCACGCTCCCAGCCAGCAGCTGGACATGCCAGCACTGCCATTTGGAACTGCCCTGCCGCCTACTCCTCCTCCTCCTCCTGCTCTTCCTCCTCCCCCAGACCAGGTTTAAGGCATTTAGTACCAGAGATAAATTCTTCAGTGTTTATTTTAATGAAAAGGTCCCCGGCAATGTTTTCTTTCCCTCACCATTAACTGCACAATTAGAGCTTCGAGGCCTCAGCCAGCCCTCCCCACGCAAACACCCTTCATCCTCAGCTCATCCCAGCTCCTTTCCCAGCACTTATGCAGAAAACCGAAGGCAAAGGTACAGCAGGCACCAGCAGCAGACACTTCCACAGCTCTGCAGCCAGCCACGAGACAAACCACAGAGCTGTGGTGCTTTAACACAGCTGGCAAACATCAGTGTGTGGGTCTCCTGTCTGGGGAGGGCTGCAGGAAGCTGAGTCCCCAAGTTTATTAGGGTTTGGGTAATGGGGTTGATGGGCATCAGGATCTACTGGCTACCCAGAAATCTCAGTCAGCACCAGGCTTTGCCCTGTCCCAGGAAAATATTTCTTATCTCACCAACCCCACAGACAGCAGCCACAATAGGCCAAAAAAAAAGGTCAGAAAGTGCAAGAGCTCTCCTGGCTCAGCTGTAAAAGAGCCTGCAGGTCCAGCAGGGCTGGCTGAGCACCCCTCACAAGAGATGTCTCCCTTCCTCCTCTGCAAGGTCTCCTCTCCAAGTGTCCTCTCTGCCAGCTGGGCATGGCCCTGCAGCCAGGCTTGGAGCAGGAGGCAGGTGCCAAAGCCTTGAGTCACCAGGCTCAGAGCCCTGCCAGAGCCTGGCACATCCCTGAGAGCTGGGCACAAGGGAAGGAGCAGTCTCCATGTGTGCTCCCTGCTCCTCAGCATCCAGACGTCATCTCCAACCCACTTGCTGAAGGCTGACACGTTCCAGGGAGGAATAAGACACTCTTAGGAACAGCTCTTCCTCCTCAGCAAGGGTGTCCTGAAGGAATTGCCAAAAATATGCTTTTCTCTGTGTTTTTGGGAGGGCTCTGCTGGCAAAAGGACAGGCTGCAACTCCAGGGAAAAGGGCTCTGAAGCCAGGCATTCATCCTACAAACACGGGGGCAAAAGGCTGCCTGGTCAGGAGTCGTCGTCAGATTTCGGCTGGAAGGATTGTGGCAGGGATTGTCAGGAGAGAGCTCTCTAAGGAAAAAAAAGCAGGGGATGGAAAAATACTCTTAATTTCTAGATTATCTTATTTCATAGCCTTTTGCTATCAATTGCTTTGAGATATGGCCACGGATATCAGCAGACAACTTGCACTCCTTATCCCTGGCTGTGGAACAGCTCTAAAGCAGGAAAACTGCTCCTGGGCCAGTGACCTCGGAGATCAACTCCATTTTCTCTGCTGTCAACAGAAAGACTGAACTAAGTTACCATTTGCACATTCCCAAGATTCTTTCCTCAAATGTGGCTCAAATTGGCTAATGTATTAGGAGATTACTGGGGTGGAAAGGGCAGGGGAGATGGACGGAATGCAATCACCAGGGCCTCATTTCTCCTGGAAGCTCTATTAATGGACAAGGAGCCCTTTGTCACATAGATAAACCCCAGGCAGAGGTTTATGTCCCCAGCGAGGGAGACAGAAGCAAAATGCCTGCTGGGGTTGATGCTTTCCTGTTCCACTGGCACCTTGTCCCAGGCCTTCCCTGCATCAGCATTCACACAGCGAGGGGACAGCTCTGTCACACACAGCAACAGCTGACCGCTAATTAATCCCAATGCCAACACTGCCCAACCTTTCCCACTCCTCCCACGTTAATTTATTTAATTTATTGCTGCATTATTGCCAGACCCATGAGTTAACTTCTCTCCAAGCAACTGCAAAG
The DNA here is from genome assembly GCF_049639895.1 of Pseudopodoces humilis. Taxonomy (NCBI): domain Eukaryota; kingdom Metazoa; phylum Chordata; class Aves; order Passeriformes; family Paridae; genus Pseudopodoces; species Pseudopodoces humilis. The sequence goes on along the minus strand of NC_142225.1, from coordinate 3,466,874 downwards.
GGGAATGATCTGGAAGTTATCCCAGAGCTGTGTAAGACAGGAAATCATTTCCCACATCAGGTCCTGAGGCTCACTTTGATCATGTAAGCACACACAAATCAATTGGCTGCAGGATGGATGCCAGAGGTGGGAGACAGGTATTCCAGGGAGTCCCAGCCACGGCTGCTGGAGCCTCTGCTTTGGGAAGAACATCCTTTATCCTGGCTGACTTTGATGGAGAGATGCCAGCTGGCATCAGGGAAGATTTATCCCTTGTCACACAGCTCCTCTGCAGAGCTTGACAGCAGCGCTGGGAACACTCAGGCCCAGGAGCAAAGTCTCTTTAAGTGGATTCAGCAGACCCGGGCCAGTTCTCAGCTTCAGGAGCCTCTGGCCTGGCATGGCGTGGCCCAGAACGTGGCACAGCTCAGTCTGACTGGATTTAGCTCAGAGCTCCACACTCGCACCCTCTCTGATGCCATTTCCTTCCTCTGAGCTCTTCCAGCCAAGCTTATTAAGCCTCATCACAAGCTGTAAACCTCAACCCCAGATTCCACCACTGCCCCGAGCTCGCCACCCAAGCGTTGGGAGATCTCTGCACGACTCCAGCAAATCATTTAAACCCTGCACCTCATTTCCTCTAAGGGATCATTCCTCCTCTATTCCTCAATCCCTGGGATAAAGACCAACCCCAGATTTAGTGGCTGGCACTGGGGGTCCCCAGCCAGGCAGGTGGGGCCCAGCTGTTGATGCATTAGCTTTAGCTTTTTTATTTTTCATATATTTGTATCCTGCAATTCTTTAGTGTATAACTCTAAACTCCATATACAGTTTTAGCTGCTGCTTTCCCATTTTGACAAAACAATTCCTCTCCAGGCCTGGGAATCAAGGACACCTCACTGTCTCGGGCCCCGAGAGATGGAAACAAAAGTGAGTTGTGGGGAGAAAACTTGGGGTAAATTCCTTCATTATCTGAAGCTGGAATTGGAAGATTAACCCCCAATATTCAAATGGAACAAACTTACAAAAGCATGAAAAGCCATGACCCATTGTCCATTTTTTGGGTGTAGGCCCTGGGGGGCTTCATCTGCCCAAAATGTACCTGGAGGCGCTTCAATAAATAGAACTGCTTCCCTTAATTTTGTCTGGCTTCTGTTTTTAGGTAGCCCTGAAAAGGCATCACCATGATGGAGATTCAGATGCTCCCCACAGGAGCCGCAGCAGCCGAGGATTAATTCCCCAGTGAGCTCTCCGTGAGCTGCGGCTCCTGAAGGCTGCTGACAGCACACGTGCTGCCGCGGCACGCGGAGCTGACCGAGCAGCTTATCGCCTTCCCCCGGCTTATTACACCTCGGCAGCTTTTGTATGTGGGAAAAAGGAACACCAGGAACCCATCTCGGCACCAGCTCTCGAGCAGGGCCTGCGCACCTTTGAGAGCAGAGGGCTGAGATAAACACAGGCCTCGCTTTGTCAGGGGCTTTTTATCTCCCTGAGGGGTCTGTGCGGGCAGGGCAGGAGCCCACAGATATCTCACCAGGCCACTCAGGCTCTGTTCTGGCAGCTTTCCACCAGGAGAAGGTTCTTATTTTCAGGAGAAAAGGCAGGTATCCATCAGTAGCCTGAGTGGGGTCAGCAGCCTCTGCCCCAGCACCCCAGGAGCAGCCAGCACCTCCTGGCACAGCGTGCCAGCATTCCAGAGGAACAGAAGGATTTGGGGGGGGGGTGGTGAAGTTACATCCTCAGCTTTCAGGAAAGTGTGGGAACAAGGGAAGACTCTTCTTAACCCTGGAGATCCCAAGGAAAGGTGCACAGCAGTTTGGCAGCAGAGCAGAGGTGGCAGGAGCAGGCCCGTCACCTGCCGCGCTCACTCAGGTGGAAGAGGCTGCAGCTCCCTCCCCGCTCCCAAACCATTCCAGTACACAAAACATGGATGTCAGCTCCTGGTGACACCGAAATTGCAGTTTAGGGGAACCCTGAGCCTGTCAGGAGACAAAGCCCAGCCCCTGAGGCTGTCCCCAGCGCTCTGCAGGTGGCTCGGGCAGTGCTGGTGCAGGGTTTGGGGATGTGGGCAGGGAGAATCCTCCTCAACCACCTGAGCTCCTCACTTCTCAGCTCTGCCAGCAGAGCCTTGGTGGAAACAGCCTGTAAGATTAATGGAAATGGTTCTGCTCCTCCTCAAGGAGCCTCTGGCAAAAAGGCTGGGAATGCACAGCCTCTCCTGCCTCGAGAGGCTGGGATGGCCCAGCCTCAGCTGACCCACACTTCCTGACCCACAGCCCTGAGGTCCCCCCCAGGACCAAGCTCACACCCCAAGGGAGAGGAAGGTGAGAAATGCAAGGCCATGGCCAAGAGCCATCCCTGGCCCAGGGCAAATGCCTGGGTCTCACACAGCAGCCACGGGGCTGGGAAGGTGAGCTGGGCAGGGAAAGGATTTAACCCAAGGTGGCCAAAGGACTCAGATTTAACCCAGGCAGGTGGCAAAATTCAGTCACATCCAGTGATCAGTGGGGGTGAGCTCCAGTGACCAGCTCAACTTGAGCCCAGGGTGCCTGGTTTCCCTCTTTTAGCTCAAACTCAGCACAGACTTCTCCCTTCTTCTTCTAGCATGGATCAATCCACGGAAATGAGCTCCAAGATGGGGGCACATTGTTGGAATATGCTTAGAGATGCAGTTTAAGGAAACCAACGGCATCCTGGAGCCCCAGGCAAGCTCCCTGCAAAGAAAACACCAACGTGGTGTAAAGAAGCTTTTTCCTTTTATTTTGAGCCCCCTCGGGATGAGGGAGCCAGGAGGTGAGGGCTGGTGGGCACCGTGCAGGGGGCACTGCCCCACACTGGCATCACCACCACAGCCTCAATCTGCAGGTGAGCTCCCCTGCCTCGACAGCAGAGCATGCGGAGGGAGGGTTTCCAATTAAAAAAAAAAACTCAGAAAGCTGCTTTGGAAAGAAATAATTTAAAAGGAAAAAAAAATAATTAGGGAAAAAAAAAAGCCCAACCATATCTCAATTGCAAAGTTCCTGTCTGAGCCGTTTCGTTTCCATTTTGCACCACAATAGGAAGAGATCAAACAATGGCTGAGAGGAAGCAGCCTGATTGTGGGGAGGCAAAGTGGACCACGCACGTTTTTTACCAAATGTGGGTGAACCCCATTAAAAAAAAAAATTAAAATATAAATATATCTATTTCCTCACTTCATTATCTTACCTTCCCCCCCAAAAAAAAACCAAAAACAACAACAAAACCAGTTTCTCAGGACAGCTCATTGCAGCTCTTCCCAGCCCTGCTGCCCTCGCCCACAACCTCAGACCTGCTCAGGCTTCTTCTTTCCCACCTTCCTCCCCGGACTGGGAGATTTGGGAAGGAAAGGGGCTTTCCAGGGCCACCGTTCCCTGCTCCACCAAAGGGCCACCTGTGTCATGCTGGAGCCGGGGAAAAGCTCTCGTCCCACCCAAGGAGGAGGAGAAGGAAGAAAATTCCTCCGGCATCACTTGCAGGAGGGCCGAGAGGGTCTCCCTTGGCAGCAGGGAGCCTGTTCGAGGTGACAGCTCTGGGTGACAGCGATCGGAGGGGATTCACCAGCGCCGCTTCCAGCGTTCCCATGGCGACGGGCGCTGGGTACAGCGTGTGAAACACTCCATTCGCTTATTGATTGAGCCGCAGTCAAATTCAATCACAAGTGAAAATGGATTTTTTAATGCGACTATTAGCTGCTTTTGAAAGGCAAATTGAGTTCGGTTATACCGAGTCAGCCATCAAAAAACAATTTGCCGTCAGGCAGACGGGCCGGAGAGGAGCCCGGCCGGGAGCAGCGCCCGCGGATCGGGAGATCCGAGACGGGAGCCACGGGGAAATACGGCTTTTCCTCCTCAAAAACGCACTGGATGAGGAAGGTGAGGCACAAGGCTGGGCTTTGAGGGGCTGGCATGGACACGGCTGCTTGTGAGATGGATGGCTGGAAAGGAGCAGGGGGTTCAAGGAGCAATTTTGGTGGAGTTCATCCCAAAAACCCAAGCAGGGCACGGGAGCGAGGAGCGTGGAGGCTGTCCCCAAATGCTGGGGTGCACAAGGGGAGCAAAGAGAGAAGGACACACGACCCACGGTGCTGAGGTGAAGCCCAGACAGTGTCACCTCCTCCCCGTGCCACCCCACAGCCACCACAATCCAGCAAAGCTCATTTCCTTGCAGCCGCTGGAAAATAAGATTTTTCCCTCGCTGATTAGGGAAGCAGATTCTCATTACTATGTTAAGTGAGGATCAATATCGCAGCCAAGTCTGAAATCAGCCCTGTCTGGCGAGGTGCTGAGCACACCAGTTTCCCCAGTTTGGGGTTGAGCAACATCTCTGGGGGGCATTCACAGCACTGCCCCAGGATGGAGATGGAGGAAGGAGGTGGGACAGGACAGAGCAGCTTTTAACTGAATTTGATGTTCAGGCAAAACTCTGCCAGATGTGGGAGGACTTGCCTGTGCACACATATTTATAAATAAAACCCTCTATATGTTTTAAGAAATCCACATAAAAATAAAAACATTTTCCCCCACAGAGCTCAAGGATTATAATAGAGCCTGTTAATTAAAAACCCGTTGTTTGCAGCCCCCCTGAGAACTCTCCAATAAATAAATAAAAATCCAACTTCACTTTGGGGTGCCACCTTTCCCAATTCTCCTCTCAATCCCATGAACGAACTCACAGGCCTTATTAAACACTTGCAGGAGCAGTCCAGGAATTTCTATAGCAGCATAATCCAAAGATCTGCTTTCAAAGAGCTTCTGCTTCCAGCAAAGCTCCAGCCTCAGCTAATGAGAGCTTAACCACATGTTTGTGGTGGATGAAATAGTATCATTTTGCAATTATTATCATTCAAACATTATTTATTTAACCCGCAGCCACATTATATTGACTGCAGAATTGCTGTCATTTTTACTTTTGATGGCTCTCTTATTGAGCTGAGTGTGAGGAATTGTGTTCCATGTTCCCAGTGTGGGGGAGGCTTTCCCTGCTCCCTCAGCCTCTCCCTAGCCAGGTCTGAGTCTCTGCCCCAGAGCTGGTGGTGTTTGGTACCAGAATCCCCCAAAATGAGCATTTTCCCATCTTCTCCTCTGCTTCACTCTCCCCCACTGGTCATATTTGGAGAATTAATCCATTCTGACCACCAGCACAAAGCCCTGTGCACCAAAGAGCTCCAGATAAGGACAGAAGGTAGATTTGGTGTCACCCTTGTACCACACCACCCCCCCACCCCCCCCCACCCCCCCCCGAGCTGGAGAGGGGAGGCAGCAGCTGAGGAGCTCTCCCCAGAAAGTCCAAATGTGGGGATAACAGACAGCCTTGGGCTCAAATCCCTTCTCCAAGGAAGCAGCAGGATGAGCCCCAGCCAGCATCCCTGGGGTTTGCAGCAAAATAAACACCAAGGGGTGCATGACTCGAGATCTGAATGTCAGCAGGGTAAAAAAAGTCTGGTCTCCCTCTCCCTCCTGGCCCTGGCTCTTCTCTCACACGTCACTCTCCTAAAGCCTTGCAAGATATATTCACACAACAGGAAATCCAACATTCTCCTTCGCCTTCTTTCTTCCTCTCCTTTAATTTTCCCCAAATGTAAATGAGGAAGTCATCTCTCCTCCGGTGATGAAACATCTGCCTGGAGAAGCTTGCAGTGCAATGCAACATATTTTGATCACTGCTCCATCTAATTACAGAGAAGAGAAGAGAAAAATCACAAAGCAGGGTTTGGGACTCCCCCCCCCCCCCAAAACACAAGGCATCTGAAAAATAACAGAAAAACAGCAGCACTGACAATCAGAGCAGAGGCAGCTTCCCCATCAGCCTTGAAAAACAGCACTGGAATACAGAACCTGCTTGGGAGGAGAGGGATTTCAGGGTGAGATAGGGAAAAATTAATTGTTCATGTCAAGGACATGTGGGAATGGAATCGGAATCTTGGTATCCTTAAAGCCAGAGGCTGCTCTAACCAGGCCACAGCGATGTGGCTGCACAACCATTCCTGGGGCACACCAGGGCCAAGTTCTTGCAGCTCCCTCACACCTACTCCGGAGCACAAGGGAAGGAGGAACACGGCAGGGAAGAGCCTCAAAGAGCAGCTGAGGGTCAGAAATTTCAAGACCCACCAGACACTTGGTGTTCAGGAGCCAAGATGCACAGGGGGCAAAGGCTGAAGCTCAAAACTGGGATGCACTGGCTCACCCAAGACAGGAACAACAATTCTTCTCCAGGAGCAAGCCCAGGTTCTTCCAGGGAAGCTCTGGAGACACTCAGGCACAGCTTCAACCTGGCACCGGCAGGGGCAGAACCCTCGCGTTGGCCTCGGCTCCTGAAGCCACAACGGGAGAGGTCTCAAAGGCACAGCAGGCAGCACCACCCACACCCCTCGGCATTCCAGAGGGGCTGATTGCTTCCCTTGTTTATCTCGGAAAAAATTCACCGTGAAGCACCGGTGGGGCGCAGCCTCCCGCTGCTCGAGGATGTTGTTCACCGCGGGAAACGGAGCGTTTAGGAGTTCCAAATAAAACCCTAATCATAATCGTTGCTGTTTCCCTGTCTTGCTCTTCAAGCTCAAAGGGAGTCCATGGCTAAGCAGCAGCAAACAGCACCTCTAACGAGACCTTGCATGGCAAGGAACCAAGCCCAGCACCGGGGGAGCCCGTTCAGCAGCCTCACTGCAGGAATGCTGACAGGTTGTTTATAGCAGCTTACAGAAAGGCAGTGCAAAATAAACAGGAGGCTACCTGCCTTCCACCCCTCTCCCCCCCGGATTTTCAAGGGAAAACTTGATTTCCCTTCTAAACGTTTCAAGTTTCCAGAAGAGGAAAACAAAACGCTGCCTGTGATGAATGGAGGTTGGCAGCTGGCGGGGACAGGTACGACACTTCAAGCCGTGGGAAACCGGCCCAAAACGTTCAGGCATTACAAGGAAACAAAAAAGCCGATGGGAAGGATGCCCACAGACAGGCAGGGGGGTCCCAAGCCCCCGTTTTTCTTCACAGAGATTTGTCAGCAACATTCTGCTGGCAAACAGGTCCCCGTCCATCCTGCCTGCCAGCTCTGCTCCGAAACAATTGCTCCGAGGCTCATCCTCGCCGTTTGTTACCCTGCCTGAGCAGGAAGACACACAAGTGAGCAGCAGGTGCTTGTCTGGAGCCAACAGAGCACAATGGTTTAATCCAAGTCCATCTGCATGTGGAGAACAGGGGGGAAGAGCTCGTCACTACCACCAGTAAAGCAAACGGATCCACTTCAAAATCCTGCCTGCCACAGACACCCGACTTGCTCCTGAAAGGTCACATCTCTCCTTATTGTGGGTTTAATCCAAGTCTTGGCTGTCAGGGAAAGAGAAAAGCTCAGGCCTGGAGCTCTCCAAGATGGAATTAGTCCTCTGAATTCTCCCCTGTGGGCACAGGCACGTGTGCGTGGAGGGGGCGCGCTGTCACCTTGGCAGAGCGCCGTGTGCTGCCTCCTTGAGTACCGCTGGTGCTGACAAGGTCAGCAGCAAGAAGAAAACTCACCCTGGGCTAACAGGAGGCAGAGAGTCAGAAGATTAGTCACCATCCAGAGATCCGCATTTCCTGGGAAATAAACCAGCCGACAAGGGGTGGAGGACATGAGAGATGCAGGACGGTGTGGGATTCCATGCTGGAATTCAGGCTCTGGCTCTGCCCCAAATCCACACAGCCTCTGCTTCCCTCTCTGCATGTCCTGATTCACCTCCCGCTCCCCAGCTCCTCTCGGGGCACTGGAAGCTCTCTGGGGCTTGCCAAGGGCAAGCACAACCCAAGTCCCCGAGTCTCCTCAGGGTCAAAGGGAGAACTGGTCCTAACCCCAACCAGGACAGACAGAGAGGGGCTCCTCCCCAGCTATTTCTGCTGTCTCCCAGGACACGGGAGTGTTCCCAAGCGGATCTGTCAGTCTATTTGGAGTATCAATGTTTGCCTAAGCAAATAGCTCGGAAAGCTCCACAAATAGCAGGAGGGCTGGTTAATTGGGAAGAAGGCAGAGAACCACAGAGCAAAACACATGCAGGCAGCACCAAAGGCAGGGAAGAGCTAGGCTGAGGGGATCTGGCCACCCCAAGGGCACGTTTGCCCTCCATCCATTGTTTCCTCTGTCCCAGCACCACTGTCAACAACACTTTCTGCATATGCAAATAGGACCATACTCCCGCAATTACATGGCAATCAGAGGCAAATTACATTCTTGCTGTTTACTTTCAGTGTCCTTAATTAATCCGGTTATTAGACGATTAATGAAGCTTGTTTGGTGAAAAACTCATAGCATTTACAGCTACAGCGTGAGCTCACGCGTGCAGCCGGCTGGCATCTGGCTCCGCATGGGCACATCCAGAGCCTGTCCCCAAGGCCAGCGGAGCAGGGTGACACCGACACCGGCCCCGTGAGGCTCGGGGAGCGGGGGGGGCTCAGGGCTTGGCTTTTCCAGCTGTGCTTCCTCTCCAGGAGCTCAGTCCTGCAGCTGGAGTCGAGCAGCACATCCCAGATCCCTGTATGGAGACACAGCCCCCGCCTCCCTGCTCCTCTCCAGAGGCAGCAGGACCCACACCAGCAGCTCCCAGCGGCCTGGAAGCTGTTGAAGAAGGTTCCCAGATCCCTGCAGCCTCTAGGCCTCGCCATCCCTCTCCTCAGCCGGCTCCCAAGGCACCCGGCCCTCCCCAAAGGTCACCTCGGCTCGTGTTTGGTTAAGCTGCCGATAATGAAGTGGCATGTTCATCTAATGATCAAATTGCTGCACCACGAGCATGAAAGGCTGAGGAGAACTAATTAAGAAGCTCATTTGCATACTCCAGCGTTTCCGGTGCACGTATGAAGTTCCCATAGCAACCGGTACAAAAGCTGGTGATGGTGTGTGGGTTTTAGTGGGTTTTAAGTGCTGTTCCTTCCCTTTGTCATCCCCTGCAGATCACAAAGGCTCCGCGAGGAAGGTGCGGTGACACCGGGCTGGGAAGGGACATTTCTGCACAGCAAGGGTGGGGACAAACGAGCTGCGAACGTAGCTGGGGGCTGAGCCCGCTCCCAGTGCCAACTCTCAGGTACCTGAGAGGGCAGCAGGGATGTGGGGGCTGAGGACACCCTTGAACAGAAATCCCTGGCCTGACACTGCCAGATCCGAAACTTCCCTGAGTCACTTTGGCCTCGGCCCCGTGAGGAGGCGACAGCTCCAGAGGGAAGTTTTGCAGGTCACTGCACCAAATCCTGCAGCATTTCAGAGCCCTGAGGAGGGACTGACCGCAGGGAGCTCGGGGTGACACCTGCAGCTCCCGAGACATGGGGACACTGTGGGATGGGACCCCAAATGCTGCACCCCAGTGTGGGAAGGAGGAAACCGGGACTGGCCAGGAGAGTGTCAGCTCAAGTCCCAGCAGGTTCCCCGCAGTGCGGCGCAGTCCAGCCCCGGCTCCTTCCATCATGTCACTTTTCCTAAGCACCAAGATTTCTTTTCTACTTTGTATTTCTGGCAAGAAACCTTTGCATTTAGATAAGGAATAAAGCCTGGAATCAGATCTGAACTCTGCAGCAGAGATCAACATTTTAATGAATTAAATATATTCCAAACTAAATGTAACCTCTTAGCGCTCACATTTTTGAGTGAGACTAACTTAAGGAAAAAGCCAACAATCCAACCCATTTCAGCTCTCCCCGGCTGTGAACTGGCCACAGGCCAATCAATTATCTTGAATTTATTCGTTATTCAACTTCCCTCCTACAGCCAGCTTCCAGGCTGTGAGTTGCAGGTGAGCGGCTCCTGCGGCCGCTCTGCGCTCTCCCTCCAGACCAGTTTGCAGGCACTGGTTTCACCGGGCTGTCCAGGAGCAGCGCCTGGCCCGGGGCCACCAGCGGGGCAGGACACTCCGGCTGGCACGTTCGGCATCAGACAGCCCCGGGGGGACTGGAGGGACAGCGGCTGTTTGACATCCAGCAGCAGCGTTTACAGATGCAAATAGAGCCCGGGCATCCCCCCGAGGGCTGCGCGGCGCTGTCAAGCCTGGGAAGAGATATTTAATTCCTCCCTGCTAATTCGTGGCTGCGCAGGGAGGGCAGAGCTGCTCCAACAACCGCGTTTGGTGGCTGGGGGCAGATGCTGTGCTGGATGAAGCCCTGCGTGCCCACAGATGATGGCTGGGCTGGGCAGGGCAGGGCAGTTTTGGGAGTGGGGAGGGCAGGGATGAGATCTCGGCTGTGCTGCCCCAGGCTCAGCCAACCACAGTTCCAGAGCCTGGCGTTTGGGGGGCAGATGAGGGAGGACAATGACAAGGACCAGCAGTGAGGCAGCAGAGGAAGCCCAGATGGTCTTTTCTCCACCCTCAAGGCTTGAGGAGCCCCAGAGCTCTCACCCCTCTGCTTCAAACAGCTCACCTCACCATTTCCCACTCCAACCAGGAGCTTTTCCTCTGTCCCCAGCCCACCCAGCATCCTGGAACGAGTTCCAAACTCATCAAGCTGGAAGAAGTCCCCTTGCCCATCCAAAGCTTTCTCCTCCCCTAACATTGTTTTCGTTTTCCCCTCCCCCCCGTTTTTTATTCTCAATAAAAACATAATTACAGGCTTTTAAAAAAAGCAAATTATAGTGACATACTTTAATTATCTCCAAGCAATGGAGGACTAAATTACACAGTCAGGGAATCGGAGGTTACCTAAAAATAAAAGCAAGAAGCTTCATTAAATGCTAATTGCAGCTTTCACCACTGAAGTGAGATTTCAAGGCAGACCACCATTGACTCACTGGGCCCTACAAAAGAACACTGGGGCTGGGGAGAGACCCCCCAGATGCACTAGCCATGCCCCCATCCGTGCCTCCAGCCACAGGGACTGCTCCAAAGGGAGCTCCAAAGGCTCCACAGCTGCTGGACCTTCCTCAGCCACGGGGCCGGGTGCTGCCGCTCCCTCCAGGGCACCCACTGTCCCCTCAGCCCGACTCAGAGGCGCTGCCCACCTTCCCAGCAGCACTGACGGGCTCATCACGGCTCCTCCAGTGCTTTGGAGCAGAGAAATGAGCTCCAGTTTTTCCCAGAGCTGGTCCAGCACTGTGAACAGAACCACAGCACCCACCTCAGCTTTGCTGCCCTCTGCTCTGAACCCGAGTCCTGCCTTGCTCTGAGCACCACTCATCTCTCCTGGGGTGATAATGGGTCCTTGAGGCTCTCCCTGTGGGAGAGGAGCTGAAGGGAGCCCTGTCCTCCTGTCCTGCCCAAGCTAAGCTCTGCTCCAGCCCTGTTCTTCCCTTCCCCTTCCTCCTGATTTCCTCCCCAGGGAGCTGCAACAGGAGATCTCCAGGTCCAGAGGGACAGGGGGCTGATTTTCCCCAAGACAAGGAAAGGGAGGCACGGGGTGGCAGGCAGGCTGGAAAATTCGCAGGGAAATTATCTTGTTTTTCCATTTCCCATCGAGTTGGCCTAATTATGCCACTGAAGTCTGTAATTTGCCTCTCACAGAAGAGAGTTAATGACTGGTTCCAGGCTGCTGCTGCTCCAGGCAGGGGCACAGCTCCCACTCCAGCCCCCAGCTGTGCCCTGGGACCCCAAAAGTTCCTGTTTGTCCCTAGAGAAGCAAGCTCAGAAGAGCTGGTGATTGGGAACAGCATCCAAGGACAACAGAAAGTTCCAGGAGGCAGGAAGACACAAGCAGGGGATGGACGGAGCTGGCATCCGCCCAGGTTTTTTCCTCACCACTTCTCAAAGTCCCGGCAAAAGTGAAAAATCTGCAGGTCAAGCACTCAGGGAACTCAGCAATTACCATTGTTTAAATTCAACAGCCATTCACAGAAATAAGAGGAAAATCAGACAAGTGCCTTTAAAGCTCTAAGGGAGGCGAGGAGGAGAAACAATGGCAACAATTTCCAGATACCTCATTTAAAAAAAAAACAACCAATACCCAAAATACCAAAAACTAGGAATCTGATATCCAGGAATCAGCATCCACTCTGCTCTTCTCCCCAGGCACAGGCAGAGCTACCCTTAAAAATATTAAGCAAAGCAGAAAAGCTGAATCTGGATCCTCATAGGTCTCTGCTGCAACATCCACAGCAGAGCCTGGCTGGATCCCCATCCATCTCAATGGCTCACAGACTGCTCCCTTTTAATTAGCTCCCATAATCAAAGAAGTGTTCAGAATTAAACAGCACTGTGTAAGGAGGTGCTGGATAAAATCAGCCAGCTGTATTGGGAGGTCACTGCATCCACCATTGGAATGGGCCAGGAGGAACAGATGTCCTTCAGCAGCTCAGGTTTGGGGTGACAAAAATGGGGCTTCTCTGGAAGGCTTAGCACACCCCCCTCACAGGCACGGCAAGGGGAGGCAGTAATTAAGTCAGAATCGGCCTTTCCACTCATTATCAGGCAGAATTCAGGGTGAAAGCTGCTGGTGACACCATGAGAGCAGAATCCCCAAGCTGCACCAGCGACATCAACTCGGGTTTTCTCAGAGCCCTCTGAACCAGGCAGTGCCTCACATCCGATCCGACAGTGATGGATGCGCTGGGAACGGAGCGGTTTTTTTCTCCTGAGAAGTTCTTTTGACAAGTATGATCTTATCAAAGTTTTGAGCTTTTCATTACGCTGCTTTTTTTCCTTTTTTAACTCCTGCCTTCAGGCTCTGTTCTTTGTGCACAGGCAGGGAGCGGCCATTTCCCCCTGGCTCCAATTCCTGGCTGAGGCTCCCGTGGGGCTCAGGGCACCCAGGTGCCCCACACACACCCCAGAGTGAGAGCAGAGCTGTGATTAACATACAGTCAGCCCCAGAAATGTGCAAAATACAGGGGTGACATCACACAGGCTCAGAGAGGGGGAAATAGCAGCACTTTGGGGTTGGGGGAACAGGCACAAAGGGGCAGGGAGCCATCCCAGCGCCCCCTCCCAGGCCAGGTCCAGCATTTTATTGGACAGCTGAAACAAAGCTTGTCCAGAAGCTGGAGGCACCCTGCACCTCTCTGCTTCCTTTCCCCCTCTCCCAAAAAAGAGAAGTTTGGATCCTCCTCTCGTGATCCAGCAGCCAACCAGCACAGCCAGCCCCAATCCAAGAGGGAAACATTTGGAATGCCCAGGCCAGAGACAGAAACAGCAGCAGCAAATGCACCAAACTGCCCCAAAAAGGCACAGCCCACACTCTGGGAACAAGCACATCCCTCACACACGGCTGTGCCATCCCAAGGACAGGCTGGAGCCAGGAAAAGGAACCCTCTCCACAGGGCAGAGCTGTTTTTCCCAGTTCTTGTTAATCCAGGATCCTTTAGGCTGGAAAAGCCCTGTGAGATCCTCCAGTCCACCTCAATGCCAAGGCCACCATGTCCCCAAGTGCCACATCTGTGCACTTTTTAAACTTTTTAAATCCCCAGGCATGGGGACTCCAGCGCTGCCTGAAGCTGCAGGACGCCCTGGGGAATCTCCTCCCCTCTGCTCCATCCCTTCAGCAGCTCAGGGAAAACAAGGAGGATTCAGCCCCAGTGCCCTGTGCCAGGGACACACTGAGCTCCCCTCTCCCTGTCCCACCCCCTCTCACAAGGACCCACTTGCAGTGCCTGGGGTCTCCAGGAATGCCTGGAGAGGAAGGACACCAAGCCCTGAACATTCCCAGAGCGTTTTGCCACCCAAAACCTTCCCTGGCACCTCCTGAAACCAAGTCACCAAGAGACAGCAAACGCCGAGTGCAAAACCAGGGTCTTTTATTAGAAATCTCCTCGTATAAAAATGATCATGCTCTACACAGTCATCGAATAATTCATAAACATCCAGGCACTGAACTTTGTTTTTTTTTGTATCTTTTTTGTTTTTTGACCGGTCAGTACATAAAGCAGACATATTTCAATCCATATGGTCATCACATACATTAAGGAACCACCTATAGAAATCAGCACTTTGAACACAGTCTAGGTTTTATTTTATTTTATTTTGCTGTCTGTTTTTTATTTAATGTAAATTTTAAGTATTTTTATTTCTTTTTCCTTTTTTTCAACATACAGAATTTGGTAGGATATGGGGTAGAGAGTTAAGAGGGACGGAGGAAGACAGGAATGAAAGAAAATGGAGGATTAAAAAAAAATAAAAAAAGAGAAGGTTCTGCACAACCACAAACAATCTCACAAATTCCAGAAAAGGGAAAATGTTTGGGCTCTCATTTTTTTTCTCTTCTTTTTTTTTGTCAAAATACAGGAAAAAAAAACCCAAAGACTTGTTGAAGTCCGTCCCCTCTCGCCCATGCTCCTTCCCCGCCCACTGCTGTCCCTCCATGGGAGCCATGCATCACCACCGTAGGCGCTGGAAGAGTTTTAGTGTTTCTTTATGAATTTTTTTGCTGCTGTTGATGGCATTTCTCCCCAGGAGCTGCTCCCTGGGGCGTGTCCCCCGGCTGCCACCTCCCTGTTCTGTGTGTCCCTGCGAGGAGCTCCCCAGTCCCTGCTCCTGGAACTAAATGGCGTGGTTGCTGTAGCTGACGTAGGTCTGCTTGGTGGCCAGTGCTGGAAGGAGACACAGAGCTCACGTGGGTCACAAGCAGAGGCCAAATTCCCCTCCTGGCTCCTGTCCCATCCCTCTCACCCAGCCGTCATGCCAGGAGGTGCCAGCAGGGACATGACAGGGTTTGCTCAGGGATCAGTGCTGGCGCTTGGGATCCTTCCCTGAGCCCCACAGCAGCTGTGGGTGCTCCAGAAGGATGATTCACCCCAAAGAGAGCCCCCAGGATGTGCCGTGAGGAGTGGGAATGTGATCTCAGCTTCCCACCCACTTCCCTCAGCAGCCTCCTACAGACAGACCCAGGGGTGCTGCACCTTCCCCGAGCTCAGCTTGTCCCAGCCAGCCCTGCTTGGGACAAATCACAGGATCCCAGGGGGTTTTGGGGTCCCAGCTGGGTGTCCCACACCCCTGTCCACCACTCCATGGCAGCTGGGAGCAGAGCAGCAGGGCACAGAAGCAACCACCCTGGCTGTCCCCTCAGCCAGAGGGTTCCACAAGGACAACCCTACTGCCATCCCCCAGTTTCCCCAGCCCTCAGACACTCCAGGAGAGGAGGCAGCGATGGCTCCAAAGCCACCACACATCCCAGAGTGGCACTGGGGGGCACAGCAAAAGCCACAGAGCAATGAACCTCCCACTCCATGCAGCGCTGTGCCACTGCCCTCAGTGGGGACAACGCTCTGCTGAGACCCCCACGAGGTTCCCCAGGTAGCACAGGGTCAGCAGGCACAGGGACACCCTCCAGCCAAGGGCTGGCACAGATGGCACAGCCTGAGACACCCTGAGCAACCCAAATGTGTCCCCACAGAGCTCAGAGGGAGGAGATGCCGGCAGCTCGTGGTGCCTGGCCAGCAGCAGAACCTTGCTGCAGGTTTCCAACTGGTGTTCCCAGATAACAATTAGATAGAGCAGAAGGAATTGGAGCTGACAGAGCTATTTGTTAGCTGCGATGTTTTCGTAGCTGATCTGGCCATATCAAAGCCCTGTGAATTATTTATTCTGTTGTTTATTTAAGGATATGTGACCCGGCAGTGACAGAGTGAAAAATGTCCCCTCGGTGCTGTGCTGACATCCCCCTGAGCCTCCCACCCCTGGCGCTGCTGCTGTGCCCATCCCCTCCCTGGGTGCCACGGGAGCTGCCAGCCCTGCTCACTCCGAGCTCCCCCAGCCCTGTGTGCCTCACACTGCACTCAGGGGTGTGCAGATGAGGCTCAGCTCTCCCCACTCCCAGCATTTATGATCCTTGAGGGTCCTGCCGTGAGCCCCTGCGGGAGCCACCTCACCTTGTGTTTCCAGGTTTTCGCAGAGCTCAGATTTGGCCTCTCCATTGGGGCGGAACCCTCCCTTCTGAGAGAATTTGTTGGACATGGTGGCCGCTGTCACCACCGCCTTGAGGCTCCGCTTGCGCTTGGGGACGTTCTGCTCCGGGTGGAAGAGGATGATGTACACCTTGGGCATGTAGAGCATGCCCAGGGACACCGAGGCACTCAGACTCACCGAGATGGTGAGCGTCGTGGTCTGGATGTACATCTGCAAGACACAAGGCCACCAGCTGAGACCCGCCCCGAGCTCCTGCTGGATCCAAAAGGGAAAGGAGGAAATAGAAAAAGGAGGGAAAGCTGGGGTTAAGTGAATGGAGTGGGAAGGCAGTGCTGGAATGTTAGTAGTGCTGGGTGGTCAGCATGAAGTTTGATGTCCACCAACCTCAGGGCAGGAGCTGCAAACTCAGTAAGGAACCCCCCCCATTCCCAGGGCACACCCCAATTCCAGGGCACACCCCATTCCCAAGGCACACCCCACAGCCCTTCTCCCTTCAACAGGTAATTCCCATTCCCCAGCTGACTCCTGGGCTCTTGTCATGTAAGTCACATATTACACACCGACGCTGCCTTTTTGCAGTCAAAACTAATTTCACGCTCACTGTCCAGGACTAACAGTGACAGATGTTTTGCAAAATGAAAGCCCATTAATCTGACTGTAGAATAATCCATTTTTCTATGGAGAGCAGTTGGCAGGCTCCTCTCAAGCCCGAGCATCTGAAGCAGGTGGCAACTGGCAGCAGAGAACCCCCTCCCTCTGACCATCCCACCTCTTAGGGAGGCCGGGAGGGCAAGTCCCTGCTCCGTGGGCATCCCTGCTCTGCCAGCATCTGGCTCCTTCCTCTCCAGCATCCCCTTCTCCACCAGGAAGCTCTGAGGCTCTGGGGATGAACAGGGAGGGGCTCTGGGTCTCCAGATGACATTGCACACATCTATGTGGTCACCAATGAGGGTTTAGAAGGAGCCTTAAAGCAGTTCCTGAACTTCACTCAATGTCCAGGGATTTCCCTGCACGTGTTTCACAGGTGGGATTTCATGCCCTGCTAGGAAACAGCATTTGGAGGAGCCAGGGAAGCCTGGGAGCTGCAGCAGCGGCCAGAGCAAGGTTTCCCATGTCCCCAGGGCACACATTTCACCTGAGGGCTTCTGAAGTGAAAAGGGGATGGAGAGCACACGGTGAGGCTGAGGCTCTGCATGGCTCCCTGGGAGGCAGCTCACCCCAAGAGTGAGAGCTGGTGGGACACAGCTGCTCCAGGACACCCCCCCCAGGACCCACAGATCCCACATGTGACCCTGCAAAGCCAACCAGTACCTGGGCCAGAGTGTTCCCACTCAGCCCCAAAGCGAAAATGCCACCAAGCTTGTTCTGAGTCAACTGAAAAACTTTGGTTTGTCCCCAGAATAAAACCTCCTGCTGTCACACGCGCTGGTTTGTTTGTTCCACCTTCTCTCTCTAGGCAGTTTTTGGAAATAAAAATGTCATTTCATCAAGCAAAGTCAAAACACATCTCTGTGCCAGAATATGTGCGCTTTTTTATTTCTTCTTTTTTCTTTTTTTTATTCCACTCCAACTCTCCAGACTCTGCCACGGGTGTCCTGGACTGGCCAGGAATGAGGGAAACACTGGGACCCCAACTCCAGGCACCCCAAGCCCTGCCTGGGAACCAGCACAGCATGACCCCAGTGGGGCACGGCTGAGCTCAGCACCCCTCATCTCCCTGGCTCCCTGCTTTCCCTTGCCAATCCAGCAATTTCCATATTTTGTGCTTCTGCAGAGTCCCCCCTTCCTATGCCTTGGGGCTTGGGGGCGTTTCAGCGAGGAGGGAGAGAGCAGCTGAGCTGAGCTGAACTGAGCTGAGCTGAGACGTCTCTGTGCGTGCTCCCATCTCGCTCCTGGGCCAGTTCTCCCAGTGCTGCCAGAGACTCCCTCATGCTGAGACCCTGCTGTCACCAGCCCCAGCTCCCCACCCCACTCTCTGCCTCCTGCAACACTTTTGGGGTCTCACAGGATCACTGCGGCAACCTTCCCCTCAATGATGTGTTTGCAGGAAGTGTTTTCCTGCCCACCCCTGCCTCCGCAGCCGCGTCTCACCGCAGCAAACCCCTCACCAGCTCAGACAGGAATATTTTTAGTCTGGAGCCTCCACACAGCCGTGGAGCTCTGCTCAGTTAACCTTTTGCCACTGCAAAAAATGACCATTTCTCACAGTTTCACTTCCTACTCTCTTAATTGGCTTCCAGCCCAGCATCCCGCTTTGCCCCTCCGATATCAACACTGGAGCTTCCCCCAGAGCTCTGGGAGGTGTGAGCTGTGCTTATTGAGGAAGTTCCAGCTCCTGCTGCCTCGTGGGCTGGATCAAAGAGCACAGTCAGCCCTGGCTCAGGGCGATGACGCTGAGGGACAGCAGAGTAACCAAAAATGCCCCCACACCAGCCTCCAAACCCAGCGCTGTGCCCAGCTTTGCCCACGGCTGGGTGAGCCCGAGGGAGCAGCCCAGGCTTGAGCCTGTCCCACAGCAAATCTCTGCGTTAATGGGAAGCTGTCCCCACTCTAAATCCACACCTGGCCCCACTACAAGGGGTTTTGCACTGTGGTGGCTGCTGGGGAAGGGCAAACCTGCTCAGCGCTCCTCCAGCACTCCAAACACCACTGGACAGCCCCTATCACTCCCTCCCTCTCCCTCTTTTCCCTGGCTAAAAGCGAATGTGAGAAACAGGGAAGCAGACAATGACTCCACTGTTCTGCTGCCACCTTATCAGCACAGGAAATTGTCTCTTTCTTTAGATCCTCTGTTATTGCTATTTCTGTAATCCGCCGGGATCGGTGGGGATAAGAGGTTCTTTTCAGAAAAGGCTTGGGGGACTTGTTAGTAATATGCCACCTCCATGCAAAGTTGTGGGCACGAGGTAAAGCAAATTAAAGTAAAAACAGGGATTATTGTCCAACTCCTCCTGACCACGAGGCAGCCTGGGCTGTGGCCCTGCAGCCACAGCTGGGATCAGGGCAGAAGTGCCAGCGGTTCACAGGTTTGGGTTTGCCCTGTGGCATCCTCAGGACCTCAGCCATGAGAAAACATCCCAGACAATGCTCCTGGATTTCCTATTCCCAAGGGTGCAGACACTCCACAGAGCCCAAGAGGCCCTCAGTCCCAGCAGCATTGGGGTGAAGGTGATGGGATCTCTCCCCACAATGAGCTGGGAGTGTCCTGTGGAGCATCCCCAGACCCCTTGTGGCTGATGTCAATGCCAGTGCCCCCAGCTGTCACCCCAAGGACACTGTCAGAGCCAGACCTTCCCTGCAGGCTGTGCAACAGCTCCTTTTTGACCTTTTTCTCCCCAGGAATGCAAACCAACAACCAAAGCACTGAGGGAGCCCCAATATTCTGCTCCATCCAGCCTCATTTGAGCACATCCATCATCTCTCAGCTCTGGCCCAGGGACACTCAGAACCCACTCCCATGGCCTGGGGACACTCAGAGCCCATTCCCACATCGGCAGAGCAGAACACCAAGCTGGAATCCCAAAGCCCCTCCAGGGTTGGCTCAGCCGGCTGGAGGCAGGGCTGGGCTGTGAGACAGAGCTCTGCGTCCGAGGGGAGTTGAGAACATCACTTTTTCCGCCTCTAATCAGCTTGTTAGCAGCCTAATAACAGAGCAGGCCTGTGCATTACAACCCCCAACGAGAGGCACAGCCTATTGTGGAGCTGCTGCCTGACAGGCAGTGTTCAGCAGCCCTAAATTATCCCGTGACAAGCTGCAGTGAAGAGGTGAGCAACCTTGCGCATAATCTACAATCATTATCATTTCCATCTTTATTACCCACAGTATGCCAAGCACATTAAGGAGGCTTTCGGGGAGCTTTTGTTTTGCAATAATTTCTTTAAAAACCTGCTTTCTTGTTAGTATCTCCCCTGCCATCTCATCAAAATGGAAATGCTGCAAAAGGCTCCATTTATTTCCTTTAATTCTCCTTCACACTTCCAGACAGAGAAGGCCTGGTGGGACTTTTTGGTTGAGCCAAGGTCAGAGGTGGCTGGGCAGACTCAGCCTCCTTGAGGGATGGATGCTCTGGGATGTTCCAGGACATGACAAACTCAGGTGTCCACAGCAAAAGCTCCCTCACCAAGCCTTTGCAACAGTTTTGTCCTAAAGCCATGGTGTCAGCAGCATGGAGACACACCCAGAGGATCCAGAGAGGGATCCAGGCACTGGGACACCCCAGGGATTTCCAGGGAACAGCAGCTCCAAGGTTTGTTCGTCAGAGCAGTGCTGGGCTGGCAGGCGGGAGCTGTTTGCATTTGACAGAAATGCGATGAGTCCTGTTTTGGCTGGCAGGCAAAGGGATTTGGGTCTCATTCATGAGATTTTTATTCTTTGTTCTTAATCCCTCGCACTTGAGCACAGAGCCTCATCCAGGATGGCCTTGGTCCCATGGGAACTCAGCACTGGGAACAGGGGCCAGCTGGGCAGCACCGCACCCCTTTCCGTGCAGAAATTGTGTCTGTGACACCAGGGACCTGTCCTGGGGGCTCATCCTCCTCCAGCCCACACAGCAGCAGCCTGTGCTGCCCACTGCCCCCATCCACAAGGGGCAGTGGGGCAAACAGAGCACAGAAAACTTCCCACCCCAATTCCCAAGCTGACCAAGTCACAGGGAAAGGCTCCTCTTGCTTGAGACACCACAGCCTCTCCCAGCCCTGCACACTGGACACCAGCCAGGCCTCTCACCTCCTCCCTTACCTTTTCCGCCGACTGTGACGTCCCAAAAAATATCGGGATGAAGGCTAACCACACAATGCAAGTCGTGTACATGGTGAACCCAATGGGTTTAGCTTCGTTAAAGGTCTCCGGGACCCCGCGGGTCTTAATGGCGTACACAGTGCAGGTGACCATGAGGAGCATGCTGTACCCGAGCAAACAGATGAGGGACAGGTCCGAAATGTCACATTTGAGGATGCCCCGGGCAAAGTGGGGGTTTGTAGTCCGCTGGTCCTCGTAGTCAATGACAGAGTGGGACGGGTCCACGATGAACCAGACGCAGACGCCGACGAGCTGCAGGGAGATGAGGCTGAAGGTGATTACTAGCTGCGATGCAGGGCTGATGAAGCGCGGGGCGCTCACCGACTTCTTGCCCTGCTCGAAGATGCGGTAGATGCGGTTGGTCTTGGTGAGCAGCGCAGCGTAGCTGATGCTCATGCCCAGCCCCAGGAAGATGCGTCGCAGGGAGCAAGTGCTCAGGTCGGGCTCAGCGATCATCAGGAAGGTGGTGGCGTAGCAGAGGAAGATGCCCGTGAGCAGGACGTAGCTGAGCTCCCGCCCCGACGCCTTGACGATGGGCGTGTCATTGTAGCGCACAAAGGTGATCACCACGAACAGGGTGGCGATGATGCCCACGATGGCAATGAACACGGGCACCACGGCCCAGGGAGAGCTCCACTCCAGCTTGATGATGGGGATGGGCGTGCAGCTGGTGTGGTTCTCATTGGGCCGCTCGTTGAAGTGGCAGCGCTTGCAGTGGAACTCGTCCAGCTGGTACTGGTAGCCATCACAGCGCTCACAGTGCCAGCAGCAGGGGATGCCTTTCACCAGCTTCTTCCTCTCACCTGGCTTGCAGGGCAGGCTGCAGATGGAGCTGGGCTGCTGGCTCCCACCCCCCGGCCACAGCATGTTCTCCACCTGCGGGGTAGATGGCACCAGCCATGCTGAGGGCACAGCAGGCACCGGCACAGGGGATGTCCTGTCCTGCCCCGCTAGGATCTGGACCCTAAACCCATCAGCACATCCTACAAAGGGTCCCAGCCCAACCTAGCTTGGGGACAGGGAGCTGGTGAAGCTCTCCATTGGCCTTTTGGGCAGATTCAATGCCAGGAACTCAAAATTAAGCCCTTCCTTCCCTGAGGAAACCCCATCTGCTCTGGTCTGGCTCCTGTGTCCTGTCCCATAGCCAGAGTCCCTGGGTGTGGGTCACACGTGCTGAAGCACAAGCACCTGGGGACACCTTCCCCTCTGTCCCCACCAACTTCGGCTGCCTGGCTTTGCACCCAGGGCCTCCCAGACTCTATGTGGTGAGAAGAAAAACCTGCAGGACCTTCCCCTTGGACCACGGCCTTACCTTGAGGTGCAGGTGGTCTGTCCACTGCCCAATGACTTTGTACTCAGGGGTGGAGTTCCTGATCTGGTACTGGTAGATGTCGTAACGCCCCGGAGCATCTCCGTTCTCATTGAACGTCACAGGAGTCCCAGCGATGCCTGCAGGAAACAGCACCCATAGCACCCTCAGCACCCCCCACCCTGTTGATGGGGTGCCAGGGGGCTCTGGCTTGATGCTCCCCTCTCACTGCTTCTTTCAAGAAAGGGAGAAAAGCAGTTTTAAAAGTCAAATCAAGTGAATTCTGGAGATAAACACTAATGAAAGGAAAGAAGAGAAGAATCAAGCGAGAGGGGAAAATAAATAAAAGAGATACTGTGGAGGAGATCAGAGGGTGGAGATAAATAGAAATAATAAGGGGACCAGACAGAAAATGTTTATTAAGGAGACAGGGCAGAGGAAAAAATTCACTTCCAGAGGAGATCTGAGACAGACAAGGGCAGAGCAGCGGGAGGCAGTGGGACCTCTGCCAGCTGGGGGGCAGGAGCTGGCAGGGGGAGCAAGCAGGGGGAGAGGCTGGGCAGGGCAGCAGGTGAGGGCAGGGTGAGGTCAGGGCAGCAGGTGAGGGCAGGGCAGCAGGTGAGAACAGGGTGAGGGCAGGATTGCTGCCGGATTTATGCTCCAAAGGCTCTCAGGAGATGTGGAAGCTCAGACCTCCTCACCCACTGATCTACTGCCTTCCCTCCACACTGCATTCACAGCACAGCAGCTGCCACAAATAAATTGTGGGTGCTGCTGTGTGACCCACACGGGGAACCAAAGCAATGGGACAACCAGAGCCCCCCAGGGCCGCTCCTCCCAGTGCCCCAGGGGCACAGCAGACCTGAGAAGTTGACATTGCGGATGTACTTGAGCAGCTCCACGCCATCCACCGGGTCCATGCGGGGGCACAGCCCCACCTTGCCAGGGCACAGGTTCTTGTGCATGTTGTGCAGGGCGTGTCCCATGGCATAGACGGCGTCGATGACGAACTGCACCTTCCCCTCCTGCTCGTACGAGGAGTCCTGGCCAATCCTCTCCCGGTCTGTGGGGACAGGGGAAGGGGGTTCCACCTCCTGTGCCCCAGCTGTCCCCCCCCAGGATGTGTCTGCTGCACCCAAACCCTTGCAAATGAGCCCACCCTGGACTGGAGCAGCTGGAAATTCCAACCCCATTCCCAAAGCTGCAAGCTCAGGGGACACGCAGCCAAGGAACATTCCCTGGGGAATACCCAATACCCAGCCAACCTCCCCGTCTCATGGTTCTGAAAATCTGGGTGCTGGCACCCTGCTGTGCTTCCAAGAGCCCTCAGGATATCACATCTCTGTGCCATGGGACATCCCTGAACTCCCGGATCCCCCAGTAGGACATGGGCTGGGCTGTGACCGACATCCCACCCTCACCCCTGCATGTTTCATCCCTCCTTCGTCTCCCAGGAGTTTCCACCAGCTCAGGCTCCACCAGTGGTGTCAAGGCCCACCCAGGCAGCATCCATCACTGTCTGCCCATTCTCCATGTCACTCCCAAAGCCTCCTGTCACCCCACTCCCCTCATCATCCTCTGCCACCCCTCCGCCTTGCTGACCCAGCAGCCTCCCCGGCTGGCAGGATCCTGCAAGGATCTGGCAATTACCAGTGACAGCTGCCTTCCCCCCTGTCATAACCACACTTAATGGGACCACAAACATGTTAATCACTTAGCAGAAGACACCGATTAGCGCAGCACGCTGTTAATTACAGCTAAGAAAGCTCCCAAGGGGCACTGCCGCTATGGAGAGCCCCGACCTCTGCCCCTCCATCCCTGCCCGAGGCATGGCCTGCTCGGGCATCCTGCCAGGCCTTCAGCAGAAAGGAGGGTTTGTCAGGGAGCTGAGGGCACCACCTCCCTCCTCTGGAGAGGCAGCACATCCTAGAAAGCCACGGGTGCCCAAAATTAAATCCAGCTCCACCACGCAGGGATGCCCCGTGATGCAAGGTGGGATTCACGGGGACTGCAGGGGACCAATCACCAGGTGCTGATCTCTTCCTTCCCTGCTGTGGATGAGTGGGATGAAGCTCCAGTGAGAGGGGACGGCCCTGGGAGCCATGCTGGAGGTCCCTGTGCCGGGACCTGTGCCACTGACATGACACTAAAGCGAATTGATAACGAACTGACCGACAGGAAAAGATGATATCAGGGAGGTGAATGCAGAGCCCATCCTTCAAAGTTATAGAAACACTTTTGGAACGTGGAGATTACTCATACAAAGCCCAGCAGGTGATCCCTCCTTCCAAATTATTGACAGGAGCCATTAATCTTCTCCCTTAACTTCAGGCCCTTCCCCATATTCATCTCCGAAGGCGCAGACAGGCCACTCTGTCTTGTCAAGATAATTACCCATTAAAAGAGGAGCTGTAATAGACTGTCCAGGGGACCTGAGCCCATGGGGATGTCACAGCCCTGCCACCATGCACAGCCCTGTCCTGTCCCCAGGCTGGTCCCTTACAGCTTCTCAGCTTCCCTCAGCCACCTCCATCCCGCACACATCCCAAAATCCAACCTGCCGCAATAACAGGCAGTGGGGGCTGGATTTTCATCCCTGTGCCAAGGCTGAGCAGTGCAGATAAGGAGACATCCCCGGGGCTGTTCCTCTGTCTGTCAGCTGCCCCAGGCCCCAGCTGCTTTTTTCCAGACGGAATTAGGCCAGTGCACAGAGGGGCAATGTGGAGCAGACAGCCAAGGCTTGTTCCCAACCTGGAGACAATAAATCTCTGCCAAGCTCCAATAGATGAGGGCCACGGAAGGGAGGTGACCTGCTGATTATAATAGCAGGGTCGTGCATCGTTCTACAGGGCTGGTAATTAATTTTCAAGAGCGTGACGAGGCTCGGCGGCCCCCTCAGAGGAGGGACGCAGCTCTTCCCCAGCGGCGGATGAGACGGGATTAGAATCAATTCCCAGCACACCAATGGTCCTGGCTTTTGGCAGGAGTTAATCAAAATCACTCCCAGCACATCTGTGGGGAGCTGGGGATGGAGAATCTCCAAATCCTGGGGGTGTTGGTGGCAGCACCCAGCACCCCTTGCTGTGTTTTTGGGCTGGGTGAGCCCATCCAGGAGTAGGGACGGTCCCTCCATGTGGGATGCTCGTGGCAAGCATCTGATGGGTGTAAGGCTGGTCTCAGGGGCAGCTGCCATCAGGAATTCCATCAGCTCAGCCCCCACCTTCCTCCCAGCCCTCCCATCAGGAGCCAGGAGCTGTCTGGTTCAGGGTGGGATCCTTCAGTTTGGTTTTTGGGTTGGAAAAACACCGAGCTGGCATTCCTTGAGCATACTGGGTTCTACACAAACCCGAGGAAAAGAGCCCCAGACTGGGCATTTGCATCAGCCCTGCAAGGCAGGAGCTCATGCATCTGCTGGGGCAGGTGATTTGCTTCACCAGGCGTTAGTTCCCTGCTCTATCTGCCAAGCAATCACTCGGGGAATGGTTTATTTGCTGACAAATTCCGATGATTTAAAGACAGCTCCTAGGACATTTGCCATGTCGTAGTTTCAGCTGCTTCCACTGACACCTTGGCCCTGAAATATCACCTGTTTAAAAGCTACATCACAAGGGAGATGAGGAGATCAGCGCTTGCAGGGCCTGCCCATGCATCTCCTGGTGCCGAGGCTTCCTTGGGAAGGATGAGGAGCTCTTGGCTACCCAAGGCCATGGCCATGGGCCACTTTCCTGGCATGCCCTTGCTGCTTGCCCAGCTCCCACCCACCCAGATCATAAGCTGAACCTTTGGGGAATGTCTGCAAGGACAGGGATGTGGAAGCACTGTGGATGCTGAATGTGAGAAATCAGGCAGGTAGCACAGTGTCTGTGTGGAACCAAGTCACAGAACCTTCTCACACTGGCCTGAGAAATTGTGAGGAGGAACTCAAACAGCCCTTGAAGAAGGAAAACAATCTTTGCAGATGTTGTCTCCTTGTTTACTTTTAAGAAATGGTTGAGGGGTGTTGTTCCCAACTGTCCAAGGATGGTGGTGTGCTGGTTTGATGGCCAATGAAAGTTTTACCCTTTTGGACCTTTTCAGAACTGTCTATAAAAAAGGATCTGGAAGAATAAAACATAGTCACTTTGGCAACTAAGCTTGAGAGTCTGTGTCGTCACTTCGCCATTCCTAACACAGCGTGACAGAAGCACCATCCAGATCATCCTCAGTGGTGAAGCAGGGGGAAAAATAAAACCCTCACGATCCAACTTCACAGGCACAGCCAGGTCCCTCTGTGTGACAGCACGTGATGGCTTCAAAAGACATCCCTCCCAAGGGGACAAAGGGACGCGCCAATGTCCCCAAGTCCTGCCACATCGCAGCCCGCAAGCCACGGCGCTGTCATCTGTCTTCAGCCGGTGCCAGGCAGGCAGTAAATCTCTCCCATCTCTCAGTAAACATGTCACCTCCCCGAGCCTCCAACCATCACCTGACAGCAGCGCTGTCAGCAAGACAGATCCCCAGCTGCCTTGTTTACTGCACCCATCCTTAAAGCCTCTTTTGGCTGGAAATGACTCAAAATGCACAGTGGGGCTTGAGGAAGCAGTTGGGAACCTGAAATCGAGCTCTGCTGGGATCCCCACCAGGCAAAAACTCCATGCTCACCAGCAGAAACCCCCATGAGCCCCCACCCTCCCACAGCAGCCCCCTAGCTCTTACTGGTGCATTTCTTGATGCTGCTGCCCTTCCTCAGTGCGTGCCGGCTCAGCTTGCAGTGGAAATTCTCCTCCCAGAACTCGGCAAACCAGATGTTCCGGCGGTTGTTGTCCAGGGTCCTGCTCGAGAAATAGCGGTCGAAACCTGCCCGGGGTGAAAGGGGATGGAGAGAATAAATCCTGGGGATGACAGAGAGATGCATCACACGTTCCCAAATTTCACCAGGAAGAGAGGAAGGCAGCTGTTAAGAGTGATGGAGACACATCAGAGTGTGGTGGGATTGTGTCCAAAGTGCCACTTGTGCAGTGATGCAAGTGGAAAATCCACTCAGGGAAGATCCTCTGCAAAGCAGAGACTTTCAGTGACTTTGAGAGCAACTGGAAACGCGTCTCAAAGTACATTGGTGATAAAGAGAGAGTAGGGAAAACATGGCATGTGGAAAATAAGGAGGGGATTCGTGGAGGTCTTTAAGGTCCCTTCCAACTCAAACCACTCTGTGATTTCAAGATGGTTTCACAGCCAAAACCTGCAGCTAAGGAGGGCAAGCTTGGGGGATCCACAGAACGCAGCCCATACCTCTGACTGAGACCCGCTTGGGCAGGATGGTGACAGAGCCCTCGGCCACCTCCTCCAGGTGCAGGACCGGGGCAATTTTGGAGCCCCAGCTGTCCGAGCCCATCCAGATGAAGTGCCCCGTCTGGTTCGCCCTCTTGGCCGCCTCCAGCACCCTTCTGTGGGAAGAAGCAGCAGAGGTTGGGCTGCCAGCTCTGTGGCCCCAGGGAAGGGGAGGCGCTGGCACAGTGCTGGTGGCATCTCCTGCTCCAGGCAGAAGTTTGGCACCAGGCACAACTCGGTGTACATGGACACACAAAATCCAACGGTGCCACTCAGCTCCCGCACCCTCTGTCCTCCCAGCCCAGGCATACAGGCTGCTTCTCCCACTTCATTTGCATATTTGCTGACTGGTAATTGAATTTCCCCTTAATTACCCAACATTAAGAAAGAAAAAAAAGAACCAGGTTATGCCGCAGCAGGCAGGGAAAGCAGCAGCATGGAGAACACGTGCTCCCAGCATGGCCAGCCCCAGGAGAGGAGCAGCCAGTGCTGCCAGCGCCCAGCATGGAGCTAAACTGGGTGCTGATCAGCTCAACTGGGCTCTGCTGGGCTCAACTGGGCTCTGCTGGGCTCAGCTGGGCAGCTGAGCAGTGGCTGGGAGCGGAGATGCCATCAATCCTGATGAGCATCCCTCCTGGTGCCAGACACTCAGACACAGCCTGCACACTCCTCCAGGGCCAGCCAGGTCAGAAACTCATTGGGAGGATGGGAACGGAGCACTCCTGGATCTGACCGTGTGGGCTCTGCCTCTCAGGGCTCACTGTCCCCTCGAGGCTCCTGTGGGTCCCCAACCATGTGGGAGTGGGACCAGGGCAGCTCCGTCTGCCCGTGCAGAGCCGAGGCAGGTTGTGACTCACCCCCCGCATCGGAGCTGATCATTTCAAGTCCAGATGGTGTTTGAAACATGTAATAAGGGAAAAAACCCAATAGAAATCCAGCAGAGTGCAGACAAGATAGGAAGAGGCAGGCATGCAGCAGGAGCTGTGCAGGCTGCTCCATGCTCATCGCTGCCCTGGGCTCCGGCACATCCCTCCCCAGGACGGTTACAGCCCGTGTCCCACTCTGTGAGAGCAGCACCTCCAGCTGCCCCTGGCCCCTGTGTGGGGCAGGATCTCCCCAGGGCAAACCCAGGACATTCCCGTGGGATCGGTGATTTGCACCCAAACTGAGCCAGGCAAGAATTCCAGCTACAGCCGTCCCAGTCTGTCCTTCCCATCTTCCAGGCTCCACAACCAAGGCTGGCACAAAGGGCTGGATCTTGAAGAACCCCATCCTGGGATAAAGGAGGCTCCAATGGGGTCACTGCCCAGGGCTGCAATCCCATTTGGATGGGTAAATGTTTCCAGAGGCCTGATAACAGGACCTGCTGTTTATCCTGCAAGGTAAATCCCTTTTCCCTCTCACCCCCACCCAATGTCAGCTCCGCAGACATTTCTATTATGGAAGGAAAAAAGAAACTGGGAGAGTTTGCACATCTGATGTAAACTGATTTAAACTTGCAGTTTACCCACATTTACATAATGTTTGCTGATTAATAAATTAGACACTTAGGAAATCAGGGGTAGCTCCATGTGAATCATTCTGCTCCATAAACAACGGAGCTGCAGCCGCCGCTTCGCCCGCAGAGCAGCTCATCACCCTCAAGTGCAGCCACGTCCCCGGCCCTGCTGGGCACAGAGTGTTGGAGAGGTCCCCAAAAGGTTCCTGAAAGGTCCCCTAGATCTGTTCCTCTGCCACACTGGGCTCTGCAGAGCACAGCCAGTGCCTGGCTCCTGCCCTGGCCAGCTCGGAGTGGTCCCTGCATGGTGTGAAGCAGCAGGTCACAATATCCAGGGCTTCCAAAACTGATGGAAAGTGGGATTTTCCCCCAGTGGACTCTGTGTGGCTGTGGTTGGATGGCAGCCACTTGCCAGGTGGGTCCTGAGAGGGTCCCCACTGCAGACATCCCCTGCCATACCACACGGTGCATCCTCTGCCTGCTGAAGACACATCCCAGTGAACCCCAGTGCATCCCAGTGCATCCCAGTGCATCCCTGCCCAGACCCCACTCCCAGCCAGGCCAGCCCCTCCACACCTGATATCGTCCTCGTTGGCAAAGATTATGACAGCACGGGCATGAGAGGTCTCCAGAAGCCGGCGGATGATCTTGTCAAACTCCCCCGGCTTCGGCTCCCTCGGGATCTTCACGGACTGGGCCACGCAGACCCCGCCTGTGGCAGAGAAAGCCCTGGCACTGAGACACCCCACGAGTTCCTGTCCTCTGGGGAGCTCTCGCAGGGCTCCTCAGCCCAACAGGCAAAGGGGGTCTCTCCAGTGCTCCCACTGAGGGGCTGAGCACTTCACCATCTCCTCAGCCCAGACCTCCTGGCCACCACCCAACCCCCTGGGACATGTCCCCCAGCCCTCCCCTCACC
Organism: Pseudopodoces humilis; assembly: GCF_049639895.1. Lineage (NCBI taxonomy): Eukaryota > Metazoa > Chordata > Aves > Passeriformes > Paridae > Pseudopodoces > Pseudopodoces humilis. The sequence continues at coordinate 3,437,277 of NC_142225.1, read as the reverse complement.
CTTCCTCTCCCAGGTCTCTGTCCTCACCCCTCCTCTTCCCCCAGCTCAGCCCTTCTGCACCACATTCCTTTCCACCCTGTATCTCCACAGCTCCTCTGCCTCCCACCCACTCCCCTGGTACCTGTCACCTTCAGCCACCACCACACCACACTCCAAATGTCCCCAGGACATCCCATCCCAGCAGCTCAGTGAGGATTTTCCAGCCAGTTCCAAGTACCAGCCCCTTCCCAGCCAAGGATTTGCAAAGGGTTCTGCACACGGAATGGTCAAACTCTGGCAAAACCATCCCATAGAAAGAGTAGCCAGGCCCTGCAGAGGGGTTTATTCCCATCCCTATGGCACTGGTCAAGTTCCAGCTCAGCTTTCCAAGGAGCCATTGCAAAAGCAGGTAATTAAAATTAAAAGAGACAATTGGAAGAGCAATTGGAAGAGCCCCCACACTTCACTGCTGAGCTCCCAACCTCCAGTCCAAAAAGCCAGAGCCTTCCTGCTCCTGCTTTTCTGCCGATGCCAATAAAGAGAGAGACGGGAGAGAAAATTAAACATTTCAAGACCTTCTAGATGTAATTGATGGTCTCAATTTGCATAGTAAATGACACGGCTGATGCCTCCTGCCACTAACAGATCGCAGCTTAAGCAAAGGTCAGCATAATTACCACCCAGGGCTGGGAGAGACTCCCAGAGCACAGCCCTGGAGAGCAGCAGGACAGGACAGGGTAGGGACAGGCTCCAGAAGACTTCACTCCCTACGTGGGGTTGCAGGAAAACTGGGAAAATTTGGCCACTCACAGCCAAAACCCAAGAGAAGAGAGATGTGTTTGGTGCTGAGCAGGCAGGGGAGGGCTGCAGGAATGGGGCACAGCATCCCCACCCTATACTCACCGGCCAGGGCTTTCCAGGGGGTTTTTGGGGGGTTGTTTCCCTGTGGTAAGAAATTGGGCCAATTTGCTGTTTGGTTCCCATATGGGGAGCCAGATGGATGGAGAGGAGGGAGTTGGATAAACAGACAGATCAGCCAGGCGAGGCGGGCAGCAGCCGGCAGCGCCAGCAGGACAGGAATGTCCCAGCCTGGGGACATTCACCCTGGTCACCACCGGGCCCCTGGCCAGACCAGGGTGTCACAGCACACTGCCAGGGGCCACCGTGCAGCTTAATTACAGTTTCCATGGCAATCAATGGAGAAAATCCAACAAAAGCGGCAGTTTGCAAACACTGAGAGCCTTCCAAAAGCCCTGGCACGGCCGGGCGGGAGTGCACACACACACGAGTGGCAGCTGGGGCCTGGCACAGGCACACACCTGAGTGCCACCAGGCACTCATGCTAGGGCACATCTCCCTGCACACGTGGCAGAGGAGATGGGCCCATAAATAAACAAGAAAAGAGGTTAAATCGATGGCAGTTCAGAGATGACCACGGCTGCTTCATTAAATCAAACTAACGAGGAACGCAGCTCCTCCAGGTGACAGCCTGCAGGGCCAGGGAGCCCCCGATTCCCACAGCAGATGCTGACAATGTATTTTATCTTCTTAATTTATGAAAATGTAATCACCAACAGCAAGAAGTGCAGGGTGTCAGGGGGGCAGTGGCTGCGTTTTGGGGAGCTCTGTCTCTCGGCACCTGCATTATTCTCACCCTGGCACTGCAGGCAAAGGGGATTTGCCAAGTGATGCTCCCACTTGTCTTTGCACAAAAATCCATTTAGTCAAAACACTCCTCTAAAGCCAGGAATCAAAGTGAGGAGGTGGCAGCTATGGGGAGGAGGTGACCGCTCTCTCTATTCCAGTAGGATGTCACAGCACTGCTCCCTGGCTTGGGACAAGGCGTGACTCCAGGAGAAGGCAGCAGCTGAGGCATGGGGACCCCTCTCCTCCTCCCCCAGCTTGGGAGACCAAAGAGCAGCAGGAATATTTGGGATAGGGGGAACACCCCACAGGCAGCTGCTGGGGGCAGTTTGGGGCCAGGCAGTAGGAGGATGCTCAGAGGGGATCCCACGCGTTTTGTCACTGGTGGCACAGGGCCCTCGGCAAAAAAACAACCTGGAAAACCCAGCCTGAGCCCACTTCCAAACCTCCCCTCCCGTCGCTGCCTGCGCAATCCTCAGGCACGCGGCTGTATCCCTCCCATCCCGCCGGGAACTGCCTCCCCCGGCACCGCCAGGGCCCCGGGGACTCTCCTGATGCCGCTGGGGCTGATGCCTGTTGGCAAACACGGGTCAGGGTTTAATCTCCACCATTACGGCTCGGTGGGAGCGCAGCCACTCGGGCTTCCCCTCTTGATTGCCGGTGTTTAATGAGCTCGTGGCTCTGGGGCTCTGCCAGGGCTCCCGCAGAGCCTGCCAGGCCCACAGCAAGCAGGGATCCAGCTCGGGGGTACAGCAGGGATCCTGCTTGGGGGGTACAGCAGGGACCCATCTCAGGGGTACAGCAGGGATCCGGCTTGGGGAGTACAAGCAGGGATCCAGCTCGGGGGGTACAGCAGGGACCCATCTCAGAGGGTACAGCAGGGATCCAGCTCGGGGAGTACAGCAGGGATCTGGCTCAGCCGTGCTGGGAACAGCGATGTGCATATTCCCCCCACCCCGCAGAGGGATCAGTCTCTGCATAGCCCAGCAGAGCATTCCCACTCCCAGCTCCCATCCTAATTCCAGCCTTTCCATAAAATTCCCGAGCCCAGAGCCTCAACTGGGAGCTCCCATGCCCCGGGACTCATTGTTTGTGTCACTTCAGAGCCTTCAGGAAGGAACTGATGGCAGAAGCCATCAGGGACAGAGATCTGCACCCTCTCCTGCGCGTGGTGAGACTGAACTGCTGCGGTCAAACCTCCTGCCTCAAGATTTGGGAGTGGCTTTTTGGGGGCAACCTCCTGGTGCAGCCACCGCGAGTAATGAACCCGGTTGGAACCAGAAAGAGACAGCCAGGGATGTCACATGGGGATGAGCAAACGCATCACAAATATACATCAGGCTCTTAACTAAAAATACGGAAAACTTAGTGAAGGATGAAACAATAGAGGAGGGGAAACGGCAGCAAAATTGATCCAGGTACATGACTAAGGAGTCCCTGGTCATGGCTGGGAATATTCATCTCCAAGAGCCTGGAGACAGCAGAGACCTCAATGACACAGAGCCAGAGGGCCCTGGGTGGGTCTGTCTGACCACCAAAATGATGCCACAGGTCAGGGGCATGGGGAAATGCTGGACAGAGGGGCTGGAGATGGGGACATCAGGGACACCTCAATGCTGGCCCTGCCAGCACCTTGGTGTGCAGTGGGAAATCCAGCTGACAGCCACTGCAGGATGCTCTGGGGGAGTGGGATGGATTTGGGGAGCACAAAGCACTTAAAACACTTTAAAATGGCTGAAGAAAACACATCCTTTGTAGACTGAACATCTCTGCAATGCTAAAACCCAAAAAGCAGCACTCTGGTGAACAAGGACTCTCCAGCCACCAGTGCAGCCACCAGCAACCTCCAGGGGCCAACAGCATGATCACCAGAGTGAATGAAAATATTGATAAAGATAAAAGGATAAATGAATAAAGATGTTACAGCCACCCAGGTCAGTCTGTCGTGGCAGCCCAGGGCCAGTCCCAGCTGCAAAAATAATCCATCTCCAGGGCGAGTTTCCTTCCCGCATTGCTGTCGGAGGTCGCTTTGTGCCTCAAGCAGAACCGTTTTCCACTGAGCTGCGAAGCTTCAACATGAGGCTCTGCTAAAAATTGAAACTGAAGGTCAAGTTGATAATGCATCAGAAAGCAAACAGCTTGAGTGCGAGCTGCTAACGACAGCAATGAGCATTATTGCCTGATGGAAATAAAACCCGACTCTGAAGGCTCAGGCTTGGCATGAGAAATGAAGCAGAGAGCTGTGGGGAGAGTGGGAGCTGCTCACCTGGAGCTGGGTGGGTGAGGAACCCCATGGGCAGAGCCAGTGTGGGGATGGGGTTGTGCCTGGCCATTCCCCCGGCATAAACACCCCCACGGGGAATCTCCACCACTTGCCCAACAGCTGGCCAGCCCCTGGCACGGGCCAGATTCTCACTCAGCTGACAGCCCTGGCTGTCCCTCTGACAGGCTGGAGGCCCCTGGGAGCAGTGACAAATCACAGGATCCTTTAGGCTGCTGGAGAAATGCAACTGAGAGCCAGGAATACCCCACAGAGGGAACAGATCCTTCACCCCTTCCCAATGGATCTGTGCTTGTGTAAAAGTGTTTGGTGCCAGCAGAGCCCTTCACACAGGGGAAGACTGAGAGGTGAAGTGGGCAGAGCCTGGGTCTTCCTTGACCACAGATGGCACAGCTGCGGGGGGAGAAGCATTTAAATACGTAAAATAAAGGGAAAAAAAAGAAAAAGCATGTTTTTGGTCCAGCCTCACCATTATTCATGGCTGTGGCTCTATTCCACGAGCAAAGCAGTGTGGCTGACACCTCACACTCACTCCCAAGGGAGATGCTCCAGAGAATAGCTCAGAGCCCACCCAGAACCCCACACTGGGGCTGGCACAGACAGCTCCCACAAAGCTCCATGTTCCTGCAGCCACACAGGCTGCCCTCACTGCAGGCACCGTGGAAATCTGCTCTTTGATAACTAAATTATCACTAATGCACATAATCGTCAGGTTATGTGGGTACTCAAATTACAGGACTGCCGCGGCCCTGGATTAACACATGGCCGCTTTGGCTCTGTGTGCTCTCCTTCACTCTGCAATTACGCTGTCAGCTCGTTAACATCTGGTTAGAGGAGCTCATGGTAACCACAGGTATCTCAAAGGAGAAGAGCTCATGCCACAGCAGGATCACCAGTCACAACCACCACTCTTTACTGGTGCTTAGTGGTGGAGGAGCATGGGTTTGAATGTGCCTATGCAGCCCCTCGGCTGCCCCACGGACCCCCGGCTGGCTGCACCCATGGATGGGGCAGCAGAGCATCCCCCAGCCCCTCCCCAAACCTGCCAGGCTCTGTTACACACACCCAGCACAGACCCTTTGCACCTGCAGCTCCACGCAGCCCCTGCAGCTGCCACTCAGGAGCATCCCCACGCTCTGCTCCTTGAGAAGCCACAGCCCCATGAAAAATATTCCACTTTTCAAGTGAAAATCCTGAAGAGCAGCTCCCAAGTTGGATCCCCAGATGGGTTTCTCTGCACACTAAAAGCACAGCCAGCTCTGGTGCCAGGGCACACGCGAGAGAGACAGAATTAACGCTGCTCCTATTTATAGGGCTTTGATTAGGAGCTCGTCACCTCAAAGTTTTTATTCCCTTTATCCATTTATAAGGCCATAACACAGTTTGACTGGCTCCAGATAGGCCGGTGTCCCACCGACTTTGCCAGAAACTAATGTGCCATTCAGACACACTTAAGCCTGTACTAAGCAGCAGCTTGTGCCCTGCAGGGGTTTAACTGTCTTAAAAAAATCCTTTAGCTCCCCTCCCACCCCGTCCTGGGGGGCTGAGGTGATGCCAGAGCCAGGAGGGTCCCAGGGCTGTTCAAGCTCCTCCGTGGGGTCCCAGGGCAGCTCTGAGTTGGAGGTAGCAGCACCCACAGCAGCACCCAGGGCTCCTCTCCCATCCCAGGGTTGATGTTTGGGTCCCCACAAGCTCCTGCACTGCTCCTGAGGCCGCTAATCCCCCCTAAGTATCACAGAGCTCCCGTCAGCAAAACGTTTTCTGCCTCCAGACAAATCCTCCCAAAGAGTTTTGCTGAGCACGGACTTTCCGCCTGTCCAAAGCCCATAGACAAATTAAAGCACCTGCCCTGGGGGATAATTCCACTAAAATTGGGTGCAGCTCATGGTGGTGCCAACTTGATTTTCTGTTAAAACCTGGGAGTATTTGTAAAAGCCTTGTCTCCTGGAAGGCGCCCAGCGCCCTGGCTCAGGCACAAAGGGAGGGGTGAGACCAGCTCGGCGGAGCTGGGTAGCAGAAAATGGGATCTTGAGACACTTCCCAAAAGCAGCCTGCCCTGCAGAGTGGAGGCAGCCCAGGACTGCTGGTCCCAAGCCTTGCTGGAAAACTTGGATCCTTGTTTGGGCAGCCCCAAAACCCACACTGCATTGGGGCCATGCCCCAAACCTCACCATCCATCACCTTGCCCACATCCCAGCTCAGCCAAGGAGCCTGACCAGATGCATCCCTCCATCCCATCCTTTTTTCTTCCTGTCCCAGCTGTTCCCATCCCAGCAAAGATCCACTCACCATCCTCCCTGGACTTCTGGATGAAGGCCTCCACCCCGCTTTCACCGTAGCTGCCCTCGGAGGCCAAGGTGGAGACATAATTCCACTTGAGGGCTTTGACAATGTCCACCATGGCCTGGGCCTGGTAGGTGTCCGAGGGGACAACGCGGGAGAAGAAGTCATAGCGGCTGTTGTCGCTCAGGTCTGGCGCTGTGGAGGCGTAGCTGATCTGGGGGATCTGGGGAGGAGGAGAGAAAGGCACGGAATCAGGGCAAGGAGGGGATGATCTCCACCCCACAGCCATGCCCACACTCCCAAAGCCCTGCTCTGGGGCAGAGAGAGGTGGGAACTGAGGATCAGCATGGGGCAGGTGGAGAATGTGCCACAATCAGGTGCTCCAGGGTGCATCGTGGCTTGGGGACCACTGGCAGCTCAGGGACACCCAGCAGGACCCCAAAAGGGTTTCTGGAGCATCCAGTGTGGGAGAGACCAAAGGAAAAAAATATGATTCTGCTCTGGCCAGCACTTCCAGGCTTTTCCTTTGGCTCCTTCCCCAGGAAGGACAGATCCAACCCATCCTGCCCCCCACCCAGACCTAAATAAGCCCCTTAAATTAACCAGAGCCGCCACAGCTCTCCCAGCACACTGGGGTGATTTAGCACTGCAGGATCAGGAGATGTTTAACACTTACACAGCACTTTCCATCTCCAAAACGAACCACAGATCCTCATTTATCTTAAAGATGGAAAAGGCTTATTAAATTATCAAGCCCAGGTTCTCCCCATCAGGTGTGGGAATCGCAGTCAGTGCAGCAAGCCCCAGCCACCTCTGGGAGCTGCATCCCAGGGACGAGATGTGCACCGGGCCTGGGTGTCCCAACCCTCCTGGCCTCACTCCATCCTCCTCCAGTCCTGCATCTCCCAGTTCCTCCTTTGTTTCCCTGTGATTTCCCCTCTCCCACTCCTGCCTCTCTTTATTAAATGCGATTCCGGTGTTATAAACCCACGACTGCACCTGAATGCTAAAAGGCCCCTGGAAAGGAGCAGCCACCTTTCTACCTGCCTGCGAAATAGGAGATGAAAAAAGGGAGAGATGGAGCAGGAGTGGGAGAGGGAGAGGAAGGAATCTTTATCAAGGCACAAATAGGATTACTCCCCGTGACAATCTGCTTTGTGCTCCGTTCCGAGGGACTCTGATCTGCGCATTGGGGATCTCTGACTGGAGCCAGTGCATGAGACTCCATTAAAATTCTGCTCAGCAGGTGAGGCGCTCGCCTGGCAATCGCTCATCCCGGGGGGAGCAGGGGGGCTGCTCCCAGCACAATCCCTCCTCTTCCCTGCCGAGCCTGCAGGATGGATACTCGGGATGGAGCCCACGAGGGCAAAGGTGATCTGGGAGCAGGGATGCACCCCTGCCCTCCCAGAGGGTCCTTTCCCAATGATTTTCCCCCTGCCAAGTGTTTTGGTTTCATCTGTTCCGCAGGGCACTGGCAATGGAGACTTCCCAGCTATTCCCAACGGCACTGCTGTCCCACCCAAGCTCCAACAGCCTGGGATTAAACCCTGGCCTGCCCATCCTGCTCTAGGCTCAGTTGGAAAACAAAGCCCAGAAAATACCTGTTGATCCACAGGCTATGGACTCGAAGCTATATTTTAATAAACAAAAGGAAAGGGCTTTTTTCTCTTGCTCCTCTACCTTGGAAAAAAGTGAAAATAAAATACCAGTTCCCAAATGACCATTTCATAGATTTCTTCTGCCTTTTCCCCCCTCTGCCTTTTTGATAGCCCAACTCCTGGCACCAGCTATTTTCTCAGATAAAAGACAAAAGTCCTTTTAGGTACATAAAAGCAAAATGCAAGCAGGGGATTCAAGGTTCTTAGAAAGAAGGATGCAGTGGGAAGAGGGAGCCGGAAACATCTCTCAGCTGCAGATTTGGGCACTGATGGTCCCTTGTCTGCCTCACCTCCAGCCTGGGACAAACATTGTGTTGAGAAATTTAGTAGGGCCAGCTCTCCTAGCTCTCCTTGGCCAGCCCAAGAGTTCCTTGTCCCACCAAGAGTGGGGAGTGATCCCAGGGCAGGGGGTAAAACCTTCTTCCTTCTCTTGTTTTGAATCAAAAACTATTGTCTAGAAGCACCCCCAGCATGGAGAAACATCCCTGGAGGTAAGAGAGATGGTGGGATCCAGGCTGGGGGTGTCATCCTGCTCCTCCAGGGTCAACAGATTGCTGGGATTGATTTCAAATGCACTGGGAAAGCTGAATTTGGTACCCATCATTAATGGGCTCAGGAGCTGCTGTGGTGTTTTCTCCACTGATAGGAGACAGAATTCCCCCCAGACTGGGAAGAATTAGGCAAAGGGGGTGACTTCAGCACATCCCAGCTCAGGATTAAACTGTTGATGTCAACATCAGCCTGAGCAGGCAGGAAGGAAGAACCAAAAACCAACAAAAAACCCCAAAACCACTGCGGAGCCAGAGCTGGGCACACTGGTCAGGAGCACCCCATGAGCAGGGGCTCCTGCACCAACCCCCCCCCATGCCAGAAACAGGGTCGGGAGCAGCTAATTCCCTCCCCATAATTATTAATTTCATGCATATCTTATGCAAACCCCCGGTTCGCCGACAAGATGGAATTGATTTAATTAGAATTTCCATCATTGAGCCGTTTGGATGGCAGCTTTTAATTAGGGAGAGCGTAAAGCACCGCAGGGGCTGGAGCAGTGAGGGGCTGAGCGGGGCTGCTCGGAACTCGGCGTCAGGATGGAACGAGCTGCAGCCCCATCCTGCTGCCCCTTCCCTGGGCACAGGGTCAGGCCCAGGATCCAGCCTTCAGCATCTCCCCAGAGAGGGAAAAGGCAGAAATAAAACTCCAGGAAGCCCAGCAGGTGCAGGTTGTCCCTGATCCCTACCAGACCTGCAACCACCCGTCCCACTCGTCCTCAACGAGCCATGCCTAGGGACCCCTCACAGCTGGGGGCAGCCCAGGGGAGCCAGGCAGCTGCAATTTGTTCCAATAAGCCCAGTGAGGAGCAAGGAGATGTAGTGGCAGCAGCGGGTGATTAATCAGAGCGTCCCCCGGCCGCTCGGTGAAGGTTATTTACCCGCTAAGTGGGGAAGCGTGTGCTGAATCGTTCCATCCTGCTGCCCCCAAGGCCTCGGGGCAGCATGCCAGGGGGCTCAGCACTGCCAGGGGGGGCTCAGAACCAGGGGCTGACCCAGCTCTGCACCCGCCAGCCCCAGGCAGCGCAGCCTCGTGGGCCTGCAGGTGCCGAGTGCCCGGCTGCAGCTCGGGCAGCGCCGTCCTCAGGTGAATTATTCATGTTGTACACCAGCCCTGCGCTGCAGAGAGCGGCTGCACTAGCTGCCACGGAGGAAACAATCGCCTCAAAGTGCCTGGCACGTGTCAAACCCATCCTCTGGCTGTTCACCCCGCACTGAGAGCTTGAGCTCCACCTCAACACACAGCTCTTTCTGGGTGTCGATGAAAAAACACACCTCAGACCCCAAAGCAGCTTTTAGAGGATCCCATTTGCAGGAGAAGGGCCTGGTTTCCTTGATGCCATCCCTGCTGTGGCAGTGAAGGAGCCACTGGGTAGAGCTGGGGCTGGAGAGGCAGCAGCAAGGGGTGGGAAGGAGCTGGAACGTGCCAGAGCGCTCTGGCAGTGATGCCAGAGAGATGCTATCACACGGAGCCGAGAGCGTGGATGTGGAGAAAGGATTTTCTGCAGGCAGAGCGACGAAGAGTGATGAAACCGGCTTGGACAGAGGATGCCGCATCTGCAAGTTGTTCCACTGATGTACAGCTTTAATTAGGAGGCAGCAGCTAACGAAGGACCCGTTATTTATTTATGTAGTGCAGGAGCGACAAAAGCCCTGGCAGGGAGGAGCAAGGCCGGCCTAGCGGGGAGGGCTGGGGGCTGTGAAGGAGATGGAGCAGGGAGAGTGCACAGGAGGGAGTGTGGAATGGGAAAAGGGACCACAGTAGGGAGAGCATCATTTTGAGCCAGGAACAGCTGCAGTGCACTCACGGTCACAGGAGAGAAGGGAGAAAACTGGGGGGGCTGCTGTGCTCCCATCCCAGCCAGGGCTCTGCAGGACTTGTGTGGACTCCTTGCCTTGGTGGACTCTAATTCATTCCATGCTGCTTGCTGGAGATGCTACAGCCCTCACAGATGTTTTGGAGCCCTCCAGATGTGCTGGAGCCCTCCCTGAGAACCACTTGAGCACCTGAGAAACCAGAGCACTTGGAGGACACTTGGAACACCCCACAGGGAAGGTCCCTCTGCCCCAGCTCCCAGCACTTTCCAGTGTCCCCGTGCTGGGGGGGCACTGAGGGGGACAGGAGTGACATAGCAACACAGGGCCAAACGGGAGCAGAGCCCCAGCAAGTGCCATGCCCCAGAGAATGGGCAGAGGCAGCTGCCTGTGCCTGAGGCAGCCAACGCTTTGCTGAACCTCAGAGCAGAGTCACCCACGCTTAAAGGTCAGTGGCGGCGCGAAATGGAAGGCGCCTTATTCTCATTTTAAGCATGTCCCTGCCATAAAAGCAGTGTTTGAATAACAAAGAGCAGCAGCAGCACTTGGGTCGTGGTGGGAGGAAGAGCCTTCGGAACCCTCAGACCCCCAGCCCCTGCCTGCTGCAGGAATGGCTGTGCCCAGACAGGTGGGACGAGATCCCAAGCCCATGGGAATAGTGTCCCTGTGCTGAGGCCACTGAGGAAGGCACAAACCCCCGCACTGGGATTCACTGCTGTCTAGGAAAGGCTGAGATTTTCCTTATCCTCCTCTCCCAAGAGGTTTTGAGGTCTCTACCTGCTCATCCCCACACTTGCATTTCCTCCCTGTCCTGCTGGGCTGGTATCAGCTCTGGATTCAAGTTCCTGGGGTTCAGGATACACCAGCAGCAGCACCTGGCTGCTCAGCTGGGGCAGGACTGCTCCTGAGCTCCGTGCCATCCTTCTGAACAGGTCACAGCTCTTTGCCCAAGGACCAAAACTGGAGGAGAAGGGTGAGGGGAAAAAAAAAAAAAAAGAACCTAGAAAGGTTTCAGTTGCCCCCAAGTATTCTGACTGTCACTCTCCTGCCTCCTTCCCGACTGCCAGTCTCTCTCCTCCTCTCCAGAGCTAGCATTCAATCTTTTTTGTCTTGGCAAATAGCTTTTTAGTTCCTCCCACTCCCTCTAATTTATATTATTTTAATTATTGAATAGTCCTCTCACTCGTCGCCTGGAACATTAACACGTTTTTAAAAAAAAGGGACCCAGAAAAATCAAACTCCATCAGCGATCTGGTTTTTCCGTCTTCACTAACAGCTTCCAGCCCTCCCAGGAGGGCACCTGGCTCTCAGCACGCTGGGCTGGCAGAGGAGGAGGAGGGGGAAGAGAGAGGGGGAAACAGCACCAATCCTGCAGAGCACAGGGGTTTCAGGGTGCTGGGAGAAGGCCAAGATGGGATGGGGTCCCTATTACCACTGGAGATGCATATTTACATTTCTCCCTCATTTCTGCAGAGGGGCCCTTGTTCACACACTCCACAGCCCAGGGACATGGCTGTGGATAAATAAATGTACAATGAGGGGGAAAGGAATTATCAACTCCTTGGCATTCCTGCAGCTGGCACAGAGCAGGAGGAAGAGCTCTACTCATCCCACCACAGCCTGTGCATCCCTGGGGTCGGTGGCACTGGACAAGCGTCCCCAGCCTGGCCAATGTCCCCTTGGATTGGATCAGAGAGGCCCCAGTTGTCCCCTGCCACCACCCTGTGGCCGCCCAGCCGCCTGGCTCAGGTGTGGTTCACATTTTGGGGTATAACCCACACCCCTGAGGGAGCATCCCCCAGAACCAGCACCAAACCCACCCTCAGGCACCTCCCATCCAGTCCCCACCACAGGGCAGGAGCAGCAGCGCTCGAAGTCAGGGGAGATGAGACAAAAATTCTCCTGCTCCGAGTGTCGTCACTGGAGGGGGATGGAGGAAGGGATCCCCAGGGATCCTGGGGGAGGCAGGAGAAGCATTTTAACAACAGCGGCTCTGCCTCCCCCCAGCTGTGGAGGAAGAGGCACTTGTGGAGAAACGCTGCCAAAGCGCCTGCAGGGGATTTGCCGAGGGGTCTTCTTCACCTGGCTGAGCCCTACCTTGAAGAGCCGCAGAATGTTGGCCACCATGATGGACACGGAGCTGCCTGAGGCGCCAATGACGCCAACCACCCGCTCTGGCTTGGTGATGATGGGGGGCCCCCCGCTGACACAGCGCACCTCGGTGCTGTCCTTCTCGATGAGGGCCTGCACAAAGGTCAGCGACTGCTCCAGGGCATGCGTGTCCCGCGAGCACGTGTCCAGGATGCGGGCGCCCAGCGTGATGTTGGGCAGTAGGTCGGGGTCGTTGTTGATGCGGTCCAGGGCGAAGAGCATGGCCTCCAGGCGATGGATGCCCTTCTCCTTCTTCAGCTCCCCGCAGGCTTTGCCCTCAGCGCCCCGACCGTGCACAGGGAAGAGCCCCCCGAGCGTGATGTCACCATCGATGCGGATGGAGTTCATGTGCGGGTAGCCTTGGCCTTTGGGCTTGGCAGCACCCCCAGGCGCCCACCCCCAGCTCCAGGCACTCAGGAGGAGGCAGAAGGACAAACGCTCCATGCAAAAGTGACCCCCGCTCATTGCCAACGCCGTGCTGGGGCAGAGTTTGGGCCAGGAACGTGGCGCTCAGGGGGCCGGGCTGGGCCGGGCAGGTGGCATGGCTCTGGAGGGATCCCACTCCGGCACCGTCAGTGGCTCCACGCGCTGCTGCCGGCCCCGGGGGAGCAGCGGGAGGTCGGGATGCAGGAAGGTGCCAGGATCTGCATGGCTACACCAGGGAGGAGAAGCAGCAGCAGAGACACGAGCCCACGCAAAGCTTCGGGTCCTTCCTCCAGAGACCTTGGAGGGACAGGGGGAAAGGGGAGAGAGAAAATTAGGCAGGAGCAGGAAGAGGACATCAGCTATTCCAGGCTTTCATCAGGGAGCCGGCAGAAATTAGTACCGGGGGTTATTTCAAAAAATAGATTTGGGATTCACTGGGTCTTTGATTCATTCTAGAGGTTTGGGCTTAGCCCAAATTGCATTCAGGCAGAGGGGCTGGTCAGGGCTTGGGGACACTCTGCCCCACGGAGCAGGACAGATCAGTGACCAGCTCGGGGGGGACTCTGAGATGTTGTCCCAACCTGTCCCTTCCTAAGGGAACTGCAAGGGTGGGACAAGTGCCAAGACAGTGCTCAGAGCAGGGCAAACCCCACACACACCCCCAGCCCTAGTCCCTGCCTATCCTAAAACACCACTACTTTTCCCAACAGGTTTTTCAGTCACCTCCCACAAGCCCACTTGTCTTCAGCCCCACAGGCTGATGTCTGCATCCTCAGCTAGAGCCAGGCACTGCCAAAACCCAGCGTTCCGGGTCCGAGTCACAACCCAAAGCCCTGTGCTCCTGCCGCTCTCCCTTCAGGCCACTGATTCCTGAACCAGCAGCTGCTTCCGTTATTGATGGCTTCCAGCAGCAGATATCGACAGCACCTGAGCTGCCCCTGCCCCAGCAGCACAGGCTGTGCCTCAGTTTCCCCCCGAGGCAGGCTCCCCCTCATGCCCATCCCCACCACTCCCAGCAGCCGCTGATGGTTGCTGAGGGCAGCGCGTGATTAATGCAGACACCAAAAACAGCACGGAGCCGAGCAGGCAAATGCATTCCCCAGGCAGGACGGGCAGCAACAGTGAGACCAAGGAAACAGCTTAAATTAATCCCAGCTCAAGCCCAGAGCTGGCACCCAAGCCCACAGTTGCTGGACAGAACCTCACCGGCCCCACGGGCGCTCCCACTCCATCCCACCCAGGAGGACCCTGGCTTCAACTCACCTCCATAAATTATGCACTTCCCCGCCCGCCGAAGCCTCTTGAAGGCCCATCTCTAAAGCAATTCTGACAGCCCAGGCTTTTAAGGAACTAGAATTACCAGGTGCCCAGCTCTGTGCGTCCAAAGGCAGGAGGCTGGGAATGCTGCAGCAAAACCCCCACCCCAGCCTGCTGGGAGAGCCCCTGGGAGTGCGACCCCGCTCGGATCCAGGGATCAGGGATCAGCCCTCTGCATGCTCCTGTCCCCTCTGCAGGGACCACCCCATGCATCACCAGTGGGCACAGAGCAGGGGAATGTGGCTCCTGGCATGGCCTGGGAGCAGGTCAGGCTCTGGCCGTGATGGGGAGAAGGAGGATGGGGAGATGAAGGGATGCTCAGTCACCACAGCTGCCTCCACAGCCCCGCACCAGCCAAAAGCAGGTCACCTCTCCCACCCTCATCCCTGGAGCTGCAACATTTCTGGCCATCAAAGGTGGGACGCTCACACCACGGACCTGCTCCCAGGAAAACCCTCAGAGCCCACGGCAGCTCCCGCAGAGCTGGCAGTGCCCCCAGAGCCCGTTGCTTTTCCCTTTCTTCTTTTAAGCTTTTTCCCTCTCTGTTCTCTCCCCTTTGTGGCTCCTTTGATCATATAATCTGAACGAACTGAAGGTAAAAATATCACGGCAGGCAAGAAGAAAGCACAAATAATGGGGAAAGGAGGAGGGAGCTGGTTCGGATCCCTCACAGAATCATCAGGGGAGATGGAGCTGGAGTTGCCCGATGAGCCCCTGCTGCAAACGGCCCAGGAAGGGGTGACAGATGAGCACCCCTGTCCCCTCCACCTGCCCGCAGCAACCTCCAAGCCACACACGTCACTGCTTCCACACAGCCCAGACTTAGGTTCCACCATGCCTGAGCCTCCCCAAAGCAGCTGCTCCACCAGGGGCACAACTGGAGGGAGGTGCACATCCGGAAGAAGACACCTGCCTACAGCAGGTGCTCATGGAGCAGGGAACAACCTTATCCACAGGCTCCAGGCAGCAAGGGGCCAGAGCCACCCTCCTGCTCCACCTGCACTGCTCCACAGGGGCATTCCGAGGGTGGGAAGAACAGGGTGGGATCAACACTCAGCATGGTGCTTACCCCAGCCCCCAAGTAAGGAGCAGTTCTGCATCTCCTACTTCCACCAGTGCAGCATCGATGAGGATGGAGCCCTCCCATCACCCTCATCCCGGCTATGCCGCAGCCCGATCCGGATCCGGGAAGTGGCACAAGTACCAACCAAACTGAGTTCTCCAGAGCCCGGGCGTGGGTCACCCCCTGCCCGAACCAGGGCGGAGGGAGACGGTGCTGGGCGCTGCTGATGGACCCTGCGGGTCCCGGCACCCCGGACATGGGGCCGGGCAGCACGGTGGCATCGTGCCCCCCTCTAGCGGTGGCCACTGGCCCACCGGCATCGCCGGCCACGGAGGGCTCTGGAAGGAACAGGAGAGGGCTCAGCTGGGCAAGCGAGCCCCTCTTGGGGCTACCTGGTCTAGTGAAAAGTGTCCCTGAAAAGCGTCCCTGCCCATTCCAAGGGCTGGAACTGGATGAGCATTCAGGTCCCTTCTAACCCGAACCGTTCTGTGATTCTGTGAAATCAAACTCTGACTAAAAATTCCCCCCACACCACAGAGATCTCCTGCTGCGAATCCCTCTCCATTGCCCTGAGGAGCAACTGGCCACCCCAGGCGTCACTTCTGTGGCTCCTCCTGCTCGTGGCTGGACTGTGGTGGGACATGCTCTGGACAGACCCCTCACCGAGCAGACCCCACTTCCCAGAGCTCTGCCTGCATCAGGATCCATCATCTCCCAGTTCAGAGCCAGTGCATCTTCTGGGGCTTGTTAAACCTGGCAGAGGCTGAGCTGGTTACGCAGCACATGAGAAGCAGCAATAATCAGCCAAGAGCACCCAGCACTCACCTGCACATCCCCATCTCCAGCTGCCAAATAACCCAGCTCCACCAGCACCAGACACTCCAGCCCAGCCCTGGCACTGGGAGGGCTGTGCCAGCTTAAGCCACACTGGCTCCTACCAGCTCCACAGCATCTTTTTGAAAATCAAGGCTATTTCTTTCCCCACCTGCTCTTCCTCCGGCAAGCAGGGCCAGGCAGCAGGCAGCACAATATCCCAATTAGTGTACACTCACTCTTCCCACTTGCAAGCAGCTAACAGGGTACTTCGCTTGGCTCCTGGTCTTTTTAATTGCAAAAGCTCCATGAAGTAGAGCAGAATTGAGATGTGGACAGAGGGAGGGGACACCAGGTTAAGTTCTCTCCTGACAGACAAAACCTTAAGTATTCAGGTCCAGTACCCTGGTGTTCACTCGGAGAGACAAGGCCACGGCTCAGCAGGCAGCCGTGAGCAGAGACCCAGGCTTGTGCCATCCAAATCCCCCCAGTGAGCGCCAAAGTGCAGCCCCTGCCCCAGCAACCCCTCGATTAATGCATGAACCAACATCAAAGCTCACGCAAGCCCGAGCCCATCACCAAGGTGCCAGCTCGTCCTCTCTGCAACCAGGTCTTGCCAGCACCCAGCTCAGAGCCCCACGGTGGGAAAAAGCTGGGTACGACCACCCACCTCAGTGCCCTGGAGCATCTCCTGAACGATGCTGAAGTCCAAACAAAAGTGCTCCCATAGGGCGCAGATGAGATCCAGGGAATATTTATCAAACCATATTTATATATGTCCTAAACTGCAGCGAGCCCTCTCCTTCCGCCTCCCTCCCGCTGCCAAGCGGGCCAGGGCTAATCCTTCACTTTGAAGGATGGGATGGCGCGGCAGGGGGGGAAGACGAGCAGGATCCAGCCCCGGAGCAAGCGGAGAGAGAACAGCAGCTCACCTTGCGGGCAGGCGGCGCGAGGTCTCCGCCGGCAGCCAGCACATAGCTCCAGCGGGAGCGGCTGGAGGGGAGGGAAGGAGCCACCGCTCGTCCCCGCTGCTGCCACGTGCAGCAGAATCCCGCAATTAATTTTTTATCGCCATCTGCAATTTGGGACGGCGCTGGCTCCGAGCGAGAGCACGGCCTGACTGCCGGTGCCCGGCAGTGCCCCCGGCAGCGCGCAGTGTCCCCGCTCCCCATCACACCAACACCCCGACACTGCGGTCTGGCAGTGCCAGCCCCTGCCCACACGTCCCTGGCAGTGACTCCAGAGACCCCCATCCTGAGCCGGGCTTGGTGCGGGGCCATCCAGGGAGCTGCAGGGAGGAAACACTCGGTGAGATGCAGCGCCCGGGAGGAAGAGCCGGCGGTGCCCGCAGCGGGCGTGAAGCCGGGGAGGGCGGCGGGCGCGGGTTCACGTATGTTATAATTAGGAGCTGCCACTTCTTCAAGCCGTTGCCTTTCTGGGAAGAGCTGGAAGGGGGTGGCTGAGCTGACAAATCCATCCTCCTCCTGCCTGATGCCAAAGTTGAAGCACGTGATGCTCTTTTTCGGGGAGCCGTTAGGCTCCTCCGCAGGGTGATGCTGGCCCCTGGGATGTGGGGCCAGGCCATGGCTCCACTCGAGCTTGGGTTCCCACAGGAAAATCCCCTTGATGCTGCTCCGACACCCCGGGGTGTAGCTCAGCACCCCTAACCCGGTGCCAGATGCCGTCCTCAAAATGGCTTTGTCTGCAGCCCCCCAGCCTGGGGCAGCTGCATCCACCGCTGCCCATGGGGACCCTCTGCCATCAGAGAGGGACCACCATCACCAGGGCCCCAGCCCTGCCCCTCCAGCTCTGCCAGGCTGGCCAAAATCAGGCGGGATCTCTGCAGATCCCATCGGACCGAGCCTCCCGGGAGGTCACTGGGAAAAGGGTCTTGTCCCAACTCTCCTCCCCAGCAGCCGTGCCCAGCGCATCCCCTGCTGCCTGGCGTCGATAAACGCTGCTTACAGGGCACAAAGGCAGTGAAGGAAACGAGCTTTTTCCTTTGGCAGTTCTTGTGGCGTTTTCCCGAGCTCCTCGCTGCATTCAACAGATCAGCTCTGCTCCTTCCCTTCATCCTTCCATCTCTCCCGTCCCTCTCCGAGCCCTGCCCGGGGCACACGGGCATTGCCGGTGGCTTCCTGGGTGACCGCCAGCCCTGCCTCGTGCCGCCCCCGCCGAGCCCCGAGCCACAGGTCACCTGCAGCGCGATGGCGATGGCAAAGGCAGTGACTCACCCGCAGCCTCTCCGTCGCAGCCGCCGCCGAAGGCAGCGGGCATCCCCCAGCGCCGGAGCAGCCCACGGAAAATCACCCGGCTGGCAGAGCACGGCAAACTCATCACACCGAGGGGAGGAGGAGGAGGAGGAGGAGGAGGGCTGGCGGGGCTGCACCCGGGCAGGCAGTGGGAGAGTTCTCCGGTTTTTTTTTCACGGCTGCCAACTTCCCCAGCGGCTCCCGACGCCTCAGATCAGCTCGCCCGGGGAGCGTTCGGGAGGGGAAACCGACCCCGTGCTGGAGCGGGGCTCTCCCGGCCCAGGGGTGTCTCCGAGGGATCGCTCCTGTGCCGAGGAAGGGTCGTGCCCCCACAGCCCCTCCGAGCAGGCAGGGGAAGAGCCTTCAGCCCTCCGCCGCTCTCCTGTCCCCCCTGCCCTGCCCTGCGGCGGCTCTGCGGGCGCTGCCCGCTGCGGCGAGGCGAGGGCAGCCCCCACCGGCAGCTCGGCCACGGTCACGGCCCCCCTCCCCTGCCCGCTGCCTCCTGCCAGCCTGTGTTAACCTGCTAGCCCCCTCCATCCGGACGAGCCCACCGGCTCCCCTCCCGGAGCTCTCGCCGGGCAGTGGGCACCTCTGGGGACAAAGGTGGCAGGCTGGGGACCGGGGGCAAGGGGCGCCCTCCGTGCCCCTCACGGGGGGGAGCAGCGGGGCGAGGAGAGGGCACCGCTCCGCAGTCCCCGACAATGAATAATGCCATGAGTGGGAGAGGGGGGGAGCGCTGGGGGTTCCGGGCTGCAGCCCCCGCTGTCGCAGCCCCCCCCCAACCCAAAAATAAGAAGGAAAGGCGGAAAATTCGCCGGAGCGTTGTGGATGGGGGCGAGCGGCGAGGCTGCGCGTGGGGAGCGGGGGGCACTCCAGCCCCGGGGGAAGGTGCGGAGGCACCGGGCGTCCCGGAGGTGCTCCCCCCGCGGCGCCCGCACTTACCCGCGGGCAGTGCCAAGTTGGCGGCGCCGCCGGCCCCGTCTCCGCCCGGTGCCCGGTGCCGCGATTCGTCCCCGGCCCGGGGGCACGGGCAGCCCGGGGGGGCCCTGCGGCTAGCGGCGGGGGAGGCCCCGGCCCCCCCAGCCCCGGCCCGGCCCGGGAGCCGAGCGAGCCGCAGCCGGGCGGGACCCGCCGCTCTCCGCGCACCGCAGCCGCGGCGAGGAGGAGGAGGAGGAGGAAGAGGTGGAGAAGGGGGAGGAGGAGGGGGGAAAAAGAGGAGGAGGAGAGCCTGGGCCGGGGAAGTTTTGCATGAAGAGGAGCTGGGAAGCCCGCCGCCGTCTTTGCCAGCCTCTTAAAGCACTAACGCAGCGCGGGGACCCCCGCCCCGGCGGACCCCCCTGCTCCCGGAGGAAGGGTCTCCCCGCCAAGCTGCTGAGGGTCTCCGGCTCCCTGCAGCGACAGCCATCCTCAAACTCCCTTTCCCAGGTGCAACCAGCTCCCGTAAGCAGCCATGAGGAAGGATGCTCGTCACCCCGAGCCGTTGCCCTTCTCTTCTCCCTCCCATAAAACGCTGCCACCCCCCGCCCCGCGGAGCTCGGCTCCTGCCTCTCCTGCTTTCCCCATCAATCCCCCTCGCCGGGCCCCGCGGCTCCGAGGAGCCCGTCGTGCTGTGTCGATTCATTAATCCAGAGAAAACACAACCCCCTGGTAATGGCCATTGACACATTAAACTGCTGCGATCCATCACGGTAATGACACGGTGGTGATTGCTCGGTCACCGGAGCAATTAGGGTACACCCTGGCGCTCACCTGCGGCCGTGCGGGGCTGCCAGAGCTCCCAGCCCCTCCTGGGGGGACCCATCCCCACGCGAAGCGGGGTCTGGCTGTGGGGAGGGTTCTCTGCCCGTCTTTCAGCACCAAAGAACCCAGCACGGGTCTGTCCCACAATTCCAGCCTCATCTTCCCTGAGTGGTGACTTACGTTGCTCGTTTGTAACAGAGAAATCCCAGCTCTGGTGAGGGTCAGCCAGGCCCTGGGCAGGCTGGTTGCCCGTGGAAAAAGCTCCTTTTCACCCAGATTCTGGTCAGGAGGCTGGAGAGGAGATGGTTTTGCAGAAGCACTGGGGGTTGCCCAGCTCCAGCAATGCCCTGGCTGGGCCTGTGAAAGAGCTCTGACCTCCCAGTGAGATGCAGCTCCTGAAAAGCTGCCCAGCCACCCTCCTGCCATTGGAATATTCCCATGGATCCAGGTGCTCACAAGGATGCTGCCCAGAGGGACCAGGCTGTTGCAGTGATTTCATTTGCAGCAAGAACAGTTGTGGTGTATGCTGTTACTCTGCTCTAGTGGGACAGAGGCGGGGGGTCACAGCCCCACCACCCCCCCATGTGAGCAGCCTCGGCCTTGGCAGCGCTGATGCCAGGAATTGAAGCAAAAGGAAAGCTGGGCTGTGGTCTATGGGGAGGGGACATAAAGACCAAGCCCCTGGGAGGACAGGACCCCCCTGCCTGCCCCAAGCCAGGGCTGAGGGGACTCTAGACACCACAGGATAAGCCAAGTACAAATCCTGTGCCAAAAGTAGCTTTTAGAAGCACCCTAAGGTCAAAGTCCCTGCTCCAAATCGGGTGAAGCCCACAGCTCCTGGGGATTTCTAAGACACATGCTCGCCTTCAAGGAGAAACAAGGGTGCTCTGCTCACAGCCTGGGTCATGAGGACTCCGGGCCACCCTGCTCTGGTCTTCCCAGGAACCAAAGAATCCCTGGGAGAAGGTGTTTGGGATAAATTATGGAGAATTTTGGCAAAAGCACCACCTGAGCTGCTCCAGCCGCTGGCTCTTTCAGGAGTGCCTCACTGCTGCCCTGGCTCCAGTGGAAAATCATAACCCAGCCCCTCCAAAGCCTTGGGAACCTGAATCCCAGGGATTGCAGAGTGCTCTTCCCACCATGGCTGAACTGGTAGTGCGTCTCTTCTCCTCTCTGAGCCTCACAGCCTGCACATCTCCCCTTCTCACACCCCTCTCCCAGCCGCCAGCCAGAACCCAAAATACCAGCACAGCGCTCATGTCACCAGCAGGAACGTCAGAACCCAATTAACATTTGGAAATCCAGCTGAGGCAATGCTTCCCCCGGCACAACGGGAAAGGCCACAGCGTGGGGGCTCGGAGGATGGTGGGTAAGGATGGGAGACACACCGGTGATTCCAAGGGTGCAGCTCTCGTGTGGGGTTACCCCGAGGGCAGCTCTGCAAACCCCACAAAGGTCGCTGCGAGGGCTCCTGCTCAGTGCCTGGGTCAGAGCTGATAAAATCCTCCAGGAGAGTTCGATGCCATCAGCAAATGGACACGGAGAAGTCGGCCAGGATCGATATCCCCTCGGCAGGCGCAGAGCCAGAGGAACTGAGCGAGTCGCTGCCTCTCCTCCCAAGGGCTGGGGCCACAGCCCGAGCTGGTTCCCAGCTCCGTGTTCGTGTTCATGCAGGGTGCCCCAGCACCTCCAGTGCCCCCAGCAGCCTTCCCCTGAACCCCCTGGCTCACAGGATCCAGGCTCTGGGTGCCCTGACCCCGCTTACCCCACAGCTGTCCCCAGGCAGGCACAGCTCCAGGCTCACAGCCTCTGCTGCCCTGGCCCCCGGCCAGCTGGGAAGGTCACCATGTCCACTGCTGAGGCCACTGAGCACCATCCAGGAGACACAACTGCTTGCAATTTGATTTTTTTTTTTTTAATATAGGAAAACTTGAAACCACATCTTATGGACTGGACATTCCGGCTCAGTTCTGCAAAAGGGCTATGAATAATTAATGGCTGAGCCACCACCTCCTCCTTCCTCCTCATGGGTCACTCCTGTCAAAGAGATGGAGGCTCAGGAATCACACCCAGCCCTTTTCATCTGGGGGCTGCATTGCCTGCAATTGCCTTGGGTGTGGATTCAATTCCCTCCTGGATAGAAGGGTGAGGAAAATAAATATTTAATTCAAAGTGAAATATTAATAGAACTGTAATTAGCTGTAATATCTACACAATTAAAAAGCAGGAGGCCTGGCAAGAGCTATTTTCGTGTGTATTTAAAGAAAAATATGTTTGCAGGGTAAGGGGTGGGGGGCGTGGCTGGGGATGCTTTTCTGGAGTCCCAATTGTCTGAGGGAGAAACAGGAGGTTTCTGGCCAGGAGGAGCAGCAGCACAGGGACACGGGTCCTGCCAGTGCTGGTGGAACTGGAACAAGTAAAAGGACAGGTCAGGAGAAAAGAGCAGAAGAAGGATTTGAGGAGGAAAAGAAAGAAGAGCCAAGATGACACTTTTGTCCTGCTCCTGGGGGACTTTGCAGCAAAGGGAAGATTTTCACTGACATCAGGTAGAGCCCAGCCATAGCAAGAGGATGGGGATAAGAAGAATCCCTGTGGAAGTTGGCAGGGAATGAGTGGGGTGACCCTGGCTCAGCCCCCACAGACATTTTCCAGCAAGAATTGCATGAGCTGCTCACAAAAATCCATCAGCTCACCCTGAGTTGGGCAGTTACCAAAGGGACAAACAAAACTGCAAAACAAAACCAACAGAATAATTCAGCTCGGCCCCTCCAAGAACACTTAAATAATAGGCCAAGAAGGTAAAAAAAAAATAAATAAAAAATTGCAGCCTTGGATTTCTTTCCCAAAGAAAGAGACTCCCACACACCCCCAGCACATGAATGTGGGCAATAGATCTGGATCTTTCAAGAGCAGGAACGGCACTGCCTGTGCTCGCATGGGCTTGACATTCACACATCGGGTCTGTGCCTCTCTCGAGGAGTGGGGATAATGGGATGCCGAATGTCAGACCACTTAAATATATAAAAAACTCATTATACGCCTCATGACTAACAGATCTTGATGGGAAAAGTTGCATTTTAAAGAAATGCGGGGAAAAAAAAAATAAAAAGAAAAAGCCCATCCGGGCTTGCAGGGAGGAATTAGCAGTGAACGAGGGATGATTCGGCTGCAGGCTGGGAGTGATGACAACTCCTCCTCCTCATGAGGAAGGCTCCTGCAGCTGTGTCAGCTCCCTGGCAGCCCTTCACCCACTTTGGCGGCTGCCAAGCTCCCACCAGAGGCTGGTGCCCACCTGGCAGCCCAGGGTCCTGCCAGGAACCCACATCCCCCAGCTGCTGTGGGACCCCCAGAGAAGCCTCAGGTGAGAGCAAGGAACCAGCCCTGCCTCTCAGAGGCCACCAAGGGGACATTTCCTGGCCTTCTGAACCTTTCCCCCATGGCAGGGTGATGGAGTACACTAGGGAGCTGCCATTGAGGCAATGCCTCTCTCTTGCCAAACCTCCTCTTGCTGCAGCCTCAGAGCCTCTTCTTGGGGGTTTATTCCTCTTTCTTGGGTGTATCCAGCCTGAAAATTCCCCTCTGTACCTCTCTGCTGCTGTGACACAAGGACAAAGGATCTGTGCCTGGCTGTCCCCACGCATGGAGCCCCAAGTCAGGCAGCACCATCGCTCTTCTCCTCTACAATACTTCCACCTAATGGTGAGAGAGGAGGAGAGGAGACAGCCAGCCCAGGCCAGGGGGACACGGGGACACCCCCAGGCAGAGCAGAGGCCAGCACAGCTCAGCACAGGTGGACATTGCCCCCAGTGAAGAAGAAGCTGCTGCTTTGCCCCTGGACCATGAAGTGGTTCCAGCATCTCCAAAACCAGGGAGTTTTGTCAGCTCCATGCTCTAGGCCGTGTCCTGCCTCCCTCCTGCAGCTGCTGCTCCAGCATGGCAGCACTGGGAAGGAACAGAGGATTTGGAAGCCTTGGAGCCCAGCCCTGCACCCCACTCTGCTGCTCACAGGAAAACACGAGAGCTGCTGCTGGATGTGCCCTCCAGTCTGACCCACTCAGTGCAGCTGGTTAATTGCCCCATCCCAGTTAGAAGCTGTTGCTTTATAGAAAAGGAGGAAAGGGATCAGGCCCAGGGACATGCTGAGTGGCCAGAGGTTGTTTTGGGCGGTGATTACTCCGGATTTAGGGTTTAATCAATACAGAAACATGGAAAGCTGAGGCACAGTGTTCTCCTGGAAATCCCTTGTCCTGCACCATTAGCAGCTTTTTGTGCTGATGCTGCAGAAAGAGCAGGACCTGCCCCCAAACCAGCACCCTCAGAGGGGCCCCAGGGGTGCCACCCTGCTCCCAGCCTTCCTGTTCTCCCTCCAATTTTGTCTTGAAAGCCAGAGATGTCCCCCTGTCTCCAGTGCAACATCCCAAAGGCACAACCCTGTCCCTCAAACCTGGCACTGGGAAAGGGAAAAAGGAGAGACAGTTCTGTCTGTGTTTCCATTTGGGTGCAGGAGGGGTTTTTTACCCACCCACAGGGATCATGAGCAGCTGGAAATGCTTTCTTTAAATCTAAAATAAAATAAAAAAAAAAATTAAAAAAAAAAAAGAAAGAAGAGGGGAGAATAGGGAAGGAGAGAGAACATTTGGTGGTAAAATTAACTGTGACGGCCAGGCAGCACACACTCCCTCTGCACCCACAGGACAATTAGAGGAAAATCTTTACGCATTAACTAACACGGAAGGCAGGGATGGCATGGAAGACAACCCCCTCATTTTTCCCAACCAGCCATGCTGGAGCAAGGTGGCAGCAGCACCTGGGATGTAGGACATGGGGAAGGGACAGGGCAGAAGGGACAGGAGAGCAGCAGGACTGAGGGGCTGGCACTGGAAGGTCAGGGGATGCTGGGTGGGCCCAGCGCCAGCATCTCAAGCACCCATCCAGGCATAAGGAGATGGTAGAAAGCAGGGAAAGGCTCCATTCCTTGCTTGTCCCTTCCAGGCACTCAAGGAAGCTGCTGTACCCCCCTCAGACACCTCCAGACTGGCAGCTGAGCCCCCGTCCCGCACTCAACCCCAACCAGAACTGCCCTGTTCACTCTGCGTGCACCAACCTGCTCTGCCGGCAAACACAAACTGCCCCAAACTGGGCTGGATTTGCACCGGAGGCTCCTCCAGCACACTCTGATTGATGCTGCAGTGGGGAGTGAGGGGCACACCTTGCCCAGCAGCCAGGGAAAGGAACTCAAGCTAAAGCCCCACGGTGCCAGCGCAGCCTCCAGCTCGGAGCTGACCCCGGCGAACAGCACCCGTCTTCTCCTCCCAACTTCTCCATAATTCATGCAACAACCTCCTGAAAGAAATATCCTCCTCGGACATAAAATATTCATGGCCTCATCCTTGCAAGGAAACATTGTCTTCCTTGGAGTGCAACCAAGCAGCCAAGGCCAGCACAGATTTGCCTTTGCAGGAGTAATTATGTCAGTCATTGATCAGGTGCCACAGTGAGGGGCTGGGCTGGGAGGGGTCCCCCCGTGTAACCCCCTCCCCATGCCAGAAAGTGGCTTTTGGAAAAGTCACAAACGGGTTTGGGGAGAGGGAGGAAGGATCCTGCACTGTGCAGCAGCATCCCAAGAGGTTCCCCATCCTTGTGGCTGCATCCTTGAGCCAGCCAAGTCATCCCAGGAGGGAGCAGCTGCCCTGGCACCATCATGGATCCCATCCAAACCCATCCCAGTCACATCTGCACCTCTCACACACCACAGGCTCGTGTACCTGCCAGCAGCCAACCCCTAAACCCTTCCAGTCTCCCCTGCTCCTTTCTGCTTCCAGTTTGGATGCTGTCAATCCATTCGGAGCTCCTTCTTATTTCCCTGCTTTTGCAGAGCTCAGCACAGGCTCCAGCCCCATTTCATTGCACAGTATTCAAAACCTTTTTTATATTTTTTCCTTGCTTTTTCTCTCTTTGCATCTCCCTGAGCCCCAGGCAAAAGGCTCCAGGGGTTCTCCTGTGCACTGGCTACAGCACAGTCCAACAAAACCCTGTCCCTTGGGACAAGGGGGAAAAGGAAGGGAATGCATCACTCAGCTTCAAGGGGGCTCAGTGGTGGGGAAGGAGAGGAGGGGGCTGTGGGTCCCAGGGGCAGAGAGCACCCCAGCAGTGCTCTGGGAGATGATGTCTGAGGGGAGGGGGGCTCAGGACGGAGTGGTGGTGAAACACAGTCTGGAGCAACCTGTGCAGCCAGGGTGGAGCCAGCCTTGGCCAGGGCCAGGTCCCGCAGGAGCTGCCAGCCCTGAGGGACCCGCGGCTGCCGCAGACCCCAGCCCACGCTCCAGCGCTCGGGTCCCGGAGCTGGGCTCAGCATCTCCAGCGAAGGCCAGCAGTGCCTTCCCGTGGAACCCGCACTCACTGCAGCCATGCAGCGGAACAGATTCGGCTCGGGGAATCCCTCCAGCCCGGGGATGGGGAAAAGGTTTCTAGAGCAATCGTTGTCCTAAATCCACACACACGCGCACGGCTGCGGTGGGGACTGTCCCTTCCTGCCCCGAGTGCAAAGGTGTGGCACAGCCTGAGCAAGCAGCTCCTGTGCATCGGCCTCCCTTCTCCTCCACAACCCCCTCGGGACCCTTCCCTAAACCTCCAGGGCACATCCCTGCTCCAGCCGATGCCGCCCAAGCCTCTTCCACAGGTGCTGGGGAGCAGGGACCCTGCAAGAAGCCACATCCTTCTATTTAAGTGCGACATGTGGGTGCCAGGGTGGGCTCGTTCGGGGGTGTTCTCTCCCGCCCCACAGGGGCTCTGGGACCGCTCGTCAGAGATGGGAACAGTGCTGTCCTCCCCCAGCTCCGAGTCACGGGGAGCCGCCCCCCAGCCCGCGCCCACCGTGTCGTGACGCTCCCCTCGAGGGGAGCCACGCGTGAGGCTCCGCTCCCACACACGGAGGAGCAGTTGCCAAGGGAGCCGCTCCCTAGGCCCGGAGCAGGCTGGGAGGGTGGGTGACAGCCTGGCAAACTCCCACCCAGCTGCTCTCATGATGGATGGGGGGTACCAGGGCAGGGCAGCACAAGGAACATCCTGCCCCCTCCTCAGTGAAGCCTTGAAGGTGGGGAAGGTGCTTTTCCTGGGCAGGGGCCGTGGGGATAACCACAGCCTGCTCCCCCCACCGTGGGTTTGGGGGCACAGAGGGCTGGGGTGCTCAGCCTCATGGTGCCTTCCAGTCTCGCAGACCCCCCCTCGCAGCCCCCCTTGGTGCCCCCACAGCCCCCCTGCCAGCTTGGCCCTGCCATTTGAAAGATGAGCCCCTGGCAGAGCCGGGCCAGGCACCGAGTAACCGGAGCTGGGAACGAGCGGTGACCCCCGGCCCGTTATAGCTGGCCCTAATCCCGGCTCCAGTCACATTCCCGGGTGACTCCGGGTGTCACATTCCCCCGAGAACGGGAGAGCCGAACCGCAGGGGCAGGGATACGTCATGTGCATGGGGGTCCCCTGACAGGGGGTCAGGTCCCTGAGGTCTGGGAACAAAGCGAGCAGCACGTGGAGGGCTCAGCCCTGCAGCCGGGTCACAGCACCCCCTGAATGTCCCTTCCAGGGGATCAAGCACCTCCCCACGGGCACTGCCAGGGGGAGAGACGGGAGCGCGCTTCAGCCCTGGCCCCGCTTTGCCCCCAGCCCATGCCAGCACAGTCCTGCTACGGCTGAGGGATGCTGGGATTCATCCAGGGATGGGCCGGGGGAGGATGCGGAGCCCTCCCGCTCCACAGTCGGAGCCTCTCCCCATTAGGTGGCAGCAGGAAACCGCAGCGTTGGCTTTTCCAGCGCAAATTATTCCATAATTCTGTGATTCTGGCTACGTGGGAGCACGTTCCCCGCAGGAAAACCTGCCGCTTCCATCCCAGGATGCTCCATCCCGCCCTGCCCTGCCGCCTCGGGTCATTCACTGGCCATTAGGTGACCCTCTGCCCGCCCCGACCCATCTCCTCCCAAAGGCCTTTGGTCAAACCCCCAGGCCATGGAGGGGGCACGAGCAGGGTTGTTCCGGCTCCCGCTCCCTTTCACCAGCAGCCAGTTTGGCCCCATTCCCCGTCCCATCATCTCCGGCATCGCCTCCCGTTTCCCTTCCCCTGCCTCTGTGTCACCCCGGGCCCCGCTGTGCCCCCGGAGCCGGGACTCTGCCGGCGGCTGAGTCACCCCGGTGACCGCCACCTGAGTCACCGGAATGGAGACAAGTCCCCCGGTCCTCGATGCTTTTCCAGCCGGAGCTGAGTAAACGGGAAAGTGTCAAGGAATTTGGCTGGGAAAAGTGTTTTCTTGGAGCCCCGGTTAGGAGCAGTCTCTCTGGTGTGTCCCCTTTGGCACAGTGAACTGGCAACTGGCCCGGGAGTGGGGGGTTCCTTCCCTATCATACAGAGAGATTCCAGGGCATGGAGGAGCTAGGAAAGGCTGGGAAAAGCAGGAAAAACTTGCCCTGTCCTTTGCACCGCGTGTCCTCCAGCTCCCCTTGCAGTGCATCCCCCACCCCTCCTTGGATGCTGCCGGCAGCCACCACCTCCTTCTCTGCCCTGTTCACATGTGATGTGCAATAAAATATCTTGATTAAAAAAATACCAGGCGGCCAGACCCCACTGTGAGCCCGCCAGAGAGCCCTCGATTAAAATGACCCCTCGCATTCCCCTCCACCGCGTCCCGTTAATGATTTACAGCGGCTCCTCCCCGGCCTGTCCCCTCCCTCCTCCTCGGCACCCCCAGGCCAGGGCAGAGGGGAAGGGACTCCGAGGAGCACCCGCAGGGATTTTCTCACCCACCCCCCGGCACATTCCCTGCGTGGGGACACCAGAGGTGAGGGAGCTGCCGCCACTTCCAGCATGGATCGGCCGCATCCTCGCATGGAGGTTCTGCGGGCTCGGCTCCATTCCTGCTGCTTCCCCGATTCCTGCCACCTCCTTCCTGCCCTGAGGGACCCCAGCTGGGCTGGCAGCGTCCCCCCACCCACCTGAGCCCCCAGCACATGTGCGAAGTGTGGGGGGAAGCCGGGAACGGGGCCAGGGCTACCCCCCGCAGCAGCCCCAGGCTTTGTGCTCCCGGCAGGCAGCCCCGAGGAGGTTTCATGTTACTGGGAAACTGGGATGGCGGGATGTTCCCGGGGCAGCCCCGCAGACAAAAGGCCATTGTGCAGCCGCGCAGCGATGGCTGCAGCCCCGGAGCATCCCGCTCCCTGCCAGAGCCAGCAGCCACCCCAGGCCCAGGAGGTGACGCAGCCGGTGTCCGATGAGCTCAGGGCACCCGCCAAGGGCCCGAGCAGCTCCCCAAAACTCATGGGATGCTCCAGCATCGAGTGCCCAAGCCAGAGCACCCCAGACACGGCCCCTCGCACATCCCCATCCAACCAGCACCCAAAATGCATCCTCTCCATCCCAGGGGACAGGAGTGGCACTAAACCAGACCCTGCTGGCACCGAGTAGGGGTGACGGGCAGGGACGTGTCCCCACAGGTCAGGACGTGCAGGTGAGGGGTGGCTGAGCTTGAGCAGCTTTCCAGCCCCACCGGCTGATCCTGCTCGCCCTGCGGCCGCCATGGATCAGCCTGTGCTGTCTCAGGATCAGCAGGATACAGGGAGTTATTTCCCTGTGCGGGGGCTGTACTTACTGCAGCCCAAGCACCCAGGGCAGGGAGCACCTCCAAATCCTTCTCCTGCCTCCCACGGCCACCAAATTCCCCTCGGAATCCTCAGCTCCCGGAGTCGGGGGAGCCAGCCCCCACCACGCTCTATTAACTGCTATTCCCGAGGGCTCTGAAGGTGACAAACACACGCTCGTAATTAGCCAGGTGGCCCCTTCCAATCGCCCAACAACCTGAGCTGACTCAGAGGATCGAGTTTCCCCTTTCCCAGGGAAATTAGCAGGAATTAGGCATCCAAATCCCAAAGGCAGCTTTGCGGGGCTCGTTGGCAGTGCCAGGACGCAGGGCAGGATAAGGTGTGTGCCACTCAGGATCGCCTTCTGCTCCCTCACGTCCCCCCGGATGCTTTTCGGGAGAGCCGATCAACACCTGCGGTTCTGAGGAGCCCAAGGAGCTGGGGGTGATTTCAAGCAGCTTTTTTTTTTCAGGTCACTTTCCAGAGGCGCAGCATTTCCCAAGCACTGGGCACCCATCAGGTCTCCTCCTGGGCCTGAAATATTGGCTAAATAAATCGAAATACGAAATAATTCATGTGTGCAGCTCCCATTTGCAGCCCGTGCACCCCACGGCGCTGGGTCCCGCAAAGCTCGGGCTCAAACCGGAGGAGTTAAGTCTGTGAGTTATCAAGTGATTTAGGAATTTGTCCCCAGAATGGGGCTGCAAGAAAACGCTGCCCTGGTGAGAGCTCAATCTGCTCCAGGGGTGAGAAAGGAGCCATTTAATCAAATTAACAGGCTTGTTTTGGGGTGGGTCCTGGGCTGTTTGGCCACATGGGGTTTCATCAATGGGGCCATCGGGGAAACAAAGCCGGGAGGGGAAACAAAGGCCACGTCCCTGTCCTCCCACGCCATGGCCGGCCAGCCCTGTGCTCACCCGGCCTGGGACAATCCCCGCTCGCATCCCGGGGGGGTTCCCAGCGTGTTCGGCCGCCGGGATCCCGGCGCTGCTCGGCTCCGAGCCGTGCATGCTTCGCCGTGCCCCGAGCTGGGCTCAGCTGCCATGGGGCGGGGGGGATAATAAATCATTTGTTTCCCTGTTTCCAGCCATTTTCAGCTTCTCCGCCTGCGGAAAGCGCAGGATGGGGGAGCTTGTCCAGTCCTGCTCCCAAACCCACTCGGCAACGAGCTGCAAATCAGGAGCCCAACAGCAGAAACAAAAGTGAAAATGTTCTTACCCTAGGCCCAGCCCTGGGCTCTGCTCCAGCCCAGTTTTTCCCTGTTTTCCCCTCCTTTCACGTGGCTGTGTGCCTGTACCTGGCTGCTAGGCCATCTCCCCACCTCTCTTAGCTCCGGGGCACCGCTGCAGCACTGTTTTTCTTTAAAGACCAAGTGCTCACCCCACGGGTGAACCCGGTGTGGGGAGGCTCCAGCGTGGGCTCAGAGAGTGGGTAACTGCCAAAACTTGGAGGGATTAAAGCAGAGCAGCCCTGGTCGTTTGCAGGACTCGGGCTGCTGCCATTCACCGGCGCTGCACAGTAAATAACGAGGGATATTAATAACAACGAGCCTCTGCCAGAACAAAAAACAAGTTCCTCATTGGCCTCACGGCAAAGGGGGAAGCCTGAGCAGCAGCGTTGGGGTAAAAGGTACCCCAGCACATCCAAACCCAGGCAGGGCTGCCTACAGTTGGGGAAAGACTAATTTTAGCCAAAAAAAAAGAGGATACTTGGGGTCTGCAAACAACCCCTTGCTGCACACAAGGCCCTGGGATGGGGGAGACCCACCAGAGCTTGGATCAGGAGCTGCACGGGGTGCGAGCAGGGTGTGCCTGCCCTTCCTCCAGCTGTTTGGGAACACGAACTCTCTTCCAGGAGGGTTCTCCCCCCTCTTTGCTTTCATTTTTTAATTGTCAGAAAGGGACACTGCTCCGATTGTGTTTTAGGCAGGGGACTTTGCAGGGGATTTGAAAAATCCGAATAACAATTAGCAGAAACAGGTGCCCCAAGCCTGGCTGGGTTTGGTTTGTTTTGCATCACAA
This sequence comes from Pseudopodoces humilis, assembly GCF_049639895.1. Taxonomy (NCBI): domain Eukaryota; kingdom Metazoa; phylum Chordata; class Aves; order Passeriformes; family Paridae; genus Pseudopodoces; species Pseudopodoces humilis. Next base: position 3,405,664 of record NC_142225.1, on the reverse strand, counting down.
GCCTTCCCTGCCAGAGTAGTTTTGCCCAGGCAGATATTGATACTTTTACATTTCATCTTTATAAAGGTCTCCTTTTTTTTTCTTTTAATAAAACTTGCCTGAAACTGAAATCCAGCAGTCTGAAGTTCAGATCCTCACTTCAGAGTTCAACCCTTATAGTCAGGATGGTCAAAAGCACCTAAATCAGTTTCCATTAGATCTGTGATTGTTTTCACAGGAGTTTGCAGAAATTTCATACAACGGGATGCTGAGCTCTGGATTTTCTGGTATCCCATCAAGAAAAACCACCACAAGACCCCAGATGCTCGCCACAGCTTAGAAACACTGCCCTGACACAGCGGGGACCTGGGTTTTGGGGTACCTCACCCATGAGCTGATTTCAGCTGGTTCCAGACTGACCCAAAACACTTCCAAACCGACCAGAGGAATTCTGAACAAAGCTCTTCACTGAGCCCAGCATCTGCTTAAAGCCCAGGAGAGCCTCGGGGCCGCTCAAGAGCCCCCCAAACCCCACTGTGCCGAGCAGAACCTGCTCCCACGCCAGCCTCCCCTTTCGGCAGCGGTGCTGCAGCAATACATTAAATTAATATCACGACATAACCCAGGCGGCCCTGGGAGTCCCGGGGAGGGAACCCCCACTGCTGCTGCCTCCAGATGGGGACCGAAAGCTTTTGTGGGGGCTGACCTGGTGAGCAAGCAGCAAACAGAAGGAGCCTCGTGCTTTGGCCATGGGCGCATGGCCCGGCCCCAGCCGGCGATTGCCCCCATGGGGACATCAAACCCCCCACACCATTCCAAAATACGGAGTGGGGAGAGTCGCGGCTGTTCCCATGGGGGGGTCACACATCGGGGGGGGGGTCACCCAGCCGGGGGCAGCCGCCCCCTCCCTCCCAGCACGGCCCCAGTCGGGAGGATTTCCGGAGCATCCCGGGGCGGGAGGACGAGGGTGGCTCAATCCCCCCCAGCGCTGCCTGCAGCCTCCCAGGAGACCCTCTGCCGGGCAGGGCTGGGGGCGCAGCCGCCGCCGCAGCCCTTTGAACGGCCCTATCGCTCCCGGCCGCGCCGCCCCGCGCCGCCCCCGTCGTGATGCGGCCCCGGCTCCGCCTCCCCCGCTCCGCCGGCGCTGGGAGCTCCCTTCGCCTGTTTGCCCTTATTTAATTTCGAGTGTGATTTTGCTATTTTTAGCAGCTGGATCCCCTCCAGTAAGGCTAGGAGCTCGCTCCGTTTTTTTTTTTTTCCCCTCTCCCCCCTTTCCCCCCCTCCTTTTTTTTTTTTTTCCCCCCTCGTTCTCTGCAAATGATTTTGACCCAGCTTCCTTCCTCCTGGAGCAATTTTTTTTCTCTCTCTCTCTCTTTATTATTTATATAAATACGCGGGGCCTGGCGAGGCCGGGGATGCGGGGCTGAGCCGCAGCCTCTGTCTTCTCCTTGCAGATCCGCAGTCGCCGCGGGCGGGGGGTCCCTTCGCTCCGCAACGCAGACCCGCCGGGAAAAACAAAACCATCGAACCGCCCCCAAAACCCACCCCGAGCACCCGGCTCCGGGATCAAGCTGACTGTGAGTGCCACCTTCCTCTTCCTTCTGCTGCGGGGGGCGCGGGGGCCTGGGTTTTGCTTCCCTTCGCCGCATGTGGGGCACAATCGGCCTCGGGGTTTGCAGGGACGTGGGTGCGTGCGGCTCGCGGTGTTCGCTTTATTATCGGTATTAATTATTGTTAATAGCAGGGTGATGCACCTGGCGGGCCGCGGCCGAGCTCGGGGGTGGGGAGGGGGGGAACGGGCCGGGGTCCGCGGTGCCGCTGCTCCCACCCCCTAGCGACTTTGCTCCACTTACTCGGTTGCGGGTGATGCAAACGCCTCGCACCGCGCCCGGGGGGCCCGCACGGCCCCGAGACAGCCCCGGGCCAGCCCGTGGGGCCGGGACCGTGCAAGGTGCGTGGGGCCGCGGTCGGTGCACGGGCGTGGGAGCTGGGACCCGGCCGTGGGGCTAGGGCGGCGTGAGATTCGTGGGGCCGGTGCGAGGCCGAGCCCGGCTCGCGGGGACCGCGCACACGCGGCTCGGGGCGAAGTTGCGGTGCTGAGGCTTAGCCGCCCCCCCGGATGGTGCCCCCGCACCCCGACAGCCCCGCACCCCGCCAGCAGCGCTGGCTCCACGAGAGGTTTTATTACCCACCCCCGCCCCCAGGACAGGGGCTTCACAAAGCCCTGATGGTGCCCTTCCTGCCTCTTTTCTTTCTCCTCCACCTCCCTCCTTCCTTTCCTTTATCACTTCCTTTTATTATGCATCCCAGGAAGGAAGGGGGGGACTTTCCTCAATGGCAGCCCCGGGGTGGGGTTCAGAGCAGCCCCACGGCGGGTCTGGGCTAAGGAGGAGCCCGCACATCCCTCCCGGCCCGCACCCCTGCCCAACAGGCTCTTCAACTTCTGCTCCACGATTCCTTCCCCTCCTCCTTCCCCATCCCTCTGCCAGGAGGTGCGGCTGGGATCCTTCTCCAGCTGCCATCAGGCTGGATTTTCTGGGCGTGAAGAGGTTTTATACACACACATACACAAATATATATATATATATTTAATTTTTTTATTATTATTATTTTTTAAGATCTAAGCCCCCGCCTGTCTCCCCTCTTCTCCTGGGCCAGTTTGTTTAATCTAAGAGTAGGTGGCCGGAGCGGGGGATTTATGGGGTTATCTGCACAGAGCAGCGTAAGCTAGCACAGGCGGCTGGGAAGGAAGGACCAGGCCCAGGAACAGCCAGGAGCATCGCTCCGAGGGGACAGGTTGGCCCTTGTGCAACCCAGAGGTGGCTGCTGGGGACAGCCCAGCTCACGCTGTGGAGCAGAGAAAGCAATGGGGCTGGGGGAGGAGAGCCCGGTGGCTCAGCATCCATAGGGATGGAGAGAGGAGGAGGTTCCCTTCCGCCAGCTCCATCAATCGAGAGGCAGATGTGGCCCCTCCACCTCCAAACCCTGCAGAGATGTTTTTTCCCCCCTCCCTCGGCCGCGGGGAGCCCGGCAGCCCCTGCCCGCGTCCCCCACTGATTCCTCCCTGCCTGGAAAGGTTTCTCCCTCAGCTGCTTCCTCTCCTCCATGGCAACCCAGCTGCTCCCTCCCTCCCTCCCTCCGTGGCTCTGATGCATGAGCAGGGCTGGAGCTGCTCCCGCCATGTGCCCGGCATCGTCCCACAGGCTCGGAGCTCACCCAGGGCCTGGCAGGTGCCGCCGAGCTGGGGGCACTGCGGGGAGCTGGGGCTGCTCTGGGGACCAGGGGGTTGGCCAGGAAGGTGCTGGGATGGCAGAGAAGCGTTCCTCATTTCCAGCATCCTCCTCCCAACCCCCTCTGCCAGAGCAGGGCCAGAGCCCCCTGAGTCCCCTCAGTTCTGGAGCCACTGGGGAGAGCTCTGAGGTGCTGGAGGGGATGCAGGGTGGGATGCAGAGGGATGGGTGGGAGGTGCATGTGTTTCCCCAGCACCAACAACTTTGCAGCAGCAGCTGCTCTTGGGGGGGAGGGCAGAGCCAGCGGCATCCCCGTCCCATGGAGGGTCCCCTTGGCATTCCCATCTGGAGCTGCTGTGGGGTCTGGTCCCTCCTCCAGGGGAGGAGAGCACGGCAGGGTGGAGGCTGTGCTGGGCCCATCTGTTTCCAGCTGCAGGAGGGCGCACGGAGCAGCTCTGCCTCTGACAGAGATTGACTTAAAAAGAGACAAAACCCTGTCCCAGCCCGACCAGCAGCCGTCCCTTTGCTGGCCTAAATCTAAACCATACTTCTTTTTTTTCCTAAGAGACTCCTTGAAGGGCTCTGGGATGCTGTGAGTAATATTTTCGGGGTGTTTACACTACGGCATGGTTTCTGTCTCCCAAAAAAAAAAAGACTCTGAGGGTGGTTTTTGTTGTTGTTGTTCTGCACTCATGAGTCACTTCCAGAGGGGAGCAGGAGCTGACGCCTGTTTTTTGAAAAGGCTCAGAGGTCTGAGAGTGGCTCCTCAGGCTGCATGTGCTGCCCACACCCTCCCCAGTGAGGCTCAGTGTCCCAGGGGGCTCAGCACCCTCTGCCCCCTGCAGCCCCGCTATCCCAGCCGTTTCAACAGCATCAAATCAGGACCAGTTCCTCAAAACTGAGCATTATTATCCCAGAGGTTACAGGGTGCCTCCATCAGCACACACGGACCGGGCACACAACCCCAGACCTGCCTCTGCTCCTGCTGGGAAGCCTCACATCCCCACTCTGGGCAGGTGTCCCCAGCATGGCCACAGCCACCTCACCTGCGTGGGGTCCCCAGCAAGCACCAGGACTGTGGCAGCAGTCCTGCTCCTTCCCAGCCTGGGTCCGTCCTTCCGGCTCCTGGGCTGGCAGCCAGGCATGGAGCCACCCCCATGGCTCTGGAAAAGCAGGTTTTCCCTGTGCCCCTGGGAAGTGGCGAGGTGGAGAGGGGAAGATGGAGCCTTTTCCTTTGTGGGATTGCTCCAAGAGAATGGGAGAGCTGCCCAGCCCTTTGGGACATGCACATCCTCGTGGATGAGGGAGGTGACAACCCAATGTCCCCAGGCCAAGTGCCTGTCCCTTATCCCAGCTGGGTGGCAAGAGCAGGGGCAGGGGAGCAGCAGAACCGACGCTGGGGTGGGGAGCAGGGCTGTGGGACTCTGAGCCCCACTCCAGGGCCGTGGCACTCCCCTGGGGACACCCAAGGTGCCCAGTACCACCACTCATCCTGTCTCAACTCACTGGTGCCAGCAGCATATGTGGGATTCCAGATTAAATCTGGAGCAACTCTCCTCTTTTTGAGAAAAGGGGCCAGGCTCTGCAGGATGGGCTGGCCAAGCTGCTGCTCCCCAAACACCTGAGGAGACCCCAGGAGCTGCCTGAGCACTGGGCACTGGCTGCTCCTGCAGGGAGGCCATGCTTAGGCCTTCAGAAACTGTCCTGCAGCCAGGGCATTTTGCTCCCCAGCCGGTGCCAGGAGCATGCAGGGGGCATCTCACCTGCCCCAGGGTGAGGGCTGGGGGATGTCACGGCTGGCATGGCGAGCCAGAGCTGTGGCTGACTGTCCTTCCTCCCTCCCACTCCTCCTCACTGCTGCTGGGACAGACGATGAGTGAATCCAGCGCCAAATCTAGCCAGCCCCTGGCCTCCAAAGGGGAGAAAGACGTGTCGGAGAAGAGGGGCCGAGGGCGGCCTAGGAAGAAGCCGCAGGTACGTGGGGTCCCCTATGAGAAACGGGGGGCTGGGTACCTGCAGGGTGTGGGGCAGCAGGAAATCCCCCCACACCTACAGTCCCCAGTGCAGCCCCATTACCCCTTTGGGCAGCACCTCCCCAGGGCTCAGCAAGACACTCCTGGGGGACTCTGCAGCACCCCAGAGCTCCCGGCCCTGCCTGGGGTCTCTCCTGCCCCTCCCCAGGCCCTGCTGAACCTGCCTTTGCAGACGGGCTAATTAAAGCCCCATTAGCAAAAGCTGCTCAGAGAGATAAGATGCTGCTGGAGCCTTTATAGTACCAAACCCCCGCTCAGCCCCCCCTCGAGGCAGGTGGGGTTTGTGCACAGCCCTTTCCTGCAGAAAAGGTGATTTGTGGCTTCCCTGACACTTCCTCGGCGGCGGCACCAGCAGTGAGCAGGAGAGGGGCTATGGGCACCATCCGGCTGAGCTGAGTGGGTGATGTTGGGGGGTGGAAAAGGTCACGTATGCCCAGCTGAAGGACACACAGAAGCCTGTGCCTGGCATCTGATCGCCAATCCCAGCATGACCAGTGCTCCCAGTACCACATGCAAGAGCATCTCTGCCCTGGCAGGGTCTGCTGGGGACAATGGGACTCCCAGGCTGGAGCATCCTGGGGTACACTGGAAGCCACTATGGGCATGCAATCCCCTCTGCTCTCCCTCCAGCAGGAGCCCAGTGAGGCCCCGACCCCCAAGAGACCCCGTGGACGGCCAAAGGGCAGTAAAAACAAGGCCACCCCAAAGGGCAGGGTAGGTACCCAGGGACGGGGCTGCTCCAGCTGGCTGCTGGCACCATAGGTCCAGTTTGAGCTCAATTATGGACAATTCAGGGCAGAACTGCCTAAGAGGTGGGGCTGGGGTGGGGGGAGGAATCTGGCCCAGGGAAGGTGGGGGAGCTGGGGGCCGTGTGTCAGCACCAGGGCAGCCAAGATAAAGCTGTTTGCAAAACACGCGACTCACATCCTGCACCCACCTCGTGACTCACTGGGCATCCCAGGGCAGGGGGTGCTCAGGGGGCTGGCAGCAGCACCCCAGGAGATGCCACTGGGGTGATGAATCTGGCAGTCAGGGGTGGGAGGAAGGGGAACACCACCCACCCCCACCAGAATCCTGGGGACAGCCTGACCAAAATGGCTTTTTTGTTGTCCTGGCTCAGAAAGCTGCAGTCACACCAGGGAGGAAACCTCGAGGGAGACCCAAAAAATCGGTGAGCGGGCTTTTCTCTTCCCTATTCACCTTGGCAGGGCGTTGGGTACTTTGGGGGCACGGCAGCTCCCCAGAGAGCCCCATGAGTGTGGGGTGGATGCTGTTGGGTCGGAGGAGCTCAGAGCAGTTGAGCGAGTAGGACAGCACTGGGTGGGCTCTGGACCCCCTAGGGCTGGGGGTTTGAGGAATCCTGGCCCCCCCATCTCCCCATGGGCCCAGGAGCAGCATTGGGTGGCTGGTCCTGCCCAGGTCCCTGCACAGCCCAAGGGTGCAGCCACCCCCTTCCTTCCCTGAGCTTTCCCTCCTCCATTCCATTTTTTCCCCTTTTCCCCCTCGGTTCGCAGCTCAGGCGGGTGCCAGATACCTGGATGGTTTAATCTCCCTTTCCTGCCTGTCCTGGATTTTGCTCCTTTTCCCACTGAAATTCCTCGCAGAGCCAAGGGGTCGAGACCAGGCAGTGCTGCAAACCCAAAGTGGTGTCCTGAGGTCTCCTGTGCCCATGTCCCAGTGCCAGGGGCTGTTTGGGGACCCCCAGTGCGGGGGGTGGCATGGGAGGAGCCTGTTCTGTGCTAGCAGGGCCGTGCTGGGGACACGATGTCCTGCTCTGGCAGGCGCAGTGGCATTTTTGTGAATGAAGCGGGAGGAAGCGGGGGCCGATGTGACTCAGGCTCACTCAGCCCTGAGTCACCACCGTGTGCGGGGTCACGGCCGCCCACCCCAGTGTGGGGGCTGGACAGGGACACCCACGACTGGCACCGCTGCCACCACCCGTCGGTGGCCACTGAGGACCCGGCCGTGGCGCTGGGGACCGCGGTCCCACACTCTGAGGTGTTGTGAGCCCAGGGGCTGTGGTGTCCCCTCCTCACTGTGAGCCCACCTGGGGGGCTTCTCAGCTGGGATTTAATCTCCAAACTGGAGTCAGGGCCAGTCCTTTAATCCAGGAGGGTGCCGTACCTCAGTTTCCCTCGTTGCACAAGGGGTGTGACGTGCCTGGCCAGCCCTTTGTCCAGGGGCAGTGAAGTGGAGCTGCACTCCCTGACACCCCCCGGCCACGCTCCCTTGCCTTGCAGCAGCAGGACGAGGAGGAGGTGAACATTTCCCAGGAGTCATCTGAGGAGGAGCAGTGACACCTCCCAAACCGGCGCTACCTCATCGCCCGACGGCCCCGAAGCGGCCGGGGGAGAGGGATGGGGAGAGACCCACTATGCCGCCCTGGCTTCCTCCTCCTCCTCCCTCCTCCGCTCCCTCCTCACCCTCAGACAACGGCAGCACTGGAAAATGGCCCAACCCGGGCGGCCCCCGCAGCCCCTGCCCGGGGGGCCCCCGCCCCAGCTCCCCCTCCCCAGCCCTGGGGTTTGGGGCAGCCCCACTGGAAAGGGGGATCGTGGCAGAGAGCCGGGGCTGGCACCCCCCACCTTCGCTGCCCCCCATGCAGTGATCTCGCCCTGCCAAAGCGGGTGCTGGCTGCCCCCCCAGCACTGGGCTCTGCCCTGGGGCCTCTGCAGGGAACAGATGAGGGGGCAGGGAAGGTGAGACCCCCCCCAAATGCATTAGATCTTTGCTCTGGCCCGCTGCTTACCCTGGGCAACCCCCCCATGTCCCCCCAGTCCTGGGCGACTGCACTGTGTGCGGGAGCAGCTCCTGTGGTGCTGCTGGGGCCCCGTGCCCATCCCGGGGTGCCCATCCCGGGGTGCCCATCCCGGGGTGCCCATCCCGGGGTGTCAGTCCCCAGGGGTGTCAGTCCCCAGGGGTGCCCAAGCACGGCTGGCTCCAGGCAGCCCTTTCCTCATAGGTTCTGGTATATATATATTTTTTTTTTGTTTAGTACTTTTTTTCCTTTCATTCACAACTACCTCTGGATATTTAAGTTCCACTCTCTGAACTCACAGACGTGCTGCTGCGCTGCCGGGGCACCGTGGGCTCGGTGGTTCCTGTTTTTGGGGTGTTGCTGGGGGCTGTGGGGTATTTTTTTTTTCCCCTTTTTTTTGGGCTTCATTTTTCTTTTTTTTTAATTGTTATTTTGAGGTCTAGTTTGCTCTGCTGCTTCAAGGGATCGAGGCTGGCAGGGCAGAGGGGTGGGGGGACCATGGGATGCTCCCCCTGCCCCTCTGCTCCGGCACGACGGCTGCAGCGGGAACGGAGGTCGGTGCTGGGCAGCCCCGGCGGGAGAGAATCGGGGTTTGGTTTGGGGTTTTTTTTGGTTCACTGTTAACGACCTTTTGGGTTCCTATTTGCAGTTACTTGAATAAAACATTTTATGGAAGTTTGTGATGCCTGTCCTGGGTCCCGGAGGGGTTGGGCAGGGGTGGCTTCTCCAAGGGCATCTCCTCCACAGGGACATCCCTGCTGGTGATGGCCACCATCCATCCACGGGGATGAGCTGCCAATGGAAACACAAACAGGCAAAGCCCTGCTGCCCCCCAGGCTGGGAACCCCCAGCCCCACACGGAGCCTTGGGGCCAAGGCAGAAACACGTTTATTTACCCTGTCTTCCCCCAGGCATCCCGTGCTGGCAGAGCCTGCTGCTCCTTGCCAGTCCCAGTGGGCCCTCCTGGAGCTTTCCAAGGGGCTGCTGGCGAAGTCCAAGAAAAGGAAAGAAAAAATTAAAAAAAAAAAAAAAAGGAAAACCAGGCACTGAGGTGGGAGATGTCTGGTCCTGGTCAGTGCTCAGGTGGGGGTAGTGGCTGTGGAATTGTGGCACCACTGCGGGCACGTCCTGGCTGATGGTACCAGTGCTGAGAGCATCGTCCCTCCCTTCCCGCGGGCAGGATCCGGTCCCGGTGCTCCAGGCAGAGTCAGGCCCTCCAGTCCCTGCGCGGGGGACGAGGGGGTGAGGGTCTCCCCCAGCCGGGCACCACCTGCAACACAGAGAGACACACACCTGCAGCCCAGGGCATGAGGCGGGTAGGGAAGGCACTGCCCACGCAGCCCAACCCTCCCAAAACCTGCTGGATTACACCCAAAGCCTGACTCTCGAGGTTCCATTCAATGTTCTTGTAAGTCTTTCCCAATCTTAATGGTTCCATGATTCCCAGAGCTCCCTCGGGACGGGCACCTCACTCGCTGCTGCTTCAATTTTTCATGGAAAAACTGGATAAACGCCAATCCCCACCACAGCGACTCACCTGAGCCTCCTCAGCCTCCACCAGCAGCTCCTGCTCCGACTCAGGCGGCTCTTCGGCCGGGTCGTAGCTGTACATGGGCAGCAGCCGGTGCCGGAGCCGGTCGGACCTGCCGGGGGTGGGCGGTGAGCGGTGACCCCGCTGCCCCCCGCGTCCCCCAGCCCCCCGGCACCGCTCACCTGCGCTTCTTCTTCACGTACATCACCTGCGGGGAAAGGCATCAGCGGCGCGGGGCTCGGCGCTGGGCTCGGCGCCCCCCGGTGCCCCCCGCCCGCCCACTCACCGCGGCCAGGAGGGCGCCGAGGAGGGTGAAGAAGAGGAAGGGCCCCAGCACGGAGCCCACCAGCGAGTCCCCCGCGGCGCCCGGGGCTGTGGGGGCCGTGGCGTTGCTCATGGCCCAGCTCCGGCTCCTGCCCGCATGGGGAGGATGCGCCTGTCCGGCCCCACGGACGGGAGCTCTGCAACCCACAGCCGGCCTTGGGAATGACCCACCGCTCGGGAATGACCCCCACCCCGGGAATCACCGCCTGGGAATGGCCCCCACTCCGGGAATTCAGCGCCTGGGAATGACCCCCACACCGACACTGACCCACCGCTCGGGAATGACCCCCACCCCGGGAATTCAGCGCCCGGGAATGACCAGCGTACAGGTAATAACCCACCTCCCGCCCGCTAATAACCAGCTACCCGGTAATGACCCTCCCCGCCCGGCATCACCCCCGTGGGGGGGTCACCTCGCACCCCCCTCCCTGCAGAGCTGGGGGCGGATCTGCCTCCACCAGCGGGAGGACCGCAGGGACCCCCGCACTGGGCTCTGCCCGGGACACCCTCGGACTCCCAACTCCCCCCCACCGCGTCCGGTTCGGGGTGCCCCGGGCTTCCCCCTCCCTCCCCCCACCCCACCCCACCCCACTCCACTCCACTCCACTCCACTCCACTCCACTCCACTCCACTCCGGGGATCCCCGCGCGCGAGCCACGCCCCGCCCCGCCCACCTGCGCTCGCCTCCCGTAACCGGAACCCGCGCGGCGCGTGACGGGCGCGGGAAGGGGCCGAGCACGCGCCGGAGGAGGCGGGGCAAGGGGCGGGGCTTAGAGGGTGGGGCGGTGGCGGCGCGCGGCCGGCAGGGGGCAGCAAAGACGGGGGGGGGGGGGCGGGGCGGGAAAAAGCGTGAGGGGAGAAAAGGGAACAGGGCAAAGAAACCCAGGGAAAATGGAAAATGGGGAACCGGGAGACGGAGGAAGGGAAAAACAGGGAAAAACAAACAGGCAGAAAGGAAGAAAAGGCCCAGGAGGGGCACAAGGAAAGGACAGACGGAGGGGTGGGTGGACAGATGGAGGGAGGGATGGGGGAGTTGCACATCTGGCCAGGTGAGTGCACAACTGGGGGTGTGGGTGGGAAAAGAGGGATGGATGGATGGATGGATGGATGGATGGATGGATGGATGGATGGAGATGTAGGTGTGGTGTGAGACAACCAACCCTCAGGGCTGGGGATGGCCATGTTTCAGGGGGTGCCAGGAACACCAGGGTCATCCACATTGCAGGCTGCTGTGGTTCCCTGGCCAAGGGTTCCTGCTGTGGCCACTGTCCCCCAGACTGGAGCCTGGGGCAGGGGCTGTGATGATGCCGGCAGTGTCACCCACTGTGGTGGCAGCTCCCCAGCCCTGATCCCGGCTGCAGGGCTAATCCGCTTTGCCCGCAGGGACCAGATGGTCCCGCTAAGTGGGTCAGGCAGGAGCAGGGGACACCAGGGAGCACTGGGCCCCACTGCGCTTCCCAACAGCTACAAAAAATAATCATCAAGTGGGATGAGGTGAAAGAGGAGTCTGGACATGGCAGAACTGGGAGGACACAGCCCCTGGACTGGCAGCGGGACAGGGCTCAACTACTGCAGAGCATCTGTAGCCTCCTGAGCTGGTGGGGAAGAGCAGCTCCTGGTCTGCAGCCTCTGGGATGAACTTGTCCATGGCACAATTCTTTGTACCCAGCCTGCACCCCTGCCTGCACTTGCCTGCAGTGCTCCCTGCTCCCTGCCCACACTGCTGCCTGCACCAGTCCCTGCACCTCACCTCCTGCCCAGCCCATGCAGGGTTATTTTCCCCTCTCCAGACCAGAAAAGGGCACCAGCTGTCCCGAGAGTGGCCAGCAGCTGCAGTTCCCAGTGCTGGCCCCACCAGCCCACGCTGACCCCACTCTCCCCAGCAGTGGCACTGGTCTCCCCTGCCCCAGAGATCCTTCCCAAACCAGCCCCAGCCCCTGTTCACCATGGCAATGGGGGAACCACAGAGTGGGACCTGACCCCCAGCCCCCCCTGACACCTCAGGGTCCTTCCAAGCTGCCACCATGCACCGCAGCCCATCCCCTCCCTGCTGAACCCTGCTGTGCCAGGGCTAAAAATAAATCCATCAATTTCTAGGAAAGCTCCTTGGAGAGCATGAGCGAGTGGGAGCACATGGCCAGGAGGAGCATGCGTGGTCCAGGGGAAGCAGCACCCTTGGGAGGAGACGGGGGGTCACCAAGCCCCTCCGCATGGCCAGAGCCAGCCCAGGACACATTCCCAGATCCCACGTGAACGTTTTTTTCCCAATCCACTGTTTCCCAGAGCCCCTAGATGAGGGGAAGAGGGGAGTCAAAGCCAGGGCAGCACAGGACCTGCTCGTCCCTGGAGAAATCTCTCCCTTGTTTACCTCAGGGTGGGGAAGGATGTCGGGGGGCTGAGGACAGCATCGCCACCCATTCTGGGGACAAGGCACCTTCGTGACCGGGGTGTAAGGGGCGTCAGCCGTGGGGGCAAAGCTGGAATAGCACCACGGGGTATTTATTTCTGCTCCAAACCCCGCTGTGAGACATCAGCTCCCTCCCCTGCACTGCTCGGCCCCCAGCACATAATTGGGGACAGCTTTGCTGAGCCGCTAAGCTCCCGTTTAAGCAGCTGAGCGCAAGTGGCCGGATTTCCAGCCAGCGCATCCCTCCGGCTGCTCATCCGCCCAGAAATGCCGGGGTGCGGGGCCCTTGGGGGCACAGCCGCCCCGGCTGCCTCGCCCGCTCAGGCATTAACGCCGCCGTCAGCACAGATTAATTCTGCCCTGGACTCCGCGCCGCAGCTGCGACACGAGGCTATGGTGCAGCAGCCCCCGTGTTTTCTGCAGGAGGAGCCTGGTCACATCCAGATCCCAAAGGGAATTTGCAAAGGCTCGCTTAGGGATGGGTCTCCACATCAGGACACGTTTGCGGGGAAATGCGGGAGCTCACCCTTGTGTGGCCGGGCCGGGAGCACCACGGTAGCCGGGGGTGCTGGTGCTCTCCGTGCAGGCTCCACCCGGCCTCTCCCACAGCTATTCCCTTGGGAAGGATTTTGTGAAAAAGGTGGGAGGCTCCACCAGGCTCTCTCCTTAAAAAGCCCCTTTTTATTGCAGGGTGCACGCCCCATCAGCGAGCCCATCTCAACTCCAGGCTGCTGGTGACATCCCTCCAGCTCCTCTTCCAGGCTGTGACTGTCCCAAGCCACTGCGGGGAGTGCTTTCTCCTCGGGTGACACCGTCACCCAATTTCCAAGTTCACGTTTGCGGGGAACAGCGCTGGGATGGAGAGACCAGGCAGGAGGCAGAGCTGTGTGAAGTACTGGTGTGTTTATTGGTTGGCGCTAGATTACAGCCCACACTCTCGGCAAACTGGCATCCACCAATTTAATATTTTCAATTTTTCACTCTTTTAAAGACAGTGATGGCCTCCCTCTCATAAACAAGACAGAAAACCCCTCGTGACAGGGCCCCGCTGCACCAGCCAGTTTCACACATGCAGAGCCCTCTGGCCTTTCTGGGAACACTATAGATGAAAGGTCAGAATCACATAGGGATGTCCTGCACCTGCCAGCCAGGACCGAGCAGGAGAACACCTGCATTATCCAGAGGCTCCGAGACGGAGCCCCAAAGGAAACAGAACATGTTTTCTACTTCACTTGTGGGACTTAGAACAAAGGTGTTGTAAGAATGAGTCAGTAAGAGAAAAAGCATCCATTGCAATATTCCATTTCCAAAGGGCCTTTGCATCTGCAGAGTGTTTCTGCAAACTATGTAATTTATTGTAACCCTCCCATGTAAAGTTCACCAGGAGATTAGAAACATCAAGTGCTGGAGTGAGGAACAGAGATCTGCAGCCAGGACACGAACCCAAAAAGATTATGGGAATTACAAGTACAAAACCATCTCAAATTCACAGGGAATTGAGTATTTCACTTGCAGCTCATTGAAAATCACTGCAAATATCAGGCCTATTCTAATCCTAACAAATCAGCAAGTTTGTTCTCTACATCAGTTTTCCTTCTGCAAACTTGCTGACACTTCCCTGTGAAAGCCAGGTGGCAGGAGCAGCACAAGAACCTCCATGAGACATCCTAGCTGACCCCACCACATCCCAACCAACCCCATGGAGAACAACACCCAGGGATCCTCACCAGGCTCTGTGGTTGCCATCAGCTCCTACTCCAGGCCTGCACATTTGGATGACTTGGATCAATATTTGGAAGAGTTCAGAACCCATTTTCCCTCACACCAAGGTCAGTGCCTGGCTCAGTCCCACCCTCAGTCATGGGGGTGAGGTTGAAGGTACCAACTCAGACACAAACCAGAAACAGTCAAAGCCCCGCAGCTCTGACCAGCCATGGGAATTCCTTGTTTTGGGGAGGAATAGAGAAGCCTCAGGCAAACACACGCATGGACAGGAGGCTGGACAATGGGGCCTGGCCATCCATCCCTCAGCTGGGGTCTGGGGTCCCATTCTCCTGATTTGTGGGGACTGCCAGGAGCTCCCCACGTACACAGAGCTCATGGAAGGACTGAGCAGCAAATGCAAAGTGATCATTCCAGATTTTCTGATTTAATGAATATAAAATAGGACACACAGGAAATTCAACAAACACTCTCAGACCTCCCCAGTTTTCTGAGGCAATTCTAGAGCCAATTAATCAAATATAACATCAAAATTCCCATCTTCCCACCAAAAAAACAAACAAACAAAAAAACCCAAAAATACCCCAAAAAAACCCAACTCTATGGACTAGCACCAAAGAGAGATTTATAAATCTCTTAAATACAACTTCAGTTCAGTTTAGTTTCTTTTTCACCAGCTATACCTTAGTTATGTCCAGAGCCCTGACACTATCCCAGCACAGCACTGCAGGATGTCCGCAGCACAGTGCAGCTGGATTAGTTCATTCCAAGGTTAGGAAAATGAGGATCATGCCCTATGTGTGTCAGGGGCTCAGGAAGCAGCTGAGGGACACCCCAGCCATGAGGTCACCACTTCCCTGCAGGGCTGCAGCCACCAGATGATGCCGTGACTGAGCAGGAGAATGGAGCCAGGATGGAAAACCCAGCCTGTGAGCAAGACCAGTGAAGGCACTGAGTCAGGCAGAGGGAAAAGCTCCTCACACTGCAACAGTCACTGCTTGGGGCACGTTTGGTTGAAGATGCAACTCTGATTCCCCCCAGCAGCAGCCACAGGCTCCACTTGGGAGAGTCAAACCCCAAACCAACTCCTCAGCAACCCCCAGTGCTCCCTGTGTACTCCGCACAGGGATGGATGCTGCATCCGGCTGTGTGAAAGCACAAACATGTCCATTTGGGATAAAACACAGGGAACAAGTAGGAAAACCTACAGCTCTTGTACAGGGGGTACTCACTGGACCTTTGCAGCCGCCAGGATTTTGATCCCTGCTCACTGTGGAATGCTGAACACAGCTTCTGCATGGAAAAGCTGAGGCAAAGGCCCAAAGCCCCTGCTAGATCTGGGAAGGGAACTGAGGATTCCTGACATTCCCTACCCACATTTGTAGCCACTGAATACTTTGTGGCCACACAAGGGAAAAAGCAACACTTGCAGATTCCAATCCCTTTTCATTTTTCCGTTTACACAATTTGCTTTAAGGCACATTCCAGCCGAGGGTGAATGAGTTGCCTCGGTGCTCTGCAGGAGAGTAGGGAAGAGCTCACAGCATCCATCTCCACAGGAACAGAGCTGGTGGGAATGCTGATACTGCTGCTCCTTCCAGCCCCCACGGCTGGGGGACCCTGACACGCAGCCCTCATGCTCTGCCTCCTTCTCTATTCCCAGAACACACCCACCTGACTGAGCTGGAAGCAAACCAACCTGAGGAGACTGTCACCATGTCCCTTCCCTGCTGTCACTGCCTCGGTCCTGGGGAGGCTTTACAGCCCAAAGTTTAATGCATTTTCTATTTGAAAAAACTCTTTTTAGTTTGGACAGTGGCTGTTAACTTCACATCCAGGGAATGTTCTGCCTAATGCTGTACCTGGAGAGGTGAATGCCAACGGCTCAGAATTCCCAGTGCCATGACAGTTCTGAGCTGGGGTGTGTTGGCCCTGCTGACCACACGGAGCACGGACAGCTCGGTCAGCGCTGCTGGGAAGCGGCAACACTTCCCTGAGACAGGGGGAGGCACAGCTGTGACACTGAGCTTCCAACAAACCACTCAAACAATCCATCTTTGGGAAGCCACCAGAGGTACCTTAAGATCACTGAATTCCAGATTTCAGGGAGAATGAGAAAAAACCCTCCCTGCTTTCACTCTTCTCTCCTAGGAAAAGGCAGCACCTCCTAGGCCCAGCAGTGACCCAGACATGCAGCACGCACCCCACAGCAGGGAAATCCCCCAGTCCCCACCTGGGGCTCACCACTCTAAACTGCAAAAGGGTTCCTCCCTCTGAAATGTGCCTTTGAACAACCTCTGCGTGAGTGGAGCCACATCTGAAACCCAAACCCACCCAACAGCAATCACCTCAGCCAAGGTGCTGTGTGGCTCCTGCCACACGCCATTTCCAAGCTGCTGATCACCAAAGAACCAAAATCCCTTTTCCACCACAAGAGAGACTTCCCAAAGCCAGAGCCATACAATTCCAGCTCTGCTGGGTTTCATAACACTCAGCTCACTCTGCAGGGGGATGTCCACCCGCTTTACACATCATGTAAGACCACTGCAGAGGTTTGGGATCTGACAAATCCTGCTGGAAGGATCGAGCAGCACTTGGACACACGGGTACTCCAGGGGTGTCTTCCTTTTCTCCTGTTCCCATGCTGGAGTCACCAAACTGGTGCAGAGCTCCCTGCCCCTCACAGGTGTACCGAGAGCGCAGTGCCCTTGGCCCACAAGCACAGGAATGGAAAGAGGCAAGGGAAGAAGGGACCCCATTAGTGATGTCACTGTGCCCCTAAGGAGCTGCAGAGGGACCCTCCAGGGCCCCAAGGTGATGAAGAGCAGCAGATCCTCCTCACCTGCACCCTGCTCATACCCCAAACCAGCATTCAAGACCTGCAGTGATGGTGGGACCAGGCAACTGCCAAGGACAGCCTGTGTGGTACCCAACACCTAGCAGTGCCCAGAGAGCACAGCCAGGCAAGGAGCCAGCTCAGAACTGTTCCCTCGGGCTGCTGAGACACAGAGTGACGCTCCATGTATGGGCCAGGCCAGATGAGGCCAGAATCCTGCTACCAAACACCAGCAGCTTGAACAGCACCAGTTTTAGCACGGCTGGGAGCCCCAGGACATGCTTGGAACAGTGGCCCCAGCACTGAGACTGAGCAGCAGAACCACAGCCACCCTCCCAGCAGCTCCCCTGTGCCTCACACACATAGTCCCAAACCAATTAACACCAGTTTAGATAAAACCACTCCAGCTGCTGGGGGTGCAGCTGTACCAGCTCTAGAGAGAACCTCAGATGCTGAGGAAGACGGGAATTGTGTGTTACAGGGAGAGGTTCAGGGAGCACAGGGCTCAGGCCTGGTCTGAAATCTGCATCTCTTCAGTCAAGGCTATTCCTGCCCCAGGAGCCATTTCCAGTTACAAGGCATAACATTAGCCACTCCTTGGTAACAGCATCAATCCATGCCACATTAAAACACTTTCTTGGCACAATTTATTTTTTCTGACCCAAACAAATAAGCCATTAGCAAGTCATTAACAATATTCTACCCTAAACTGTCAGTTTAACAGCCCTGTAAAAACATTTTTAGTTTAAAAACGAAAGTGTGCATGCTGCTGATATTAAAACTGCAGTTACTCTTTGAGGAGTACCAGCTGTTTTGTTGCAAAGCATTTCCAACATACTAATCTGTACAGTAGAGACCAAGACTCATTGAAGGCAGTAGATGGCTGTGTCAGGTGCCTCGCAGGGCGCGGGGACAGCGACTCTGGGAATTTCTTGGACACTTCCAGATAGAATATTCAAGCCCTTTTGAGAGTTTGGTTCAGGCTGACCAGCACATAGTGAGAAAGGATTGTACATTCGTCTCTAAGTTGAAGTGAGCTGAACTGGTGTAATTTAGGCTCAATTCCAGACGCTTGGGTTTGAGCTACTCCTTGAATAATGGGCTGTTCCTTACGCGTGGTTTTCCATGTCAGCGATCACTGGCACTGCTTTTGGCCTTGCTACTCCACACCGATGAAAGCAGGGAGAACAAGGAAAGGAACAGAAGAGGATCTTAAAATGAACAGCTTCTTGCCAAACCAGCAAGGATACCATTCCCCCTTGTCCCTGGCTCCATGGATATTTCTATCAGATTTTCATATTGTAAGCGCTTCTCAGGAAGAGAGAAAACTCCAGAACAGTGAGTGTTTATTAGAATATTTTTTTGTTAAATAAAGAGCAGGAAAAAAAAAAAGGAAAAAAAAAAAAGAAAAAAAAAAAGTACTGCAGATTTAATTTCACATCTTGGCTCTGCTCTGACAAAGGAGAAGTTACTGAACTCAGCAACCACTTCTTGTCCCAAGCCAGGGATTAATTAATGCCCCTCCCAAAACTTGTACCTGTCCCAACCCACCCCCAACCCCAACCCTTCCCATTTTATTTCCCAGATAGACAACACTGTTGGCAAATCAAGACAGCATGAAACTTACAGCAATAAAACAACAAACCCCCGTGTGAAGTGTGCCAATGCATCAGGGAGCTCTCCTGTGCCGCTCCCCCGGGAATGCTGCCTGCGGGAGGCAGCTGTACCTTTCATGGAGAGCACACTTTGAGCTCACTCCACGGTGCAACCCTAAGTGCTGCAGAACCACAGGACAAGAGACCGAACACCTGAATTTTCCCCCCGGGACTTCTCTTTAGGGATGTGCGCATGGTTTCTCCGGGAACAGCGGCGACACTCGGCGAGCACGATCCGATGCTTCAGCACAAACCCCAGGTGTCCAGTTCAGCATGGCGTAAGGCATGTGGACAAGAGAGACATGAGCAGGACGCAGCGGGAGCAGGGGACAGTGTTGGTGAGCCACACTGCAGTGTGTCCGTCCGACCCCCCCACATCCCCGGCTCCCGTGACCCGGGCGCCATTGCAGCGCTGCTGAGGCTGTTTGGTTTTGGCCGGCGGTTCCAGAGCAGCGCCGTGAGGTTTCGCTCGGATGGAAACGCAGAAATGTTGGTGGAAGCTGTCGGAGAAGCCGCAGGGATGTCTGCAGGGATATCTGCAGGTGATCCGAACTCTGCCCTCAACTTCAAATGTCACTGCACTAAATTGGGAGATACTGGATGGGGAGTAAACTGGCCCAGCCACTAGTACTGTCACAGAATGTGTGTTTTTAAAAAACAGAACAAAAGGCAAACAGATTAATTATGAATCCTTCTTTTCAGAAGCAGACCAGGATTTAAAAAAAAAAAATTCCCAAAAAATTAAAATGTTAGATCCTCCATCTAAAAAAAAGTTTATACAGATGCGCTGCGAGTGATCCCCACATGGGTCTGAGCAGCACCTTACAGTACAGACTAAGACTTGAAGAGCTGATCTCACATTAGAAGTCTTTTAATTTAACAAAAAGAAAAAAAAAAGTGGCTCTGGCTGGGGTGACACAAAGGGGACACTTGGGACACTTCAGAGTACAAGGCAGAGGCGGGGCTGGCAGCCTCCAAGCCGTGGAGCGGAGTACCAGGAAAGGGGCACTTCATGCACAAAATGTATTTTACAAAATACAGATCCAAAAAAGAAAAAAAAAAACAAAAAGCAAAAAAAGCCAACCAAAAAAAACCAAAAACAACCAAAAACATCATCCCACCTTGCACTAAATTGCAGCACTCTGAACACTTGCTCTGCCCCAGGCGGCTGCCCATGCCTGGTGTGAGGGAGGAGGCATGGAAACGGGGAGGGGAGGGAAATCCAGGTCTCAGTCTGCTTTTGGGAATTGCTCTCGCAGGGACGTCGTCAGTCATCTGATGTCGGACACGGAGCTCTCGGAGTACGGCGTGGTCATGACTGGGGTGCCGTTGTTGGCCAGACAGCCTTGCCTCAAGGTCTCAAAATACGAGGCCTGCACCGGTTTATGATACTGCAGAACTTTTATGGCATCTTCTATCTTAAACCATTCCCTTTTCCTTCCTGGGGGCAAAGAGAGAAATCAGTAGGTGCAACAGAATGATGTACTCTGATCTCAAGGGCCTCCCCCTCCAACCCCACACTGACACCATCTCCAGGGACAGGTGTTTGTTTAGGGCAATACATCCCCTGTCTTGCATTTCTTAATTAAAAAAAAAAAAAATTACTATTTTGCTATTTCTGAAATTTCTATTCAAACCACATGCTCATTTTACGACAACTCACAACACGCACACCAAGCAGCACCCAATTTCCATCAGTTTACAAGTGGACTTCAGTTTCATGTGGACAGTTCTCAGTCCTTACTCTTTCCATAAAGAGCTTAAGGAGAGTCCTGTTCCATTTGCTGAAATGCCATCACAAACCTTGTGGCAACAACAGGTTCATTTCCATTTGGGCATCCAATTTAAATGCAAAGATTTCAAAGATAACAGGGAATGATTAACCCACACTGCCCACATGCATTTCCTCTAGTCTCAGACAGGACAGTTCTTCATGCTGTTATAGTTACGTATTATATTGTTGGCTTTTCGCAAGTATTAAAATGAATGGTACGAGTACAAGAATGGGAAATTTTGTTGTATTAACATAGTTTCCTTTATTTCTGTTAGAAATAGTGGTATAATATATGTATGTTAAGCTATGACATAGCATTAAAACAAAAACTACTTTTGTCTGTATAACCCAAACACTGAAAAAGATAGCTGGAGACCCTTTTTTTTTCTTTTGTAAACTATCTTATCCAGATGAAGACAGCAGTGACCAGAACTCTGGGAGGAGGAATTTATTGCATTTCTGGTATCAGGGAATGTAAATCTCGATGGCGCCAAGAAGATTGATCTATTGGGAAGGGGGCAAGAGAAAACTAAACAGAAGAACACCAAAGATCCTAAGAAGAATGTATGAATATGTATGAGAATTTATGGATATGTAGTAGGGTTCTGTTTTTAAGGGACAATCCTTTGTCAGTAAGGTGTGCTCTCTTGGCTGAATGCAGACACACCCGGCCCTATTTGTATACTTTATTTTTTTCTCCTAATTGTTTTTTTAATTAAACTTTTAAATTCTATAAAAATTATGTGAACCTCATTTTTCATAATGCTCTTTGCTTGGTACCTTCCAGTGCAAGAATTAAACACAAAATTGCTGCAGAGGCAGCTGGACACTTACTTGGCTTCACCTGGGCCACACAGGTGACAAAAGCATCAATTTCATGACAAATTTTTTTCCTAAGCAACCAAAGGACACAACACTGCAACTTTTCCCAATGACACTCACACAGACTCCGGGTCCCAGAGAGATGCTGAGCTGACTTTGTTTCCATCAGTTAATGCAGCAAGCACCAAGCTTACCAATATTGACAGAGTCCTCCCAGTCCTCCAACACTTCGGTGACGATGAGTACATAAACATATGTCCTGTGCTTCCTGTCCCGGTTCTGCAAGGCAAAGGGGACAGAGTAACAACCACCCAACAGCAACAACAAACCTTTCTAGGCAGGAGGGCACTGGGCCACTGCAAGATGCAAACTGCCTATCTTGGGTGCAGCTCCTCCCACAGCACAACTCATATACTAAAGCTAAGAATTGTTAAATTAAGACATGGCTGTGTTTTAAATCAGAGAGGTCTGAAAGTGTTAATAGGAACACCCAAAAGTGTAGCTCCTGATCTGTGGAGCAGTGGTTTGTGGACTGATGTGTTTACAAATTAGCTCTTCAGCTGGGAAGGCTCTGACCTATTTCACATGAGTTTGATGGAGTCAGTGACAGAACAACAGCAAGAAGAGCTGTGTCTGCTACCTGCCAACTGTGCCAGGTGTGGCTGTGAGTGTTAAAAATAAAGGAGGGACCCCACTCCCCAGCTTTTGGCAGCACCAAGAATATTCAGCCACAACAGTTATCACCATCATTTCACTCAAGTGCCCATTGCAAAGATCAGAATTGCTGAGTGGGTTTGTTTGTATCTACCAGGGACCTTTGCACCAAACCCACACCTGCTCGCTCCACAACCCTGCAGTTACTCCAAGATGATTTTTTTGCAACAAAATTTCACATCACCCATGTCTGAAACTTACCTCAAAAATTCCCACTAATCTTCCTAACGTCCCTTTCACTCCAGCCTAGGGAAGTTCAAAGAGAAAAGAAACAAGCTTTAACAACAGCTCAGTACATGTTTCCTACTTATTGTGCAGGACCAGTTCCTTTAGAACAGGAAGCAAACGCTCTAAAATTCTGCTCCTCTTAAACCAACACAGTCACAAGGCAAAAGACAGAAATGTTTGCTGAGCACTCAATACCCAAGCGTTCCCAGGGCTTTTTTTCTTGTTTTCCTACATTCAAACAATTTTGAATTCAATCTGAAGGAAGAAGAAATATTTGAGGAGTTACTCCTTGCATACCAATACAGTCCTCGTGACCAGAATCTCCTCTGCAGGTTATTACAGCCTGAACACAGGGATCATTGGCTTTGGGGTTTGGCAGTTTTACCCCTTCAAAATCAGAGTTTAAGGAAATAAAGTATGTGCAAGACATTCATACCCCAAGAGGGACGTGACAGCTCCCAGGTATTTCAGGGGTGTCCTGCACACACCTGAAGCAAGCCAATATAAACACAAAATGCTGTGATGTGGCCCCAGCAGCAGGAACAAGAGAGGTTTGGATTTAACACAAAGGACAGATGCACACTGAAATAAAGCTTTTGAATTAAGCAGAGACACAAATCAAGAGATCTAAGCAACAGTTTTGTTTGAATACTACTGAGGATATACCACTCCATCACATTTGGAGTCCCTTTTGGTACCTTTCTGCTGGCTCCCTCCTGCCCCCCTCAGCTCTCCATGCAAAATCCCAGCCCATTCTCCTGCCTCATTGCATTATATTCCCTCCGTTTTATGACTGTAAACTGGTTGGAACTCAAGTGCTACAGACAAGATGAGATCTTGCTCCATGATTTAACAGGTCTGAACCTGCCCACACAGCCTGGCACATGACCCAGCCACAACTGGGAGGTAGAGTCGGCTCCGTCTCTGGCAGCTGGAACACATTCCATGAACAGCCCAGGGAAACTGCCTCTTGCAGATGAGATACAGAGATATGATTATGCCAGGCTTCTCTTTTTTTTTAAAAAAAAGATGTCTGAGTCACATTAATGATAAGGCAAATTCTCTGTCCTACTGACCAGCTGCTGCACAGTCACGTGCTGTCAGAAAAGGAAGGACTTTCTTTAATGAGACAATTTTCCTGGTTAAGTTCCAGCCTACTGCATGAACAGGTACCAAACAATCCAGGCAGAGCACACCTCACTCCTGCTTCCAAATGGTGCTGATGTGGAACTGCTCCAGGACCAAAAGGTTTGGAGCTGCAGTCACAGAAATCCATAAATCCTTTTGGTAACACACTCACTGAGCTCTACTTCTAGGAAGTGAATCAACTGAATCCTCTACTTCATTTTGGGACACAAGCTTTATTGTCTCACCAATACTTGTAACATCCTGCTCAGCCCAGAGGTGCCTCACCCACTGTGACTCTGGGGGCCATTCTGGAGCAACAACTCCATGAAGGAGCAGCAATTCCATGAAGGAGCAGCAATTCCATGAAGGAGCAGCAATTCCATGAAGGAGCAGCAACTCCATGAAGGAGCAGCAGTTCCATGAAGGTCGGTGCCCACGTGCACAGGACAGGCCGGGCAGAGCCTGCCTGACCTTTGCGGCCAAGTGATTCCACCTCTTCTGCCAACCCTGCTGACCTGGGCTCAGCCTTCTCCATGCAAATGGAGACATGCAAATGTTTCAAATGCATTTCCCTCAAGGAACTCCTTCAGCACTGGGATTTATTTTTAGCTAAGCCACGTTCAACAGGCAGCAATAACACAGGGAGGAACTGGAGGCTTCCACCTTCACAACATACGGACATGAATGCATTAAGAGGTGAAGCACAATCAAATATTTCTGGAAAATAACTGTCTTAAGCCAATACTTCACTAGTTCCTGGAAAAGGCTTTGAATTTCTGCTCTCCCTACTTGTAGGCACTGAATCAGAAGCCAGGGATTTTATTGTGATGGTTTAGTGAACTCTCAAGTCTGACTAGAAATAAATTTATCTCCAGGCAACTGGCCAACTTGGAGAAGAAGGATGAATTCTGCTCAAGCAGCCTCCCAGGCAGTTTATCCCGGCTCTAGAACTGTGCTGGAAGTAGCAGAGGGAGGTGAGGAGCCCTTCCTTCTGTGCTGGTAAAGAGAGATGATGGAAATAATGCTGTCTGCAAACCAGGATCCTCCTGCTCTGTCCTGCCTGATCCTATTTGTCCAAGAAGGCACAAAAAACAATGCCAAGACCAACATGTCTTGTAGAAAAATCATGTTGAATTATCATCAGACAACTGGAGAAAGCTCTAGGCTTTGCTTCATGCACGTACTTCTCATGTACAGTTGTAAATGGTGACATAAAAGAATTGTTTGGTTAAAAATAAAACACATTGGGCTGATATTATAAAGCAAGTTCTTACCAGAGCCTGCAAAACACATCAGCCACTGCTCCTGGGGGCCAGTTTTCCCGGTACAGTGGATTTTAAAGACAACATACAGGACACCCAACACCAACAGGATTGTCATACTCCTGTTTTTGATAGAGCACTAAATTCCCACACCAGCAGGAGAGTTGGTCTCTACAATGGAACAAACAAGCATGCAAGTGGAATTCAGAGTCTCACATAAATTTCTAAGATAGAAGTTGCCGAAGACACCTGAAGAAATAACCTACAGCTGTTACCACTAACAGATCAAGCTTGGTAACCAGCAAGGAAACTGCCAAGCTCCTCTCTGGGCAAGCTCCCACCTCCTCCTTTCATATGGGCCATGAGCATTTTCTTGGAGAGTTAAAGCACAGTCCCAGGCTCACCCAGGACTGCAGCAGGGTCTCAATCTTAATTTGCAGCAGACTACTCAGGAATTTTCTCCTTGATAGTAAATGAATTAAGAATGTTGTGCTGTCCTGGGCCAGAACAGTGAGTGAGGCAGAGGCAGCGCAATTCATTTTGTGCCCCTCTAAGCACTGGAAGTGCTACAATCCTCAAAGTACAAAGAAGGATCCCAGGAGGATCCCAGGAGGATGCTCCTGAACCCATCAGCAGGGATAGGAGAGCACCAGCACCAACTGTTCCAGCTGCAGGTGTGGAAACAAAGCGAGGCAATCACGCGACAGGATTCCCTGGGAGAGGTACACTCAGGTACAAGAGGATACACAGTGCTGGCAAAATGAGCTTTTTCCCTGCTCTGCTGATCTAAATCAGTGTCCAGGGTCCAGGACAGGAGGAAAAGGCAGCTCTGGCAAGAGCAGATCAGCCACAGATGCTGCCAGAGCCAGCTGCCCAGCACACACTTCAAACCCCCAGTGCACCCAGAGGGGTGGGAGCTCAGGACAAGGAACAGAAACCTGGAGGAAATGAAGCTTTACTAGTTCCGCTGCTCATGGAACAACTTGTTTTAATAAAGAAAAATTACTGAAGACATCCAAGAACAGCAGGTTCAGGTTTCAAAGCTGAAAATAAGTTGAGGTCAGATGCAAAAAGCAGCCTGCAGCAACACCATCTGTTCCTCGGGACAGCTTTTATTTCCTTCCATCTGAGCTAAGGAAAATGTGTGTTGGAATTTCAGCTATTTTACTTTGCTCTATTAGGCTCAAAGCCTGCATCTACTACAGATTACTGCTGGGTAAGAGGACTGTGGTGGAACACCCAAATCTTTGCTCCAAGACCTGCACTACTGAAGGTGCAAATCCCACCCAGGAGGGCTATGGACTCGTTTTTGAAGGATGCTGATTCCACACCAGCTGGGCAAACTTGGCCGTCTCAGAGAGGATCAGACTCATTCATCTAATTCTGTACTGCATGACACCTTTATTTGCTTCTACACTTGTGAAACAGAAATGAAATTCCATGTCAGAGTGAAGAACTTTCAGACACTGCACTCATTTTTGTGAAGTCTGAGCACAGGCTAAGGGACAGTGACTTTGAGCCACTTGCACTGGGTATAACTAACTAGGAGGAGTTCAAGGCCATCATCTCGTCATTCATCTGTGGGCCCTGCAGTACTTTTAAAAAAAAAATCTTCCTAATTCAGCACTGAAATATATCAATATCTGTGTTCTAAATCACTAACAAAATACATGAAACAGGAAAGATCATCTATAAAGCATGTTTCGAAGAGGGGAAAAAACTGTTTCAGCAACCAGATCAAAGTACTGCCATGATGGACTATTCTTGACATTAGCACCAATTGCCTGTTTGATCACAGATCAAGCACAGATTATCTGGCTTTTGACTCCCATGAAGAAAGCACAACTAACACTCCCGCAGTGTTATAAAATATGACATTTACTAAGTATTTAAAGGTCAGGATGTGAAGAACGCTCTAAGTGAAAAATTAACTGGTGCTGAGTTTCACAGATGAGTGTGGAGGCTTTTTTCAAAGTCACTCTATAATAAGTTTAAGGCATCTATTTCTAAACCATGATGTTCACCAGTTGCTCACACCCAAAAAACCCCCTTATTCCTAAGCAAAAAACAGTCCATGAGCAACAAGACCTGTTTGAAAAGGGCACACACCTTCCACAAGGTGAACTATAGAACACAAGTGGAGTTCCCAGCTCTGTAAGACTGACTAGAGCACTTCTCAGCAACCTGTCAGAAATAAGAGGGTTTATTCTGAAGAGGCTGCCTCTGACCCAGAGCTGCTGTGTGTCTGCTGTCACTCTGCATGAACAATGCCCAACGACTCCAGTCACTTCCAATTTCATGCAGACAACAGCGAGCATGACAAGTGTTGGTACCTGTCTACTTTAATACCTGTGCTGGTACAGACTAATATAGATAAGGACTACCTCCAACTAGGACAAGGACTTGAACTCAGACTGGGACAGAGGGATCACAGCCCTCACTCAGAATCAACATTTCATTTTTGGAACAGAAAGAAGGAAAAGTTAGGTAACTTTAGATGACAATTATTCCAGCATGGCTAACGTGGATAAACCCAAACACATACACAGTAAAATTAAAATAGGGAAAGCAGAAGTTATAATGTTCATTTAGGGAAGCATGTTTTGAAAAAAAAAAATGCACACCATGCAAAAGATAATGAATTGAGAAGAGACAGCCTATTGTCATCCTCAAAAGATACAAGCAACGGGAAGGATCACAAGTTCTTATGGCTCTTCCAACCGGCTCTTGTTAAAAATTGGAAAAGGCATAGCAAAGGCAAGGAAAGAAACCCCACACATTTCTCCCACAGTTTTGAGCAGCATTGTTCATTGACATGGGGGAAACTAATTTTCCCTCTCCCACCTTGAGAGACAGACTTGTTGAGCAACAGACTGGAACTGCTCAGCTAATCTGTGTCCCCACAAGCGGCTGTCCCAGGAGAGAGGCAAAGACCTCAGACCTACTCAGAAATCAGCCTGAGCTCCAACCGACCCCAAAACACCTGGATTCACATGGAAGGGAGAACAAGGGCTACCAGCAGCCTCCTGAAGGCCTTTCTGCCAAACCAACAGCATGAACTGGGAAGGTGGGTGCTCCTGTCTCTCCCAACACTCCTGCTGTGCTCCAGCAACGGCCCCTGCAGGAATCAAACAGCTCCCAGAACTCGAGGCCGGGGATGTGGGGGATAATTCTGTGTGCAGATTCTCAGCAGCATACCCCATCTGGACAAAGCTCTACACCCCTACAGCTCTGCCAGCACCACTCGCAGCTGCAGGGCACTCATGTCAGACAGCTCCGTGCCAGCTCCTCCACCTGCACTGCCCAGGTGAGCTGGGGGTGCCCAGGTGAGCAAGGGCTGCCCAGGTGAGTCAGGGGTGCCCAGGTGATTCCTGGGTGCTCCCAGCACTCTGAGCTGCCTCTGTTCCGTGTTGGGAGCAGCCGGGCAGAGGTGCCTTGCTGGGCAGAGCTCACCCTGCCAGGCTGCCAGGGCTTGAGTTAACACTGGCAGCGGGCACAGCTCCACGTGAGCAGGGAACACCAGCCGAGGAGCGGGATTATCTCAGCCAGCCCAAACCAGTTCCTGCGCGGCCTGAGCCGTGCCAGGGCTCCCTTCCAGCCAGCACTGTCATGGAAAGAGCACAGTTCTCCCAGGGCGCTACTGCCTGCACAGGGAGTGCCCCATCACGTTTATTTTAAGGGTTGAGAGGCAAAGCTCTGCACCTTCTGAATGAACCCTGGACTTCTGTATCAAATCACTTCATTATTAATAAGGCTTGGGCTGAAAAGCAGGAGTCTGCAGCTAAAAATATTTCTATTGTTCTGGTTACACTCACTTTAGCTTGTAAAGTAGCTGAAAGGTTGCTGAGTTACTGGAAAAGCAGGAGCAGGGTTACAAGCTGGAAATAAAATTTGCAAGCAGCACTTCCCGGTATTAGAGAGACCTAAAGACACTTCAAAAAATAAACATTGACTGTATAATCTCTTTCTGATAAACTGCTAGATTATAAAAACATGCAAAGAGAAGCATGCAATCTGCCACATTTGGTTAGTCCAGCAGTCTGAATATTCAGTTTGGTTAGATAGCAGCAGGTACTACCAAATAATTCAGGAAGAAACCTGCATATACCAGACAATTCAATAAAGCAGGTACAGAAGAAGCTTCCTCCCAAGTCCCATCAATTAGCTCTTCCTTTCTGTTCTGCACAGAGCCCAAAGATTTATAACCCTCTCAAAAGCATTTTTAATCCTGCCTTATGTAACTGTGAACCTACTTGGCCGTTCCATCTATAATCATGCAATCATTTCTGAACCCAAGCATCTCCCCAACTGGTTCATATTCAGAAGCACATCCTAAAGACATGTTTTACATACACTGCAGTCAACTGCCATTCGCTGCCTTTATACTTCTTACAATGAAAAAAAATTGCTCTTCCAGCTTTAAGAGAAAAACGTGCTTTCTCCCTACAGCCCATTGATCTGTGTTTGATCTCCTGTTTGATCTCCCTCCTGAAACAGCTTCGAGCAAAAAAGAGAAAACAAACCAACCAACCCATGCACACTTTAGGAATTGCTGCTGGTAACTTACAGCCAATTTCACTTATTCACATAAACCTCAGTATGTATTCTAAACCAAAACATACTTAGATCCCTATGTTTGGAGTGCTTTTAGTGTCTCCTATGGGTTTATTTCTACCTTCTACCCAATTACTAGACAGGTCCACAAAGGCACAACTGAATTTTAAAGTTCTCTTACAGAGAAAATGAAGCAGAGACTATACATACATTGAAGTGACTAGAGCTGAACTTTATTTTCAGCTAAAGGTATCAGGGAAGGACAAATTCATTCCAGCTGAGAGGTTTAATAACATTCCTGTGTTCTCTTTATTTAGAACTCCGTTTGTTCTCCCATGTGGGATGGGGATATCACCAGTGACCCTGTCTCCCTCTCCACCTCAAGGAGAAGAAGGAAGAGCAATGAAAACAAACCCACAGAACCCGGGCTAACAGGGCAGGGTGAAGCCACTCACCTCTTCACAGACCTCACGCACAGCGGCCACGCCAGGCTCCTCCTCGGGCTCCATGCCACCCCCGGGGACAATCCATCGGTCCGGATGGCGACTACTGCTCACCAGCAGCACCTGTGGAGAGCAGAGCACAGCTGATGGGGCACCCCCAGCTGAAGGGCAGAGATTGTCTTCATGCCTCACACCCCCCCGGACACAACCCACCCAAGGCAAGGCCTTGCCACTGCTCACTTTTCCCTCAGTCCCACGCACATAGTCGTGGAAATTGTGACAGTGAGGCACTGCCACACTCTGTGTCACTTCAGCCACTGCCTCTCCCTCCTCTGATGCATTGTAGGAAAAACTGTCCTTGCACACCAAAAAATTCATTAGCACTGGACACAGCATCACACAGTGTGAATTCACTGCAGGGTCCTCGCAGCTTGGGATACACCTCAGGCAACAACAGAAATGCACAGATGCTGCTCAGCACCTCCACCCTTTGCAAAAGTACCTTGATTTAATTATCCTGGTGCCTTTGGCCTTGCCTGTCCCTGCAGCTCTGTCACTAACAACACATACACGTCCGGGAACTCCCACTGCACTGTTTATGTGAAATTGTCTGAGCACAAATTCTCAGCCCCACTGTTTGTCACTTCTTTTGCAGTAGACACTGAGGAGTTCAGCTCTGGAGCCAGCACTTGGCTACTTTTGGTTTAGAGGAGGTTGTTCAATGAGGTATAAGCAAAATAAAAGCCTATATTGAACCTATTAAACTTAAAACCCCCTACTAAAGGGCTGCACTGAAGGGCAGACATTTGTGAATGAGAAAAATGGTTCAACCCTCTTCCCAGGAGGGATTTGCCATATCCATGCTTTGTGGCAGGTTTTCTTGAAAGAGTATTTTTTATTCCAGGGTAATTCTGCTCTGTAGAAGTTCAGGTTCTGATTTGCCACCTCCCAGCAAGACAAACTCTAACTAACACTCTCAACTGGCTACAGACTGTCCCAAAGAACACCGAGACACTGTGCTTATTAAATCTACTTGCAACACATCCATGAGCAGAGATGGAAACTTAAAACAACACTAATACTGTTGTCCAACTCTCTAAACAAAGCTCGTTCATTAGAGTCATCCTGCTGTACTTCATCATTTCACTGGCACAAAACTCAGAGCCAAAGAGACTTGCTCCAGAAACTTTCCAACATACCAGTCCAATTAGGTTCCAGGCCAGCTGTAACAGTGTCAGACATTTGGGAGTTGCACTGTAGAGACACTGAAATCCCAGGCTTTACTGGGGAAACAGTGATTTGCCAGTAGGATATGAAAATATTTGCACTAATTACCCAAAGGAATCTACCTACAGAACTCAAAATAAAACTTCCAAAACAAAAACAAGCACAAGATTTCCAGGGTTTTTCAGTTGGTTTATCCTGAAAATTCTCATCTGCCAACTGACCAAACTCATATTGGAAACAAATGAAGCTGCATGGGCCACCTCAGTTCCACAGTTCCACAGTTCCAAGTGGGATGGTTCCTGCCCCGTCCTCTGGCCAGGCTGTGACAGAACAGGGTTTGCTTTACAGTGATATCCCAAGTATTTGGTCCTCTCCAAGAGGAAGGCAGAATTCCTTTCACTCAGGCATCCAGTCCATGTAAAACACCACCAGAAAGCCATGCCTAAATAGGGAATGTAAACTTCATTCATCCTCAGAGCCCTTGGGAAAGAAGCCAGTCCCTGCCAGGCCATCCCCAGCCACCTCAGTTTGCCACGGTGCCTCTTCCTAGCACAGTACTTGACTTCTACTCCATCCTCACTCATCATCCAGAAGAGCCTGGACTCAAATTCCTGACTCCAGGTCAGTTGGTGATTCTGAGGACAAAGCTAAGAGCAGGAACAGCCATTTCAAGTGCACCTTTGTTGCCAGGTAAGGAAGCACCAGCTCTGCCACTTCCCATTGCAATTCAGAGCTCCAGCTCAAGGGGAAAAAAAGCAGAAAAATATTAAAAAGCTGCAGAACTAGATCTTTGAAACTCAGCACAGCACATCTCACACCCCTGAACTCCTGCCACCTTCCAGGCGTGAGAACGAGGATCTGCTATGGACACAGACTGCTCCAGGAAACCTGTTCAGGCTGAGACAATGCCTCAGCAACACACCAGGAGGAACTTCTGGGTGTAAACAATGGTTTGAGGCAAAGCAAATTAACTTCAGCTGCTCTGGCAGTTGAGCATTTTCTGAATAGAACTAACATGAACAACCCTTGCTGGGAAGGAAAAACCTGTCATTCTCACACTTTTATGTAATCAGACTATTTCCTGTTTAATAAAAAGGAAATCCCATCAAGAGAGTGTAGGAAACAAGCCCTACAAGGTCATTCTTTTAAAACAACTTCAAACAGGATATTGCTACCAATGAGCTCTCCCAAGACAAAGGGGCTGAGTTCCAAACAAGGGGGAGACACTGCTGCGTTGAAAAAAAACCCCACATTTCCAACACCAGTCCTGCCTGGATCCTGACACATGCAACGCATTCAGAGGGATCAAGGAAAAAGTTGTCATCTGAATCCCAAGAGGGTATGGGTTGGAAGGGACCTTGAAGTCCATCACATTCCACCCCCTACTACCTTCCAGTAGACCAGCCCAAGGTACAGCTGGCTTTTTAGCTCATTAACTTCTTTATTACATAAATAACATTTATTTTAGTGCATTTTAAGTAGTTAATTTAATCTAAATAGCCATCAAAAAATAAACCAAAATTTACTTATTTTTTTTAATCAGACTAAAACACGTAGGAAAGTCAGACATTTCCATTTTCTCCTTTCCAGGCAACTGTGTTTAAAATGGCAACTGAGACTCTTGGCCTGACAGGCATTTTCGAGCCACATCCTGCAGACTTTTTGGAAAAGCATTTGCAGGTAACACGTCACATGGCCAAGTTGTGTTTTCCAGGATTTCAAAGACAATTATGTCATTTCAAAGCAGGGAAATGAGCAACACAAGCCTCTCTGGCAAGACAGGAGGTGGCCCTGCTGAAACTCTCCCACACAATCCCCCACAAAAGAGAAAGTTTAGAAAAATAAGCTAAGTTTGAAGTGTGCAGCAGGGGCTCAAAGCAGAGCCTCATGGCAAGAACCTTCAAAGCTGCACACAACAAACAAATCCAAACAAACCTGAGCTGTACTAACCCCGCCTAGAGGAGACAGGAAACACACCAAGACATCTAAGGCTGCCCCGCCAGCCACATGGAATAAGGAGCTCCATGGGAAAAAGGGTGAAGAGTTTGTCCTCAGGATAAATCTGGGCATCCCCGATATACAACACTGACTTTAAAACAACCTACACAAACCTGCTGTATCCACATGGAGGGATTTTTCTGTCTTTTTTTTTTTTTTTTTTTTTTTTCAGAAATAACGGGGCTCTGCAAAGCAAAAACTAGGCAACCAGGATCAGGCAGAGAATTAACTCCCCATTTGTGGAACAGAGGAGAGATTCCCAGGTTCTTCCATGCTACGGTGGATTGAAACAACATCCAACACCCATGAATAAAACAAGAGCAGCTACACCATAAGGAACACAATTCCTCGAAAGAGGCCCTGCAGCAGCATTTGGGCAGACAGAAAGGGCCACAGCCCTGAGAGAAGCTGGGCCACAGCTTGAGTAGAAAATGAGCTGAGAACCTTCCAGACTTCCAGGAAAAGGCAGTGCTACCCACCTGTGCCAGCTGGGGCCCAACAAGCTGGCAGCCAACACAGGGAACAGCAGGCAAGATATTAAATCCAGGGTCTGGCCCAGCAGCCTTCTGCTGCCAGGAGCTGATCCATAGCTGCTGGCTCCTGACACAGCCTCTGCACTGCCTTACAGGCTTCCCCTCAATATTTTCAGGCTTTCCCTCAATATTGACATGCTTTCTAGCAATACTGTCGTGCTTTCTACCAACATTAAGCCATAAATCACATCGTTTGCACAGTGACTGAAGCACAAACCTCCCGGCAGTGCACCTCATTTCCCACTCTAGCACCATTTATCAGAGTACAGCCTGCAAGGAAACACTGCTGCAGAGGCTGCAGGAGCTGAGAGAAGATGGCTGACTGCAAGGCTTTTGCTGTTCAATCTGCCTTTGTCTCAAAGTTTCAGTTTAAAAAGAATGTGTTTTCAGGAGCTGAGCTGTGCTCCCATGTGCCCCATCAGATCCCAGAGCTGCTGCTGTGTCCAGCATAACAAACACCTTGGGTGCTTCACTCAAAATTAACAAACATCCTCTCAAGTCCTGAATCTCAGTACTGTAATGCTTTTCTACCTGACAAAAGTGGGATGTTCATTTGAGCAAACCAAATCACCTTTACACTCTCTGACCAGCAAGGGCTGAGAACTGGAGGAGCAGGGGGGAGAAGAGGGACACTGCTGTCACCAAAGCTGTGAAAATTAATCTCATTTCCCCAGCAGCAACACAGCCCCAATGGCTCCCCAACAAATCACATGTTTTGCCAAACTGCAAAGGCAGGATTGGCCCCAGGGCTTACGGGAGGGCTTCTCCCACCCTCTTGCTATTCCAGGCACGTTCTGGAGCTTGCACATGGTAGGAGTGAGTCCAGCCGGCGGTCAGCAGGGCTATAGCCAGCCCTGCACCTGGCAGGGTCAGCAGCTGGGACCACAACACACGCTCTCACCATCCCTCCCCTGCCCAAAACAGCCTGTCCTGCCGGGAGCATTCCAGCTCCTCAACAGGATATGTTTCCTTAGACAAGTGTTATTTTTGCACATGCACCTGCGCCAGGCTCCATGGGATAATGGGATTTAACTGACAACGTGGGATCCAGGAGCTGGAGGTGGGAAATTCACAGCAGGACGTGCAAAAGGGAAGGGATTCGCACTAGAGGACTTGACAAAAGTAAAGCACAAGTTTTGGAACGGGAGCAAGAGGTGAACTGGAAGAAGTTCAAGTCATTTCAAGTGCTTGGATCACACCTACAGTCCTATAGCCAGAGAGAAAAAATTACAGCAGATTCTGCTGGTTTTTAGGCTGCTGGTTAGAATAA
Organism: Pseudopodoces humilis; assembly: GCF_049639895.1. Taxonomy (NCBI): domain Eukaryota; kingdom Metazoa; phylum Chordata; class Aves; order Passeriformes; family Paridae; genus Pseudopodoces; species Pseudopodoces humilis. The sequence continues at coordinate 3,371,236 of NC_142225.1, read as the reverse complement.
CAATAATAAATCACCATGTAGTGGGCTGCTGCTCTGGCTCCAGAACTCCACAGGTCCTGTTACTGCTACTGCAGTGCTCCTGCAACTTCAGAGCCATTGCCTGCTCCTGCTAGGGAGGAACATTGCTCCGCGGCAGAACACAATCCCAAGTCCTCCCCGTCCAGCAAAATTATGGTTTAGATAACCACAGAAATTATCTGCAACATGTCCTCCCATGCTCCAGGAGAAGCTGAACCACCTGCAGAAGCAGCCGCTGCTTTCAGAAGCTGAGGGTTCATAAGGGGCACTCCCAGAGAGAGACCCCAAACCCCAGAACCTATTTCTGCCTGTCAAAACCAGTTTGGTGACCACAACTTGTCCAGGCGCACCTTTTCCAGGAGAAATGCTGGCTTGTAAAGTGCCTTTTTGAGTAAGGGAGGAAAAAAGCAATGAAGAGGTATTTGAGCTTTTTACAGAGCCCAGATGACTCTGGCTGTCAGCAGCTGTGCGCTGTTCTGATTAACCACCCTACTCAGGAAATACAGCACACACAAACTCTCGGGAAGCTGCTCAAATATAAGTACTCACTTCTACACACAGCATCAATATATGCCACTTGCAGCAGAAGTAACCCCTGAAATATCTGACAAAAATCTACCCATCGGGTAATCATATCCCTCCGAATTTCACAGGTTAACGTGAAATTTCTGAGAACAAAGGGTCAGTGAGCAATATCCAGTGGCAGAGACAGGAATTCTGAAATAAATACACACAAAATTTGAGAGATCTTTGACTGGTCTGTGCACCCAGTCCTTCAGCTGGGCTGAAAAAGTGTTTAAAGAAACAGAGCCCTTTCTTCGCCAGCCATGGATGTCACCTACAGTACTCCCACATGGATGTTTGCTATTTGTTGTGTAGAACTGACTTTTGTTAATTTTGCTCCATCCAAGCAAACCAGAAGAACTCTCCTTATTTTAAAAGAACATGAAAGTCCAAGCACATGGTTGGGATTTTTTTTTTTTTCACTAAGAAGCGAAAGAGCTGTTTTTCTAGATTATGAGAGACCACCCATGGAAAGATAAGGTCCCCTGGCAGCAGCTCCTGCTGGGTGCACCCCCAAATGCTGGTACCTGTCTCCACACTGCAAGAGTTTGTCTGAAGTGTGCTCAGATGAACCAAGTCAGGCAACTGGGCATAAGGTGTTTTTTTAAAAAGTGGGGAACACAGAAAACACGGAGTGAGGAGAAAGATGTAGGAAAAACAGCTCCTAGTCAAGCAATAAATGGATCTGAGGTGGAAGAGATTCCAAAGCAGTGTTCTGCAGAGAACAGACACAGCCACTGCTGTTGTGTCCTTCTCCACAGACCAGGGTGGAGCACACCCTCTTTCCATAGTCATCACTTTTCCCTGAGCTGCAGCAGAACAAAACTGACTCAGTTCTTCAGTCTCACAACAGCTTGCTGAGCTTCCAGTAAATGAAGTGAAAATTTAACAATTTTCATTCTTTTGTTGTTTGGGAAAGTACAAGAGACCATGGCATTGCTTGTAATACTGTTTAGTGACAGCTGCTTTTGTAGGAATGCAAAACACTTTTTAAGATGAAAGACAGGTTTTGCAGAGGTTTAATCCATGCTTGGAGAACACAACCTACAGATTCTACACAATCTACAGGGCTGAGAGGGACAGGAGAAGCACAGGCAAGAGATTCACTTCCAAGCTGGCCCTCATCCCCCTGGAGATGTGGTAACAGGTCAGCAACAGACCAGAACTTCACCTGGGTTCAACCACAACTCTTTTATGCAGCAGATGGGAGCACACAGCCGAGCCCAGCCATCAGAGCAGGGATTCTGAGACCGTATTCCACGGAAAGCAGGATGATCATATGATGCTGGGCTCACTTACATCCCAACAGTGAAGCACTCAGAGAGGTTTTAGCTGTTATTGGCTTACACTGGAGCCAAGGCACAGGGGACAGCCCAGGAGCACCTCGTGATCCCCACCACACTCCCAATCCCAGCTCTGCTGTGTTACATCACAGCTGGAGTAAAACTGGCCCAGGAGAGGCCAGAAGGAAAAGAAAAAAGGTTTGTTTGCATTCCAATGGCTTTCCCAGGGGCCACACGGCCCAGCTCTGCCCAGCTCTCCCCGTGACCACCATGACCACCAAGGGCTCAGCCTGTGCCAGGGCACTGGCCCCTGGGTGAAATCTCTCTTCTCTCAGCTCCATTCAGGCCTCATTCACCACTCAGAAAAGATTCTTCCCGAGGCATTTTATTACAAAAAAAAAGTCTTTAAAAATGCCCGTGGTTAACGAGCAGCTTGTCCTTTTGCAGACACAATGTGGGCATGTTCAAACCCGCCGCTGCCCCAGTGCAGACCCACAGCCCAACGGTGCCTCTTTATTCCTTTAAACACCACCCGGAGCAGGGCTCCAGCTGCTGGGGCATGAGGGGCATTTTCTGGGATGTTTCCTCATGGAAACAGCTGGTCCACACAAAAAATAAGCGTGTTATGTAAAAATGACATCCTGGTGGCAGTGCTGAGGGGCAGAGACATCCCAAGCAATGAACTGAGTGACTCCAGAGGTACCACAGGACTTGGGACTCCCTGCGCACTCTCCTTCCACGGTTCTGCAAATATCCCGGGATATTTGTCACATCAGTCCATGTGAAAAGATGGGAATAGCAAAGTCCTGGTGTCTGGCTGCCAGAAGGTCCTTTGAAGTCTGTTCTCTTCTCTGAATGAATCCCATTGCTGCCCCAGCTCTCCCTGCTGCCCAAGGAGGCGGATCATCGTTTGGGAAACCACACAAAATTTGGGGGGTTTCCACAATGCCCAAAAAATGTACCTTTTTTTCTCCATTTGAGATTCACATTGAAATTAATTTTCCCTGTGCTGCTTTTTAAAAGAATATGTAACAAAGGCATCTTTTCAGCCAATGCTTGGTCTTCCAAAAACGTTCCAGAGCTTTTTTTCATGCCCAAAAGCAGCGGCCTCCAAATGCAATGCAGAGACAATGTGCGACCTCCAGCAGCATAGGGAAAAAATAAATCACTTAAAAACTAAAAAAGAACAAAGTATTTTTCTGTTAAGACTCTTTATTTGCAAATGTAACACCAAACCAAGGACATGGTGTTTTATCAATCTCCAGGGATTGCAAAGATTTCAGAGAAAAATATATCAGTATACTGAAGAGTCAGGAGGAAACACCTAAACAGAAGAAAGTAGCCTCCTCTGTAAGTGTAAACAAAATTCTCGTATTTCTTCTTGTACTTTTTCAATTCAAGAACTAATGAGGGGTTAAAAAGTGAGAAAAAAATGGGTTTTTGGAATTCATGGCGGGAAATGAAGAAAGGCAAGAGCAAAGTTCTACTATTTCTTAAGCACTTAAAAGAAACAGTAATGAGAAACAGCCAGTCCTAGGAAAAATCCTGCTTTTAAATAGAAAGTTTAATTTATTTATCAAAACATGCTTCTTCTATCTTCGTTTCAAACACTAAGCTTTTAATAGCTCTTTAATGTACATACTTTGGCTCTGGCTCTTTCTCCCCTCCCTGAAGAGACCTTCTAAAGAGATCTCAATTTCCATTTAAACAGAAGCAATCAATAATAAAATATGCCAGTAACATTAAAAAGTATTATGGTCCAAGAGCAAACCAAGAAATCTTTCACAGCCATTTTAAATTCTGCACTTACATATGTACAGGTAACACCTTCCTTGCTACCAGAAAAGTGCAAGTGAGTGAGTGGACACCAGTCAGCTTCTCTCAAAGTTTATTTAAAAGCCAACAAATGAGAATTAACGCAAGAAATAATTAGAAAGGAAAATTAATAAGGTGTCCTGCTTGCTGATTTCACTCACTGACACAAGTTTAACTTCAACACCTTTTGGCAAAGGCCAAGTGCAGGATGTGGGCACTGTGTCCATCCCAGTGGGGTTAATTCTGTGGGATTGGGTAAGAACTTTCTCAGATATGTTTGTGACAAGCCCCCTTCCTGGGCAGCTCCCACAGCAGGGCTGCAACAGGTGGGAACAGAGGATGCAGTTTCAGCTCAGGGTTCAACTCACAGGTACCACATACAGCCCTTCAAAGGCTCTGAGATCAGAACCATCCTTCCCTGCCTCATTCCCGTGGCGGCTCACCAGCAGCACCCACATGGCACATACCAAGGAAACCCATCCCAGCCCAAACTGCAGCCCTTCCAGAGCAACCACTGCTCCCTCCCCAAGCTGTCCCAGGGCAGCACAGCCACTGCCAGCTGTCACTGTGAGCTCAGGAACAAGGCCACCAACAGCGACCACAGGGACAACAAGACACTCACCCAGAACCTCCACTGCCCTGCACACAAAAATCTCCCATAGCTTACAGACCCCTATGAATGACCCAGCACAACCAGCAAAGGGAGACAGCTCCCTCAAACCCTGCCTGAAACCAGAAACAGACCATTCTACTCTAGCTATTACCTAGAAACTAGAGCCTGAAGGAGTTTAAATTCAATCCACTGTAGGTGGAGACCACAGCAGAGACACAAATGATACAAAAGTGGTTTTAAATCTCAGCCTTACACCAACCTGACAGCTGAGCCTGCTGGAAGCATTCGTCTCACACCAGCACACCTCTGGAATGAGTTAACTTTCCTCCTTCGACCTCTTGGGTCAGCACAGTGACACTGCCACACAGCCTGGTGTCCCAGCACAGTGAGGGCTCTGACACCTGTCATTAACACACCTCGATGTCCCCAGCACCACGAGGGCTCTGTCACCAGCTCCCACAGGCCAGAGGGAACAGCTGGAGCCCGCGCAACACTGCAGACTGAGGTCTGTTGAAATAAAACTTGCAACCAGTCACAGGTGATTGCCTTAGGCACCTGTTAAAAGTACTTTTCTATCCTCAACCACACTGCAGTCACACATGGCCAAGCCTCCACCTGTCGAGAAGAGCCTGCAAACTGCCCCACTAGTTGTGTACAATGGCATCGGGGTACTCCAACCCACCCGTGCTGAACACCCCCAGCATCACCACACAAAACAATTATATTCTTCCTCACAGTCAGTCCATAAATTTCCTGAAAGTCCATGGGAAGGACCAGCTACACTGAACGCTGCACCAAACACACTGCTGTCATTTCAGACCATTTCTGCTGAAATGCTGACACTCCTCATCACACCAGCACAGCTACAGCACAGCTACAAAGGGCTTGTGCAGCCTCCTTCACGTTAAATAATAATTGGATGCATGCTAATTGCCTTTCCTCCAGTGAACTGTCTGCATTCCCTTCCGATTTCCTGTAGCTACAAATATGATAATCAGGAGAACAAAGACTTTAGCACAGCCACTCGGGCACAGCAAATGCAGTGGAGTGTGTACGCCTGACTCCAGCAGCAGCAGCAGAAGGCAGACCTGCAGCCTTGCTGCTCTGAGCACCCCGAGCCCACCTTCAGGAGGTGTCAATAAAGACTCGTGTAAAATCGCACATCGGAGTGAAGTTTCTCACTGTAACTTCCCCGACAGTGCAGCCCCTTAGCAACGCGGCCGCTCTCAAACCAACCAATCCACCTTTAATTCCCACTTCCTCCCAAGCTCTCTGGACAGCAACTTCTGGCACTCCATCAGTCCCCTTTTATCCCAGTTTCTTTTTATAAATCCAAGGTCAGGTTTCCTCTCCCATCTCATGTGATGTGCTGGACTGAAGTTCTGCCAGCATGGTCGGTCCCCTCGGCTGCCAAACCCTCTCCTACGCTCCCCTCAGCCTGTCCCGCCGCCCACCGGGCATCTCCCCGGCTCCAGCAATAACCAAGTGGGAAGCACTAACTCTCCCAGCGACGCTGAATTACGCCTATTAAAACTAAAGCCCCGCTGGAAACGAGTCCCCCACCCCGGGCGGCTCGGGGGTCCCGGGCCCGGCCTCGCCCCCGGCCCGGCCCTCACCTCCTCCTCGCTCTCGCTGCGGAAGCACAGGCAGGCCGCCCGCTTCTTGTAGCCGTCCCCGTCGTAGGTGCGCGTCTGGTTGGACTTGAGCTTCATCATCCTCCGCTCCGGGGGCGGCGGGGCCGGAGAACGCGCGGTCCGCAGGGCGGGGGCGGGCGGGACCCGCCGGGCGGCGAAGGACGGGGGGGCGCGGGGGGACCGCCTGCCCGCGACAGTCTCTCTCTGGGTCTCGCTTCGTGGGTCTCGCTACGCGCTGCCGCCTTTCGCCCGCCTCACCCCTGCCCTCGCTCCCGGCCGCGCCGCCGCCACCGCCCGCGCTCCGGCCACCGCCGACGACGACCGCGCCGCCATCTTGGGGCTCGCTACGCAAACGGCGTAGCGCCGCCGGGCGGAGAGGCGACGCTGCCCCCGGGGCCTCACGGCACGCCCGCTACGCAAAGTGCGCAGCGCGGCTTCCAGAATGGCTCCCCCCGCGTAGGCGGTGCCGCCACGCCCCCGCCCCGGCTCGCGCGCTCTGCGCCATTGGCGGATGCCGCGTTCGGGAATAGGACGGGCGGCGCGGGGTGGCGGCGGCGGGCGCTCGGCCTTACGCGAACGGCGCAGGGGCCGGCGGCGCGCACGTGGCCCCGCTGTGACAGCGGCTCCGCGGGGACAGCAGCGTCCGCTCTGCGCCGCGCGGGGGCGCTGCGGCACGGCGCCAGGCCCCACCCCTCGGTGACACCGCGGGTCCGTGACCATCCCCCCCAGTGACATTCCGTGTGCTCACCCCCGCCCTGACACCGCGGGTCGGTGTCCGTGTGTCCGCTCCCCCCGCCGGTGACACCGCGGCCATGGCGGGTCCGTTACCGATCAGTCACCGGCTGCCGAGCGGCACCTGGCGGCGGCCGGTGGCCACTGCCCAGGTGCTGCCGCCAGGCTCACCCTCAGTCCCCAAGTGCCAGCGCAGGTGACAGCGCAGCGGTGACACGGGGACCCGCCCACGCGAGCTGTGTCCCGATCAGCGGGACATGGGCTGGCACAGCTGAGTTTTCCATCTGCAGAACAGCTCAGTCCCAGCCCAGCCCTGCTGCATCGCTGGCAATCAGCATCGCCCTGGGCAGATGGGAAATGCTCCCGCATTCCTCCAGGACTCACCTCCACACCCCCTAAACTTGGAGAGTTCCTTCACTAGAACCTGTATTTAGTCACTCCCAAAGTGCTACTCCAGATGCTGAAGATGTGAGTCACGCTGTGCTTCGTGAGCTCTGTGCACTTCAGAGAGACACAGGCATGAACCCAGTGGCATTTTCACCTCTTTTATTATACACAAAACATGAAGTTCTACTGTGGGGGCTGACCACGTCCACGACCAAATCCACCTCTCTGCAACAGCAAAAGGAGAGTGTCAGAAATCATTGTGTTAAGCAATGACAGCAAGAACAAACGTCATCAAAGCTCTGTGATGGCACAGGTCAGCCAGCTGCTGCAACATCAACCCTTTCCAGCCAGCTCTGTGGACCACACCTAAAATACTTTTGTTTTTGAAGTATAAAATCATGGATCTCCAAAGAGCTCAGCTTGCTCTCAAACCTGTTATTGCTCTCTGTCCCACCACATCCCTTCCCTACAGCAAGCAAGCTGTGTGTGAAGGGTGACAGTTTCCAGCCTCTCTGACACCCTCAGAGTCCCACAGGCAGGACCTTCCAATTTCTCCCATCAAAGCCTTCAACAAAGGAAGCCAAGTTCCAATGCAGATACTCACGAACTGGAATTCTGTGGCTGCTCCAGCACCAGCCTCAGCCTTCTTGTCAGCACCAGCTGCAGAGAGAGGAGCAGTCAGTGCCCTCAGAACCCCCTGCCCAGCACAGTGCTCCTGCCTGAGAGCAAAGCTTTAACCATCACACGCAATTAACACTGGGGCTGAACACAGCAAAGCAAAACAGCTGTAACTGAGCACGTTTGAGAGTTACTGAACCAACCCCAAAGAAAATCCCACACCTCAGCTGGACAAAACTCCAGAAAAATCTCCCATCCACCCGCACATACAGACTCTAAGCTATGCCAAGAGTTTCATCTCCCCCTTTTCTCCTTGAGAGGAGCCCTAGAGCTGGGACAAGTGTCCCCAAGAGGGCAGGGGGGAGGCACACTCACGTGGCACGGCGCTGCGGCGGTATGTGTCCCGGTCAGCCTCACCCCGCGTGAGCCGCGCTGGGCGCTCGCCCTCCAGACCTGAAACACAGAGCAGAGCTTCAAATGCTGCTCAGCCAGGGCACAAACAGCTCCTTCCTGCACCCTGAAGTGCAGAACAGCATCAGGTCTGCCAGCAGTGCTGTGCCTGGGGCAGCTCAGGGAGAATAAACCTAAGGAAAACAGTGATTTAGTAAGGGAAGTCTCCCTTTACGGTGACTTTAGTCTCACTTTAAGGGTGAAATCTGCTCAAGTGTCCCAGCTTGTGGCAGGGTGGAAGTTAAATAACGTGAGAAGTGGCTTTACAGCATCATCTTAACAGACTTCTGGTCATCAAACTAGTGCTGAACATTTTGTTGATAAAAATCCCAGAAATACTGGGAATTTGCCATGTCCAACAATCCTGTTAACAGCTGAGTCACAAACTGCAAGACAGAATTCTGACCCCAACCTGAAACAGCCACACTGTCAGTACCCCAAATCCCCCCACAGTACACATTCATGACAGTAAAAGCAGATTATCTGTGGAAACTGAGATCAATACCAGACAAAATTCCTGCAGGAACACCCAGCCGTGGTGGGACCCACCATCTCAGGGATTGGGATGTGTCCTTGGAGCCCAAGCTGGGGTCTGCCCACCCAGGCAGGATCCAGTGAGGGGCAGCTGTGCCTGGCACACCCCAGTGTCCTCCTGCACACGCACTGGTTTGGCCATACAAATCCCAGTTTTTGTAATAATTCTTTTACTACACCACCTCAGTGCCTCCCAGGTTGCTGCAGCCTCAGGCAGGTCATCCATAGCAAAAAAGAGCACCAAGTGCAGCCCTTCCAAATATTCCTGCCCAAAAGGGTCTGAGGAGGGTTCCAACACCAGAACAAGGCTGTGACACCACACACAGCTCCTCCTGCACAAGTCCCAGCCAGAAGCTGCCACCCCTCCCTCCCAGCAGGGATGCAGCTCCTTTAGCTCACTGGATAAACACAGCATCTAAAGAACAAATCTTGGAACATCCAAGCAACTCAGAAATCAAAGAAAGCAGCGTCTTCCCAGTTTCTCTGCAATTCCTTCCTTTGAAGCAGATGATGCTCCCGTTTTGTTTGGCTCTGGGCTGCTCAAACTGCAGCAGCTGGGGGTGAACTCCCAGCATCCCCTGGCCCCAGCCCTGGCCCCTGATGTGGTTCAGACACAAAAAAGCACAATCCATGTAAGCCCCCAGAGCCAGAGTACATCTGGCTGCACCCCCTGCACTCTGGGATGTGAAAACCCACCAAGGGAAAAATCAGTGCTGCAAGTCCAACATGCAGAATCACAGAGCAGCTGGGCGCTGATCTGGAGATCATCCAGTTCAACCCCTCTCAAGGCAGGGTCACTCGGAACAGGTGACACAGGAACACGTTCAGGTGGGTTTGGAATGTGTCCATGCAGGGAGACTCCACACCCTCCCTGGGCAGCTGTTCCAGTGCTCTGCCACCCACATGGAAAGTTCTACCTCATGTTGAGGTGGAACTTGGTGTATTTTAGTTTCTGGCCACTGCTCCTTGTCCTGTCATTGGGCACCACTGAGCAGAGTCTGGCAACATCCTCTGGTACATCCCCTGGGGATATTTGTGGATATTTGTCTCCTCCAGACTAACCAGGCCCAGTTCCCTCAGTCTCTCCTCACAGAGATGCTCCAAAACACCTCAGCATTTTTGTGGGCTCTGCTGCTCCTCCAACACGGGTTTGCAATTAACCTTTGACATCAAGCCCTGTTCCAGCATCACATTCAGCATCCGTGGGGAAGGCAGAGTGGGACATCCAACCTGGCCACAGGTGATCCCCAGGTGGGGCTCCAACACATCCCAATCTCAGCAGGCATGCTCCCAGCAATCCCAGTCCCTGGGGAAGGCCAATCCCCACTCAGAGCATGTCCCTGTGGGTCCCAACTCTCCCCATCCCTCTCAGGGGACACCAGTCCACACCAGCTACAAAAGCCACAAATCCCAACCCCATTTCCTTGCTCTGTTCACAATTTTACACCCAATCCAAACAGATCTGGCACTGTCCTGACTTGCCCAGCTCCCCTGTGGCCCAGCTTACCTTTGGGCCGGGGCCTGCCGGTCTCGGGGCGGCTCCGGCGCAGCGTGGCCGGGACAATCTCAGGGGGCAGGTGGAGATAATCCCGCAGGTACTGGATGCCCTCGTTGGTCAGGTACCAGTAGAAGTGTCTCCAGGCAAACTGCTCCTTCACGTACCCTCGGGACTTGAGGGACTGCAGGGAGAGCTCCCAGTTACTCCCAATTATGGGTGAGCCTCTCCCAGTTCACAAGCACTGGGGGTCAGCAGGGCACTGAGGAATGGGGACATGGGGACGGGGAACAATTCACATGCACGGGACATAATACAGCACCACCCCAGAGAGCAACACCTTCAAGTGCCCCCAAGCCCTCCCACCTGCATGGCTTTCATGACGTGCAGGTTGGGCACATTCTTGTCCACGAGCTCGGGGTGTTTGGGCATGTGCACGTCCTTCTTGGCCACCATCACCCCCTCCTTGAACAGCAGCTCATAGATGGCGATTCGGTTCTTCTTGGGCATCAACATCTGCAGAAGGCACAGGAAACAGGGCTCGGTGACATCTAGGCACCACCATCTGCACGGGGGACAGTGAACCCTGCTGGGTAACCCCAGTGCCCCCCGAGCTGCCCTGTCACGCGGTTCCCACCGGGCCGCTCTACCTCGCTGCTTCCTGGCAGGGAAAAGGGAGCAGTCCCAGCTTTTGCTCCTTGAAAGCACCGGCCCCGCCCGGTGTCGGTCACAGCGGGACACCGGGCACAGCTGGGGCAGGGCCGCAGCTCGCGGGGGGCCTGTCCCGGTCCCGCCACGGACACCATTACTGCTGCCGTTAAGTCAAACTGAAGTCGGGAACCGGGAGCAGCGGGTGCCTCCCGCCCCTCCGGTGCGGACCCCGGCAGCGCCTCGGGACGGGAACACGGCTACGGGCGGCGCTCCAGGACCCGCCGGGCCCTGGGCTCGCTGGGCTCCCCGTGCTCCGCCATGACTGAACCCCCGCGGATCACGGGCTACTCCCGCGACAACTCCCGAGGCGGGAGGTCCCGGTGCTAGCGCTGGGCCTCCGGTATCACCCCGCGGCCAGGCGCCCCCAGTCCCTCCCTCCCAGCACAGCCAGGCCCGGAGCCCCGATAGCGGAGATGCCCCGCAGGGGGGTCCAGGCCCCGGGATGGCGGCGATGCAGGGCCGATGGCCCGAGCGCGGCCTCACCGTGGCGGCGGCGGCGGGGCCCGAGCGGAAAAGACTGCGCGTGCGCCGCGCCGCCGCTTCCGCCGCTCGAAAGTCCCCCGGCGGCGGGGCTGGCCGCGGCGCTGCCTGTGCGGAGCGCAGGCCCCTTCCCGCCTGGGAGCGGGCAGCTCCGCAGTGCCTGATGGGCTCAGCAGGGGAGCCCCGCGCCCCACACCGTGTCACCCCCAGCTGCGACATCCCCCCATGTCCCCAGCCGTGTCACCCGCGGCTCCCCGCGGCGCCCGCTGCCCTTCGCAGCGGGACTGTAAAGCCCTGCCCGGGATTCCCGGAGAGCCGCGGGTCCCACCCCGAGCCAAGGGCTCGAGGCTCCCGGAGGCACCGAAGGGCTCTGCTCCCCAGAACACCCGCCCGGGAGCCGCGACTCCCCTGACCCCCGTCTGGGAACTCTCGTTCCGCGGGGGATGGGACTGGAGCCGTGTCCCCTTGGGCACACCCCGTGTCGCCCCTGCCCAGCCCGGGGCTCTCCCGCCCCGTTTGGGGGTTTGAACCCTCCGGGAGCGACAGGAGCGGGATCCGCGGGGAAGGGGAGACGTCCCCGCTCCCCCCCTACACACCGCGGGCACTCGGCACATGGCACCCCCGGAGCAGCGCCGGGTGGGGACAGCAAGAGGGGCAGGGGGAGACCCGCGACCCCTGGGGCTCATTGCCATCTTCTCCGCGGCCGCGTTGTCACCTTGCGCGGCCGAGGAGCCGCCGCGCCGGGCCGGGGATTGGTCGGCTAAAAATGCCGCCCTAATCTCCGAGCTGATCTTTACCCCCTCCCTCCGCCCCATCTGCCGCGACCTGCCCGCGATGCGCAGCGCCGGCCCCGGGAGAGGCTCTGCCGCTGTCCCCGCGGCCCCGAGGTACGGCCGGCGGGGCGGGCCGGGGGCGGCGGGGGGCGGAGGGCTGGCCCCGGGGTGCAGAGGGAATGCCGGGGATCGGGGCGCTGTGACAGCGCTGTTGCCTCCGGTGTTTGAACCTGGTCCGCGCCCTGCGCTAGGAAACGAAACCGCACTCGACCCGTTTTAAGTGATTTCCAACTTGTGCCGGACCGTGCCGGGTGAGGAACGGGAGGGATCGAGGGATGCGCCGCATTCCTGGAGCTGCCCGGTGCCATGCTGGGGCTTTGCTACCGTGTCATCCCCTCCTTTCTTCCTTTCGGGGGCAGCATGGACGGAGCTGGGGCGAAGCTCCTACAGGGTGACCCCCAGGATGCTGCGACCATTGCGGCATCCCCTGGGAGAAACGCCCAGCCCGGCTCGTCCCGCGGAGCAGGAGCTGTCCCTGCCCGCCTGGCCCCGACATGCTGCCCACGGACACTGTCCCTGTCGCTGTCCCTGCCTCGGCTGCATCTCCTCCTCACAGCTCCTGCAGCTCCTGCCTTGGAAATGGCAAAGCAAGTGCTTTGCTAAACGGATTAGAGCTTTCCCGGCAGCCTCCCTGGCTGCTCCCGCATCCCTCGGCCCCCTTGTCGCCTTCCCCGGGCAAACCCCCATCCCTAAGCCAAAAGTCCGGGTCGAGGCCGTGGCCGCAGCACAGCAGAGATTAGGCACTGCGGCTCCCAACATGCCTGACCCCGAAACCCTGGCTGAAGCCCTGAGGGTCCTTCCCTGGGGTTTTGTGTTCCCTTTGCAGGAGCTCAGGGAAAATTGGGGAATTCACCAGGCAGCGGCTCGGCCGGTGCTGGAGGTGCTGCTCTGCCCCAGGGTCTGCACTGATCTGAGCGCCCCTGGCCGCTTTCTCTCCCTCCCCTCCGTCCCCTCCCAGGGTGTGTGGCCGCCGGAGGGCCTGCGGCAGGACGGGAGCGGGATTTAACCATGAAAGGATTGAGAGAAGAGAGACAGGCACTGGCAGGGCTCAACAGTGACGTGCACAGCGCAGGGCGAGAAGGGAAGGGACATCAGCAAAGAACATCAGCACCAACCAGGGCCACGTCCTGAGCCCAAAGCCTGGGCTGGGCCCTGTGTGGGATCCCCCTTGCTGGGAACGCCCCGTGCCCAGCTGTGCTGGTCCCTGCCAGGGCAGGATGGCACGGGGATGGAGCCAGGCACTTCCAGCACAACCCTGGCACGGCTCTGCCCGGGGACAGACTTTGTCCCAGGGGTGCCAGCTTGGCCAGCGTTTGTGCAACACCTTGAAGGCAAACTCCGGACCTGCTGAGCTCCTGTGGATGATCCTAGAGGAGGAGAGGCCGCATCTAGCTTGCAGGGGCAGCCAAGGCAGTGTCCAGCTGCCCTTGGTGTGGCACAGCGTGGGGGCAGCGAGCCCCAGCAACACTGTGGCTGTGGGTGAAATGTGCAGGCTCCTCAGGCAGCTGCCTGCAGCCAGCTCCACACTGCTTCCCAGGAAAAATGGAGCCTTTATGTCCCGGCCCCAGCCCCTTCCCCGGAAGGGCTCGGAGGATGCCCCGGCCGGTCACAGGCAGACAAGAAGGGGATTGTTTCGGTGGGATTTGGGTTTCTGGGAGCACCTGCCCCGCCCGGGGCCCTCCACAATGGCTGCCTGTCTGCCGCAGAGCCGCCAATTATCCTCCGCGGCTAATTAGAGATGCAAAGTCGCGCTTGCATTCTCCCAGCTCCCCGGAGGGCTCCTGGGACCGGCGGCACATCCGCAGCGGCAACGCAGCCCGGGCACGGGGCGAGCGTGGGGCACTGGCCCCATCCGGCCTCTCAAGCCCCAGCTCCCACTCCACTCTGGGAAGAGGCAGTGGAGGACAAGAATGGGCTCGGGATGCCTGGGATGCCCTCTGTTCCATGCACACCAGTCTTCCCTGGACCACCCATGGGCCCTCCCATTGCTCCCAGAAACAGCTGAGCCTCATAACTCGGGGCTCTGCCGGGATTTAGGGAACACATTTTCATTCCTTGCCGGGGAGGCAGACAGGAGCTGGCTGTGCTTGAAACCCCCCAGTTCGTGCGAAGGCTGGCACTCCTGCCTGGGTGATGGGCAGGCAGCTGATCCCTGGTGGCATCTCTTCATTCCTGCCTGCTCTGGCTCCAGCAGCCACTGGGATCACAGTGTGGGCTCATGTGCCCCAGCTTCTCTGTTTGTGCTCCCTGAGCTGTAATTCCAGAGCGGCAAGTGGCCCCATAAATCAGAGCTTATTTCCTGCCAATACCGTCTGCTGCTTCCCACAAGGAAAGTCATCTACAGGAGAAGTGACTTACCACTGAAAACAGTAAACGGTGGGATGGTGAGAGCCGGAGAAAAGTTTGTCGTGACCGAATTTTTGGTGAAGGAACCGAGGAGGCAGAGTTCCCACCTGCTCCCTGCATGGAACAGCCCAAGCTGCAGAGAAGGGGACCTGAGCTGGTGCCACCCACACAGACCACAACACGGGTGGCAACAGCTCTTTGCACTGGGGAATCCCCCCCAAGTCATTGAGGTCCCCCCATCACCATCCTGGAGAGCATTTGTCACTTAATGTTTAACGCCAAGGACATTTTCCCCTCTGCAGCAGGGATGCTGTCAGGGCAGGTGGCAGCTGGGCATCCCAGCAGTGCCTGCAGTGCCCCTGTTCTGGGAACTGCCGCCTCACTGCACGAAAGGACCATGAGCAGTTATTCAGCACCCTCTGGCTCCTCACCCTGAAACGCCAACAGGCAGATTCCCCATCCTGAAGGAACCACCATCCATCCCACTCTTGTTCGGGATTGGGGGCATTAAATCACTGGGATCTCAGCTAAGCTACAGCTGTGAAACCTTCCGGGGGCTTTTCTGTCTGGCCATGAGGTGGGCTGGCTCGGGTGGCACGGAGCTGGAAGGAGCCGGAAGGCAGGCGGGCTGGAGAGCCCCACCGAGCTTCATTAGGCAGTCGAAGGCGCTTGTTAGGGGAAAGCTGAGCCGGCGTCGGAGGCCGGCAGAGCCCCCCGGGACCGGGTCGCATTCTCTGGGCAACCCGATCCCGGCGACAGCGGCGCCGGCAGCCTCATTACTGCAGCCTCTGCAGCGGCTTCGGTTACTCGCCTGGACGCTCTCGTCTCCTGCTGGCTTTTAATTTCCCTGACAACCCCCGCGAGCGGGGGGATGCAGGCGCAGTGTCGGGGAGCCTGTCATCACCCCCACCCGCATCCTGCCTACTTCCCGACGGCTTCCAGCCCCCTCTGCCCCCGGGACTCCCATCCCATAACAAGCCCCGGCGACCCCGGGCATGAGCCCCGGGGCTCGGGAGGAGGCAGATGGGCAGATGGCGTTGAGGGGGAGCTGCCCTGCTCTCCTCCAAGAAGCCTTTGAGGGTGCAGTCCCCTCACCCCCTTCCCCAGCCCTGCCGGGGGGAAAAGACTGTTCCTGATTCTCTTGCCAGCCTGTTCCCAGCTGGCACATTTGGCAAGGAGGCGGCACCGGCTGCCTCTCCGAAGGCGTTTTGGGGTGTTTATTCCTGCAAAAGCTGTGGCTCAGCCCCAAAACCCCCCTGCAGCCGCGGGGGTGACAGAGAGGCCGGGGCAGCAGCGGAAGAAGTGCGTGGCTCTGTCCTGTCCTGTGCAGGAGGGACAGCGACCCCCGGGGTAGCAGGACCAGGAACCCTGGGGGGGGGGGTCCCCAAAGAGCCCCCCGCCCCATGGCCCGGGGACAACGAGTCCGATTAGGCCCTAACGGAGCCCGAGGCCCGACCCGCCATAGCCCGGCCGTGGTGCCCACCCCCCCCGGGCCGTGCCCGCGGTCCCCGCAGTGGGGCGGCCCCGGTGGGTACCCTGGGCGAGGGTCTGGGGCCGGCGGGTCCTGCTGGGGCAGGGGGCAGTGCGGAACCTCGGGGTGGGCGTGGACGCGGAGATTGGGGAGTGGGGTCCGTTCCCCCCTCCCCCCATCCCCCCCCCCCCCCCCGGATGATTTTCGCAGCAGCGGCTCC
Organism: Pseudopodoces humilis; assembly: GCF_049639895.1. Lineage (NCBI taxonomy): Eukaryota > Metazoa > Chordata > Aves > Passeriformes > Paridae > Pseudopodoces > Pseudopodoces humilis. The sequence goes on along the minus strand of NC_142225.1, from coordinate 3,355,032 downwards.
ATCCCGGTTGCCATGGCAACGGGCGGCTCGGGCAGGCGCGTGCCCGCGGCCGTGCGCGCCGCCGCTGCCCGGCGGGAGCGGAGCGAGCGGAGCGGAGCGAGCGGAGCCCCGGCCCCGGGCCCCCGGCCCCCCCGGCCCCCGGCAGGTGAGCGCGGCCCCCGCGGGGGCAGCCGGGTCCACTGCGGTGACGAGATGCGGGATGCCCGTTACCTTGCAGGGATGGGGTGCGGGATGCCCGGGTCCCTTGCGGGGATGGGGGGACGGCGGGGGGGGTGCTGTGCAAGGACCGGACAATAAGGCATGGCTTTGCACCCTCAGGCAGGACACAATGTCCCCTGATCCCTTCTGCAAGCCAGGGAGGTTGGGGGGAATGTATGACCTTCACCCTCTCCGTGTGTCCAATGGGGTGCTGGGGAAAGGGACACCCCTTCTGCAAAGCTGCCGCACTCCCGGGCTTGTGCCTCAGTTTCCCCATCTGAAAATAGTGGGGGGAACTTGTGCTGTCCCTGTCATCGCTGTCCCCCTTCCCAAATAAGCACCTTACCCCATCACTGAACCCCATCCTTTCAGCACTGTCACCCCAGCTTCTCCCTTGATGTCCCCCCCATTTCCCCGCTTTCCTGTCCCCTCTGGCTCCAAATCTGTTTCCCCACCACAGACAGCTGAAATTCCACCTCTCCTGCTCCCAGCAGCCCCCTTTGCCTTCTGTCACCACCAGCTCTGGGACCATCCCACCAAGGCTCAGGGGACAGGACCCCCGTGTCAGCGCGTGACTCTCCACTTCCCCCCTCCCTGATGCGGAAGCGGGGGGATGGCACTGCCGTATCCTCCACCATCCTTGCTTGCCACTTCTGGGTTTAATTGCAAACCTCATCTTTGGATTTCTACCTAAACCTGGCTCCTGGGACCACACAAATCCCTGCTTGGTGTCCGAGCAGCCTTGTTTACCACGGCTAGCTGAGGCAGCAGGATGAGACAGAGCTGCAGAGCTGGGCAGCCAGTGGAACCCCCATGTGAGGCTGAGCCCCCTCTCCCTTCCCCAGGCCTGAGCACATGCAGGGGGTTGGAAATCCTGCTGCTGCTGCCCCTCCCGGGATCCCCATCCACATTTCCCATCTGCATTCCCGGCACATTCGCTGTCCCTGAGCTGGGCTGCAGGCTCCCCTAGAGAGACACTTGCGTTATCTGCAAATGCCAAGCAAGCTTCCAGAAATTTTTGCACAAGGCTCCTAAAATCCCTAGAAGATTAATGGGTGCCCTGAGCAGGGCAGTTTTGGGAGCACAGAGGGAAGGTCTCTGCAGAGCCCACATGAGCTGTGAAGCCAATCGCTGCCGGGGCTTGGAGCAAATGTGTCTTCCCTGGCTACTGCAACCTGGCAGCACCTGGCCCCCGGCAGCCTCCCGTCTGTGCACAGGACACGAGGCTCCTGGTACTGCTCCTACATCTCTGAACCTCCTTTCTGGTTTGAGGGAGCCCACAAGCCCTGACCCTGCAGGTCCCCGGGCCTCAGATCCCCCATCGATGCAGATAACTCTGATGGAAACAAGGAGGCTGCCATAGGCGCATTCCACCCAGGATTCGTTGGGAAAGTGGCTCCCAGAAGTTTCCCATTTCCTACGTGCTCCCTCCAGGGTCCTGTTGCCCTTGCAGCCGTCTCATGCCCTTCTCAAACATCAGGTGCTGCTCTGGCTGAAATCCCATGGAGAATCACCCACCATTCTGGATTTGGCTCTTTGTCCAAGGGCTCCAGCCCTGCTCATGTTACAGCCAAGGGGGTTTTGCCAGGGAATGCAGGAGGGACCCTTGAGCCTGCTCCCATGGAGACAGTACCCTGCAAGGGCCCAGGCTCACCACCTGCCTGCCATTGGGCTTGCTTTGATGATGAAGGGGCAGGATGGGTGCTGAGGCTGCTCAGCCCTGACCCTAGGCGCTGCTGGTGTGGAGCTGCCAGTGTGAATCAGCAGCACCCACTTAACCATTTCCTCATAGGGTCCCCATGGGCTCTGGAGGGGGCCACACTTCAGCCACACCACAGCCAAGCCCCTCCACACTCCCAGACTCCCTGAGCTCTGACCCTCAGCAGCCCCAGGAGCATTTCCCTGCCGCAGCCCCATGGGACACACGGACTAGCCCTGGGGTGGGAGCCCCACAGCTGCCCAGCTGGGTCAGGGTTGAGCAGCAAACCAGGCACAGCTCCTGCAGTTGCAAAGCCTCTTGTGATGCACGTCGGTGTCACGGGTTTTCCCTGCCACTGTGCCTTGGCCACTTCACCCCCCAAATGTGGCCGCCTCAGCCCCAGTGTGTGGCCACAGTGGGAGCAGCACATGGGCACTGGTACCCTCGGTGGATGCAGCACGGCAGCCCCAGAACATGGTGGGAGATGCTGCTGCCAGGCTCCTCTGGACCTCCTTGGTTGAATCCATTTGTCTCGGCCATGAGTGATTGTCATGTGGCCACAGTGGTGCACCATGGTGGCATTGGCGCTGCACCCTGAAATGGACCCTCAAGCAGCCCTGTGCTAAGGGAGAGCAAATGACCTTTCCTGTGGCCAAAAGCCCGAGGCCCAGCCCACTTGCTTGGATCCCCACAGACCAGTGCAGCTCCCAGTGTGGCTTCCACCCGCCCTGGATGCTCTCAGCAATGGTCACTCACCCACTGCCCTCCCAGCACCGGGGCTCACACCTGGTGTGAACCTCCTGCTTGGGGACAGGATGGAGACAGGTATGGGGACATAATCTCGCTCTGTGCTCTGCTCCTCTCCTTGTAGTGCATCTGCCACCATCCTGCCTTAGCCAGGGGCTCTTTGCAGCAGAGGAAACTGCACCAGAGGCTCTGCAGCCAGTCCTGCCCCTGCTCCCCACCAGGCTCAGCCAATGTGCCCAGAGGCAGGAGTGTGACAGCCCCATCCCCTGCTTCTTGGCTGCAGGAGAGATGCTGGGTCTGGGACAACAAACACACCTGGGGAGAGCAACCTGGGGACAGGGGACAGCAGGACTGGACTGTCCCACCTCGCTGGGGATAGGGATCTGCCAGCCAGGGCTGTGCCCTGCCCATGGTGTCAGCTGCACCAGCCTCTGCATTGCAGCAGCTTCCTGCCTGCACAGGGCCACGGCCACGGCCCGGCCCCCACAGAGGGCAGAGACCCCCCCTGCAGCAGCAGGGGAGCAGAAGCTGCCTGGAGTGTGAGGAGAGTTGTGTCAGTGCTCAGTGCTGAGCAGGCTGACAGGAGAGATGCGCAGGGGGGCCGCTTCTGAAGGAGCAGCTCAAGGGCACATGGAGCAGGAGCTGGGACAAACTCCACCGTCACTTGATGCCAAACGCTCTGTGGCTTCTCCCTGGCAGCTCTGTGGATGCAAGGGGCCAAAGCAGAGCCCCCAGGCCGAGGGTACCCAAGCGGCAGCGCTTGGCTGGGGCTGGCAGCTCTCCACGTCACGGCTCAGCCGCCAGCTCTGCAGGCGCTGGGCATCACTGCCAGCTGCCCTGATGTGAGGTGATGGGCTGTGCTGGGCCAGGGGCTGGCAGGGGCTGGCAGGGGGCTGGCACATGTGGCACAGGCAGCCGAGGCAGCCTGGCACAGTGGGGGCACACGCATGTGTGCGGGCATGCCAGGATGGTCGTGCGTGGGGGCGCGTGGCAGGAGAGTGGGAACGAGGCGGCAGCGTTAGCTGGGAAGTGATGCAGAGCCAAAAATAACCCCCAGGCTGCAGCTCAGACCAGGTAGTAGCTTGGAGAGGGAGCTGCGGCAGCCACGTCCACAGTGCCCCGTGGCACGAGTGGCTCGCTGGGGGCAGCTGGGGCTGGCACTGTGCCCGTGGGTCCTGGGGCATGCCCAGCCATGGGGGTGCTCCCTCCCTGCAGTGCCTGTCCCAGGCCCAGGGTGTCACCCTGAGGGTGCCCTTGCCATGCCAGTACATCCTCTGCAGCAAAACCCAGGGGTGCAACACCCAGGCACTGCGCTGTGCCTGCGGCTTTCGGGGGAGGACAACACAAGCAGCACCTGCAGGGTCCCTTGGGGTTGTGCCACCAGGTGCTCTGTCAGCACTGCAGGTGCATTGGGGCAGCCTGCGGATGCTGGGGTGGGGAGGGCAGTGGCAGTGCTGTGGTGCCAGGCAGTGGCAGTGCCATGAATGCCAGGCAGGAGTGATGTTGGTGCCATGGATGACCAGCAGTGGTGGTGATGCTGCCATGGGTGACAGGCAGTGGCAGTGGTAGTGCAGTGAGTACCAGGCATGGCTGTGCCATGGGTGCCAGGAGGAGTTGTGGTGGTGCCGTGAGTGCCAGGAGGAGTGGTGGTGATGCCATGGGTGCCAGGCAGGCGCTGGCGCTGTGTGCTGCCAGCTGCAGGGGGACGCTGCTGTCCCCCATCCATCTGCGTCTCGGCGGCTGAGCGAGGGACAGTCACGCGTTTATTTTTAACCATCTGGGGAGGGTGGAGGGGATTGGTGCCGCTCTGGTTATATCACTAAATCCCTGCCAGGCCCTGTTAGTTCCAGCACAGCGAGCCCTGCGCCGCGCTCCAGTAACTGTTTCAGGTCCTCGTCCTCCTGGGGCCATGCCCTGCCCCAGCCCTGGGACACCTCAGGGCCAGCTGTGTGCACAGCTGGAGAGTGTGGGCACTCACTAGAGTTCCCCACAGGACCCTCTGTCCCCAGCCCTGCCCTCCCACCCCACCACGGGGCAGAGCACAGGCAGCCAGGCCTCCCCTCTGCCCATTCCACCTCCCCAAGGAAGGGATGGTGTGTGCGGTTCACGGCCACATCCCTCTCCCACACCACTTTTGGCGACAGGGCAGGAAGAAATTTGAACTGCTCGTGGCCACCTTGTCCCCATCCCAGTGGCAGATGCCAGGCAGGATAGGCCCAGTGCTTTCCTGTGGAAACACTGTCCAAATCCAGCTCAGAATGGGGATGATGAGAACACCTAGGAAACGGCCACCATGGTCCCTCTCCATCCCCATGCAATGCCACCAGCCCCCTCCCAGCTCTTGGCGAAGCGGCAAAGGGTTAAGCCACACAGCAGGGCCACGTGGTGCTCTGGGGATGCCGTTTTTCTGGAGATCAGGATGGATTAGGGTGGAATATCAGGGTGAGAATTCCTTGGGCAGCGCATCCTCTGACCCTGCCATGGCCCCTTGCCCAGAGGCTCCCAGTGCTGAGCCAGGCCCTGTCCAGTGAGCGCCCACTGTGCTGCTCCCTGTGATTCCCTCCCAGCACCACTGGCTCCAGGGGTATTTGGATGGCACCAAGAGGGTGGTGGGCACTGGAGGAGTCTGTGGGTCCAGAGCTGGAGCGGGAACCGTCCCCATGCCTGTCCCCTGTACCCAGATGTTTGTCCCACAGAGCTGTTGGCAGGAGGAATGGGGGTCCTCTGCACCCCCCATGACTCCCCTCTCCTGTCCCCTCAGTGCATGAGGCTTGTGTTTGCCCGAGAGACCCCCAGTGCCTGCTCTGACGCCTGAGGCAGCGCCGGGAGCCATGTCGGGTTCCTATGACGAGTCAGCATCAGCCGCCGAGGAAACAACCGACAGCTTCTGGGAGGTGAGTCCTGGCCATCCTGTCCTCCCACAGACACCACTGCCACAGTCACTGCACCCCGGGCTGTCCCCTGGGCTGGGGGCTGCCCTCCCTTCTCTGTCTGAGAGCATCCCTACTGTGGTGGCTCCGTTTCTGAGCTGGCTCTGCCGAAGGTCTCAATCTTGGCCATCCCTGAGTGACAGAGGGGTTGGAGGGAGTTTGGCTTGAGCAGCCCCAAGCCAAAGCTCCATCCCTGCACCCCCAAATTGCCTGGTGCTTCCCCTGTAGCCACCCAGGCCAGCTGGGGCTGAGCCAGGCAGGATGGTCAGTGCCCACAGCTGCCTGTCCCCACACCCCTCTCAGGTGGGGAACTACAAGCGCACAGTGAAGCGGATCGATGATGGACACCGGCTCTGCAATGACCTCATGAACTGCGTGCACGAGCGGGCCAAGATCGAGAAGTCCTACGCCCAGCAGCTCACTGACTGGTCCAAGCGGTGGAGGCAGCTCATCGAGAAAGGTACTGTGGCTTCCCCAGGGGCAGGGTTTCCCTGGGACACCTGGGTCCCCGTGTATCATCACAGCTTCATCTGGCAGAAATGAAGGGGATAAGGGCAGTGGAGTGACCCCCAACTGTCCCCTCGGCCCCCAGGTCCCCAGTATGGCAGTCTGGAGAAGGCATGGGCCGCGATCATGACGGAGGCGGACAAGGTGAGCGAGCTGCACCAGGAGGTGAAGAATAGCCTCCTGAATGATGACTTTGAGAAGGTCAAGAACTGGCAGAAGGACGCCTACCACAAGCAGATCATGGGGGGCTTCAAGGAGGCCAAGGAGGCTGAGGATGGCTTCCGGAAAGCCCAGAAGCCCTGGGCCAAGAAGCTCAAGGAGGTGAGAGCAGCACAGTGTCCTGGGGCATCCTTGTGTCCCCAGTTCCAGCTCTGTGTGCCCAGTCCAGGCTGGGAGAGATGTGTGGCATCTCCCCACAGGCAGAGGGGTTGACAGGGGGCTGTGACCACTACTCTGATGTCCCTTCCCTGTCCCCACAGCTGGAGACAGCCAAGAAAGCCTATCACCTGGCATGCAAGGAGGAGAAGCTGGCCATGACCCGTGAAGCCAACAGCAAGGCGGATCAGTCCAACACTCCTGAGCAGCAGAAGAAGCTCCAGGACAAAGTGGAAAAGTGCAAGCAAGATGTGCAAAAGGTGCAAGACACTGCCCTGTGCCAGATGCATGGGGAATTGGGCAAGGGAAACCAGTGGAGATGGTCAACATGTCCCGTTCTCTACCATTGGTTCCCATTTTCCCATCCCTGTGCTCCTGGAGAAGGATAAAGACATGCAGGCAGTGCTCAGGGGAGTGTAAGCTGGGCAGGGATTTACCCCACTTATGGTGCCTGATTCCACGCACTGAGGCTTCTGGCTCAATTTGGGCTCCCCAGCTTTGGAGACCCCCAAACCAGACAGCACCCAGAAATGGCCTTTGAGACGCTTGAGGTACAACGAGGGTCCCTCTTGCATTTTTTGCAGACTCAGGAGAAGTACGAGAAGGTGCTGGATGAGCTGAACAAGTGCACCCCGCAGTACATCGAGAGCATGGAGCAGGTCTTCGAGCAGTGCCAGCAGTTTGAGGAAAAGAGGCTCAACTTCCTCAAGGAAATGCTCCTGGACATCAAGAGGCACCTGAACCTGGCCGAGAGCAGCAGGTAGGGGCAGTGAATCCCAGCCAACACGATGGTCACCAAGAGGTACCAGAGTGGCAGGAGGTTGTGCAGGAGGCTGGTGCCCACTGGTGACTTGGAGGACACGCAGCCTGGGCCCCAGGTGACGGCTGGGGTATGTCCCTGTGCCATACTGTCCCTGGGGGTCCACCCTGACCCACAGCCCCTCAATCTCTCCCCACAGCTACGCCAACGTGTACCGGGAGCTGGAGCAGACCATCCGCATGTCGGACGCACAGGAGGACCTCCGGTGGTTCCGCAGCACCAGTGGCCCCGGGATGCCCATGAACTGGCCCCAGTTTGAGGTGAGGCCGGGGGCCCTGGCTGGGTGCTGGCAGCCCTGCAGGGCAGCCGGGCACTCAGGGGTTGGTTGCTCTGTGCTTGCAGGAGTGGAACCCAGACCTGACGCACACGATAACGCGGAAGGAGAAGCAGAAGAAGGGCGAGGGGGTGGCCCTGACCAATGCCAGCAGCGTGGGTGACACGGGGGCTCAAGCAGGCGAGCGCGGGAGGTGAGGGCTGGCATGAAGGAGAGGTGCCATGACAGGCACGGCCTTTGTCTGTGCAAGCATTTGGGGATGGGGATGTCCAGGGTGACAGCCACCCCTCCCTCTCCTCCCCTTCCAGCGTGAGCAGCCATGACCGTGGGCAGACCTACAGCGCTGAGTGGTCCGATGACGAGGGCAGCAACTCCTTCAACACCAGCGAGGCCAATGGCGGCGCCAACCCCTTTGACGAGGAGTCGGGGGGAAAGGGCGTGAGGGTGCGGGCTCTGTACGACTACGATGGGCAGGAGCAGGATGAGCTCAGCTTCAAAGCAGGTATGGTCCCTCGCCAGTGCCAGATAGGATGAGGCTCGTCTGCTGGAGCTGTGGGTGTGAAATCCCTCAAATAATTTCTGAGTTGGCCCAGCCTTTCAAAAAGTTGAACTGTCAGAAAAGGGAAGGCAGAAGCTGAGCCCAGATGCAGAAGGGGCAGGAGCAGTGGTGGGACAGGGCATATGAGGGCTCAAGGGTCACCCCTCGCCTTTCTGTCCTACAAACTGGTGTGCCCAGGATGAGTCCTGCAAACCCCCTGCATCTCCATCCCAGGGAGAAAAAGTGGGTGGGAGAATTTCCAGCACCTGCAATGAGCTCTTCCCTTCCACCTTCCTCTCCAGGTGATGAACTAACCAAACTCGGTGAGGAAGACGAGCAGGGGTGGTGCAAAGGGCGCTTGGACAACGGGCAGCTGGGGCTGTACCCTGCCAACTACGTGGAGGCAATCTAAGTCTTGTGATGTGCTCCTCGTCACCGTCAGCAGATAAATCCACCCTCCGTTGTCTCCATCTCTCCACCAGCCAACCAGCCATTCTGCCGTCTGGTCCTTCACCCCTCACCCTTAGAGATTCAGACATATTTTCCGACCAAGCTTTTATTTTTTTAAGAGTTGTCTCCGAAGAGTATTTTGCATAGTCGCTTTCTTCTAAGATAACGTGAAGCGAAAGATGACGTTGTCCGTTCGTCTACGTTAGTTGAATTTATTTTTTTTTCTGAGCGAAAAGCTGATACCTCAAGATCTTAAAGCCCAACCAGTGAGAGCTCCTGATTGGTTGGTTTTTAAAGATACTGAAATCATGAGCCGCCTTCTGATTGGCTGGAACTGTTCTGAAACACACGGTGCCGAAGTTCCTGGGACCAACCAAATTCATCCCAGAAAACCGAGAGGGATTCGAGTCTGACTCCGTTGGGTTTTTTTTGGGTGTTTCCACGTTCTCCCCAGCTATTCCTCCCGCCCCGAGGAAGGGGGTGAATGCCCCCTTCAGCCCCGCGGCCATCCTTGAGATGCCCAGGTAAGGTGGGACCAGCCCCGCCATGGAGCTTGCTGGCATCACCTCAGCTTCCTCCTCCTCCCGGCTGGGCTGTCAGCACACCTGGAGCAGGCAGAGGCTCCCGAGCCGATGCCCAGTCTGTGCTGCAGGGAGCAGCATCGCCCTTCGGGTGGGCAGGTATCCAACGCACACCAGATCCAGGTGAGATGGCCCTAAAATCCTCCAGAGAAGGACCCACCAGGGCCCAGCGCTGTGGAAGCACCTTCACGCCCAGCCTGGGATAGCGAGGACTGCCTTGGGCACTGCTGGGGATGGTCCCCATCCACCCCTTCCTGAAGAGAGGCAGGAGCAGAGCAGGGACGGGGGATGAGCATCACCTGGCCTTGCAGGCTGCCGGCAGGAGATGCAGCCAGAGCAGGAGGGCTCAGGATACCCAGCCCAGGCAGAGCAGCTGCCTGGCAAAGATGGCCGAAAACAAGACACATCAAGGCAGGGGAATGGCCGCAGGCTTTGCCCTTTGCTTGTCCCCACGGAGTTCTCCCCTTCCTCCCCCGGGCTCTGCCCCTGGTCCTGCAGCTCCCGCGGCTGCTGCCACCCAGCACGGCCACCCCCACCCCCTGCCTCGGGTGCATTTGCCATCCCGAGCTCTTCCCTACAGATCATCTCTCATTCCTTTCCATACCATTACCCTTAGCAGCATCAATGCCATCGGCTTCCCGCACGCTCCTCCTGCTCCTATCCTGCCCCCTCCGTTGGTTTGTGAATTTTTTGGCCCCAGGGATCCGGTGTTCTTGTGGAAGCAGGGGAAGCACTGTGTGCTGGGCACGGTGGGTGGGAGCCATCCCGGCCCCTGCCAGGTACCGGAAGAAAAACCACAAAGTCAGAAAAGACCCAACCAACCACCTGTCTCAGCAATGCACCCCGGTTTTTGTACATTGATTGTGTAATTTAAGAAGTATATATATATAATATCTATATCTCTCGTGATTGTATTTCCGTGGATACAACAACAAAAAGCAGCAAGAGAAAATAACCGAGCTCTGTCAGCATCCTTGGCTCTGGGGTCTCCTTTGCTGTGCGTCTGTCTCACCCCCGGGGGGCGGCTGAGGTTGTGGACCCTCACCCCAAGGTTTTGGGGTGCAGCAGGATGGGGGGTTCACATGCATTGCCGGGGGCGAGGGGGGACAAGGGGAACAACCACTGCCTTTGGGGACTCCTGTGCCACTGCCAGACAAAGCCTTGGGAAAGCCATGGAGGGGCTCGAGGTGATGCAGGTTTTGGGGCTGCTCCAAGCACCAGCCCTGACCCAGCGCTCTCCTGAGCCTGTGAAAGCCCCGGCACAGCAGGTTGATGTCACCTCCTGCCCTCCCCCACCCTGCCAGAGGACCTGTGTGGGGGACACGAGATTTGGGGCACCACTGGCCCACCCAGCCCATCCTCACAGTGCCCCCACACCGGCTGCGTTGGGGGCACACAGCAAATCACAAGATACACTTGGCTTTTTTTTTTCCTCTTTCCCCCCATTTTTTTGTTTTTTTCATCCCCTTTTCCAAAGGCCAAGGTAGTTTTCCTCCTTCCCCTGCTCCTCGCCACCCTCCATCTCTCCTGCCAGCATGTGAGCAGGGCTGTCTACATCCGCTGCTGTGGGAGCAGCACAGAGCAAGAACAGAAGGGAAAGGCAGTAGCTGGCACCAGCAGATTTTTTAAGGGGAAAAATCAAAAGACAAAGAACCAGGTGTTTTTCCTTTTACGCTGCCACAGAACATCTCTGGAAGTCCAGGCCACGCCTCGGCATTTGCACAACTCATCACCAGCCGAAAATGAGAAGCAAATAAACAAATAAAAAACCCTATAATATAAAAGATCAACATTGCCAGGTAACTCTGACTCTGGTGCAATAAGCAGGTGAAGCAATTCCCAGCTCTCTGCCCCAGTTCAGCCTTGGTGGATCACACTCTGGTCTTATTGTCCAGAGGGAAATGGCAAAGCTGCTATCTCCATTTCCCCAAACTCTGGAATTGGGCAGTCCAAGTAAAATCCGAATCAAGGGACGAGCTTTGTGCCAGGGCACAGAACCTGGGCTCTTAGGAGGATGCTGGTGGCCCCGTGCACAAGGATGGGGGACCCACACTGTGCACAGCCCCACACCCACATTTACAGCTGCTCCCCTTGCAGAACTCCCGTTTGCAGTCCCAAATCCCAGTGAAGGGGAGAAGCTGAGCATGTGCTGGAGTGAAAAGCAAAGGGGGGGATGCACCTGTCTCAAGGGGGTGCCCAAGGTCCCCGGAGACACAGCTCCCATTGCTGGCAGCACCCTTGGTTGGTGCCAGGCTGCTCCCACAGGGATTGAGACAGGACCCCACCATGAGCAGCAGTGGATGTCCCTGTCGGTGCCATTGTCTCAGCTCATGCCCCAGGCTTTTTCCTCCCTGAACAACGGCTGAGGTGAAGCCACCTACAGCCAGAACGCGGGAGGGAGGAGAGGAGGGGGGACAGTCCAGCCACAGTGCTCACCCTTCCCATGGCAGACAAGGGCTCTGCACGGTCCTTGCCCCGCACCAGGGCCTGCTGGAGGTGAGGGGGTCCCTGCGTCCGTTTCCAGCAGGTCCTGGCAGGGGAAGCCCCGCACCTCAGCCGAGGTCCTTGCTGCTGGCAGAGGGAGGCAGTGAAGGTCCCCCGTCCCTCCCGGCGCTCAGCCGGTCCCGCCGCCGCTCAGACCGGGTGGACGAACTGGTAGACGAGGCGCTGGGAGATGTCGGGCTTCCGGATGATTCCTTTCTTGTAGTACTGCCGGATTGAGCGGCTCAGCTTGTCGTAGTTCATGGCCGGGCGGTTCTTGCGGATGCCCCACAGCCGGGCCACCTGCGCCGAATCCTCGATCTTGAAGATGCCTGGCAGAGGAGCGGGGCACGGAGGGTTACAGCATCTCCTGCCCCACTTCAGCCCCGCAGCGCCCGCCTCGGGACCTCTGGGGCATCCCCGCCCACCTTTGTCCTTGTTGAGCCAGCGGATGAAGCGCCCGTAGTTGTGCGGTTTCAGCAGCAGCTCCTTGAGGAACTGCCAGAGGTGGATGGGTTGGCCGGAGCAGGACGAGTCCGCCTCGCTGTCGGCCCAGCTGGTGTCACCTCCTGCCACGGGAAGGGACGGGTGAGAGGAGGGAAGGGACAGAGCTCGCTGCTGTGCACCATCCCAGGAGCTGCACGAATCAAGGAAGCCCCACTCGATGCCAGAGGGGCTCAGCCCAGGCACTGGGTCTGGAAGCTTTGCTTTCTCCTCCCTGTCTTGAAGCAGCTCGGTCCTGCCTTTGCTCAGGGGGTGTGGGACAGGGCCACTGAGGGGTTGGAGCCATTTCCCCCTCGCTGCATTTTGCAGAGAGCCGTGGGGCTGCTCTAGGGCAGAAGGAGTGTAACCGCACAGATCCCACAGCAGCAGCTGCTCCAGTGCTCCGGATAATTGCAATTAAGCAGGGAGGGACCCCTCAAGGAGCCCGGGCCCACCCGAAACAGGAGTGGGGCTAGTGGAGCTGAGCCCACACAGAACTCACCGCAGTATCTCACGTCTCCAGGGGCAGCCTTCTCCTTCATCCAGGCGGCTGGAAGGGAGGAGCAGGGGATCAGGGGGCCATCTCCTGCTACACAGCATCGCCCACCCTCCCCAGCTCCCTCCCGCTCCCTGGCACCCACCAGACTTCCAGATGTCGAGGTGGGCGTGCAAGATGTCGCCGCAGGCGGGCGAGCGCTGGCAGAACTGCTCCTCGGACATGGCACACAGGTCCTTTCCCGACAGCTCCTGGAAGGACTTCCCGATCTGCGGCAGCCGGTATTGGTGCTCCGTCCACAAGATCCACTTCTGCACATTCCCGGGGCTCCAGTCCGTGGGGTCTGGGGGTGAAGGGAGTGAGTGTGGCCAGCCGGGAACCGGCCCCTTCTCCCGCGGGAGAACAGCCGCACTCCCCCAGATCCCCACACGCGGCTGCAGCCCCTCAAATGCAGCATGGCTCTGGCTCCCACGCCAGCGCATCCCTCCCCTCCCTGGCCGCACCACGAGAGCGCCGGGAGAACCCACCTGAGGCTATGTTGAGGAGCTTGCAGGCTGTCTCGATGTCCTTCAGCACCTCGCCCACCACCATGCTCTGCACCTGCTCCAGCGAGTGCTCCTCCAGGTGCAGGCTGTCCTGCAGGTCCCCCTCGGGCCCCAGCCCCAGGCCCTGGCTGTCGATGATGGGACATTGCTCCGGCTCCTTCCGCGCCTCCTCCCGCCCGCCCTGGGCGCTGCCGTGGGACGGTTCCCCGGCGCCCTTGGTGGCACAAGCCGTGTCCTCCGGGTAGAGCATGTCGAAGTAGTGCAGGCAGAAGGCCGGCACGGGCTGCTCGGGGGTGCTGGGGGGGCTGGGGCTCTCCGGGCAGCCCCAGCTCCGGGGGTCGAGGTCCCGCGGGGGTGGCAGCAGCGTGGGCTCCGGCCAGGCGAGGCGGCCGGGGGGCAGAGCGGTCAGCCCGGGGCTGGCGCTGCCCATCCCTCCGCTCAGCGCTGGCTCCAAACCTGCCCGGGGAGGAGAGAGGAGCAGAGCTCAGCCCGGCACCGCTCCTGCCTTCCCGCCCAGCAGCCAGGCACAAAGGGAGGAACTAAGCCTGTTAGAGGGGAAAAACCCTCTGAAGAGCCCCACTGTGCCCGGAGCTTGTGGATGAGTGCGGGGTCAGCCATGGCTTGGGGGGCTGCCCCCGGTTTGGGAGGGCCAAGAGCAGCAGCAGCCAGCAGGGAAAAGGAGCTCAGGAGATGAGCAGTAGCTGGTCCCTGTTTAGGATCTGGGTGTTCAGGGTCTCCCCAGAGGCTGCACCCCAGGCTGGCAGCAGCTCAATCCCAGGTGGAGCTGAGGCCTCGGTGGGAGGCAGTGGGGGGCACTGGGGGGCTCCCCAGCACCTGTGCAGGACAGCCCTGGGGTGATGATGGATGCTTGAGCCACAGGGACGCATTTCTGAGGGCGGAAAACATCCTCTGCTGCTTCCACCTGAGGCACAACAGCCCCCAGACCCAAATGTCCCGGGAGGGACTGAGCCCAGCACCGCAGCACCCAGCCCTTGGTTGCTGTTGCCAACTCCCAGATGAGAACTTTCCTTTTAAGGACAGGATAATTGCAATTACCTTCACTCTCTTGCAAGAAAAACTACCCAAAATCTGCCTGTCCCCATCTGTCTCTGCATGCAGGGAGTCCTGGAGGCCATGGAGAAGAGGATGAACCTGCTGAATTTCCATGGCAACACCAGGGAATGGCTCCATCTGTGAAGAAATCTCCCCAAAAACCATCCTGAGATTTTGGGGAGGGGAAGCCCCTGCCAGGGAGAAGCTGCTGATTGGCATGGCCAGGGCACTGCACCTTCAGCATTGCATTTCACAAGAAGAACCATAGCAAACTGGTGGTTTAAAAGCAGAAAAATGAGCTTTAGCAATGGAGCCGACAGTGGGAAAGGAGCATGCAAAGATTGAAACACCTCAGGACACCAGGCAGCGCTGAAGGGGAACAGGGGGCAGTGACCAGGGAAAAGGGGTACCCTGTTGCTCCAAACCCCAGCTGCGGGGACAAATGTTTAAAAGATACAAGAGGAAAAGATCCTCCAGGCAGAGCACAGCCCCCAAGCATGGGGCTGCTCAGTGAAGGAGAGACACTGGGGACCCAGCCCCATGTCCCATGTTCGGGGAGGAGTTAATACAGCTCCTGAGGATTCAGGGCTCCCAGGAATGTGGGTTTTGAATTGCCTGCACTTGGGGGAAGCTCATCACCCTTGGAATAGCCTGAAGAGCTCAGAAAAACCCATGGAAGAGCCAAGGACACCTAAACAGCTGCCATGGCAGCCTGAGCCCATGGGGACCTGGGGAGGGACTGTGAGTTCAGGAGTTGGAACTCACATCCCTGAGTGGTTTTAGTGGCACTGCAGCAAGGAGGAGGAAGAAGAGGGTGCCCAAACCCTCTTCTAGTCTGGGGCTGCCTCCACCATCCAAACAGTTTCCCTGAGAGATGGTGCCTGCATCCAAACCTCTCCTTGATTTGCTTGGGATTAAAAGAGCTTTAGGAGATCAGCAATAAATCCAACCTCACGCTGCTCCCGGCACAAAAGGGAAGTGGTAACAGCTTGTGCAGCTCCTGCACTGTGCTGGCCATGGGGATCTCTGAGGAGGGGACAGGGGCCTCATCCCCAGTACCTCTGGGATGTTCTGTGAGGCCACGGTTCATCCTCACACATGGAGGAGCAGGGCTATGGAACTATCCTCAGGAATGCCGCAAGATGGATGGCCCCAGCTTCACCCTCATCCTGTTCCCCTCCTCCCTGATGGGACCAGAGAGACCCAATCCCTCGGGAAGTGTCCCCAAAAGCCTGAGCTGTGCCCCACCAAGGGCGCTGTACTCTCAGGGCGGGGGCCACTGTTTGACTTTCTCCCTCTCTGGCACGCGGGCGGCCGGGCTGGGTGGGACCTGTTTGCACTGCGAAGCCACTTCAGGTGGCCTTTTTCCCCCTCTTTCCCTACCCCTTTTTGCATTTCCCTGGAAAAGGAGAGCTGGAGGAGCAGCCCCATGTGCACTGGCCCACAAGGCACCCAAAACCCTTCCCACTCCCTGCCCGAGCTGAGCTGGGTCATTGCATCAGCCTTGGCAGACGCTCCACAGAGAGCTCCAGCTCCGGGGCTGGGATGGGGTGGTGGGACTGGAATGGGGTGGTGGGACTGGGATGGGGCTCCTGCACTTGCCAGGGCACATTGCCAGCATGAGCCCAGGGCCGTGGGTGGTGCTGGGTCATGGCTCAGCTCCACAGACCTGCAGAGACCCATCCCCACAGAGACCCCACAGGGGATAACAATGGGGCCAAGGACCCCCGTGCCTCCCCGAGCTCTCCTGGTAAGTGCAACCCACCATGGCTCAGGGTGGGACACGAGCACCAGCGAGGGTGGAACGCTGGGATCAGCCCTTGAGAACGAGAGAAAAAAAAAAAAAAGAAGGGAAAATAAATTCACCCACCCCCCACCCTCGAACAATGGGTCCGTTAATTAAAATTAAATCTGCGGTGGAACAGGTTGTGCCGGAGTGGCTTGGAAGCCCCGTGGGACTGGGGAGGTTGGCCCGCTGTGGGAGGGGTGCTGCCCACAGTACCCAGGATGTCTCCCAAGCCCCTGGGCAATTCTGAAAACCCTTCCCAGGCAGCTGGGGTGGGAGGCCAGAGCCAGGCTCCAGGGTCACCCCTCCAGGGTCACAGCACAGGCATATGCTGTCCCTGGAGAAACTGGGGCTGTGCAAGACCCAGAGCTGTCCCAGCCTGCCCAGAGCGGCTTGGACTGAGCCAGAAAAGAGAGCTGGGGTCCCTGCACAAGCCAGGGCTGCAGCAGGCACCCAGGTGGGTGCTCAGAGGCTCCTGACAATTTGAGATCCTGCCAGCATGTCCCATGCACCCTGCAAGCCCCAGAGTGACAGCTGTGCCATGTCCTGCGCCAAACCCTGTGCCATGCACCCTTCTTATCTCTGGGTGGAGGAAGCATTGGCCAAAACCTCCCCACAGCCAGGGCAGGGACTGGAGACGGCGCTGGGGGAGTGGGGAGGTGATGGAGCAGGGGGCTGGTTCTGGTACCTGCATGGTGACAGAGTTGGGGCCAGAGTAAGCCCCAGGCTCACTCTGATGCACCCCCGGGGGGATGCAGCCCTTCCTGGGGGTCCTGGACCCTCGGCTCCCCAGCAGCCTCCTCCAACACCACCGAGGTGCCCTGGCTCCTGCTGTTACCTGCATGGCTGCTGGCACAGGGACCAGGTGTCCCCATGGGTCTCCACGCCCTGGGTCAGGCTGCCCTCTCCATCAGCGCAGGGAGGCAAACAGCAGTGACAAGCACAACCTGCCAGTGACCTGAGCAAAACTCAGTGCTCGGTGTCCCCCCGGTGAGCAGCAGAGCTTGGTGTTCCCCATTTGGGGCCAGGGAGCCCCTATTTATAGCAGCATCTTCCCCCCCGTGCTCCCAGCCCCAGAGAACACTGGTATTGTGGGGATTTGGCACCCTCACAGCATTTGTGTTTCACTAACCGAGCAGAACCACAAAAACCAAACCCGCAGCCAAAGTGACTCTAGGGCTGACAAAAAAAAAAAAAATACCCCAGCAGGAAAGCATCTGGGACAGTTCAGGTCTGGAAAAGGGATTTGGTTTCACAAGACACCCCAGAACTGGCAATTCCTCAACAGCCACCCAGGGCCCTCCATAGAGGATCGTGGCTGCTGGTTTGTTACATGGTGCCCCTAAGGTCACTATCCCCTGCCTGGCCCAGGGGCTGGCAGGACCCTGGGTGTCCCAGCTGTTCCCAGGTGGGCTCAGGAGGAGCCGGCCCTGAGAGATCTGGCTCCATCCCACCCTCCTTGCTTGAGCAGGAGGAGGTTGCAAAGACACAAAAATAGCAAATCCCATATCATTTCGGGTGACACCATCCAGAGAAATGCCAGAGCCTCACACCGAGGGACAACCTGTCCCTGTTTTGCCCTAACGACACCTGAAGGAGCAAGGAGCTGTGAACGGGATACTGACATGGGATAGCACCAAACTGGTGCCAAAAGCAGCAGGACCCCCTGGAGGGAGGGAAGGTGGGCTGAGTGGGTGCTGGGGCAGCACAGGGAGACGGGGGTCGCGGCAGCGCGGGCTCCTTACCTCGAGGGTGTGCGGGCTCAGAAGCCACATGGATGCCAGCGCAGGGTGACAAGAGCCGTCCCTGCGGCACTCGGCGCGGTGTCTGCGGGGGACATGGCCCCGGGTGAGGTGTCCGAGCACGGGCGAGGAGTGCGGCCGGCAGCACCGCGCTCCGCTCAGCGCCGGCTCCGCGGCGGCAGCGCGGCTGGGCTGAGCCCCATCGGCACCGGGCTGAGACGGAAATGAGAACCGGGCACCCCGAGTGGCTCCGGGGGCAGGACAGGGACCAAGCCAGCGACGGCTGTGTGAGGGGGGTGCCGGCAGTGAGCGTCAGGGCTCAGCCAGAGCCGCCTTTGCCCATTATATCCAATTCCTTCCTTATTTACCTGAACAAACAAGCAGCGCTGACCTCAGCCGAGGTGTTTGAACAGCCCGGGCCGGGTTAACCCTTCAGGTGCATCCAGGGCAGGCTTAGGCCAGAACGGGCCTTGGGAGGGGAGTGGAGCAAACCCGGGCACCGTTAACCCCTTCCCACCCTCACATGGGATGAGACAGGGACAGGGACAGACAGACACCTGGCTCCTCCTGGACTCAGACCTGCAGCACAGAGACCTGTCGGATGTGTGAGCGTCGGTGGCATGACATCACTCCCAGAGCAGGCTGGGCCATGCTGGGGCCGGGAGCATCCCTGAGAGACATCCTGGGAGCATCCCTGTGTGGCACCTAGGAACACCCCTGACCCGAACCCCAGAACCATCCCCTGCCTGAGTGCTGCAGCCACGGACGCAGCCCGTGAGTGAGGGTGCACAGAGCTGTTGGGGTGAAGGCAGCCCCCGACAGCACCCAAACCCTCCCAGCTCAGGGACACAGCTCTGTCCCCTGCCCATGGGTCTGTGACTGTGGGATGGGGCATGGGGACACAGCGAGAATGTGCCACGCTCCAGGCCCAGGTTGTCTCCACCGGCATGAGCAGGAAAAAGCAGTTCTGAGCAAGACAGACACCGAGCTGGTATTTACTGTCTTTTTTTTAGCACATGAAGCAGGCAGGGCAGTTAAGGCAGTTCTCCTGCTCATGTAGTGCTGACAAAACCAAACTCCCACATGCCCTAAAAACCCACGTCAGACCAAACCCCGCCACAAACACCCACAGGTTGGCCCCACGTCACCATGTCCCAGCAGGCACATGGCCCGTCCCCAGCCCACATACCGGTGGCAGAGCTGGCATCCCTTGCTGCCCTGAGCCGGGGCAGGCACAGCCGATAAGCCACCCGTCAGAAATGTTTGCCGTGAGGAAATGAAAACCTGGAGGAAGGAGACCCCGCTGCGGGCGCTGGGAAAGGGCTTCGGTGCTATCAGCAGCACCAGGAGTTTCTGCCTCCCTTTGAAACGCCTCAATGTTATCTTATCGTGGGGAAAGCTCCCCCTGGATCAGGGCTCCCTGTCTCAGGGGAGTTATTTTCTGCTGTTTTGGTAAACACGGCTGGGCCTGGGACACATGGCAGGGGCTGTGGGGGAACCCCAGGACAAGCAGCTGTATTGGGAAGCCGCCAGGCCCTGCCCGGGCTTTGCCAGAGGTTGGGCATATTTGATTGGGATGTGGCACAGCCAGGAAGGGAGTCCAGGCCACCCAGTGCCCTCCCAGTGCTCCTGGCAGCCACAGCAGAGCTCCCCAGCCCACTCAGAGCATCCACTGCTTTGGACAAGGCCCCACAAGCTCCCAAAGCTGCTCCCATGTCACACCTCAGGATCCCCGAAGGGCACCCGGAGCAGGAGCATCCCAGCACAGCCCTGGGGCCGCAGCCCTCCAAGCATGGATCCCTTCCGCACAGAGCGGAAACACGAGTGTCTCATGTGTAAACTCGACACCAGCTGGCACCAGCCATGTTGGGAAAGCACCATGCCCATCCCGCTCTCCCTGTGGCCGCTCCACTCCTGCCCCACAGCCGGGCTGTGGCATGGGGGACGTCTGGTGAGCTGGGTTTGGTTTGTGCAGGCTGTGCAAGCTGGATCTGCTGTGACACCACCTCCAGGTCACCCGTGTTTATTTGGCTTCTTTACAAGATTTCACCAAACACTAGACCAGAGCACCAGAAGTCAGATGCAAAGCTGAAGAAGGCATGACTGGGGACGCTGGACAGTGTCAGATGTCACGAAACAGCGGGGAGTTCCCAGTCCCAGATCCAGAGCATCCCAGACTTGGGTCATCCTGGGCTGTCTGGGACCTGTTTTCAAATTCACACCTCAGTCTGAAAGAGCTTTTCCTATTTCTCTTATCGGTAGCAGCGGGATCTCGATAATAGAAAGAGATTAATGGGAAAAACATTTGCTTTTCTGGGCTCAGGGAGAGCTGGGCAGTGCAGCACAGTGCTGCAAAACTGGGTGAAAGGCCTCAAAATAAGACCTCTGCTTCCCTCCCAGAGGGCTCAGAGGCTGGAGCCCCCCAGTGTCACCAGTTTCTAGGAGCTCCAGCTGTGCTGGGCTTTGGCCACACCAGGCTCTGGCCACACTGGGCTCTGGCTGTGCCAGGCTCTCCATGACACCTTTCGCAATCGCAGCTCGGCACAGCTCTGCTTGCACATGCAAACCAGGAAAAGGAGAGATTGCAACACCTGAGGAACAACAAAAGAGGGAAATGAAGTCTGGCTTTTCTGCCCTGTGTGCGCAGTTTTCGGTACTTTTTCCTTGTCCTCCCTGTCAACCCATCAGCTCCGATTCCGATGTCTTTTGCCACTGCTGAAACTTCAGTGCTTGGGAACGTGGCCGGAGGGGAGAGATGGAGAAACGACTCATGAATCACCCTGGAGGAATCTCTGCCCACCTGCCTGCAGCTAATCTCTGGCTGCATCACAAGAATAATAGATAAGCAGCCATGTCACATATAATAAAACTATTGAAGGCCCTTGATGTCACTGCACAAACCACAGAGAGCATGGAGCCCGACCTGTCCCCACAAGCAGCTGTGTTTCCTGGTCCCCTGCAGTGGTGGGGCTTCCTCTGCTCCAGCTCCTGCACAACTTTTGGGACAGTGGTGGCCCCTGAGTAGAACTAGAGTCCCTCTGAGAGGCCACATCCTGCACCCCATGTCTGTGCCACAGGGCGATAATGGGACAGGAGGATTCCCCACTCCCAGGCTGCGGGGTGGGTGCTCTGAGGCTTTTTTGCAGCTCAAGGAGACTGGAAATGGTTGAAATGGTTGAAGTTCCTTTAATGCATTCTCCCCACGCCTTGGAGAGGTCCTGGGAGAGGAGAAGGTCCCTCCAGCAGAGCCCAAAATTACCCAGAGGGTCAGGGAGCAGAGGTGCAGGAACCCACAGGTGAGCACGGAGGTTGCTTTTGAAGGTGCAATGTCCCTGTGCAGATTTACCTGGGAGAGCGTCCAGACCACCGGAATCCCCTCTGGCCCCTCCTTATCCCTGCCAGACCGTACCCATTTCCCCTGCAGCCCCAGGGCGAGCGGGGCCACTCCTCTTTATTCTTTTATTACCCCCCCGGCTCCCCCATCTCCCAGCTGCTGCCATAAACGCCGTTTACGGGGCCGCGTGTGTGCTCGGGGCAAACAGCCTCCTTATTGCCGTGCCCCCGCCCGCGGCCCACCCTGATAGAGGAGCCGGGGCTCCCGGCCCTGCTCCGCCACTCGGTCCCCCCTCGGAGCCTGCTCCAGTTCCTGCTCGCTGCTCCCACACTCCATCCCCACTGCACGAGGTGGCTCCTGGTTGCTCCCGTGCCGCTGCGAGGGGACCGCGATGTCACCTGAATCCCAGGGCAGCCCCCGAGGGTGCCAAGGGGCTACTGCAGGAGTCGGCTCCATCCAGCTGCACAAGGCGTCTGCTCCACACTGATGGCATGAGGGGTCCAGGTGCCATCCCTTTGCTGAGCACAGAGACCTTGGTGGTCATCCGGCACCTTTCAGAGGCACCAGGAGGTGACACGGTCTGTCTCTGGGCTGCCCCAGTCCTGCCTCTGCAGCCTGGCCGTGTCTGGGAGGGCAGCTGGGGATGGACGAGCTGAGGGAGGCGGATGAAGACACCAGTCCCTGGACCACCAGCTCCCCACCATTCCCACCTAGGTTCCCCCCCAGCACCCCCAGGTTCAGTGCCACCCCGAGTGATACAGGAGAACTCGTGGGACACCCAGCCAGGCAGGGAGCAGCGGATCCACCGCCGTGTTTGCTGTTCCCTTCCCAAAGCCCTGCTTTTTTCTTTCTCCGGTGGCATTAAACTCCTGCCTTTGTCTCTTGGGATTAAAAGCCTGGAAGTGGTTGCGGGTCGCCCGGCGGTGCCAGGAAGAGCGGGCTCAGTGCGGCGTGGGGCACACCCCACTCGCCGCAGGGTGAGGAAAGGTCACGGCTCCCCCTGCACCGCCACCGGAGATTTGGGGTGCAGAGGAGGGGGAGGATCCTGGTCTGGGCTCTCCATGCAGCTGCTGCATCAGCACACCAACCCTAAATCCCATCCAGCATGAGAGAACCCCCCAAAATAACCCACACAGGCACCGTACTCTTGTTGTGTCACTGTCACCTGCTCGTCCCAGCGGCACACGGGGCAGAGGGGGTCAGCAGCCCCTGCCCGTGCCGGGGCCGCTCGGCAGCAGCAGTTCCCAGGTACACAGGGGCAGCCAGGTGAGACGGGCCGGGCCCGGTGCCAGCAGAAGGGATGTTGTCTTTTCACACAGCCCCGGTGCGGGGCCGAGTGGCAGCAGAACCCTCCTCGGCTTTGGTTCCCACACTGGGTGCCATTGAGAAATGCAAATTCATTCTTCTGCTGCCCGTTCTCCCCACATGCAAAACGATCCTCGGGCATAACGGCCCCACGGAGCGGCAGCGTGGGAGCCTCGGGGCAGGGAAACACCCCGAGTGGAACGGGCAGCTCTGCAGGCCAGGGCAGCACACCGTGCCCCCGGAGCAGGGGATGCTCTTGGTGGTGATTTCCCCTTGGGTTCTGCACTGTCCAGAAGACAGTGCAGAAGGTCCTGCCCCAGGAGAGAAAACCCTTTAAGGTTACCCCAAACCCCACACTGTCTGGTCTCAGCTCAAAGAGCTGGGGTTGGAGGCTGGAGGGGCTGCATGGTGAGGGGCAGGAGGGGGTCAGCAGGGACCAGTCGCCCATTTCCCATCGCTCCTGAGCCACAGAGCCAGGTTTGCAAGGCCAGGGGAGCAGGGAGAGGAGGGCTCTCCAGTGCACGGAGGGCAGGAACCTCACATCCCGCAGCCTTCCACGGGCACGGAGCTGCCCGCAGAGCGAGCCGTGACTCAGTGGTGACTCATCGAGCTCCGAAGGAAACGTGTCACTCCCGTGAGCATCGCCCGGGTCCGGCACCTTGTCCTGGGGGCTCAGCAAGGAGCCAGGACCTTGGCAGTCATGCAGGGAAAACGGGGTGTGTGATGTACGGCAGGATCCCAAACGAGATCCCTTGTCCTGTCTTTCCCCACTGTGCAGTCACTGGGTTGGCCACAGAGCTTGGAGGAATTTCCTTTTCCCTGGCAAACACACGCTCCTGCGGGCAGCTCCTGGGTATCCCCAGCCTTGTCAGCCTTCCCAACACCAACACCGTGCAGAGCCGCAGTTCCTGGAGCCAGGTCTGGGGAGGAATGAGCTGTGATGGGCACCAGGAGCTAGGCAGGGGGGCCCCAGCACCTGTCAAAGCCTTGCTGGACACAGGCAGCATTCCTTGTGGCATCCCTGGTTTCACAGGGCAGGATATTAAAGCAGAAAATGGTTAATGCTCTGTGAGGGAGCAGAGAGACTGAGCTCTGGCCCTGGTGTAGGATGTGACCCGAAATGGCTCCATGTTACCCCTCAAAGGGCTGTCCTGGCCCCAAGCCTGGCTCTCCCCATCCCAACTGTCCCCATCCCAGTGCTGGCTCAGGCACCAGCAGAGCAGGGACATCACTTCTCTCCTCAGCAGTGGATTTTGAGCGCAGCAAAATGTTTGTTCTGTCAACATGTGCCTAATCCCCAACTAAAAGCCGATGAAAACACCACGGGGGGGAAGGATGGGAATGAGCTGCCCTTTGAGACAAAGTCCTAGTGGTGACAGGCACAGCCCCAATGTGTGGGGAGCTGGGATCCTCCACTGGCTCTCTGCTCCTGGAGACCCTGTACCAGGCAGGGCAGGGGAAATGCTCTCCATGGGGCAGGGATGGTTTCCAGCTGCAGCCTGGCCCTGCCACAAACCCAAGCAGGATCCTGAGCTCCACAGAGAAGGTGCAGAAATTATCCTTGCCCTGTAGGGATTGCCCGGCCTCAGTGACCAGTCCTGGCTCCCTTCCCCCTCCAAATGCAGCCAGCAGGTGCAGGCAACACACAGCAGTGTCCCCACACCAGCCTAGGACTGTTCCTGTCCCTGTGACACCAGCAGGCTCACAAACGTCACAAACGGGCTCACCTGAGGATTAGCATTTCCAGATGACCCATAAAACCTTTTTCCTTGTGGGA
Organism: Pseudopodoces humilis; assembly: GCF_049639895.1. Taxonomy (NCBI): domain Eukaryota; kingdom Metazoa; phylum Chordata; class Aves; order Passeriformes; family Paridae; genus Pseudopodoces; species Pseudopodoces humilis. The sequence continues at coordinate 3,330,911 of NC_142225.1, read as the reverse complement.
TGAAACAACACTTTGTCCAGCAAGGGTCATTTCCAGCCTGTCTGGGGTTGGGCTGAGCAAGCAGAGCTGCCCCACTGCCCACCCCAGGGTGGTCCCAAGGACCCACTCCCAGCACCCAGAGGCATCAGCCCTGCACCCTTCACCCGCAAGAAAAAAAAAAAAAAAAAAAAAAAAGAGAAAAAATAAGGTACATTTAGCAATTTTCATTTGTTTGCTCTTTAAATAATTGTTTCCTTATCGCTATTGATTTAGATCCCTTTAAAATTCTGACAAACCTGCTTCTCAGGCACCCTCAGCTGCTTCCTCCCAGCCTGCTCCCCATGGGCAAGGCAGAGCAGCCAGGCTCATCCTAAGGAGACTTCCCTGCTTGGGGAGGCATCTGCAGGGCATCGAGCCCCCACTCACCCCCTCCTTCCCAAGACGGACAAACCAGGCTGCTCCAAAGCTGTAGTTTGGGAATTTGTCCTCTCTCATCCCACTGTGGAGCAGACACAAGGGCTTTGGGGCTGCTGCCATGCCCTGCCAGGCTCGGGGGGGCACCCGCAAGGGCACAGTGGCCACGACTGCCCAAGCCCCTCTGCAAAATCCAGCTCTGGCTACGGGCAGCCTCAGGTAGGGCAGCACAGTGACTGCTGGGGTGGAGGCAGGACAGGACAAGTTCAAGTGTCCCCCAAGCACAGCCAGGATGTCCCTGTGGCCTCGCTGGGGACAGGGACCCTCTCTGCTGCCCAATGCAGCAGTGTCAGTCCTCAGGTGCCTCTTTCTGTCACCTACCCAAGGGTCCTTGGCCCTTCTGGGCTCACAGGGGTTCGAGGGGCTCATCCCAGGGTCCCTCCAATGCCACCCTGGGTCTGGGGCTTCAATGCCACAGGCTGACGTCACAGCCCAGCCTGCAGCTGTCAATTAATTGAGGAAACATGGCCACAATAAACAGCGAGGAGGGAAAATGCTGTAGATTAGATAAGGAATGTGAGTTCTTGCTGTTTCCCCCTGGATGCCAATACTGCACAGACCCTGCCGAGCCCAGCTGCTCCACACCAGAGGTGCAGAGAGACCCAGGAGAGGTGAAAAGCCCCGTCCTGTGGGATGGCTTTCCTAGAAAAGGGCCTGGAAAAAGGGCCATACCCCAGCCCCAAGGTTTTGGGGTCCCTCTCTCCCTCCCACAGAACTGTGCACCACCCTGAGGCCACAGCAGAGCAGCCAGACCCCCTTTTGCCCCCAACACGTCACCCTTCAAAATGAGACACAACATGGGCCTCCTGGTGTGCAGACCCTTCCTCATTCCCAGCCCAGAGGGTTGTGCCCATGCTGTCCCTGCCCAGCAGCTCCTGCCTGGCTCTGCAGCACTGTCCCAGTCCCAGCAGTGGTGGTGACAGGCCAAGTGACATGTGCCACCCCACCACCCAGCCAAGCCTGGCCAGGACAGCAGCTGCTCCGGGAGGTGGGCGGACAGGACTCTTGCCTGTGGAAAAGCCACATCCAGCAGCTCCGAAGGGTTTTGTGGACGAGGAACAACCTCAGCTCCCTCTGCTGGCACCTGCCCCAGGCTGGGCCCGTCGCCAGCAAACCGTGTTTGAACACCTCCGCTGAGAGCCCCTGGGTCCAGATCAACCCCCCCAGCCCAGCCCCTGCACCCAACACCATCCCCTGGCAGCACATGGAGCTGTGATTCCTGCGGTGCCCCGACTCCTGGGCACAGCCGAGCCACCTCACAGGACACTGCACCGCTCACCATGAGTGAAAAGTGGTGAAAACCAAACTTTCCTCTCCCTGCTTTAAGTTTCTATGAAGGCGTCACTCCTGCAGGGGAGAGATAACCAAACTATGGGAGTAGGATGAGCGAAGAGGCAGCTCTGGAGCCAGCCCAGCTGCAGAGCTGAGCCTGCAGCGTTCCATGGGGCAAACAGGGCTGGTCCGTGCCCACGCGTGCCATCTGCCTCCCCACTAGGCTCCGCTGCGAGCTTTTACTACTTGGCTGTTTTATCAAAGGGGTAGGAAATGTTTGAGATTAGATTTCCTTAAATAATTCCTGTGTAACTGGGAATTTTCCAACAAACACAAAGGCAGAGAGAGCAGGTTGTGGAGAGCTTCCAGAAAGATCCCAAGTTCCCCCTGATTCTGTTCCTTCCCCATGGACCTCTGGTAGCATCACACCACTGGCCTGGCCTCATTTCCCCCTTGATCCATTAACATTCCCTCGTGCCTCCCAAGGGATCTGCAGAGATGCACGGGCAGAGTGTTGCACACCACGGGCTGTAGCAGGTAGAGGAAGAAAAATAAACAAAAATCACAAAAATCCTCTCTGCCACTGTTCCAGGTGCTGCTCCTGGATGGGCAGGTGCCCATTGGAGCCCTTGGGGTCATGCCTGCAGGTACGAGGACATGCAGTGGTGCTGGGGAGGTTTTGGAGCAGATCTGCTCTTCCCTCCAGCCCTAGAGGCGTGAGTACCCAACAAAGCACAGGACATGGGCCTGAGCAGTCCTGGGTGCTGAGCACATCCTCATCCCTGTAATCCATCACAAAAATCTGGGAACACCCTTCCTCTGACTAATTTGCTTTGGGAACCCCAAAAAAAAAAACAAAAAACCCTGCATAATATCAGAATTAATTTTTTAACTTTTAATGGACAACGATCTGGTTCCCCTAAAAAAATAAGCAGCAAAAGCAGCACCCAAGCAGCTCCCAGGTGCCTGTGGCAGCCATTTGCCTTGGCCTCCTGCCTACCTGCCCAGCTCAGCTGCTGGGATTGCGGGATGACCTACACCACAGCAATCCTGCCAGGTATTTGCCCACTCAGGAGACAGCTTTAAAGGTGTGATGGGATTGTCCTGTGCTGGCAACCTCTGACAGGTTGCAACCCTAAAGATAAACAGATTCTTTCGAGCAAATAAGGAGTAAATGCAAAGCTGGGCAGTGAGCAGAGCGGGCAATCCTCCCCTGCCCAAACAGCGGCCTCGGGACACCCGCGAGCACCTCTAGCTTGAGGGGCGCGTTCTGCTCAGCGCACAAAACAAACACCCCCAGGCACAGGCAGCAGGATGTCTGTTCCCAGTCAGGCTTTCAGTCAAGCTTAACCGGCACATGAAAGCTCCAGGCATTTATTCAAATGATAAAAGCAAAGCCAGCACACACAGAGTGAGGTTTCTGGTGGGGATTAGTAACAAACTCCCAGGTAAGCAAAGGAACGGCCTCAGCTGAGCTGCTCCATGGTGCAGGTTATCCAAGTAATGCTTGGGCTGGGTGTCCTGAGCAGCAAGGCCTCACCTGGGAACTCAGATCCACCTGGGACAACTGTGCAGATGCCCAGCAAAATGAAACCTTCCTGTGCCCCAATCCCAATACACAGCTGATTCCTTAGGGATTGTGAGAAAATAAAACCCAAGCTAATCTTCCTCCCTTCAAACTCCCACTCCTGCCTTCCTGAGCCACTCAGGGAATGGAAGATGTGATCCCTCAGGACTGGGCTGCTTGAAGTGTGAAGTATCACCCCATCCTGCACCAGGCTCTGAGGGAAGGGCTGGGATTTGGATCAGCCACACAAAGAGCACCTGGGAACACAGCAGTGGCATCACTTTGTGCTGGTGTCCCTCCTATGGAGATTGTTGAGACCATCCCACTCCTCCTCAGGAGCTGTCTGAAGAAGTGACCTGACCTTGTCACAAGGGAATCCAGAGTCCCTTCCCTCCCCCTGCCTCACAACCACCCCCAGAGCCTCTCCCCACCCTCACCCAGGGGCTTGACAGTTGGTTTGATAACCTCAGTATGCACCAAATTTGGTCTGGTTTCACAGCAATTTGGACTAAATTAGGGCTGGAACTGGGTTTAAGAGTTTTCTGCTTGAATGTCTGGAAACACGCTGGGGATGGAGCAAATCAGGTACATTTAACTACAAAGTGACAGAAGTTTTGCAGCTTCAATAAAACTCTCAACAGCTACGAGCTTTTTTTTTTGTTTTTTTTTTTTCAGTGTTAATTTAATCATACAAATATTCATTTATACATTAAGGAAAAAGCTTCCTTTATTTTCACCCCCAATGTGCTATCATAGGACTTCTCCCAGACTCAGAGAGGCAACACACCATCCCGTGCTACACATGCACTGCCCTGGCGAGCACAGACAGGCTGGGAACCACCCACGCACTCACACATGGAAAAAATTAAACACAACAGAAACCCAGACATGGGACAGCGTGCATTTCCCACCCACACCACTGCTCTCTGACTGCACGGCTCTGCCCCAGCTCCCAAACCTTGGCGGGGCTCAAATCCAGCACTCCTGAAGTGTGGGCAGAAGATTCCCACTTTCTCAACCCCTCCCATGGCACTGTCACTTCAGGGCCAGTCCCAGGGACATCCTGCTCCAGTTTGCCAAGGCTTGGAGGTGACTGCTTGAGCTGTGTTAGTGACAGGGTCCAAGTGGCTCTTGCTTACCACAGGGACCCACTTAGAGGCCATCAGAGATGTGCTACATTACCCTTTTCTGTATGGCAGCCGAAATAAACTGCAGTGTCATGTAGCAGAATTTTGCCAAATTCACTTTAATCTCCCCATTAAAAGCTGGACACCTGAAGCATGAGCAATCTGAGGGCCGGCTGCACCATGAAGCTCCAAGAAATCAGGAGATAAAAGCACCTTTGGCCTCAGTGAAAGAGTTTTTACTGGAGGAAAAACACAGAGATAGACCAACCCCTGTTTTAAACATACTTCCAGTGCCACAGCAGGGGCCACAACACTGGCCCCAAAGAACCAGCACTCCGTGGATCCCTCAGCTGCCTGGGCAGAGCAGGATGTGAGCAGAAAGAATTGCAGATCTCAGAGCCCTGCCTTTCCTCACACCCTGGAACATGCAACCCTTGTCATCAGGACACCACAGACTGCAAATGGGAATGCCTTCAGAGTGGGAAAGCACATGGCTACTTGGGGTGCATGCAAGTTTTGATTTTTCAAGACAAGGGAAATAAATTCAGCCTTAGGAGGAGCACAGAAACACAAGTGTGGCAGCCAGGGGACACAGGAGGAGCACACGTGCCTGAGAGCAGAAAGCCAGCATGGGGGTATCTGAGTGCAAGGGTCTCCCAGGTGCCTCTGCTGACACCAGACAAAGGTCACAGCACCAGCTCTAACTCTCCAACTCAGACCTTGATTTCCCTTCCTTTCCACTATGCAGCTGACACAAGGAGCTAATAAAGATAAGGAATCACCTCTTCACTTGGACCAAGAGCTGTCTCCAGAAGTTCAGTGCCCTCAGAAGGGGAGCAGTGGTGCTGCAGGTGTGATGTTCATTTCCTCAGAGGGGCTTGTGAGCCACCTGTGAGGAAGGGAGGGAGTGAGCAAAGATTTCACCTGCCCACAGCCACAGATCTGGCTGCTAATCACCCCTCAGATCAATGCTCAGATCTAATGCTCATAACTAATCCAAGGCAAAACGTTAGAGCACAAGAACCAAACCTTCCAAGAAGTAGCACTTCAGCAGGTTCACTCCAATCCCAACTCTCCTCCAGATCCAGGGCACAAACAGTTGCCCACCAGACTGCAAGTGCAAGTGTCAGGCAGTTCAAGTCCTGTGGTGCCACTTCTATGCAGACAGTTTCTGATCTTGTACTTGTTTCTCCCAGCTAATCAATTTTGAAGGGAGATTTCAGCTAATGGTGATCTGTAACAACTGAACCTCTGAAATTTGAACAAAATCCATCACCCAATCCTTCTTCTGTTGGACACAAGGAACTCCCACTGGCTGCACAAAGTCCATCCATATGCACCCAGGTACCAGTCCTTGGTAGCTGCAATCAAGATTCCTCCATTTGAAACCAGCCACAAAAACAAAAGCAGCCAAGAGCAGCAAGGGGAAAGCCATGCAGTGTGCAGCTCTGACACAGGGAAAAGCCTTCTCTGGGAAGATCTGGAAGAAGGTTAAGGGAGCTTTGCATATTCCTGTATCTTTGGCAGATGTCTGTTCCAGCCTGGTTCATTTGTGCAGGATGGTGCTGCTGGGCTTGCTCCCCTCTGTGGGGAAAGCACTTCAGAATAAATTCACCACAGTGCCTGAGACCAAGGTGCATCCCATCACACTGCACTTCCCAGTCCAGAACGGGAGGAAAACATGCTGGAGGAACAGCAGAGCAGCCCAAATCTTTTGCAATCCCTCCCCTAACATGAGAGCCCACTCAGAGCCTCAGTGCAGCCCTGAGCCCAGATGACAAAGGCAGAAGAAGAGGAGGTGACAGTGGGACCCAGCTGGTGGTGCCAACTCCTGCTCTGTGCTCCAGAACACATGGATCAGCCTCTAAGCTACACCTCAGCACAGGAGAAACAAATGCAAACTTATGCTCTGAAAGAGAGAGGGGAAATTCCAAATGAAAAGGACAGGATGTCTGTGAAGCTTTGCAACTACCAGCAGGTGAATTACAGCTACAGAGATTCCCCTTGGCACACAGCTCCAGGCACAGCTACTGCACACAAGTGAACAAAAAGGGATTTTAAACTGCTAACCACACAGGACAGCTCAGGAACTTGAATAAATCAGTTTCTTATTAACATGGGTGTGTATATATGTACTTCATATACAAAGGGTAAGGGAGATGAGCCCTCCATGTTATCCCAGAAGTCCCAGAGTCTCCCTCTCCAACTCTGATACCAAGACCTGTCCATAGTGTGGTTCCCAACGACACGCAGGACAACTTAAAAGCAACACCCAAACCAAAAGGAAAAGAGGAAATAAAATATTAAAAAGTCGGTAACTAAAACCAGCAGATGCTGTTAAAAACGCAGTGCTGGGTGCAGACCCAACCTGGCATTAAAAAAGCCTGACAGAAGCAGTCCCTGCACAAACCCCAGCGGGTGCTGAGCCAGTCCCGTTCGGCAGCAAACCAGGACATTCTGGGAAAATGCACGCTGTCCCTTAGGAAAAAAAACCAAACAAAAAAATAGAACAAGAAACAAACAGAAATTAAACATTTGCTCAAACTACAACCGCTCTGTAGGCAAAATATTTTTTTTAAAGATGGCTTTTAAATTTTCATTTTTAAACTTCTTTTTAAGCTACCTAATTACGTGTGAAGATGATTTCTAAAAACCCATAATGTTGGTGTCTCTTCTTCCTCATAGCATTTATACCACTCTGAACTCCAGCAGTCACACATGCATACTCAGGTTTTGGACTTTCCTCTGGAAACAGCTAGTCTTAAGTTACTGGGCTTTTGTTTTTTCTTCTTTTCCAGAACACGGAGGCAGAGAAGGGGGATCCACGTTGTGTCTGTCTGCCACATGAATCCCCCTCCCTTCCCCCAAAAGTCAGCTTTTTCTTGTCTTGTCGATACCCGTTTTGTGTTTTTGTGTTTTAAGACTGTCCGAAGTGATAAGGACCGTGGAAACCCTGAAAGAAAGTTGGAGACATAATCAATTTTCAACAGACAAGAAACAAAACGCTCAATGCTCAGCTCCAAAAAGTGCCCAGCCCAGCCCAGGGCTTCCCACCAACCCCACTGTGGCTCCAAGGACATTCTTAAATCACATGGTCCAGGGTTGGTTTCCCCAGAGAGGGCAGATGCCACTACTTACCTCTGTAAGATGATTTTAGGTGATGGTCACAAAATAACTTGTGTTTTCTACAACAGAATTCCCTATAGATGCTACAACACCTGCAGGCCCAGGCCCTGCAGCCTCTCCAGTCTGTCCCAGAGACATGGGGCTGTAACCAGGGAAGAGGCTATGCCAGAAAAAAAAAAACAAAACAAGAAAAAAAAAAAAAAATCCATGTTTCCACAAGTGCCATGTGTGCCTTCTCAAGGTGACAGTACACATTTGCCTCCAGTGAAATCAACCAGAGTATTTACCAAAACCCCCAAAATGCTTCCTACAGAACCCATTTCCCTCCTTTACATCCTGAAGTGAGTCACCTAAATGTCAAATCTAGTCACAGGTCTCGAATTAACAGGAACTCCTTTTGTAACTTCTATTGTCTGGATCAGTTATCCGGGCTTTCATCAGGAAGCAGAAGAAAGACCAACGGGCAGCAAGGGATGCCCCAGCTCACAAGGAGATGAAGTTTGTCTGTGATGAAGGTACAACCCCCACACAAACCCAGACACTGACTGAGGTCAGGCGGCAGATGAGAGAGAAAAACTTGTTGTATCTCATGGCAGAGTTGGAAGGCCATTATGCAAATGCTTCTCAACACAGTCCAGCTCTTCCCAGCACACTCTGGGTAAGGCAGAGAGAAGCCAAACCATTCCCGTTCCAGCAGAACAGGAAGCTCTGACCTCAGTTTTCACTACTCTGCCTTCAACAGGGCAAATTTCCTAGGAAATACCATTTCCTATCTGTTCTACAATTTTAAAACCCCCTCACTGCAAGAGCCAGGGCTGTGGAGCCATGAGTAGGAACACTGATTGTGTAAAGAATCAACGTCACTGGCAAACCCCAGGGTGGAGAGCTCTGCTGCAGATCTGACTAGGAAGGAAGTGCCATGAACAGTCTGTAACCTTGCTACAGCTGGAGAGAAAAAGTTCATTCTTGGGGATATAATCAGGTGGTAAATACAAGCAAATGGCAAAATGAAGCAGCTCTCAGAATCCAACCGAGAGGAAGATCAGCAGACAATTAACCAGGACATCTCCTGAACTGCGTGGGAAGTATGAAAGACTGGGAATGTGGAAATTGCTGTTTGCAGACAGAAATACACGCAAGTGATGGAAAAACAAACACGCTTCTACCCCAGGAATATGCTGCAGTGCCAGTTTGTAAAGCTTTTCAAAAGAAACGGCCAGCAGATTCCAGCATGGCAGTTCACATGAGGAAGGAGATGCTCCCATCAAAATCCAGAGACTGAGAAATCCAACATTCCCAAAAATACACTCACTGAAACAGGGGGAAGGGGAGAAGCAGGAGAGAAACATAAAAGTGGTGTGAGCAGGTGCACAAAAAAAGGACAGAGGAAAAGTAATGTATAAACAGGATCCCAAGCAGTCTCACCTCACAGGGATTAAGCTATTGTACTTAGCATTCTGCAGGAGGAAAACAGGATTTGCTGCCGATTACCTGTACAGACACATTTGCCAGAATTTGCTTCATCTTTGAGCTACCTGCACACAAGGCTTTGTGTGAGGCACTGCCTGGCGAGCTCAGGAGGTGTTTAATCATCCCTTGCTCCTCTGCTGGAGGATGCAGCACCCTGGGAGTCCCTTACCCTGTGTCACCTCACAGGGGATGCCAGAGGCAAAACCACCTGGCTTGCTTTAATTTGGGGGACCACAAGCCTTCCCCTGTGGTGTAAGGAACTGTCAGCCACCCTCAGTCTGACATCAGAGCAGCTCATTTGCTCTTGGATGCAGAGAGCCTGTGAAGTCACCGTGAGCTGGTTTGTAGGGAAACCCTCTGGATCTCCACAGACTGGTTTCTGGAGCACCTAATTTAAAGCTATGCAATTATGCAAACTGTGTCAGTTAAACCCAGAATTTAGCTCAGCACAAGAGATTCCTCAGCATGTACAGCTCTGCACCACCTGCTACCCTGCACTGAACACCTGACACCCTGGAATGAGCTCCCCTGGCAATGCCAGAGCAGTTCCACAATCCATGACCATGGTCAGCTCCTCCTGACGCAAGGAATTTCACCATGGAAAAGTTCCAAATCTTTCCTTTTGGAATTGCTGCTCTTCACTGCATTTCACCTACCCAAGGTTCATTACTGGACATAAGAACTTGGCAAAATTGAACCCCATTCAAACCTTTAAGCTGAGTGAGAGCTGCTTTATTGTATTGCAGACCCTGTGCAGGTGACTCCACCTCTCCTGTCCCATGACATTTAGTCACCACACACAATGTAAGGGTTTGACACCAGAAAACTTCAGTTACTGCTGCAATGCAAATACCAAACCTCTGTATGTCATTTTCAAGCCTAATTATCCCCTCTATGCAACATTTTAGATCATAAACATGCAAAAATAATTCTGCAGACAACTGCAGTTTTTCCGAGTTGTTCCAATGGAAGGATTATTTCCACTATTTTTGGTGCATTCCCGTCTATCCTCCAAGTGGGATCACTGTCTTTATGAAAAGCTCAGCTGCAGATTTGCAAATTCAGTTCTTCCAGAATGTTCCCCAGAAGTAACTGCTCACATACTGTTTGGAGCACTGGCTCTTCACACAGACCAGCGTGTGACAACACAGGACTGAGATTTTCCAAGCAAAGACTCTGCATGGCAACTACTGGTATAAATTATCATTTGACTTGTGCCTCTAGAAGGGAAATGAGATGTTTTGTTAAGTTAAAACCCTCTGTGAATACTGAGCTCTGTAAACTGAGGTACCTGTGCTGAGAACAAAGTGAGGATTAAGTGTTCATAAACCATCACACACAGGCTTTCAGACAGCTCTTTATTTCACCTCTGTGACTGAGTCACCACCAATGCAGGTACACTTCCAGGGACAGGAGGTGGATGCACAGCTGCACAACAATACAGGAATCTCCCAGTGGACACTGACAGTGGCCCCAGCCCACACTGCTGGTCCCCATCCCCTCAGGCCACTCCTACCCCACGCTGCTCCAACCTTGCTTACGTAAACTGAGCACAAACAGAGGACAAAGCATCCAGCACTTGTGTTTTATTCCATGCATGCTGTGCAAACATGGCGTGGCTGGGAGACCACCAGGAAGTTCAGGACCTTCTGGGAGCAGGCACTGGCAGGGCTGGTTCAGGTGCCCATGGGTAAGGAGGTGGCAATGCTCAGGGACCTGATTGAGTTCCCATGCACAACTCCCTGATGTGCTGCTGGGCCAGGATAAACAACAGGAACTCTGCTGAACTGCAGTGGAGCAAAGATGGGCTGAAATCAGATTATCTGGCACTTCCCACAGTCAGGAAGGACATGGATTTCATGGATAAACTGACTTGCAGCACCCAAACCACCGATCTCTCACTGGAGAAGCAAACCAGCTTGTGCCAGTCCAGCCCAGGCTGCAGTGTTGTGGGAGCTCCAACATTCTCCCGCTGTGTCTAAATGGATGTAACCACACGGTGACCAGCCCAGTGTGAAGCCCAGATGCCTGGATGGAAGGAGCTTCTCTCTTCCATGGATGCAAACATTTTTGGGGCATCATCCTCATGCATAAAGACAGTCTAATGCCCAGTTTCCAGTAAAAGTATTTCTGTCTAAAGTTTACAGGGATACTCCAAAAATCTGCAGATTGGAGGCCCTGGTTTTGGAGAAGCATGGCTCTAGAAGCAAACATTTAAGCTCAGAGAGTGGAAGCCAGTTAAAGGCTCCAAGGACACAGGGTTGGTTTCCTCTTATGTACAGAAAGCTGCCAAGTAGCTCAGCTCCACACAAAACAGAGGGAGATGAGGAGCATAAACACAGCAGGAAAAAAGAAGTTCAGATTTTAAAGCTGTGAACTCCAAATATGTTTCTGTTTTACTGGGCTTTGAAGAGCAGTGACCAGGACAGTCAGGCACCATTTGCTATGGTGGGGATGATGCCCAGTGTCCTGTCTGGGCAAATCTTTGCTGAATCACAACCTCCAGGTGCAGTTTTCTGCATGACATAGAGAGAAGTGATTCCTCAATTCATCTGGGCAGCAGGTTTAGATACAGATCTATGGATTTTATATAGAGATGTTAAGTACAATCTACGTGTCAGAATATGGCTATTCACTTCTGATCTTCCCAGACATGGAAACATGTACATTTCTATCCCCAGTTAAGCAACTAAACTCTAATTCCCAGGCACTGTAAGACTGGATCTTGGGCTTTTAATGGAAAAGCCAGTCACAAGAGAGCAGCAGTGACTGTGCAGGGTTGCTATGAGACAGGAGTAAATTGGAGGAAGCTGTATCAACCTCAGATCTCCAGAGAAAGCAACTGACAGAGAATAAAGTATTTGTGGACAGGGATTTCTGGGCATCCTATCCTGCACTTAGGCACATCTTTACATCTAAGAACATGCAAAAACTCCACTGGGAACAGATTTAACAACAACATGCCTCAAGCAAAGCCCTGACAGGCCCTGGCCTGCAGCCTCCCCGCAGTGTGTGTGGAAGGTGGGCAGGGGGCCCCAGGGAGGTGGGTGCCATAGCAGGAATAAAGGGCACATAGCTTGTTCCAACCATGACAGAGGTTTCATCTTACCCACTTACAGGGAATTCTGTGTCTGGTTTTGTTTGTTTTTCCCTAGGACACCCAAACCACACACTCTGCTGCTGTATAAAAGCATTTTGAATGTTTCCAGGTATGAAATGCTGCTGTACTTGTCTAACCCAGCAGCAGATGGCACATCAGCGTCGCCACAATCCTGACTCCAATGGGGAATTCTAGAGGACAAGTCACACCTGCTCAGTGCACCAGAGGGAGAACTAATTCCAACAAGGTCTGGCAGCTTTGAGTATGTTTTACACCTGCAGATGCCAGAAACTGCTCGTTTTATCTCCAAGATTTTATGGTCTCATGCACTGCATGACTGGGTGTCCCCAGTGTCTGTCAGCAGAGGAAGCCTCCACAGTCATCTGAGAAATATTTAAGGGCTTATTTTACTTCTAAATACAGGACACAGGCTTTTTTCAACATTTTAACTGAACCTGAATCCTCTCCTTCACTCACCAAATGGCCTGTCATACACAACTGGGGATTCCCTCCCTCTCCCAGGTACATGAAAAGAGACAAAAATATCAGAGGCCCTACCGAAGATAAATAAAATCCAGGAATCTTGGAGTCTGTGCCACTGCCTAACCAACCCACAGTGCTCTTCTGTCTGCTCTAGAACCTGAAATAAAGCCTTTCACATCAATATTCAATCACAGGGCAACAACTCCCAATGCAGTAGTTTTCCTTCTCCTCTGCAGCAGCAGAGTACTGGTGAGATCCCCTGGGGATGTGGAGAAGATAGGCAGGTAGAGCTTTTCTCAACAGGTACTGGAGCTCCATCTGTTCCTAAGGTAATTCAATACTCCTGACATCACCTCTAACAACCCCTTTTCTGCTCCAGCAGCATCCCCAGCTGGGGAACCATGCACACAAAGGGAAAAAAACAAACAAAACTGCATCTTTTTTTCCCCAGGGGGTAATGTTCACCTGGCCATGTCCAGCTCCCTCAAACTTGTTTACTACAGAACCAGTATTGAACCAATATGAATACTGGGTCTGTGGCAGAAAACTTCCTGCCCCAGGCAGGATGGGCAAGGCTGGAACAGGACTCCGATCTTCAGACCTACCCAGAAGAGCCTCCAAAAAATAAAGTAATTTTATCTTAGTATGTCACAAACAAAAAGAACTGCAGTAGAGAGAAAAAACACCCAAAAATCGAGTAGCTTTTCTATATCCCCCACCCCCAACCAAAAAAGGACCATGAAGTTTGTTGCTTCTGAAGCCAGCAAACATGTCTGCTTTAATCTCAGACAATCCACCTCAAATCCACCCAAGAAGATTCTGCAAATACAAAAAGAAACAAACAACAAACAACCCCAAAACAACCAGGAAAAAGGGGAGGAAAGGTCACCTGCCCTGTGTTTGGGGATATATTATAACCATCCCCGTTTTCTCAGAGCACGGAGCTCTGGGTTACCAGTTAAACTAGCTCACTTCAATCTAGTGACACCTCAGGTGGTGTTTCACTCTCCTGTTGGCTTCTGTCTCACAGCACAGCTGCTCCTTGCCACAGGCTCCGGTTCCTCACACCCATGTTCTTTGAAGCCAGTCCCAACCCGGCCCCTCAGGGAGCACCATGACCCCACCATGCAGGCACTAAAGCAGAGACTTTCAGCACTGCCACTTCAGGTGGGGTTCCACTTAAAGCTCATCCCTTCCCAAGCCATCCACTCCACTGTTATGAGCAGAACCTGGCAGCAGGAGCCGTCCCAGTGATGGTGTTTGGGAGCACTAAGTGGGGGCAGTCTGGCTCACCCCATGTGCGCTGGCCATAAAAAATGCACAGCCCTGGGGTAAAGGTCACTAAACAAGATCCACTGGCACAGGACAGGCAGGTCATCCAGGGAGGAACTAAAGTGCTGTAGGTGAACTAACATTAGGGTTTTATTAAGTCATTCAGCAAGCAAGTGTTATTGTCCTACACAGCCTGCTCAAAGTACAGTAAAGCATTTTTAAAGGATTTTAAAAATCAAACTAGTTTGACATACGACAGTACACACCTACACATACTGCTGCATTAACAGGTGGATTCTGAATTGTAAATAATCCTGCAATTCATATTTCACACACAAGCAAATAAAAACAGTCAAAATATCACTCAGACTCATATGGCATCCACCAAGCAAGCTTTTGAGAGAGATTTAAAGTAAAGATAATTTAAAAGTCACCTACAATTATGAACAAGACAAGGACACAGACAGGAACAGTCCTTTGATTGATTGTTCCTGCAGGCAGCTTCTGGGATCAAATGGTGAGCTCTGTAGTCTCCCCACACCAGCTAAAAAGAAGTTATCTGGCTAATCTGAAGTTTGAGGGTGTGGTTGTTTGTTTTCTGTTCAAAATTATGTCAAACTCAGGACACATCTAGAGAGATATTTTGACTTATTTGCACACACACCCGGAGCAGGCTCCGGACACTTGTGGTTACAGCACCCAAACAAGGTTATATTAATTTTAAGGACTTGAAGCAAAAACAAAAAGGTGGATCTGGTAGTCTATCAGAGGCAAAAAATATTTTAATATAACATGAGGAGTTGGCAGAGTCTGACAGTCAAATTCAGAACCTTCCTTAGCAGGTCTGGCAGAAGCAGAAGGAAAGGGCTTTGCAGTTTGGAAGGAAGAGCAATTACACATCTGCCAGGCTCCTCCCCTACCCGTTCTCCTGCTCGCCCAGGGCACCTACCTTACTGTACGTCACTACCGACAAGTTGTTCGAGTGACTGCTGGGGGAGAGATTTACAGAGTTTTGTGACAGTCCATTCTGATCTTGTTCGATTTGGTCAGGAGCAGGCCCCCATGTGTTTTTGCTGATCGTGCCTAGCTCGGAACCCCCAGGGTCTTTTAGGTTGTTTTCATCTGGTTGCCTGTTCTTCTGTGGAGAGGCGAATGGGTTAAAGTTTCCTTCTACCTTGCGGTGTGGCTGCGTGTTGAACTCTGTTTCAAAGGATGACAGCTGCTGTGTGACACCCAGAAGTCCTCCAACTTCCACGCTGAGGATCACCCAGATGACATCTGCGGAAAGATACATGTTTGGGTTGTCACTAGATGGGAGTTTATGAAAAAGGGTCAGAATGAGCAAATTAATTCCATCCTTTACAGTATTGTTAAAGCATGTTTTTAGAAAGCCTCAGCAGTACTGGTTCCACTGCCCCCAGCTTAACAGGCCTGGGATCAGCAGTTTGAATTTTAGGAACTAAAATTCATAGGGGCACACGACTTGCTATGGGAACTCCCACACCCCACCAGGGTCAGGACCCCCAGTACACACCACTGTGCACAACCTGCACAACCGCCCCTCACTGAAAACTGTACACACACACACCACTGGCCCCACTGTACACACCTACCCCCACTGACCCCTCTGTGCACACCCACACCCACCAGTGATCCCCCACCCCCCCAGAGGCGGCTCTGGAGCGGCCCCGCAGCGCCCTCTGCCGCTCTCTCCCGGCCTTGCGGCCCCTGTGCCGCCCCGGGCTGGCACCACCGGGCCCCGCCCTAAAACGGGACGAAATTCCGGGCCCGCGCCAGCAAAGCCACCAGCTCAGCTACAGGGGGAGCGTCCCTCGGACTCAGAACTTGGCAGCCAAAGGGGTTCAATCTTCAGGTCATGTTTTGGCAGAAGTGACAACTTATGGCAATGCAGGGACATCTCCCATTGTCTGGGGCTGGGAACCCTCTAGAAACCCTGAGAAACCTTTGGCTTCGTGAGCACATGGGACCAGCAACACAAACTGGCCAGGCTGTCCCACCTGCATGGGGATATCCCTGCCCATCCCTCAGGGACACACTGGGTCCCCTAGACTCTGAAGAGCCGTGTGGCAGTGACAGTGCTGCCAGCAGCCCTCTCCTTATGGGCACTGGTATTTTTGCCTCCATATGCCAACACCTCTCTCTCAGATCCTGAAACTTGGGATACTCCCAGCTGCCAACAGAGACACGAAGATGTTCTCAGTGTAAACTAAAGCTAGCAGAAAAGGGGAAGAAGGCTGCACTGAAGGCAGATGTCTGAGGCCCAGGCTGAAGCACCAGGCAAAATAGCCAAATGTGTTCTTTAAACAGAGAAATAGCTCACAGGGGATGCACTAAATCTCTGCATTAAACCCTGGGCATTAACTTCTCACATGAGGTTTTCACTACTATTTTATGCTCATATGCAGTTCACAACGTTAAGCAATGGAAAACTGGGAAAGAATCTCAGCAAGGACCGACCAGGAAAGTTTCCAATGGACTGTGCACATCCCTTTGTTTTCCAGAGTTTTATGTAACCTGTAATTTGTTCCAGTGCTTAGAAAACACTGACCAAGACAACAAAGCAGCTCCCTTGATGTTTTCCTCCACTGCATGTTCTATATTTAGGCCTGGGACTGGCAGACATCTGCTCCCGTGGTGTCCCTGCTGTCCCCAGTGGGGATGCAGGCTGGGACGGGGCTGCTCACCTCCGTAGTAGAGACCTGTAGCAGTGCACATCCGCCACTGTCCCTGATACATTCCGGCAGTGCTGGGGCTGCACATCTGCACGCTGACATCGGCCATCTCCTGTGGCTCCAGGGACCTCACCATCACCATGTTCACGTGGCCAAACTGGTCTCCACCGACATACTTCAGGCAAACCCCTGGGGGCCACGCCTCCGTCCCTGGGATTAGACAGGCGAGAGAATTACTGACAGTGCACCAGGAAAAGCTTTGTTTGTGTAAGACTGGATGAAACCTGCTTGTTAAAACAGTTGTGCAATTGTTGGACGGTCAATGCAAACCAAGATACACAGGACACACCAGCAGTGGACGCTGAGGAAGCCTGGTTTTCAGAGCAGGCTTAACTAGTGCATTTAGGGACCAGCAGAACAATTCCGCTTTGAGCAATCTCTATGTCTTTGTTACACAAAAAAAATCTCAAAGTCACAGTGTAACAGCTTTTAATAAAAACCAAACCAAACCAACCCAAAAAACAACTTAACCTACACACACCTTCCCTTCCCCAGGGCCAGAAGCAAAGACAAGGGAAGGATTGTGTTGTGTGCCCCCATTTCTTCCTCCCTCCATGAAGCTCCTGAACCATGCCACATCAAATACCTGTTATTTACACAAAGTGTTGGTAACATGTCCTCTCAGGGATTCATTTCTTTCTAAACCTGTTGGGAGTCTCAAGAGGAACTCATAGTTTGAGCTGTAAGTGAAGTGCCAGCACTATTTCCTGAATGGATTTATTTCTGTCCTTGCACCAACCCTGTTCTCAGGCTTGTGCAAAGGTGGGAAGGGTTGTGAACACACGATTTATCTGTGGAGATCCATGTTTGGACTGCAGACGCTGGGACCAACAGCATGACCTGGCCATCAGAGAGACAGAAAACAGCTCCTGCATGCAGGCACTGCTGCCAAAGATAACAAGTGCTGGGGCAGACAGAAAGCAAAAGTGTTTCTGAGACTCATGAAAAATCAGTTTAGCACAATTCTCTTTTGCCTCTTCCCCAGTCACGTCACATGACTCAGCTAGGGACTGAGAACGCCTCCTGCTCAGCTGAGGCTGACGGAAATGGCTATGGAAAGCTTGAACCACCACGAAACTTGGAATTGCTCTGTCTGGTCTGAGGCGAGCGTGCTGGAGGCTGCTCTGACCTCAGGTTACCTCGAGGACCATCCTTTGCAACAGCTTGCCTGCTAATTTAATACTCCAGTGAAGACACAGCAAGGACTGGTTTTCCCGTCAAGTCCTTATTTGTGGAATTCACAGCCTTGCAGGGAGAGCAGGATGTGCATGAGTGCAGTGGGATAATCGGCGTGGGGGACGTACCAGTACAGCTGGAAAGCTGCTGAGAGAGCAGGGCTCTGAAAGAGGAGCTGGGTGTCTGGCTGACCTCGGCCTGGGGCGTGGGGCACTTGAGCATGAAGCCTCATCTGCAGAGCTTGGCAGCTCAGCAACATGGTTTAGTTTAAATTATTTATGTGATTTTTATCAGGTTTAATGGCTTTAGGCTTGCAAGGTGCCTAGAACACTGCAACTGATAAGCCTCATAAAATGAAATTATGATTATGTCATTCTATTTCAGTACACTCATCTCTGAGATGATAAATTGCAGAGTGTCCTGCAGAGCCAGCAGCAGCTGGGGGCAGAGTGGGGAGAGGAAGCCAGGCTGTTAAATCCTGCTGCTCTTTCAGCCATGGTTCTACTACACAAACTGCTCTTTTATTAGACAAGGCAGCACTGTCCTGCAGGTACCAAAGCAGTGCATTGCTTTTTACTGACACATATGAGAACCTGACTGAACTGAGCTCACAGCTCACATGCCTCAAACTGAATCTCTGAGCTTTGCCTGTCACACTCATCAGACCTGCAACGCTCCAGTGACACACGCCTCAGGTATTTTGTGTTCTAGAACTGAAGTCATGTAATCAAGGACTCCTGTAGAGCTGTTAAAAACCTTGGTGCTGCTTCAGTTATCTGCCTAACAAGTAGATATTATCTGGAAACACTACAGCCCTTTGATACTATACCTTAATTAAATCAAAGAATGATTTTCAAATGCTGCAGTCCTCCTCACACACCACAGTCATAACCACCATGTGAAGCTGCACTTCACTAACCCTCAGCAGTGTGGTTGTACCAAGCCCTGGCCTCCAGCACCACTGTTAGGGCACAGATGGATGGTCTGACAAGCCAAGTTCAAATCACACAGAAGCCAAAACATGTCAGCCTCATCAGGAAATCCTAAGTCAAGGTGAGCTTGTGTCCCTCATTTTAGAAGACTCAGGATTTCAGAAAGTGAAACATCCCCTGAACTAGGATGCTAAATTAAGGCTGAATTCTCATCCAGGAAATGGCACATCAGAGGAACAAGGAAGGGAGGAGTTGGAAGGGCCCAAGATAGAGGTGTAGTCATCACACACAAAAATTGGGACACTAAGAGTGGAGAAACAAGACCTATCACACTTACTAGATTTTTAAGAGCTGTATTTGGGACAGTTATAAAAAACTGCCATACAACTTTTCACAGTACTGGAGTTTC
Organism: Pseudopodoces humilis; assembly: GCF_049639895.1. Lineage (NCBI taxonomy): Eukaryota > Metazoa > Chordata > Aves > Passeriformes > Paridae > Pseudopodoces > Pseudopodoces humilis. The sequence continues at coordinate 3,311,771 of NC_142225.1, read as the reverse complement.
AAGCAAATTCTACATGTCACCCTTTCATTGTACTTCTAAACAAAAGGAGGCAGAAAAAGTACACTGGAATATGAAATCCTTCCTCTAGAACACATTCTCTATAAATCAGTGTTCTTAAACATCCCCTCTATAGAAATACTCTTAGATTTTCAGTGTGTTAAACCTACTCTTAGGTTTTAGTGTGGATATTCCAAGCTGCAGTCCAAGCACTGCAGCTATCCACAAGCAGACATACTGAGACAGTTGAACTGGACTCGTGATGACTCCCAACACCTCGGGGTGTGGGATTGTTCTCCCTCACACAAGTACAAGCAGGTCAACTAAGTTCAGGCACACAATTTTAAATGCTCATGCAACATCCCATCACCGCACTGCTTGAGGACAAGGGACTCCTTCACATCCATGGATCTCATTTTCCTCTCTGACTGCATCCCACCAGATCAAGCATCGGGAATGCACTTTGCCCAGCCTCACTTCCTGGATCCCAGTCGCTTCTTTGACTTATTTCAAACTGGAATGTGATCTCTCCAGCCCTGCATCCTCTCAGAATGTGAAAAGGTAACTGGGCCCAAAGTGGACCTGCCACATGACCCTTGTGTGACTGCCTTGTTTGTCTGCAAGTTTCCTAGAGTTAGTTTGTGTGGTGGCACGAGGAACAAGACTGGTGATCTGACCAAGCTGCACATCCCACCACAAAATGTTTGTGCCAACCCAAGAAAGGGAACTTGCATGGGCTGGCAGCACCTCAGGGTGCCTCCAGCTCAGGTGAGTGCACGCAAGCTTCCTGCCACAAGCCAGAATCCCTCCCATTGGACCCCAGCACCTGCCGCAGTCCCAATGCCTCACCTGTATTCTGTATCCTCCACGTTTTTGTAAACTGGGTATCAGGAGGGATGGACTCTCCTTCACCTATGGTGACATCTTCCACAAACGACATTGAGGGGACATTGATATTTGGACTCTCAAAATCATAGTAGGCTCCAATGGCAGCTTGTAGATTCCTGGAAAGAAAAAAAGCACATTACAACCTGAAGTACAGGTGGGTCAGACCCATTGCACAGGTCATATGTCATCCTGAACAGTTCAGCAAAAAACATCCCGACTGTAATAACTCTGCTGCTCATGTGTTTTTTAAAAGCTTTATCTCTATTGCATGTGGATTCTCCAAGATAACAGAGCTCAAAATACAGCACTTTTTCTTGTCATGGACACTGGTTTAGATCACTTTTCTACTCTGCTTCTATTTTCCCTGGAAATCTTGGAACTTACAAGTCTTGGAGACCTCTGCTCCAACAGTTCTTTATGAAACTTGCTGAACAGTTCAGGAGACATCTAAAGAAGAGCTATGCCACAGGAGGCAAATGCTGGGCAGCTCCTTCACCAGAAGAAGCTCGTTACCTCAGCTAATTTCAAAAGGACCAACCAAATCTCTCCACTTTATTTTGGCACAAAAGGTCCAAAAGGAGCACAAGAGGAACAAAACACAAAGAACACTCTTCTCATAACTCTCAGAGCCAAAGGGCACCAGTAGCTACAGATAATAACTCCAGCCTCACTGTTTTTGAAACATACCATCAGGTACAAACTGTTTATTCATCAATGAAGTGCCTGCTCAGCTTTGGGTAGTCACAACTCACAGGAACTTACCACCTGAGTCAAGAGTTCTCACTGAATAAAGATAAATGACAGTGCAAGTCTGTGATACATTAGGGACATTCATAAAGTCACCATGCTATTGATTCCTGAGCCACAGTGTAGCTACAATGACTCGATCTTCTCGAGTGTGGCCCGGCTAGCTCAGTGATGAGGTTTCTCTTCACTCGAGTTTCGAGCCAGCTTATGTTTGTGGGGTTCACTGATTTTCTTCAAGAATCCAAGTCTATAGAGCGAGTAAAGAAATCAGGGGGGGACTCTCTCTCTGGTTTGCATTCCACAGTTTATTTCTGTGAAGGGGAATCCAAAGGATGAGAGACAAAGGATTTGGGGTTTGGGGGGTCTCTTTTAACAGGGTTTCTCGGAGGGAGGGAACATCAGAGAGGGAACCAATTATTTTCTCAGTTAGTACATTTTACAAACTTTCTACAAATCAAGGTTACACACGCCAAGATAAAAAATAACAGACACTAACTTCTTCAAATGCCCACAAAGGTGTGGGAGTATTCTATACAGAGGGGCAGAGGGGGAGAGAGGGGGGGCCTGGTTTCCTGGCAACACAGGGGGGAAAGAAAGGGAAGGCAAGGTAAGCATGCCCTCTCAGCTTCCATAGCTCACAGGCATTCTGGGACAGGAAAAAGTTACAAACTTCCGTGTAGGAAAGAAGAGTTCTCTTCTCCCAACCCCGTGCTTTCCTGGGCTAAAGAAACTTCAAGCAGCTGGAAATGCCAGCGGGGTCCTCTCTTTACTCTATCCGGCCTCTCGCCGTGGGGCTGAGGAGAGAAACTTCAGTAACCATGGTAACTTGACGCCAGGTAAACAGGAGAAAGAGAAGCTGGGGGGGAATTACAACTAAAAGATGGGAAAAGATACATTTCAGGCTATCAACTACAACACTACAATTCATGATAATTAATGTGAGAAGAGGAACAGTCAGGCAGGAAGAGGATTCATGAGCCTTAGCTGAGTTCCACGATATACTATTAAGTCATTACATAAGTGTTTGGCAAGTCATGTAATTCCTCTGTTTGTACATGTCTGAGAGGTTATGGCCCTGATTTACATGTTTTGAGTGGGTGCTGTGAGAATGGAGATGAGTAAAATCTCCCCAAATGCAATGGGTGTAACAACTGTTTTTTTTATTCATGATTGCAGAAATCTGTGTTGCTTTTTTGAGCAGGATAGAAAAACCCCCAAAAACAAGTTTTCAGGAACTAGGAACCACCACCTAAAACCAAAGCCCTGCAGAAGCTGCTCTGTGTGGGCACAGTGACATATTGAAGGGCTGGACAGTGGTGGGGTGTCATGTGTCCGAGTCAGAGAGCCAAGGTGAAAGCAAGAGAAACATTTGCAGTGTGACCCTGAGCAAGAGCAAACACAGGGCTTTGTGGGGCTGCTTGCCAGCTGGAAAGAGGCTTGAAACAGTGAGTAAAGAAACTGCCTCCTGTTCAATTCCTACAGTGTTCATGGCAAAAAACATTCAAATCAGACATTCTGGATAAAATCTGAACTGCATGGGAGCAGTGTCACTTTCTCCTCACAGAAAACTCAGGGGACCCAAAGTGCAGCAGCTGATGGGGGGGGCAACAGCAGGTGGTAGAGCCGCACTGGGAGAGGACCCAAAGAGCTCCACCAGTTTTGCAATCAATCCATCCATCACAGCACCAGCAGCCAGCAGATAATCACTGTGTGAGTCACAGGAGTTCCTGACATTCTGCTAAGGAGGCACTGGAGGAATGTCCTGCACAACATGGCCAAGGGGATTGATCAGCAATTCAGCAATCCCAGCCTCACAGCCAGACCTTTGCCATCTGTGCCGAATGGACTTTGGTCCAACTCGGGAGCCACCGGGTCCCATGCTGTGGCCAGAACTCTGAATTCCAGAGCAGAAACCATTATTCAGCCTGAGGCATTTTCTACTTAGGAGTGTCAGGGCTCTAATCCCGCCAGCTCAGTCAAATGCTGCAGGAAGGGGCCATGTCACATTAGCCAGTAAACAGAGACAAATGCTTAGTTTTACGTCACCAACCGCCTGTTGCTTATACACTGCACAAGATTTACATAACTCACACCAGGGCTGTGCCAAGAGACTCCTGCTCGTTCACCCAGCTAACACCATGAGCTGGAGCTTAGTTTGCACTAGGATTTCTTCCTGTAGTACAGCAATCCAAGGCAAAAGATATTTGTATTGTAAGAGATACAAAAGACAGCAATGCACTTCTTTCTCTTCCTAATCCACTACTACATAACTACATTTTCAGACGGACCACAACATCTTGTGAGTGATGGTTCTGGAATCAGTGGTACTGACGTTTTATTGACACTGAGAGGAAAAAATTAAAGCTCTGAGGGGCAGACTTCTACTGCAACTCTTTGTGAGGCAACCAGGCTGTGTTTGCTTGCTGGGCTGCAAACAGGTCTCAGAAGGTAGTGGGCTATTTGTGCACATAGGCCTGGGGCCAGCACTCCCATCCCGGGGTCATATTTCAGTGCGCTTTGCCATTGGGAAACAACAACACCCCTCTGCAGCACTGAGTTAAAAACTAACTGAAGAACAACGCATGCTGGAAACAGATTTACCCCATTTGTCATCAAATATTCCCAAAACCACCTCTCCACTCCCACCACATCACCTGTGTGATGGGGGATGTTTGGGGTGAGCCCTTCTATGTGTTTCAACACCTCTTGGACTTCCCAGTAGAGAACTAAAAAGAAGGTTCCAGAAACTGAAGAGACATTCACTGTGGCAAAAGCCAAAGTCAGGATGACAAAGCAAATCTGCCTTGAGTTCATGTTCTTTGACACAGACAACCCCAGGAGACAGGGCCGGAGCAGCAGCGGCCACACTCTGTGCCAGAGGCACCCCCAGCTCACACCTCAGTTGTACTCTCAGCTCGCACAACCACGGGTTCTGTCCCACTCCTCTCCGCAAGAGACAGTGCTCCCCCCCTCCTCCCGTGTCCCAAAACCCCCAAGATCCCAAAAAAAAAAAAACAACAAACAAACCCGAAGTTGGAGGGCAGCACTCTGGGGAAAATGCCACTTGCAGAGGTGAACTCTCTGCAGTCTGGTGGTGTGCAGGCAGCTGAGCCCAAGCAGCACACCCTGCACTTACCCTTCTGCTACAGGCACAGCACAGCCCACAGCCAAATGTGACCCTACTGATAGAGATGCATTAGGGCAAACACACTCAAGCCCCTGAATTTTCTCTATTTTTAAATAGATATTTGGGGTTTTTTTTAGGTCTTTACCCTTGTGTCCAGCTGTAACTGCACAGCCCCAGCTGCAGACACTGCAGGGACAGACACAAAGGTCAGCCCTCAGAAGGTCCAGTTATCATCTAAAGGCTTCTGTTCACACATACCTGCCTGCTTGATTTCACTCTTCAGTGTGACCTACACCACACTACTTACTACCCTCTGCTCTCTGCCAAAGGAGATAAATTACTATTATAAACCAAACAACTCTGCAAATCCAGCCAGTGTAATTGACATGATTGAGCTCTCATAATTACAGGAGAGGCCACGCAGCTCTTTCTTCACAGGGCCCTCCAGGTCTCAGGACCTCCTTACATTCCCAAAATGAAGCAATTTTTCCATTTTTAGAGCAGTCCTGGACCACAGCAGTTTGTAGCCCTGGCACACTTACAGAGCAGGTCTGACAGGATCCAAGCCCTAACTCCTGGGAAAAGCCTGCAGTCACAAGTCACCCCAGTGATGAGGTGAGCCCAGGACGCAGCACCCTGCTCAATTTTAGTCCTAAGAACAAGATTCCAGAAAGAAAGAGGGGAGTAGGAAGTAAATACAGGTTGTAGCTCCACCTCATCAACCAAATCCACTCTAACTGGGTATCCCACTCCTTCCTCTCCAAGAGCATCTGGTAACCCTTGGGTGTCAAGTGCTTTTCCCACACAACACCAAAGTGTTCCTTTTCAGATCAATCCTTCTACTCTGCTGCTTCATTTCAAGCCTCAGGAGCTAAATTACAATAGTCAAGTTAAAACTTTCCTGCTAATAGCTCTGTCAACATCTCTTAACAACTCTTAAGTGATAGCAAAGAGGTGGCTCATCTTGAGCCCTTCTTTTCCCTTCCCTGTTTTTTCCAGACAGCCTTTTGTTATGTTAAACCAATATACTTAGTCATTAATTAATTAAAGTAATTCAGTGTTCAAAATTAGAAGAAACTCTTCCAAATCAGTTCACAAACTCGAGGCATCCTTACACAACCTCCCTGTCCTGCAAACAACTAGCAGCATATGGGTAAATGGAAATTGTCTTTTAATTAATTGTATCAGACTTTTTTAGGAGACTGAAGACAGTGAAGGACCAAGGCTGTTGAGGCCTCAAGCAAAGCATGGCATGGGCCCAAGACCCTTCTGCTCCCCAGAATATGGAGAATTCTTTCAGCATAGAGAAGTTCAGTATCTTGGAAGAAAAGCAGTACAAGCAAGTGCTCATACAAGAAGAGGGACATTAGAATTTGCACTATAAATGTTACAGGAATCTGCAAGATTTCATATATTGTCACGTTACTTGATGAGAGAGCCAAAGAAAAACATGTAATTTTTTAAAAAATAACAGATTTTTGGGGGGTAAAAAATCAAATCAAATCAAATCACAGCTTAGGCTCAAAATCCAGCCTGCAAATTTCCCTCTCTCTGGCTCCTGCCCACAGCACAGCACCCACCATGGCCTGCTCCTGAGGAACACTCCTTCTCCTGAGCTGTTGGAGAACACAACGGAGAGAATGCTCCCTGCAGTGACACCTTCCATTTTGAATTTTAGATGGGATGCAGCCCTCAGGCCATGCAGAGACAGCCAGCAATATTTATTAGGTAACAAATGGACTTGGTCATTATAAGAAAGGTGCCAAGGTCCATCCCCGTGGAGGGTGGGAGGAGCCAGGCAGGTGCCCTCAGCACTCACAGGGTGCAGTGTTTTGTCATGAGCCAAGCAACTCAGGTGACATCTCCTTGAAATAGGCAATGTAGACACTGGGCACTGCTAAACAGCCCAATAAAATCTCCAGCACAGAACATGTGGTGTAGGACACCTCAGACTCCTTCTGTAACTCAAGTCCCCACCTTCCCAGACCTCCTCTCACTCTCCAAATGCAGTCTGTAACCAGGCACCACAGCACCCCATAAGGTGTCTATTGTTAAAAACAAAAAGAAATAGTGCAGCAGATGGACAGTTTCTCACTCCCAAATAATGGAACTTCTCCACATGATACAGGGGGGAGAGACTAAAAACACATACGGGAGACATTCAAGTGAGGAAACCCCTTTTGTCTCTTAATTTCCACTATCTTAGTTGGATGTTCTTCACCCCAGCTCTTGGATCCACCAATCCTGGACTGCTGATACTTGAGGCTGGGATGTCTGCAACAGCTCCTATTGCTCCTGAAGCAAGAGATGCCTCACTCCAAGGCCAAAGGGGGTGGGGGAAGAGACATGCACATCATGCTGCAGGGAAGCACTTCTACCTGGAGCTTTCAATTCAAACGTTCAATAGGGATGACACATGTCAATTAAGTGCAAAGTCTCAAGATGTTTTGAAGGGCTGGAATTTTAATCAGTGAATATCTTTCAGCAGACAGAATTTCAGAAAGCAAAATTTCTGTTCGTTCTTGACCCCTCTTACACTAAAGTTGCATTGAATTCTATATATGAAGTTGGGAAAGTACCTTAGAAGATGTCTGATGATGGAAAAAGACCACTGAGGGAAGCTGAAAGCTTTAAGCTGAATTTACACAGCTGAAGCGAAGGGGGGGCGGGGAGAAGATCTGGCTAATTTAAAGCTTATGTATTTTTTCACATGAAGACACAGAAAAACATTTTATTGTCTCAGTTGAAAGCAGCAGTTCCACAGTGGAGCGTTCTAGGAATAAGACAGAAACCTGTGGTGACAGAAGCAATCCGGTGTCTGCAGGGGCAGCATGAGGAGAGAAACTGAGAACCCACAGGAGAGGCACAGTGTCCTCAAAGCACCAAACCATCAACTCACTTTCCCTGAGCAGCTTGAATGTGCACAGAAACATGAACAGGAGCTGTTGAAACCTTCCTGAGATACCTGCACAGGGCTGAGCACAGCACCTGAGCACAACCCGTTGCCCAAAAAATCACCACAATAATGATGCTACAAGCAGGAGCCACCAGAACCATCCCTAGCAGCTGAGCCTTCCCAAAGCAGTTGGTCCCAGCAGCTTTAAGTGGGGGGTAAAATATCCGAAGAATGTCCCAGCAGGAGCTGCCACTGCAAACAGGCAACAGCTCTTCTCAGTGGAAAATCATTGAGAGCTGCCAGTATACAGGAGATTCTGCAACTGCCAATTCCTCCGCACAAACTATGTTACCAATCTGTAAGTGTCTGCAGGAAAGTGATGGGGGATTAAGCTACAGAAACCGTCTGAGAACAAGTTGGGGCATGCAAGGCAGAGTCCGGCTGGATCAAAACTATATTGTACCCAACTCTCAATTCTGCTACAGTTACCTGCTTATGCTTTCATGCCACAGGCACCAATTTTTCAATGCTTTGTACCTTGGAGCACAATTATAGTATGTTCCACAGTTATAAATACAATTTCTTTAGAGTCTAGATTTCATTCAATATAATCAGATCAAACACTTGAGTTGCTTTGGACAAAAGGTGTGGGTCTGGGGTTTTTTTACGCACTAGATAAAAGCTTCTAAGAAAATATTTTTAAATTGTTTAATTCTGTAATGTTGCTATTTTTAGTAGCATTAGAAGACAGCTGTGGACACAAAGAGGCAGCAGTCTGGGACAGTTCACAGGCACTAAGAGACATCCACTGTGTCTCAAGTGAGCCACAACAGACTGAACAGTTGAAAATCTCTTTTCCCTCCCCAACCCAAGGGTGTATATGACCTTGCACCTGTCACAATCGGCAGAGCTCCCCATACTGTCCTGACACCCTGGTGACAGCACACCAGCAACCATCGGATCTGCTTCTGGGGTGCCATTTCTGCCTGTGAGGACAGTGTGTCACCAATTGGGCTAGAGTAAGATGGACATCAAGTCCAAAGCCTCAGCTTCCTTCTTCCCTACTAAAGCTTATCAACACCCCATCAATGTTTTGAGGCAACCCTTCTCATCAGATTTGGCCCAGCTGGTCACCATAAACAAATATTAACCTGACCAGAGTCAAACCAAGACACAGATTGCTCGATAAACATGTACTGAGTCACAGAAAAAACATGGGACTCTGGTATCTGTCACCTGATAACGATGACGAGAACCAAAGGAACAGGAACTCCCAGCCACTGCTGTCACTGCCCCACGGATGCTGGGTGAGGAATGAAAATCCAAAGGCATCCCCAGGGAAGGATGATTTATCTGTAGAATCAGGTCTCAGTTTCCTGCCTCCTCCATGATACAAGGATTCCCCACCAAAGGGAAGGGATGTCAAAACTGAGCTCGAGGTCTATACAGAGCAGTGGGGAAGTTTTCCTCACATTTGTCAGAACAAAGATCCAGTTTGAAAAGTAGCCCAAACATCTGTTCTCAGAGGACACCTGCACGCTGCAGATGTCTGCAAACACCCGAGGTTAAAAATCAGGAGCAATGCTGGTGTGAGCCCCTGTGGGAAACATCCTGTGTGAGTGAATCCTCTTGGTTCACTTGGTCTGTTCTATTAAATTCTGAGTGTCGTGACTTCTTACACAAATATACCTCAAATATTTCTCTGAGTAGCACCTACACTTCATATAAGTCATGCGAAAAGCAATTAAACCCCTATCAGCTAAACCAAATTAAGTACATGCACTTCTGGGCAATACAGGTGTTTCACTGGATATAAAAACTTGTAACAGCCCCACCCACAGGGATGGAAATGTGAACCTACAAGGCAATTGTAGCACAGAACTGCCTCACACCTGACATGAAAGAGAACAAGGTTCTAGTGCAAATTTCTGTGGTATTTTCAGAGATAAACTTATCTTCATGCAAAACATCACCTAGGGAGTACTAGTTAAACCATGACACAGCTATAAATTCTCCTAAACAGATGAAAAAACACAAGGACCTCCAGAAGAGATCTGACAACCTTACAAATAATGACCTTTTTACCTAAAGCTGGATCCAAAAAGCTTTATTACAATAATGCTTTTTTTCCCCCCACACACAATGGAAACCATCATTACCTGACACATTTCAATTAAGTATCACACCTACTGCACTAATAAAAATTCAGCTTTCTAAACAAGAGCTAAAAAGAGAATGTAAAGAAATATCACATGTAAATTATTGAAATATACATTTGTTCTTCCAAACTGGGAATGTCTGAGCCAGCTACACTAAAATATGGATTTTAAATCCACCACCATTAGCTACTTCAAACTAATTCACTTTCTCATGAAATTAAAGCAGCTCCAAGCCTCTCACCCACAAAGCTGGCACACACTCCAATTAAAAGAAAATAATTTCTTTTTCTTGTCCCAATACAATTTCCACACCAGCTTTAGAGGAATCCAATTACTTTTATGGAGTTCCAGGAGCTCCTGTGAAGGCGAGCCAAAGCCAAAGGGGTTCAGACCCACTTTTGCCCATCTCGCAGATCACTGTGGAGCTGCAGGCAACACGTGGGACTTCACTGCCACCACAAAACTCTCTCCCACGGGTCCCTTCCCTCCCACCTGTGGTGGGGCCCAACATCTGGAGGGGAGGGAGCAGAGCCAAGGTAACTGAGAGGGGTTTGATCCTGGATGTAACAGTAGCAAAATGCCTTCCCGGCTCCACTGCCCAGAGTTTCCTCCCAAGGAAGAAACATTTCAGCACCAAAACATTTCATTTTTTGTTCTGCTTTTTGAATACAGAAGTTCACTTTTGGTTTTAGGCTGAAAGCAAAAGCTCAGCCTCTCCCTCTGCAGCCTCTCTGAATGGAAAATGAATAACTAAATGGTAAAGCCTCTTGGACTTTCTTGGTAAAGGATGGTGTATGCTGCTACTAGGGAATGTACTGCACGATCTCAGGAATCAGATTTATGCAACAGGAAGGCAAGGAGTCAGCACAGAAAACAGACAGAACTCTAGGAAAGTGTTCAATAAATACCATGAAAAGTCAAAGGGTTCAACCTGTATTTCCTGCAGATCAAGGAACAAGCTCTGAAACTTTGGATGCGTATGTTCAACCCAAAGCATTTCTGCAGCAGTTAATAAAGCCAACTGGCAGTTCCTTAGCACTGCCCAAGCCTGACAGAGGTCTGAAGGGGCACTGGGCATTCCTGGGAACTGGACACAGACTTTTAGAGGCTACTTACAGGTATTCCTCCCCATTCAGCCACTGATTTTTCTCCCCAGATTGGCCAAACAAGCTATTTAAAAATAATTCCTTTATTCCAGCAGTATTGTAAATCCTCTGACCACAATTACTAATGATGCTGTTGGAAACAGTCTTTCAAAGCACATTAAGCTCTGAATGTTCCCTACAGTACATGAAAGACACAAAGTGGGGACGGAACTGCAGATCTGGAGATGAGTTATTGCCAAAGAGCAGCTTTCACATCTGGGAACAAGTTCTAGTGAAACTATTTATGCCTTTGTTAATTAACTCACACATGGGACACTGCTACAGAGAACCTGGAATACCCAATGTGTGCACTTCTGTCACTCCACTATGAGCTCCCTCACTATTTCCTGCAGGTGAACATCAATCCTGATACAGAAGGATCATTCCTGAAAGAACGTGCCATGCCTTTAACACTTGGAAAAGTGACCTGATAGTGTCATCAAGACAAATTATTCGGAGGACAGAAGGTTCTGACCCTAATCCCAGGCAACACAAGACAAACCTAGTAGGGCACCTGAATTACCTGGGCAGTGCAGATTGCACAGGGCCCCTCAAATGACATGGGAAAGGTGCTTCCAGAACAGGAACACGTGTCCTGATTGTCCCTGCAGAGGGACAGCAGGGTTAGTGCAGGGTCAGCCCAGCAGGGCCAACGACCCTGTGGCCATCCAGGAAGGGGTGGGAGCTGGGCAGTGGGACAGACACAGGGCAAAGCTGACAACTGGACACACCAGCACGAGGAACAGCACTAAGCTGGGGTAGAAGGAGCAGCCCCTGCCAGGCTGAGAATGGGCACTCACACGGGCTCTGAGCCCTCTCAGAGCAGTCCCAGCCCGTGTTTGTTTGCACACACACCTCACCACCCCAACAGGCACATGCCCATCCAGCCACAAGACTTATCAATTAGTACTTCAGAAAAAATGTGAAAAACGATGTTTTCAGAACCAAACGATTGAAGCTGGGAAATCAAGGCTATTTTAACCACTTTAGATCTTCTTCAATTGAAATTAACATTTGAAAAAGCCCTTGGTTCTGAGGCTGGATTTGAAATGCTGTTATTTCAAACAAGAATTCAATATTCCTGGATGAAAAAGAGCTGCTTCAGCACAAACCAGGAACACTCCGGCTACACAGAGCATCTTCAGGAGTAACTTTCAGGTTCAGCTCTGTTCCCTGCTCTCCCAAGGAACCTCACAGAACCCCCAGGATTACAGTGCAGTGTCAGTTTTAGTCATATCACCAACACACAGATGAGACGGGAAAGCATCTTCTGCTGGGAATCTATAGTTTCTTCCAAACTTCTGAACTCCTCGAGACCTTCCTTCACATTGTGTCAGCTTACAAAGCACAAGTAATTACTTGCTATTCCCCTACTCTTTCTGCAGATGCTTATTTGCCGCTAGAATTCCTTTCCTAGGAAGGAAAAGCAAATCCAAAAAGCCAACGAAGTTGTCTTATCACTGTTTATAAGCTCAACAATTCACACAAGTTTTCTCCCAACTGTTGATATTCTGACCTGCCCTTGGATTTCAGTTTTCAAAGCCAAGGTTTCTGGGTTTGATGTTCTATCTCTAAGCAGAGCTTTGCTAAGTGGTCGCTCTTCACCATGTCTGAAACACACAGCACTCGTTTGCTCTCCTGCAGCCCCCATTCTGCAGAGCTTTCAGGTGAACACACTTTGGAGATGAGCTGAGAGGTGCAAGGGCTCAAAACCCCTCCGAGTCGCAGAGCAGCTGCTCCACAACATCCTTTTTACAGTTCCTGGGCTCACTGCACCAGAACACTCCTAGTTACTGTTTTTCACCCTCATACTAAATAGCTCCCCTGTTTTTCTCGAGCTACAGCTTCCCTGATAACCCGTGCCTACTTTTTCCGTGGGCAGTAACACAGAGCCTTTATCAAGACAAACACACACCCGAGAGTCAAAAGATTTAGAGAGACCCTCAGTCCACAGACAGACGCTGAGTTTTCCCCAAACACCCCGGTAACTCTCACACGTGCACCGCGGCAGCTTCCAGGGTCCTACAGCGCCTTTCTGCCACAATTTCCCTTCCTCCGTAGCTGCCTCAAAGTCGGGGCGCCACAGCCCGTCCCCGACCGCGGCCCTTGGACCGGCGAACCAGCGAACCCGCACCCCAGGCTGGGGCCGAGAGTCAGCCTCCTCCGCCCCGGCCCCGTCCCGCTCTCCCACTGCCATGGGAGCCGCCTCCGGCCCCGCGCCGCCCGCCCGGCCCGGGCAGGGGACAGAGGGCCCAGCACAAACACCGCCCGTTCCCCCCGCCCCGGCGGGGCCCTGGGGCGACCGAGCGGGGGGAGGGCCGGGCCCGCGGCCCCTCGAGCCCCTCAGGCCGTCTCGCCCGCACCCCCCCCGGCCCCGGGCCCGCACCAGTTGGTCATGTCGAGGAAGAAGGCGCAGCCGGCGGGGCTAAGCTGGAAGCCGAGCAGGCGCTGGAACTCGCCAATCAGCACGTCCTTGTCGGTGGTGCCGAGGCAGCTGAACTTCTGCATGAGCTCCGCGTCCAGGTCCACGTCCATGCCCTCCATGGCCGGGGGTCCCGGGGGCTCCGCGGCCGGGCCGGGGCCGCCTCAGCGCCGCGCGCGCGGGGGGGGCGCGCGGGGGCGGGCGGGCGGGCGGGGGGGGGGGGGGAAGGGGGTGCGCGCGCGCCCTCGCCGCCGGCACTGCGCCTGCGCCCCCCCGCCCCACGGCGCGCGGAGCGTGACGTCACCCCCAGCTGGCGTCACCTCACGCGCGGTGAGGGGGGAGGTAGGGAGCGCGTCAAGGGCGAGGGGGCGGTGCCTCGCATGCAAATAAGAGCCGCGCGTGAGGTGGGGCCTCCGCGCGGGCTCCGTCGCGTCATCGGGGGTGGGGCGATCGCTCGTCTCCGCCCACATTCGCGCGCTGCCATCCATATATGGCGGCGAGTGCGCGTGTTTGTGTATATAAATGAGCTGCTGAACGTCATGCGGTGCCATACAAATATAGGTGCAAGACTCGATGGGAGCTCCTTCGGTGTTTTTTTCCCCCTAAAAACAATGTTTTTCCTACAGTTTTCGACCGCGCGAGACTGTTCTGTGCGCGGCTCGTGATCGGAACCACCGGGTGTGTTCGTGAGGAGAACACAGAGAACAAGGAAAACACGCTTTGGCAGCATCGGATGCCTCAATGAACCCTGCGCGCCGTGCGCCAGGGGGCGATGCCGGCCCTGCCGGGCCTGTGGGCGGGAGTTGGTGGCGTGACCAGACAGGGACGGGTGCGGCATGGCTCCACCTGCCGGGCGGGGAGAACGACACAGCGGGGCCCATTCGCTGTCACTTCCGGCCCTACGGCAGCTGGCGGGGGTCAAGCCGCGGACGGAGGCGCTGTCTGAGTGCGTCACTGCGCGTGGGCGTCACTTCCGGCTGGCGGCGGCGGGAGAGCCATGCCCAAGTGAGTGCGGGGGGCCGGGCCGGGGCTCCCCGAGGGTCCCGGGCGCGGGTCGGTGCTTTTCTAGGGTCCTGGTGCTCCCCGGGAGCCCAGGGCCGTGAGGGGCGTGGATGACCGGGCGGGCCGAGCCCTGGCGCCCTGCGGGGCTGTTCCCGGGGCTCCGTTAACGCTCACAGCGCAAAGGGGGCTCTGAATAACCAGGCTTTTACCCCGCAGGTTTTACTGTGATTACTGTGACACGTACCTCACCCATGACTCGGTGAGTACAATTCTTTCGTGTGTTAATTCTTTCGTGTGTCAAGAACATTAGAATAAAACTGACCTCGGCTAAAACAGGTCTCGTGAGACACAGCGGTGTTCCTTAGTATTTTCCCCTTCCATGCAAAAAAGGGAGGGAATGTCCCTGGAGTTCTCCAGCGGGGCAGTGGCAGGGTCAGAGAAAGCAGTTGGGGGGGGGCCTCAGGGCAGCCTTTGGAGAACCAACACTTATTATTCTGATAAAACTTTACATAAAGGTTTTGCACATCACTCCTCCTGTGCCTGGGCACAGAAACAAACCTGCTTGATGGTGCTAAATTATACATGTTTTAAATCATAATGAACACCGGGTAACCTTAGGGTTTCTGTGACCTTTCCCAGCCCTCGGTGAGAAAAACCCACTGCAGTGGCCGGAAGCACAAGGAGAACGTGAAGGATTATTACCAGAAATGGATGGAGGAGCAAGCCCAGAGCCTGATTGACAAAACAAGTAAGGCAAATCTTTCTATGACCCTGGCTGCCTCCCCATTCCTTCCCCTGCCTTTCCTCCAGCTGCTGTTCCCTGCTTCCACCTTGACTTTTCCTCATTTCCCTGGGGAGTCTTCGCTTAGTGAGTCATGAGTGAAGACTTCGAGTGTAGATCTTGAGTTCCTCAGGTTTTGGGCTGTCCTAGGGGAGCCTGAGAGCTTTGCCTACCACAGAAGAGCTGAGGTTCCCTCCCAGGGCTGGTGGCAGTGGCTCCATGTCACTGTTCACGAGGGCTGTCAGTTCCACTGCTCTCACTGGTATCCTACAGAGCCACATAACAAACCTGTGCTGCTTGGCAGTGGCACATTTATGCTAAGAACATGGAAAAATTAAAAAATATAGGAAAATGGACATTAAAACGGCATTGTTGCATTTTTTCACATGCTGGGGTTGCTTACCCTCAGTTCCCAAGTTACGTTTTTTTCTGGTACTTAAAGGCTTAACTGAAGTGTGGCATTGTTTCCTCTGTCACTTCAAGAGGTTCTTTTTTCTCTGAGGAATGTCTCTTTCCTCTGTGAAAGAAATACAAACACCAGATTAACTTAATGGCAGCACTCCTTGGCTCATAGAGTATCTCAGGTTGGACAGGATCCTGAAGGATCATTGATCCTGCTCCCAGCTCTGTGCAGGATTGCCCAAAAATAAACCATGTGACCAGCAGCATCATCCAGCTGGTCCCTGAGCTCTGACAGACTCAGAGCTGTGCCCACTTCCCTGGGGAATGTTCAGTGCCCAACCCCCTTTGGTGAAGAGTTTTTCT
The DNA here is from genome assembly GCF_049639895.1 of Pseudopodoces humilis. NCBI lineage: Eukaryota > Metazoa > Chordata > Aves > Passeriformes > Paridae > Pseudopodoces > Pseudopodoces humilis. The sequence goes on along the minus strand of NC_142225.1, from coordinate 3,295,842 downwards.
AGAATGTCCGGTCCAGACTTTCCCTAACTCATCCTCACTCTATTTCCCTTTGTCTATTTCCTTGTGATGCTTCAAAGTTCCCCATCTTTTGCCTTCCTTCCAGTCAATACCAGTGGAATTTCCCCCTTTCCTTGCCCCCTATTTCCTGCTCCTTGCCCCCTCCCCAGCCCTTGCCTCGTTGCCATTCCAGCACAGTATGTCCTGGTGGAACACTGCGGATCCCGTGATGTGGTTGATTTTTTTTCCTCTCCCACCCACCCACCTTCCCGCCCTGCCCAGGGGTGTGACATCCACGCAGGAGGTCTCTAGTCCCAGCTGTAACAATAATTGTCTCCAGGAGTCTCAGGTGCTCCCCAGGTGCCAGGGATGTGTCCGGCGTGTGGGGACAGCAGCGCACACAGCATGACGTGACCGCGGGGCATGACATGGACGAGTGACCCGGCGCTTCCTCAGCCTAGTAACTGGCTTTTTTTTCCCTGGGATTCTTTCTTTCCTTTTTTTTTTTTTTCTTTTCCCCCCCAATGTAGCGGCTGCATTCCAGCAAGGGAAAATTCCACCGACCCCGTTCTCGGCACCACCTCCAGCCGGAGCCATGATTCCACCTCCTCCCAGCATCCGTAAGTTTGGGACACTTTGGGACTGGGGTCACAGCCCTCTGGAGCTGTATTGCTCATGTCCTCAGCTTGGAAAGAAAAGGCCTTTTAGCTTCAAGCCAAGCCAAGCTATCTTGAGCTTGTGCTCCCACAGTGTGAGGAAATTCTGTGTAAGAGCAGATCAGTCCTTACTGTTTCTGATTTCTGGGATGCTGAGTGCACCAGAAGCAGAGACAGCTCCTCATTCCATGGGGGCTTCCTTGCAGGTGGCCCTGTTAGAACTGCACAGTGGGCTGGTTTGTGTTGGTTTTTCTAAACAGAATCACTTTGGTAACCTTTTTCCCTTGAGCTGATGAAGGGCCCAGAGCCCTCGCAGCCCCAAGTCCTGCTGTTGGGAGTGGTAGCTCCCTGTGCTGGGTGTGCACAGCTGGAGTTGGTAGCCAGCATATTCCTCCTCTGGTCATTTCCTAGCACCTTGAATCAGGGCTGGAATGGAGGCAGATGTAAAGTCACTGAGGCATTAGTTACTGCCATGTGCTGTGAATAACTGCAGTGTCCTTTGGTGGCTGAGAGTGCCAGTGTGTAACTGTTGTGTCTGTCCAGCTGGCCCCCCCCGGCCCGGCATGATGCCAGCCCCACACATGGGGGGGCCCCCGATGATGCCAATGATGGGCCCACCACCCCCGGGAATGATGCCAGTCGGACCTGGTAAGTGTGGGATGGGGTAACTCTGCCATGGGGGTCTGGGTGATGTTTCATGTTTCCTGTTCCACCATCTGTTGGGAGCTCAGTGCTGGGATGGTCACATTCTGGTCATGCCTGTGTCACTGTTACCCCTGCATGGGGGATTATAACAATTTTACAGCCACTCCTTAAAGCCCCTTTGCTTCTCAATGAGAGTCACCAACCCACTGTGCAGCTGGAATTATAGCTCTGGGAAGTCGTGGCTGTTCTCCCTCTGCTCTGAGCAGTAATTGTTTAGGAGTTTGGTGCCTCCAGGTCTCACATTTTGCACAAGAGATGCATTTTTTGCACTAAATGAATTTTACTTTTTAAAGTGTCTCAGGAGAATGTGTTCCAGAGAAACAATGGGCCTGGAAAAGGCTTTATCAGAACTGTAAACTAAAATGTCTTTGATCCATTCCACTCTTGAGCTTCCTGGCAATTGAAGAATTCTCAAGGGATATCTTACTGGAGCAGTTCCCAGAACAAGTCTGTGGGAACACACACACACACACACACGCGCACTGAAAGTAGTGAAGTGTCTTTGCAATTATTGTCTTGCGCTTGAAAGTGTTTTTTAAGTGTTTTTAAAGGCACAAGATAAATGTACAATCTGTGATATTCAGCAGCCTGGCAAAAATAAATGACAAAATAGGATGGAAACCATTATTTAAGGGCTGTTTTTCCCTTGCAGAGGTGCTTGTTGCTTGTTTGTAAGCACATGGGATGGTTTTGTAGCACTTTTTTCCAAATGAACACTTTTCCAGATGAGTAATTAAGCTTATGTGTCTATTGAGTGGCTGGATATAAGTAGTGAGTGAATATTATCAGAATGGGTGTATAACCTCCTCTGCTGGTGGCTGAGCTCCTTTAAGGAATGGAATCCGTCTTGGCAGCTGCCACATCAGAGATTACAGACTGGGAAAGTGGGAGTTCCCTGGAGCAGGATAGAGAACCTGCCCACTGTATAGTGTGAAATTTCCCCCCTCTGAGGGTGGTAAGGCAGATGTTGCTGTGATGAGAAGCTGTGGCTGCCCCTGCATCCCTGGAAATGCCCAAGGCCAGCTTGGACAGGGCTTGGAGCAACCTGTGATAGTGGAAGGTGTCCCTGCCCATGGTGGGGGAATGGAAATTAATCTTTAAGGCCCATCCCAACCCAAGCCATCCATGTTCTACCATGACTGGGCAGGTGGTGTTCCCAAGAGCTGTTCTCCAACCTGTCTTTCCCCTGGCAGCTCCTGGGATGAGGCCGCCCATGGGAGGACACATGCCAATGATGCCAGGGCCCCCAATGATGAGGCCCCCCTCCAGACCCATGATGGTGCCAACCAGGCCGGGAATGACCCGTCCAGACAGATAAAGATGGAGATGGAGCTGCCTTTTCATATTAGGACCTTCCCTATGATAAATACCACAGACCTGTGTCCCTGGGGCTTTGTACTCATTGTGTGGACTCTGCTGTCACCTCAGTGTGTGCATGGACACAGCCGGCACTGACTTGTATGAGGTCTAGCTTTTTAGGTGTCTCTTCAATTGTATTATTATTTCCCCCCTCCACCACTGAATGATAAAAACAAGAATAAAGCATTGGTGTTGTTTCCATATGGACTCAAAGCCTTGTTCTGAACTCTCTCCTGAGGAAGAAAATAAGGGTGGGGAGCAGTGCTGGGCTGTGAGGGGAAGTTAAGGGCTGATGGGGGTCCTGGGGGAACCCCTGGGAAGGGGAGTCCTGGAGGATCCCGGGGTGGGTTCCTGGGGCTCCTGGGCTCTGGGTGGGGGTCGTGGAGCGGGTCCCTGAACGTCAGGGGACTCACTGTGGCCGCACTCCCCGCGCACACGCCCGGAGCGCGACTGCGACGGTGCCAGCAGGGGCCGGCCGCGGGCGGTGCGGGAAGGGGCCGGGCGGGGCGGACCGGGGGCGGTGCGGGAGGGGGCCGGTCGGGGGCGGGCGGTGCGGAGCGGGCGGTCCGCGATGGGGTCCCGCCGCCCGCGGGCCTGACCCGCCGGCCCGGCATGGCGGGCATCATCAAGAAGCAGATCCTGAAGCACCTCTCCCGGTGAGGCTCCCGCTCCTCTTCCTCCTTTTCCTCCTCATCCTCTTCGTCGTCCTCGTCCTCCTCCCGGGGGGCTGCGGGGGACGAGGGCCCGGGCCTGGGGGTTTGGGCAGCGCTGGTGGGGAACTGCCTGGCCCGGGGGGGCTGAGGGACTGTTGGGGCTGGGGAGCCGCCGGGCCGGGGAAGTATCTGAAGGTCAGGGGGTGTCCGAGGACCGTGGGGACTCTGGTGTCCGAGGGCAGTGGGCCCAGCGTGCCCGGAGTTGGCCCTGCCCCGTCCCCAGGGTCGGAGCCCTGCGAGCCCGGCCGGTGCCCGGTGCCGGCGCCCGGCGCGGCCCGGCCTTGCTGGCTCTGGGCCGCGGGCAGCGGCAGTGGAAGTTCGGGAGGCGAGAGGGGAACACGAACAGCCCCGGGGTGGCACCGACTCTAGGGGGTGTTGGCGTTGTATTCCGACATTTTCAGTGAAGTTCATCCAAGGCGCTGCGAGGGGCGTTGAGGAAAAGCGGATGGTCCCTGCGTGAGGCTCTGCCGGAAAATGCAGCTGCGGCCGCGGCTCTGCCGCTGCTCGGGGCGGGCCTTGAGCGCATAGCGGTGCCTCAGTTTCCCTTCACGGCGACAAAAGAGCTGTCTGTGTTACCTCATGGCTGCGGGCACGACCTCGCTCTGCATCGCTGCGGGATCAGGGGAGCGTGAAGAGGAAGTGCCGTGCCTGTGAGGGTGCAGGTGAGGGCACAGCGCTTGTCCTCTGTGCTTTCTGAGCAGCTCCTGACCGTCCCTGCTGCTGGACACGCTCAGAGTGAGGGGCCTGAAGCGACCTGTGAGGGCTGCGTGGGGTCAGTACTGCTGTGATGCACGAATGCTAGCCCTCTGAGGTGGATCCTGGGAGTGCCCATCCCCACACACCCTGAGTGGGCAGTGCAGGACCTGTCTTAGAGTCACCAATTGCTCCGTGCTCCAGCTCTCGGCACTGTCCCGAAGGAGGAGTGATGGAGCTGCTACTGGAGCTGCTCTGGGTGTTGGTTTAAATGGACTTCTGCGAGGCCTGACATCTCAAGCTTCTGAGATTTCTGTCTCATTCACCTCACAAAGGTGTGTTGTGGTCAGCACAGCCTCCTGGTAAGGAGGCACTGAAGTATTGTATAGCGTGGAGAGGTGGTTGAGAGCACTTCTTGACAGAGGGTGAAACTGGGCTTTATCCTGAGTGCTGCTCCTGTGGGTGTTTTTCTTTCTCTTTCTTTACATAAATACAGTTTTGCCGGTGCTTTTGCTTAATTTTGCATTTCAGTCTCTCCTTACCACTGCTGCAGCATATTCTTACCCAAAGTGCCCCTTTTTCCCTCAGATCAGGCCAGTTCTTAGTGTTCATCTGTGTATCCTTTGGGCGGTTCCAAGGAGAGCAAGGAGTCTCAAAACATTCAGCATCTCTGCCTGTTTTCCTACTAGCTGGACTTTGTTGTTTGGGTGATTACTCTGATCCTGCCCCTCACTTGCACAAGGATTGTGGATCTTTGCAGAAATGCAGTTTGAACCCAGTTTAATGGTGTATAAAAAAGATTAAGTTTTTTTGTTCCAGTTTTGTTCCCTCCAAATACCTCATCTTCACCCTCCCTTTGGGTTTTCTTTCAGCCACACTCGTTTGCCTGGAAGAATTCTGCTACTGAATCATTAATCTGCCTTTATTTTCTGCTCACATTTGCATATGAAATAATTCCTTGTTCTTTTTGTTGTGTCTCCACTCGGAGTCCTTTCTGCACGGGGGTGTGGTTTTGTCCCTCTTCTATGTGGAAATTTGTAAGAAAATGGTCAGGAGAGGCAGCTGGACCAGGGAAACATGAATGGGGTGTTTCACCTGACTGTTCCTATGATCCCACATCATGTGTGTGTGGCTGTGGTGGTCATGGCAGGGATCGGTACAGCTGGGCTTTGCCCAGTTGTGAAGGTATTTGAGAAGGCTCAGCCTTGTGTTGTGCTTCAGCAGCTTAAACTCCTAGAGCAGGAGAACCTAAAAACTTGCGGAGCTTTCACCATCTGTGCCTTTCACTCCTTTGTCCTATATTTAGCTTGGAAAAGCAAACAGATGAGGTGGTTTCAGTTCTTGCTGCTTGCGGGCGGGCACAGGGCTGCAGTGCTGGGGAGCGTTTGGAACCCAACATCAGGGGCTCCCTCAGAGCTGCCTGGGCATTGGCTGCTGGCTCTGAGCATGGTTGTGTTTCCCAGCCTGTAATTGTTCATGGAATCACATCTAATGCTTTAAAATAAAATCAGTGAGCTGCCTTTACCTCTTCCTGGCCTTATTTGAAAGTAGCTGCTTCTTGTCATTTTGTTTTAACCACTGTTGGTGTAGCTGCAGCAGATCCAAGTTCTCAGGATGTGACAAAGGCCCTGTTCATCCACAAGCCCAACTGCCTCAAGTTCATGTTCTACTTTGGGATTTTGAATTCTCAGCACTGCAGTGGAAATCCTTGCCAAAATGGCTTTTATTTAATTTTGTTGGAGAGGTTTATCCCCTGCTGCCTATAACAGCTGCTTTGTGACGTTTTCTTTTGGGACATGTGTTGAAGCTTGTGAGCCTGTGGAGTAACAGGCACACAGGACATGGCTTCCAGAGGAAATGCAACGTGCAGTCCTGCTGGGAAGAAAGAAAAGCTGGTGTCAGCAGAGGAGCTGTACTGGGGTTTGGGGGTAGGTCTGAACACAGGGGAAGGAGACCACAAATGTGTCTCACTCTGACAGGGACCCCAGAGAACTGCAGCTGAAGAGTAACTTTGTGGAAGTAGGGTGGAAAGGGAGCAGAGGAGAAATGAGAGAGGAGTTAACAACAGCAGATGTGTTACCAGAGAGGAAAACCTGTGTGGAAAACGAGAGCTGTTTGCAGAGGAGAGTGCAGAGCGTATATCACTGGTGCAGGCAGACGTGTAACAGATGTGCAGCACAGAAATGAGTGGATAGCAGGTTGTGGACTTGGAAACTGTCCTCAGCATAGGATGGAGCCACCTTTTCAGGTAAGTGAGATAGGCTTTAGAAACAATTAAAAATACTGGTAGAGAACAAAGCAGGGGAGCAGCATGTGCAAGGTGTAACACTGAGGTGCTTATCAGGGCAGCTCAGGTACTCAGCAAGGAGAAACAGCATCGTGTGGCTCCTCAGAAATGGTGCTGCACCTCAGTGGAGGAGGAATGGAGGAGTGCTTCTCCAGTCCAAGGGTTAGACCTCGCATCCCTTTTTTCCCAAGTAAGGTGTAAGACTCCTGCCCTCTCTCATTTGCAGTTGATGGGTAAGTGAAGTGACCAGGCAGGCTCATGGTGTGGCTTTGGTTTGTCTTAGACCCGGTTGGCAGCAGGGATGTGTGGGTGTGGAAGCATGTGCTGTGCTGAGCTCCTGGGGGCTGTTGTTTCCTAACTTGGATGTGAGCATCTCGGAACCTTCCTAGCCCTGAAGATGCCTTTGGCATTACCCCTTCTGTATGGTTGTGCTGCTTCTGTGTCAGTCAGCACAAAGAGCTGAGAGCTGGCTCCCAGACCCAGCACTGCACTGTGTGTGAGTCCTGCCTGTTCTGCAGTTGGCCGTGGAGCTGTCTGGGAGTCCTTGTTTAGGACTGGGACTCCTCCCTGTCCATCCCCACCATCAGAGACTGGCACTCACTGAGGTTGAAGCGGGGCAGAGAAAGGCCTTTGCAGCTGTCGTCATCCTGCCAGGGTGTGAGAGACTCCCTGGGGTCAGGATGGCAGAAATGAGATATGCTATTTCAAAGGGACCCATCCCTCTCCTCAGAAAAGGTGGGCAGGTGAGACAGAGCAGTTCTTCCACCTAGAAGATGGGATTTGTTCTGTGCCATTCAGGAATCATTAGAGTGGGCTCTGTGGCTTTCACCAGGCAAGTCAGGCCATGTCAACAGCTCTGCCTTTGCCCAGCACATGAATGTGGGGAATTCTCGTAGTTTAAAGAGCACTTTTACCCCTCAGCTTAGATTTCTTGCCCAAATGCTGCAGTCTGGGAACTGCTGTAAGAGAACAGACCCTGAATTCCTGCTCTGTTTGCCTCTCCCTTGCCCTGAAGTGTTTTGCAGCATCGCTGCGTGCTCGAGCACTGTGCTGCAGCTGTGCCCTTGCTGCAGTCACAGGATGGCACATGCAGCTCGTGAGGGCTGTGGGACACCCTCGAGTCAGGAAAAGCTACCACCAATAAGAGAGATTTGCTTGCTACCAACCCTCCAGGCTTCTCCCAGTTTCCTGATCTTGATTATAAATTACCTGGAAGCAATTTAGTGAGCATGGTGGGTAAGGAGGAAACCAAAGAAATTGCATCTGGGAATGGCCTGAGGAAGCTACAGAATCTCAAGTGATTTAGGCAGCAAAACCTCTGACCAGCTTTTCAGTTTTGGCTTTAGCTGCTTTAATATCCTCCTTCGGTGATCAGGGAAATTTCTGTGATGATCTCTAAGATGATAATTTGCCTAAAATAGCTGTTGCAGCAATGGGAAGTACATGAAACCACAGAGCTGCCAGCTGTTAAAAGCTGATAAGAACCGTTACTTTTCCATCTGCACAGCGTCCTGCTCCCGCAGTTCAGCATGTGCTGTTCAGCCAGGTAATGGTTCCTTTGGTGCCCCAGCACCCAGGGTGGATCCAGAGCATGAAGCAGTTTGTGGCAGGACTTTATGAGGCAGTTTATGAGGAAGGAGCTCTCTCAGGTTCCAGCACCAAACCCCTGGTCATGAGCTTGTCTCTAAGTTCTTACATGCTGTGCCCAGCAAAGCATGTAAGGCTGGATGTAAACCCTTTTTACTCAGTGTTTTAGTTTGGAAATATCTTGTTTTCCCAGTACATTTTGATGGCTTCTTTTACTCTTAAAAATTCTAATGTAGAGGAATTATTGATGGCAAGGCAGAACCCCAAGCTATTATGGGTAAACTTGTGCACATCTGCCTCTTTGTTCAAGACAGGGTGGGGAAAAGGAATGGGCACAGACAGGACGTGGCATTTTCCCTTCACAGAGTCTAAAGTCTTCCCTTGTAAAGTCATGGTTGCTGTGCTGCACTTTGCTGGGAGAACCAAGTGATCAGTTTTATGAAGCTGCTGGGTGCAAAGTGTTTCCAACCACTTCTCCTCAGCTCCAGACGCGTATGTGCCGTTTCTGGAATGCTAAATAGACTCTTGTTGCAGCAGAGGTAAATTACCCTTGAGTAGCTCAGGAGGAAAGTGTGGCCAGAGCTCCTTCACTGCAGCTCTGGGCTTGCAAAGCCCTGTGCTGACCCTGTGGAACCTCTCCTGAGCCTTTCAGCCTCACTGATGGAAGGGGGCTGTTAAAGGGGCTCTTTTTATTTCTCCTGGACTCCCTGAGCCCTTGCCTCCCCTGCAGCTGCTCAGTTGAGTCAGAATTAGGTAATAACCTGCTTATTTCTGCACACTGGAAACGAAAATGATTGCAGGACAAATAAGTAGAGCTTTGGACTAGTGCTTGTATTTATTAGGTTTCTTTCCTGCTTTCTTTCATCTGTTATTTGCTTGAGGATTTGGGAAATTCCCTGGCAAGTTTTGAGGGTTTGCATTCCGAATTTGTTGAGAGTGTGGGGCAGCTGGCATTTAAACTTCACTGAGTGTCCAGGCGAGGAAATAGCAAAGCAGCTCCTCAGCGAAGGTGGAGTTCAGCCCCTGGCAGAGACTGGGCCTCTTCTCCTCTCAGATGAGTTCCTGGTTTGCTTTCCAGGGCTCCCAGTACCCAGTGAAGTGCTGATGGGTGTGAAGCAAGGAGCCTCTCAGCATTCAGAACGCTCTAGAGAAATATTTGTTGAGGAAGGAAAGTGCCCTTGGTGCCAAGGGAGGCTGCAGCCTTCTGGGAGGAGTGAGCTGGAATTCTGCTCTGTGTAATGATTCGGTCTCGTGCCTGATCTCCTTGGAAATGCTGATTTTAACTTGGAATTGAATTCCTAAGCCTTCCTTTAGCTTTGTTGTGTTGCAGGAGGTAACACAGAGCCAAGACAACTGATTACTTCTCAGGATGTTTTGTGTTTGGCTTTGGGTGGCTGAGAGGCCCAGCCTTTCATTCACTGCAGTTGAAGCCTGAAAAAACAGAAAGCTGATAATGGAAAGCCACCAACAGTGGCATGTGTGTAAAAGGACACCAGATGTGCCTAAATCCACCCTGATAAGGAGCGTGGGACGGGCTGGTACCTCCTTACATGGAAACTGTTTGACCTGTAACCCAAGCAGGGTGAATTTCTCAGGCTGATTGTCCACTTGGGAAGGTGTTCCTGCCTCCCAGGGTATCTGGGGTACACAGAGCTGTACACAGTTGATGAGATGATTAGAAATTATAAATGAGATGATTATAAATATAAATTATAAAGGTGCTTTGTCTTCTTGACAATTGGGCAGTTTGGTGTAGATCGGATTCCCTTAAACTCTAAATGGCTTTGTGCTAAGAGGGTGTGATACCAACTCCATCTCATACTGTGCAATTATTAGTCCCATCCTCTGCTAATTCAGCGAGTTTCTCTTCCTCCTGTACAACTCTGCAGAGCAGCTCTGTGCCCACTCTCAGACAGAGTGGTCCCTGCTAACACAGAAAGTTCGAGGAGGTAACATGGCTTTTCTTCCTGAAAAAGCTTTTAGTTCTTCCTGTGCATTTTCAAGGCAGCTATTTTTTCCCTTTTTACAGAAGTTTTGATTACTTGCCCAGTTTTATTTCCTTCAAAATTATTTTTAAGTTCATCCTCAGTCATGTGTGCTGCACTTAAAACTTCTGCTGCTGCCTTCATTGAGAGCAGCCCTGATTTGGAAAGTCACTGACCTTTCCTTTTAGCAGTCATGAACCTTTTGTTCTAGTAAACATACTCTTTAGCTTCTAAGATAAGAGGTTTAATTTGAGGTGAAATGTCACGTCACAGAGATTTTTGGATTGTAAAAGATCTTCCTAAGGAAGATGGAAATCCCACTAAAAGCCCTGTCCAAAACCAGACCAAGCAAGACTTTAAAAGATTTTTGGGAAGGAGCAAATCTGCGTTGGTCAGAATATGGTTGTTAGGGTTTTTTTTGCTCATGTCCAATTCCTGTCAGAGTTGCTTAAGTAACATATTTGTATTCCAAATCAAAGCAGAAAATCCTGATCTGTTTTCTTGCTGTGACCCTTGTGGAGGCAAAAACTCCAGTGGTTCCTGGGCTGGTTTTCCACTGAGCTGATCAGTTCCTCCTGTTTGCCTTACCTATGTTTGGAGAGACTTTCCAGCTGCTCCCTGCAGCTGTGGCTGGTGTCACAGGCCATGCACTTCCTTCTGCCAAGAGATTTTGCTTGTCATTAAGCAAAATCAAGGTCACTGGTGTACAGCTAATTAGCTCCCCCATATAATAGCCATAGTGACAAAGGTATTAATAGAAATGCTCTTGTGGAGCTGGGGCTGTGTACAACAGCCAGTGATGGCTGCAGGACTGCAGGGAGGAGGCTGAGGTAGAAGCTGAGTGTTTGAGAAGAAGGTTCCTGATCCATGTGGCAGCAGGGTAATGAGACAGTGGTCTGAGGAGAAGTTCTATGATTTCAGATGTCTTCTGACATTATCTGTCCATGCATTTGCTCAGTTGGAGACAGTGTGGTGAGACAGTTAAAAATGTGAACATAAATTTATTTATGATTCTAGCCTGGCTTTGGGCCAGCAGTCAGATTTACCTAAATTTCTCTTGCAGTCAGTGTATTTGTGGCCTCTGGATATGCAGGCTGAGGAATTGGGCAGTTGTTTTCAGTAGTGACATCATGTTTTGATATATATTCAAGCTGATGATTGAGCAAATAGATTTTCAGGGTTGACTTTTGTCAGAGTAATCCCAGCAGGCTCAAAAAGAGTGCTGCCCTGTGAGTTTACTGCCTCAGCTCTGCTTGACTTCTGATAGAGCTGCCAAAAAAAAAAAAAAAAGGGCAAATATCCTCTGGTGTTAGTTTTCCCAATAGCTACCATTTTAATTCAGTTTTCCCTAAGCCAACAGCCGTGCTGCCAAGGACATTGCTGTGGGTGAGTGTGAATGGAGAGAGCCTGCCAGAAAGCATCTGACACGTTCTGCTCTCACTGCTTTTCCTCTCCTAGCACTGACCAAAGCAGCTCCTTGCAGGCAACAGCAGAGACCTGGCACCTGTGAACTCTGTGTTCTCAGGAACTCTCACCTGGGGCCTCCTGTGCCCTGTCTGATATGTGGGTGGTGAAGTGACTCAAGTGTGGTGTTTATTCCAGTGGGAGATCTGGCATTCCCGTACAGGGCAGCAGCTGAAAGCAGGGTTTGACAATGGGCAACATATCCTGAGAAATTTGGGCTGTGGTTTAAAAGTAAGAATCTCTTTCCATTTGAGATTTATTTTTTTCCAAAACCTCCAGTTTCTGTTGTGCCATCATAGGTGGGGTCCCTATGATGCTTTGGGGGTGGAATGGCACACTTTGGCGCATCTGGAATGCCCCATGAAAGGATTCTTAGATGGAGTCTGGTATCACTGGAGGTGAGTTTGGTACCTGCTCAGCAGGATCTCTGCAGCCTTCCCCAGGAGATGGTGATAAAGAGTTGCTTGGTTTGGCTAGATCAGTTTCATACTTCACTCTACACTGTGTCGTGTTTCACAGCTTTACTTCTTCCATGGTGTGCTGGTATTTTTGATACCAGGCCTTTGTTTGGAAGCTTCCAGGTGTCCCAGTGGTGATGGGAGCACCCGAATTGAATTTCTACAATTTTATAACATTAATTAATTAGGATATCTAAAGGTAGGAAGTAAGAGAATCTCCTATCAGTAGGAGATTCAGTTGCCACGGTCACCCACCCCTAGGTCAGACCCTTGGAGTTGGTCCAAGGGCTTCTCTGCCCCATTTCTAGCTATGCCTTATTGTAGGTCTCCTCCTTGGAATAAGAATAAACAATATTTCAGGAATGTGGTTAGAAGGTCAGCATATTGTTCTAAAATCTAGGGGGAAAGAGTAGGAAAAGTACTGGAGCTACAGCCATGCATTAGCAATCTACAAAGCTACAAATATATGAAAAATATATAAAAAGCTTAAGCATCATTCCCCCCCTTTAGAGCCTTGATATAGAATTATAGGTGACGCTTTTCCTCTGCATTACCAGCTGAAAGCAGCTTCTCCTCTGAGCACTCTTATCCTGGGATGAGGCTCCCAGCACAGGGATGATCCTTCAGTGCAGGTGTGAGAAAGCTCAGCCAGTGGGAGCTGATCACTGCCCATGCCAGCTTTTGAGCTTAAGCGCTGGGTATTACCTACCTGTCCATGTTGTGTTTGTTTCATTCTTAGTATCCAATACCAAGTAGACATGGTGACATCAGCTTTCAGCAGAACTGGTTCTCTGACACAACACAAGGGTGCTCCTGGATTGCCTTTGGAGGTGTTTGCTCTAATTTTCAGCCATGTCTGGGTTTGTGGGTGCTCAGAGCAGGACTCCAGGCCCAAATCATATGGATTCTCAGTGCTTCCTGCCAGTGGAGCAGCTGTTGGAGCACAGTCTGGAATTTTCAGTTTCTTGGTATGGATGCTGAGAAGCCAGGTTAACCTCAGCCACCTCCCTGGGCATGTTCAAACAAGAAGCCTTTGGTTAAAGGGAGTGACGAATTTGAAGGGAATGTGCAGCCTGGCAGGTGTTGTAAACTTGGTCTGAGCTGTGAGCGTGTCCCCTGGGCTCAGGGCAGGGAGGGGACAGTAGGGCACAGGAGCTGTCTGCAGGGGAAGAGCAGCAGTGGCAAACTCACAGCTGTGCGCTGCCCTCCCCTTCCAGCAGTGCTACATCCGTAGCACAGGCTTGACACCAGCATCTCAACACATCTGTCAGACTTTCTCTTCCAACAAAATGTTTGATTTGGAAAGGCCCTTTTACCCCTGGAAGCCCTGGGCTGATGGCTCAGCTGCTGCTCCAGTGCCTCAGCCAGGTTTGTGCTACACCCTGAGTTCCTACAGCGGCTGCAGCAGCTGCATCCTGGCAGTGTGGCTCTGGTTCCTCCTCTCGTCCTTGAGCTGTGGCTGTTCCAGAATCCCCTCATGCCCATCCCAGAGCAGTCCCCACACTCTGGGTGCAGGGGCAGAGCGAGCAGGGCAGCATGTGACTGGGAGCCTGCTCCTGCTTATGACGACAATAGGAGCTTTCTTTCTATCCTGCTTTCTGGACCACTGTACAGAATGAGAATTAGCATTGGCATGGAGGAATGCGTGAAGTAAGCCCTGGATTCAGTGGTGGGAAAATTGTCTGGCAGGAACTCTTCACGTTTGAATCTGGTACATTGGAGTGCAGCCCCCTGCTCCTGTGGTGGCAGCTCCTGCACAGGAGTGAGGTTTGATGGAGACAGGAGGGGTTCTGCTGCCACAGAGGGGTTCTCTGACATGGAGAAGTGTTCCTAACACTTGTACAGCCTCTGTGATCTGCTGCCCTCTGAACTGGCTCCTCTGGCTCCTCTGGGCCCACTCTGGTTTTAATGCAGTCAGAGGCTCTTGAGCAGTCCTGCTGCAAGCATTTCATCCACAACACTGAAACCTCGGGCACGTGAGGGATATGAAGGGCTGCACACAGGGGAGGTGAAACACTGGCCACCCTGGGGAGGAGGAATTTCAAGCAGAGAAAACAGGGGAAGGAGCTGGGGCAGTCTCTGGGAGGGTAGTTGCTGTTTGGCCCTGCTGGCCAGAGAGCAAGCTGGGCTGCAATGGTGGTGTTAAAAAGAGACAGCCACAAAAGTAATTCATTAATTATCTTTTGCTTTCCTGAGTGAAAAGGATCTAGAGAATTAAACTTTCCCCCGCTGACATGGCAATTCTGAGGGGAGTAAAACTGCTGAGCTGTTGGAGTTTGGCTTTGGTTTTCTTAGGTTTTGTCCTAGAGCAGTTTTGCTGGTTTCTGGGATCCAGAGCTTTAGAAGGAAATTTTCAGTTTCTCAAACCTGAATTTAGTTTAAAACAAAAAAAAAAATCCTCTAAATGTCAAAACATCTCTGATGTTTTTTTTTTCCAAAGCGACCAAATTGCCTTGGGTTTAAAAATGTCAGAAAGGGTTTAACAAAACAGCAAACAAACTCCAGTATTAAAATAGCTCTGAAATGCTCCTGCAGTCTCAGCAGCTTTGCTGGGGGCTGTTTTCAAGTTTCCTCTTTCTTCCCTTATAGGTTTACCAAGAATCTTTCTCCAGACAAAATCAACCTGAGTACACTGAAAGGTCAGGGGCAGCTGACCAACCTGGAGCTGGATGAGGAGGTGCTGCAGAATGTGCTGGAGCTGCCCACCTGGCTCGCCATCACCCGGGTCTACTGCAACAAGGCCTCCATCAGGGTGAGCAGAGGCAACTTTCAATGGATGAAGTTACCCATTTACAGGCAGAATTGCTGAGATTGTGCATGGGCTTGCACTTTGCACGCTGAACGCTTACAAATTCTTCTTCCTTGTGTCTTTTAGAGCAAAAAATTGTGGTTTTTTTAGTTGTTATAAGCTGCCAGGTTGTTTAATTGCACATGGTACTAACCACTGTTGCATTACATGAACTCAAAAGTTTTAAGGACATCAAAGAGACTTTCTATAAAAGAAATATGATTCTACTCTGCCAAGTGACAGTAAAAATGAGCCTGTCTTACTCATCTGATGTGCTCTGTTTTTAGAGTCAGATCTGCTCAGTTTAGTAACAAACATTTGTTCTCCCTCCTACAAGAACTGCAGAGTGAACGTTGCTGTATGAAAATAAAATGGAGCTTTTTGGTTTGTGCGCAGTCTTCAAAAGAGTTGTGTGACTTCCAGTAACAGCAGCAGTTAGTTGTAAACTCTTAAAGGCCAGGAATGCTCCCCATAGCAGAATTTGACCTGCAGAATATCTGTCACTCCTGGTGATATATAAGATCCAAAAGCTCAGCTGGGTTTGTAGATCTGGTGTCTGGAATTTCGTTTCCCTTGTCTGTGTCTCTGTTTGACCCGGAGACAGTGAGACATTGCAGACCTTTTCAGACAAACGGGGTTCAAAGTTAGGGCTGAGAAGGTTTCCTGCAATTTCTGAAACTTTCCAATGCAAAGATCACTCTGATAACCTCAGCTTTATTGTTTCAGATCCAGTGGACGAAGCTGAAAACACACCCAATCTGCCTGGTAATGTTGCCTCTCTTGTCTTCTTTCCTTCCTTTCTTCCTTGTTCCTTCCTTCTTCTTTTCTTCCTCACTCTTTTAAATCTCTTCTACTTGAGAAAAATTCTGGAGAGGGAAACCATCAAGTGCTCAAATTTTCTTTGGACCTGAATCCAGGCCCTTAGTCATGAATGCCCTCCCATGTGTCCCTCATTTCACTGCAGGATGGAGGCAGATGAGCTCTCAGGGAAGTCCAGGGCAAGCCTGTGCCTGTTTTATGTTTGTTTTCCCCTCTACCAGGGTTTTAGGTTACCCACTGGCACTGATGGTGTGAGAGCTTTAACACATGAGACTCCTGGAGCGTTGAGACTCCAGAATTGGTTGTCCCTGCCCTGGAATCTCACCCTAGGGCTGGTGGGCTGGGCTTGAGGCTCGGTGTGGTGTTCATGGCTCCCATGTTGTGTCTCTGCAGTACCTGGACAAAGTGGAGGTGGAGATGAGGACGTGTGAGGAGCCTCGGCCGCCCAATGGACAGTCCCCCATCGCTCTTGCTGCTGGACAGAGGTCAGACCTCGAGCCCTGCAGCTTCTCCCTGACATCCTGCTGGGGTGTGGGGGCTGTTCTCCTTGATTCACCACTGGCCTGCCTGCTCTTGGGTTTAAGTGCCTTTGGTGTTGCTTATAAACCTCTCTGTGTGAGCCTTACCTCTGCCAGGCCTCTTGTGACATGGGGGGATCTTCTCTTTGCAGTGAATATGGCTTTGCTGAGAAGGTCGTGGAGGGGATGTTTATTGTTGTTAATTCCATCACCATCAAGATTCACTCCAAGGCCTTTCACGCTTCTTTTGAGCTGTGGCAGCTCCAGGGCTACAGTGTCAACCCCAACTGGCAGCAGAGTGACCTGCGCCTCACCCGCATCACAGACCCGCAGAGGGGAGAGGTGGGGCCTTGGTTTTGTTCTGGGATCACAGAAGAAAAGTATGATGAATGATTTTTCCTTGTTTCATTTCATGTCTTCTGAGTGTTTTGGGTCTTTTCTTTTAAGCCTTGAAGTTGTGAAAATCTCAGGATTTTCCTGTTTTGCTCCTCCTGGGCAGGTTCTGACGTTCAAGGAGCTCACCTGGCAGACCCTGCGGATAGAGGCAGACGCCACAGACAATGGTGACCAGGATCCTATCACTACTCCTCTGAGACTCATCACCAACCAGGGGAGGATCCAGATCTCTCTCAAGAGAAGGGTGAGAGTTTCCTCCATGCTTTGCAGGATGTGGTCTCATTGCCTGGTGCAGAGATGATGCATATTTCCTCCCACAGTCCTCAACAACCCTTCTCTCCCTTCCGAAATGTTGAGCCTAAACTGATGTATCTCTCCATGTTTTCTGTCAGAGACAGCTGTGTTCTTACCAAATGTCAAAGCAGTTTCTTTCCCAGGGGAGGATCTTGTGGATGGAATGAGCTTTTCAATCCGTTCAAACATCCCGAGGAGAGCTGTCATCTCCTTACTGGGAGTTGAAAGCTGGCAGTCTGATTTTTAGCTGTCAGTGGAAATGTGATGATTTTAAAAAAAAAAAAAATTAAACAGTGAGCAATTTGTCTCCTACAGAGGAGGTGGTTGTGACTACTTTCCATGTGAGAGGAGGTGCTGTGGATGTGCACCAGATAACATCTCTCAGAGGAGTTTCACAGCAGCCTCCCTTCTTTCTGCTTCTGTGTTTTATGAAGACTATGTGGAGGAAACTTTTGAAGTCCCTAACTCCTTCCTTGCCGTTTCAGACCAAAGATTGCAACGTGGTGGCCTCCAAGCTGATGCTTCTGCTGGATGACCTGCTCTGGGTGCTGACAGACTCTCAGCTGAAAGCAATGATGAAATATGCTGAGTCTCTGAGTGAAGCCATGGAGAAATCTGCTCAGCAGAGGAAAAGCCTGGCACCAGAGTCTGTACAGGTGAATGAGTTTGGATATTGGTCTATCAGGGAAGACGACAGTTTCTGTTTGTGTGGCATCTGGCCCATATTCACGGCATTTTCCTTGATGGAAACTCGTCAGGTCAGGGCTGCTCTGGGGTAGTGAGGTGACCAAATGAGTGGGATTCATTGCCAATAAAATACATTTTCCAGGTCAAGGATGAGGGAAGAGGAGATTTCTGCTGGAGCTGGAAGCTCCAGGGAAGCAGGGATGCACGTGGAATGCAGTGAGGTTGCACAGGAGGAATGGGGAATATTTCGC
The DNA here is from genome assembly GCF_049639895.1 of Pseudopodoces humilis. Taxonomy (NCBI): domain Eukaryota; kingdom Metazoa; phylum Chordata; class Aves; order Passeriformes; family Paridae; genus Pseudopodoces; species Pseudopodoces humilis. The sequence goes on along the minus strand of NC_142225.1, from coordinate 3,278,185 downwards.
CCTTTTTGCTAAGGAATCTTAAAACGTCTTCCAAGAGAAGTGCATGCAGCTGGTGGAGCCGCAGACAAAGGGTTTTGCTTATGAGAGCATAGGAAAGGCTCCAGATGCTGGGAATCCCAATTCAGTCCTATAAACCAATGCCTTACAGGCTGGAAGATTCGCATGAGTTGATTAATTACATTATAACCTCTGTGTTTTCCTTCTCTCCGAGTTCTCTCTGAGCTTGTTCCTCTGCCACAGATCACCCCCCCTGCTCCCAGTGCCCAGCAGTCCTGGGCTCAGCCCTTTGGAGCCAGCCCCAATGCCAGCAGCATCGGGCAGTACTTCGACAAGCACGACATGAAGGAGTCCTCCTACCACCTGCTCATCTCCCGCCTGGACCTGCACATCTGCGACGACAGCCATGCCCGGGAGTCAGGTCAGGAGAGGAAAAACAGCAGCAGAGATAAAACAACAGCCAAGGCAGTGATTTTCTGTCTGGAAGAGGCTTGGGAAGTACTGGGGCTTTGCAGTTTGGGATTTGAGTTTCCAGGCCTGGTTCTTACCATATAAACCGTTGAGCAGTTGAATTGAGGTGTCCTTTTCCTTGCCTAGGGCAAGATTTTGGTGCATATTCCTAAAGATGGTACCTTAATCCTGGCTGTGGTGTCAGTTAATCAGTGGTGGCAATCAGAGCAATGCGGTTCTGAATTCTCCTGGATCAGGGCTGGGATTGCAGAACTGACCATGCTTTCCTCTGCTCTGTTCTTCACAGGTGCTTTGAAGCACGGGATGCTGGGTGGTGCCATCCAGTTGACCTTCAGGAGGATGGCTTTTGATTATTATCCTTTCCACAGGGCAGGTAGGGAGCCTGTGACCTCACAACCTGAGGAGGGGGATAAAAAGGAGTTTGAAGAACTGTTCTGTGATTGCAGGCTGGACTGGAAGAAAGAAACCACATTTTTAAAGCTGAGATGTTTGCTTTTCTGCAGGAGATGCCTGCAAGCATTGGGTGAGGTACAGTGAAGCAATGGAGACTCGGGGACAGTGGGCAAAGAAGTTGGTCAGTGAATTTCAAAGCAAGATGGAGAAGCTTTATGAAGAAGCAGACCTTGTGTTTGCCAGGGCTCCACTTTCCCCTTTCAAAAGGAAACCAGGTAATGGTATTTGATAAAACCAGTGAAGCAGGAGGTGGTACCAATATTGCTTCATCCAGCAAAATCTTCAGTTGCCTGTCCCCAGCTGAGCAGGCTGGTTTGTTGGTGCAGGAATGCATAGCACTCTAAAAATCATAAATATAATGGCAAAGGAAAGTGTCTGGGAGAGCACTGCACCAAGGATAGACAGGCTGCAGAGGATTATTGTTGAGTTTCTTATAAGATACAAGGATGAAATTACATACTTAAGACCTGCCTTAGGAAGGTGTTCTCTGGCCACAGAACAGACTCACCTTTCACAGTGTTCTTCCTTCAAAAGTCCTGAATGTTTCTCCTGCCCAGCTGTGTTCATTCGTTTCTGATTTTGGGGCTGTTAGTTCTGCTCAGTAAGCACAGAGGTGTCGGTACTGATGGTGCAAAGAAGGTGACTAAAACCCTGCTGGTTCTGCCTTTCTGTCCCCACAGACCCTCCCCAGAGTCCCCAGAAGAGCCCCCCAGAGAAGGGCCGGGCTCCTCCCACGAGTCTCCCACGGCTCCGGCACCCACCTTGGCACCGGCTGCGCTCCAGCTGCCTGGTAGTGCGGGTGGATGACCTGGATGTGCACCAGGTAGGAACCTCAGCACTGTCTGCAGATGGTAATGGCACTTCTAAAAATGAAATTATATGATTCAAGATATGACTGGAAGAATCATGCAAATCCTGCAACATCCAAAACACTGCCCAGAGAACCTAAATGCTGTTATGATGTTGCCTGTAAAACTTTTAACCCAAGAGTGAACTGCTGATAGTTTTCATGTTCAGAGGTGTAACTTTTCTCTAAAAAATCCTTTTTCTTTTTCTCTGTTTCTGCTGCATCTCTTCTGTATTTTTCTTTTTATTCTTGGATTTCTCAGCCTCCTTTGGACTGAATTCTTTTGGGATCCTCCCTCATGGGGAGCCCTGCTTATCTCAGTTCTTACGATTCGAAGAAAACTCCTGAGCTCGTTAGAATCTTGTTTCTCATGTTTATTAACAGGTCATCACAAAACTTAACAGGTCTCTCCAGGCTGGCTACACAGGGTTAATCTTTGCAATCTGGTACTTTTCTTTCTTCTGATGGTACAAACAAGGCCTTGTGGCACACGTCGTGTCTGATGCACAGAATGGCCCCGAAATACGCAGTTCTTTTATCTTTATACCTATTTTTACCCAATTAACAATAGACACGTATATTATTTTTCTTAATGACCCAATGACCCTTCACCTCTATGATGCACTGTGGCATTTTCTATCCAATCACTATTACCCAAAAACCCCTAGGAGAAGAACATGAAGAAGAAAGAAGAAGGGACAAGGGACGACACCCTAAAATCCTCCATCTTGTCTCCTGTTCTCTAAACTAACTTTTTCACCCAGTGATTTAAAAAAACTTTCTAATCTACACACTTACACTTTTAGCTTTTTCTATCTAACTTTAACATTTGTTTTCATGAATTTCATATTATATGAAATTCAGTGTTTTTCTGGATCTTATAACTAAGTATCAGAAACAAGGGCACACACTCTGTATTCCAGACTCCAACAACAGGGAGCTGTATAACCACAGGTTCTGCCCTCTGTTCCTGTCTAAGCATACACCAAGCATTAGGCAGGCCCAGTGTAAAATATTTCATGCCTTTGAGAAGTTAGTGAGGATGTGGATTTTTGACAGAGAAGTCTCACCTCAGGCTTTCTGCCCTGGATCAGGCCCTGCATCCATGTGTCCTGTGTCCATCCAAGAGCTGCTTTTGCTCTTTGCAGCAGCAGATACTATGATGGTCTTGCCAACGAGCTGATATTGCAGACAGCTGTAACAGATTTCTGTTCTGTTTGCTCATGTCACCTAATTCTGCTGGTCACAGCTCTTACTAGCAGTGACAGGAGTCACAAAGAACTAAATTCCCTCAAAGGAGAGGAGTTGGCAATATCAGCAGGTAGAAGAAAATTACATTTTTGCTTGAAAGCAGTGTATGTTTGATGTGCAAATGAGGCAGATTGAATACAGGCAACTGTGGGGTCACTGGGACACTCGGGTTTGCCAAGTCTGAGTTCTGCACAACTGCATTTCATTCTGTTTTCAGGTCTCTACAGCTGGGCAGCAAAGTAAGAAACCCTCCACCTTGCTTTCCTGTAGTAGAAAAATCTTCAAACTCCCTGATCAGGTCTCTGCAATCCATATTGAATTCACAGAATATTACTTCCCAGACAATCAGGACTTTCCAGGTAATACATCAAGGTTAGCACCTTCTTTCACAAGTTTCTTAAAGAGTCATCAATGGTCTAGATGTGTTAACCCTCTTAGATATTCTCTGCCCATTGTTGTTTAGTTTTCTGATGTTTGCCATCCCAATTTTTTTTTTTTTTTGCCTTTGGGAAGGTGGGATGGAGTTTGTGCACAATGTGGAAACAGAGCTGTGCTTGCAGGAAGGAGTTGCAGCAGCTGCTGTTTGCCCAGTTCCTGGGGCTCAGCCTTACTGAGAGCCCTGGAGCAGGGCCATGGGGTGCTCTGGGTGCTGTCCCAATGGGTCACCTCATTCCTCTGGGTGCAGCACAGCTGCTCCCCTTCCGAGATGTGTCTCCCAGGGGTGATGAAGCCCTGCATTGGTGCTGTCAGTGACTGCACTGACTGAGCTGCAGAGTGCCCAAGTGGCCTTTCCTGCTATCATTAATCTGTTTCCTTCTAGTTCCATGCCCAAACCTGTACATGCAGCTGAACGGCCTGATGCTCACCCTGGACACACCGAGTGTGCTCTGGATAAACCTCTTCTGCCTGGATCTGTGTCGCAGCCTGGAGCAGTTCAAAGCCACCTACAAGCTGGAGGACTCAGGCAAGCGGGATGAGCACGTGGATGTCCGGCTGGATGGCTTCAGGCTGAAGGTACCATTCTTTTCCTTCCTTTCCCAGTCTTCAGTGTTCTCTCTGTGAAAGGAACATGAGACCAGGACATAGCTGGAGTCCATAACGAGGAGACAAACCTGCTGCCTTCCTCTGACTTTGCTCTGTCTGCCACTTGTGTTGGCTTTGTTTGGTCTGTGGGCAGTAGAGCTGGTGCTGGAGTTCTCATCCAGAATAAACCTCTGCTATTCCTTCCTCACCTCGTCCCTTGTCGTGTCTCTCTTCCCCCTGCAGGTCAGCATCCCTGTGGATAAGAAAGTCACAGAGCACCGGGACCGGCCGCAGGCCCTGTGTGTTTGCATGTCAGAGGTGACAGCCACCAACACCCGCCACGCTCCTTCCTGCAGCTGCCAGGACCTCCAGAGCCTCTTCCATAAATTCACAGGGTCAGAGTTCTTCCACTCCAGCTATGCCAAGTTCCCGCGGGCGCAGGATAGGTTCAGCCTCCTGCACACCCTGTTCCTGCGCCACGCCTACCAGGTGGATGACAGACCACTGAGGCACCCAGGCTTTCCCCAGCTGCCTCACAAAACCTCTGCCTCTGAGGATCTGTGGTCTCTGAATTTCAGTGAGCTCTCCCTGGGCTTTGAGGGAGCCGAAAGCTCCAAGGGCAGAGCCCTTAGCTTTGTTGACCCTTTTCCCCTTTCCATATGGGCCTGCCTGCCCAAGAGGTGGAGGCAGGCTCAGATATCTAAACGACAGGAACTGGCCACCTCTGAGGTGAAAATCAAGCCTTCTGCCAGTTTTAGCAACCACTCCAAGAACATCAGCCTCTCCAGAGAACACAGTGTTTGTCAAAGATCAAAGACTGACCAGGATCTGAAGAATATCTATAAGGCTCCAGACACAATGGATGTCTTGGGAGAATCTGACTGCGAAGTTGATGATGGAGTAGACAGTAAGGAGCTGGAAGCCTCTGCTGATATCCATGTGCTCGTGTCCTCCTCTGTCCATGTCAAAGTTCGCCTCAACCACTACCAGTACTTGGTGCTGCTCAGGATGAAGGAAGTTCTGCAAACACTACAGGAGCAGCTGGCCCAAGATACCCAGGAAATTACTGGGTCTCCTTTAGATCCCATGTCTGCTTGTGTGGGAGTTACGTTCCACAGTGCTGAGGTGGCCCTGCTCATGACCCCTGCTCCAGGGTGTGTCATGGAACCCAGATCCCTGGATTCAGATACAACCAGCCTGATCGAGTCCGAGCTCTCGCCCTCAGACAGCAAGGAGGGGCTGGTAGCTGAGGAGAAGGAGCTGAAATCAGAGAGCAGTTCGGAGAAGGGCTTAGGCAGCACTTCAGAGCTCCCAGAGGACAGCGGGATGCAGGATATGGGTGCCAGTGTCCTGCAGGAGAGGCTCCCGAGATCCGCCAGCGACGGAGCCCTGAGCACAGCTCCCCGCGGTAAGGGCGCAGAGCAGAAAGGCCTGATAGAGGAAGCGCACGAAGCTGTGGAAGCCCTGGCTGCAGAAGGACCAACAGAGACCAGCAGCCACCCTCAGAGCCCCCCTGCTCTCCCTTCCAGCCCAGCCTCGGACACGCAGCCCTCGGGCAGAGGAGGCACCGCCCTCAATGGCCAGGCAGAGCTCATCCCACTGCGGAACATCGAGGTGGAGCTCTCCAGTGCACTGCACATCACCAAGGACGCCACAAAGGAAGCTCTGCACGTGACCATGGACCTCACCAAGGAGGCCATGTCCCTCACCAAGGACGCCCTGAGCCTGAGCCGGGACAAGATGACCTCCACCATGCAGAGGATGCTGTCACTGCCCCCAGCCAGGTGAGCAGGCCAGGCTCCTGGGCTGCAGGAGGGGAAGACAGAGGCCAGCTTTCTTTCCATTTTGTTTAGATTGGAGATGGGTTAAGTGTTCATCTCTTGGGGCTGTTCTGAGGGTACTGAAATCTGACTTGCAAATGGTCAGAGACCAACCCAATCTGCAGGCTCAGCTGCCTGCCTTTATCACTGGCTTTTGTTGGGTTTTTCTGTAGGGATTCTGTGCCCAAAGCAGAGGAAGGAGCAGTGACCCCAGGCGGGGCAGGCAGCAGCCGGATGCGTTTCTTCTCCATGAAAAGGACCTCATCCCAGCATTCCTTTGACACCACATCCGTGGATGGGAGTGGCCCTGAGGATGGGCTGTCCGTGGACAGTGATGGCAGTGATGGCTTCGTGATGCTCACAGACTCTGGTAAAGCCCTTGGCTTTTTCTCATCTCACAGGGGTGATAACTTTGTGCCACAGACAACTCATCCATGCTGTGTTCCTATGGAATCACTTTTGCTGCTCCTTGTCTTTGAAGGTCTTAAGGAGTTGCCTCACAGTGGCTCTTTCTGCTTTTGAAGGTGCCTTTTCTTTGAGAGGAGGGTAAATCAATGTGGGGTGACCCTGCACATCCCAGTGGTGTCCTGAGGGCTGTAGGGGCTGTGATGTGCTAGTGAGGGCACCTTGCCCAGAGCATTTAGGAGGGCTGGTTGGATTTTGGGCACTCTGGACATCTTTCACTTCAACTCTGTGATGCTTAAACTCATCTGAGGAGCTGGAGAGAGCTCTCCAGAGGATGGTACCTTCAGAGAGGCTGGACTCAGGCAGGTGCAGATATCAGGACTTCCAGAAAAAGAAATGGAATTGAATTGTTGCTTCCATTTCAGAACCCAGCCTGGACCCTCTTTCTTCAGGGCAGCTTCCCCAGGCCCACAATGACACGGGCAGCAGAAGCAGCCTGGTGGCAGAGGACGAGGGTGGAGTGTCACCTGAGGTGAACAGCTCCACGTCCCAGAGTGAAGACCCCAGTCTGCAGCTGGTCAGTACCTGGCACTGGGATTCTGTCCCTGAGGGGCTCTGGAAGCGAGGTGTTTGCTGTAACCAGTGAGCTCTTGGTGGCTGTTCCAGGTGTCTGTTCTCATGCTGAAGATGAATGATGTGAACTGTGCAATAGAAGTACAAGGAGATGATTTGTCTGTGGCTTTACAAGTGATGAACATGGTTCCAGAGCAGCTGAACAACGTTGGCATGTGGCAGTTCCTGCGTGGCTACGTGGGTAAGATGCTGCTCTGGGACTCAGCTGCACTGTTAGAAGTGGCTTTTATACCAGCCTCCCTCAGGGAATATTCCATTAACTGGGGCCTCAGTGTTTAGGGTGGTTACACCCTAACAACTCATGTGTGAGGATTCAGATCTGGCATTTGAAAGATGTTTCCCAAGTGCCTACACAGTCAGGCTCTGTGGTGCCTAGTAATCATTGACTGGGATTTTTTAAATTGCTGCTAGGATGCATGAAAAGAGTGAATAAAACAATCCAGGGAAACCATGAAGTTATTCCTGCTCTGAGAAAAATACTTTTGGTCTACAGTACTTCCTCTAAATTTGAATTAAAAGAAAAAACAAAAAACCAAGCCAAACCTAAAAGCAATCAACTATCCCCCCAACGCCCCATAAAATGTAACCCAAACAAAACTAAAAGTAGCTCCAACCCCAAAGCTGAAGTGAAAGTGTGAGTAGTTTCCAGGCTGCTGATCCTGCCTTTCCCAGTCCTGCCAGTGGCCATGGTGAAGCAAAGGGATGAGGAAAGACTGGTCAGCTCTGGAGAGTGAACCAGGACACTGGGTTAGCTGTGGAGGCAGAGCTGGGACACTGTGGAGGACAGCTGGGACAGTTCTGGGGGGCAGAGTTGGGGCAGCTCTGGAAAGTGAATGAGGCATTGGCCAGGTCCTGCACATGCAAAACAGGGGCAAGTTTTAAAGTGTGGTGAGAGAGGGATGTGCCTGGGACCTTAAATGGTCCAGCTCCAGTGCCAGTTCAGTGGTGTGGGCTCTTAGTCCTTTGAAATTTGGATTTCTGTCATGTGAGGGATGATGTCAGACCAAGGTCACTCGGCTGCTTTTGGACTGAAACGGGTTTTCCATGATGCGCCTTCTGAACTGATATCTGATCACTGGTGTCCTATTGTGCAGCGAGATCTCTCTGCCCCAGCTCTAGGAGATCCAGGTGTGGAGAAGCCTGCGAGCCCTGAGCCCAGGCAGCCCCATCCCGAGGTGTGCCTACGCCTGGAGTCGGGTCCATGCGCGGCTGCTCACTCGCCACTGGCTGAGCGCAACGGCTTCCTCCGGGTGCTGCTCCACAGCCGCTCCACAGAGCTCTGCATGTCCTGCCTCACCAGCCTGGGACCCTTCCTCGAGGATGAAATCATCCCAGAGGTGATCCCCATGGAGATAGAGGTGGTGGATGCCAAAATCACGTTGAAGGTGAGAGATTCCCCCCAGGGCAGAGCTCACTCACAGGATTCCACTTGGGAAGGAATGCTGTGGGATTGCTGGGGGCCTCTGTAGAGCTTCTCTTTTCCTGAGACTGTTTGGTTTTGCTTCTGAAAGCTACCCTAGGGATGAATGAGGAACACAAGGGAAGTGCGTACCTGTACGCCCTGTTCATAAAGCCAGGCCTTTCCCTAGAGTGGACTCACCCCCGTGAGTCTGGTGGTGCTGCTGGTCAGGAATGCTGCTCCTGAGGATGCTGCAGGCAAGGGAAGTCCTTTCAAGAGCTGTCACAGCTGCTCATCCCTTCTGTGCTTCATGTTTCTCCAGGATGACAGCCCCCCAGTGTACCCCACCTCCCCTGGCCCTGTCCCAATCACCTTGGCAATGGATCACGTCGTGGTGAGGCGCAGGGATGACGGCATCTTCTATCTCACAGGTCAGTAACTTGCTGCTGGGAAGGATGGGCTCTGAGGAGGGATCAATCCTTGTGTGTGTTTCCTGCTGTGGGAGCAGTCCCTGCCTCTCTCTGGTGTGAGAATTCGTGTCTGATGTTTCCTTAAGCATACACATACTGGACCCATTATTACCTTTTAGTTTCTCTATTTTAAAAGGGGAAAGAGAATTTTATTTCCCTGTATAAAAAGAGGGGGGGAAAAAAAAGGAGGAAAGAAATGAATCAAAGTTACTTTTTTGTTCTGAGAGCTCTGTTGTATGAATGTCCACACCTGAGCGGGTTCTGTTGCTTTCCAGCTTCCCAGGGGAAGGACTCAGTGAAACAGGAAAAACCTGTGTCAGTCCCTGAGGAGCAGAAGGCCCCATCAGAGTCTGTTTCACCAGCCCCAACAGGAGGAGCACATGGGCTGCAGGTGAGTCACTGCTGCCTGTTGCTATCTGGACAACAGAGAGCTGGAAATTCTCTCTTGCCTTCATGTGTTTGCAGTCCTGGGCAGGTGTGGGGAGCTGCAGGAAGGGAGTACCCCGAGGAGCAGCCTGGGCCTCCTCCTATGAGTGTTTTGAGGAGTGAGAGCACCTTGCCCAGCCTGAACTCACTTGTTTTCTTTCAGAATCTGGTTAGGGATTGTTTTCTGATTGTCTCCATCTTCCCCACTGTGTCCAGTTCCAGTTACAAAAACAGGACTTGAGAGGTTCCCAAAAAGAGTTCTGTCGGTGTGGTTGTGTATCACTGTGTAATTCATCCCAAAAGCTCCTGCTTTGGTTTTCTGTGGAGCAGCTTACTGTGAACCTTGAAGACTTCTGCCTTGCTCTGTGCCTGTCTCTTGCAGCTCAAGCAAGTGCCAGAGTTGCAAAGGGAGCTCCAGACCATGAAACTGGCCCTGGCAGAAGCCAACATGGACAAGGCTCGCCTTCTTCAGGAGATCAGGAAGTACAACCCCCTGTTCCAGCTCTGACAGCGCCGGCACTGCCGGGGACAGGGGACCAGCACCAGCAGGGCAGGTTTGGTCATTTCGCTGCCAAACGGGTCCAGCTCCAGGACTTAAAGCAGCTGTGACTGCAGAGGACTGGGGAGAGGGAGGGAGGGGGCCTGGCTGAGACAAATCTGAAGAATGAGGAGGAGTTTGCTCTCTTCTGGCCTGGGAGTGCTACACTGAGCCAGGGCATGGTCAGCCCACAAACACCAGATCAGATGTTGGGGGACACCCCATGTCTCCTCATCTGTGGGTGGCTTTCAGCCTCCAGCTTTTATGGTGACATCTGGAGATGGTCCATGTTGGGGTTTCTGCTTCTTTTACCCTTCCTTGTTGTGTTCTTGCCCAGCTGTGCTCACCAGGGGCCACGGCAGGAGCAGGTTGATCGCTTCAGCACCTGGGCAGTGACAGGACAGGGGTGGCAGAAGGGTCAGGGCTCTCCTGGGAGAGCAGGGCTGCCGTCACCTGGAAACAGAGATGGGACTTCCCACTATGGAATGAGGGCACACAGCTCACTATCCCACAAGAGGGTCAAGATAGTATGGAAATTTCTTCAGATTCCCTTTTCCACCAATAATTCCTTGTGTAGAAATGGATGCAGTGTATAAGACTTAGTTTATTCCCACTTAATCCCAGTGTTCAGCTTTATTGAAGCAGGCATTAATTCCTTACAAGGCACTGTTTAAATTCCAAGTTTACTATCAAAGAACAGGGTGAGGGAGGTTGGTTCAGTCTCAGGAGATGACCTGGGTGATTTTTGGGATGCACCCTGTCCTCAGTTCTTTGTGTGCCTGAGTTCCCCAGTGGGGAGGGGGAGCAGCCGTAGCTGCTGAGGAAGGAGCTGTGGGGTTTTTAGCACTGGGTGGTATCTTTCAGCAGGGCTGAGGGGCACCAGAACCACCTGCCAGCCCTGATCCCAAAAGGAAAACAGTGGAACACAGCCGTGTGGAGCAGCTCTGTGTGAGCATTGCTGAGAACTGCCCAGAGCCTGCAAGCAGAAGTTGGATTTTGTTTCACCAAACCTTTGTGCAGCTCCCTCTCCCTGTGGGGAGCAAGAGCTCCGAGAACTTCTTGCCTGAGGTGGAATGCCACAGTATTCCTGCTTTTTTTTCATTAATTGCTTGAAAATGGAAGGTTTCTCTCTTCTGCTTTTTAAAATTTTCCTATCATTTTGTGTGAGTATGGGAAGGGTGTGCCAAGGGTTTGCCCAGCCCTGCTGCCCACCTGCAGGGTCCCACAGCTCCTCCCATGTGTGCAGGCAGAGCACAGCTGGGGCCAAGTTGTTTACAGCAAATTCCTTGCTCCAGCAACTTCAGTCAGTGGGTTTTGTTGAAGAATTCAAGCATTTCCTTTGCTCTGAAGAATCAGAAAAAAGGACTGTAACCCAAAATCCACACACATGGGAGGACAAAACCTCTTGGATCCCCACAGATTGTAAATATCAAAGTTTACTTTGTGGAGCCTCTTATTGAAGGATTCTTCCTCTGTTCCAGGGAGAGCCCAGGGAGTCCTGCCCAGCACAGGTGCTGTGGGAGAGCACGTGACCTCAGCACCTCTCACAGTCGGGGTCAGGAGAAACTCCCAGGGCCCCTGGAAGGGGACAGAGGAGATGCGCAAGTCTGAACTTGAATTTGAATTTTAGGCAGTATTGCAACTTTGCTGCAGTTTGTTTCCACTGATACATTTATTGGTTCTGTGAACCACGAGCAAAATTAAACTCATTAACCTCCTTCCATGCTTGGGCCTCTTTTCTTGCTTTTCCCTCCCCCCCCCCTTCCCAATGCTGCTGTTTTAAGGGCAGCTCCTGAATTTGGAGCACTGAATTTGGAAGCACAGTTGAGCCATGACTGCAGATGTCCCAGCTCCCAGCACATGTTCCCAGGGAACCAGCCCTGCCCCAGGCTGGGAGCAGCTCTGGGAGCACCTTGGGTCACACAACAAGCAGATCCCAGTCAGGTTACAAACACAAGAATAAGTTTAATGTACAAAAAAAGCCACACATCTGGGCACAGAGCAGGAAATGCTTTACAGCCCCTGGATGTTCCTCTCCCTGCTGTGTTGAGACCTCAAGTCCAGGTGAAGAGTGCATCCAGGCTCTGCCCAGTGTGGACATCAGGAACATCCTTGAGGTCACACAGGCCACCCCAAAGGGGCCTTATGGAAGAGTCCATCTGGGAACCTCCTACAGAAAGCTCATTTCAACCTTTGTCAGTGGAAGATGATCTTTTTGTACTTGGAGTTGGGGATTTGCCCCCGTGCCTTGAGCCTCCGGACAGCCTCCCTCATGTGCTTGGGCTGCAGGGGGGGCAGCTCCCCCCACTTCTCACACACATCCAGAGCTGGACAAAGGGAGAGAGAGGTCATGGCAGGGGCCAGCTGAGCTCTGCCCAACCCCTGCTGCTGCTTCAGTGCAGTTTGAAACAGGTAATATTTGTGTTTGGGGTTTGCAGCTCAGAGCCAGGAATGAACCTGCTGCACCAGCTCCTCCCTGACAGGAGTCCTAGGGCAGCAACCAGGACAAAAAGCTTCTAAACCACTCAGGCACTGTGGAGATGCTGGATCCAGGGGATGAATGAGCTCAGAGCCTCTGCTCTGGAGCCCTGGGGGCTGGGTGGGCTGTGGATACAACACGGGTTCAGCTCCCAGCCCCTGTACCAAACTGCTCCGAGCTCATCCCATGAAGAAAGACTGGGGCAGGTTTAGAGGCTTAAGGAACTCCTCTGTCCCTGCAGCATTAGCAAGATCCTCATTATGCAGTTGCTCTGGGGCTGAGGGACAGAGCTGCCACCCCAGGTTCTCTGCCTGAGAAGCAGCAACACTGGTGGGATCAGAGGGGCTGCTGCTGGAAGGGAGAACCATGGAAAACCTGGTCCTGTTCCACGTCCTGCTCCAAGCAGGGAATGTACCCCGGGTCCTTCGCTTGTCACTCAGCAGGTGCCACTCACCTTCCTCCACCACCTCCCCAACAAACACCTTGGAGATGCCCGACATGGCAATGACGACATTCTGGGACACGGAGGTGCCGGTGATGGACTGGATGAGCTAGGACAGGGACAGGAGAGGACAGTCAGAGACCCACCCACTGTGACCTCTCAGCCCCGCCCAGCCCCTCAGGGGTGCTCGGGGCCCAGCCTGAGCTGCAGCACCAGCTCTTGGTGCGGGGATTTGAGCTGGAATCCATCGGGATCAGCTGTCCCGGAACAATGGGCTGAGCCCAGCCCGCCCCGCTCGGCTCTTGCTGCCTCCCTCGTACCCGCTTGATGGCGGCCTTGGGGAAGGCAGAGCGACGATACATCTCGTAGCGGTTCAGCTGCTCCTCGGAAAAGGAGGAGACCAGGATCCTGCGGGGGAGACGGCGATCATTTAGAGCCGCGGGAAGGCCCTCCCAGGGCCGGGAGGAGAGGGGAGCGCTGTGGGAGGGGGAATCTGGGACGAGGCATCGGGAGCGGTGAGCTCGGGATCGGGCTCGCGATTCCCGAGCTCCCAGGCACCGCCACGCCGGCACTTACTGCATTTTCTGGATCTCATCCTCGTCTACTTTTTGCTTCTTCTCCTTCCGCTCCTTCAGCTCCAGCTTCACCTTCCTGGCCGCACACGCCTGCAGCCCCGGGTCCTCCGCGTCCGCCGCCTCCCCCTCCGCGCTCCTCACCTGGGCGAGAGAACAGCGCTCGCTCTGCGGCCCCGCGGCCCGGCCCGGCCCCGCTCCCGCTCCCGCCTCACCTCCCCGTCCGCCACCTCCGCCTTGAGCTCGCTGCCACCGCCAGCCTCCCCCACCTCGCCTTCTCTCGCTCCCTCTGCGACTGCCGCTTCTCCCGCGGCCACCACCCCATCGCCGGCGGCGGGCGGGGATGAGCCTGCGGGCGGCGGCTCCGGGACAGTAGCGGCACCGAGCACATCCCGGGCCGGGTCCGCCATAGCCGCGCCGCGGCGCGTGTTGATGACGAAATACTACGGGAGCGGGCGGAGCCTATTGCCACGGGAACGGTAACGCGTGGCGCCTCGTGATGACGCACACTTCCCAGCGACGCTGGGGGCCCGTGGAGTCTGTAGTCATGGCAACGGAGATGCGACGGCACCTCCTGAAGACAAAGGACTGCGAGCGCCGCGCCGGGGGTGGGAGGTGGTGTCGGTGCCGATTGCCATGGCAATAGCGACTCGGCAGCGCATCCTAATGACGTACTCCACGGGCGCCGCGATTTGGGCGGAGCATGTCGCCATGCCAACGGCTCGCCAACGGCGCCCCGTGATGACGCACAGCTACGGGCGCCGCGAGGGGATGCGCGGGGCGGGGCTTGTCGCCATGGCAGCGGGACTGTGGAGGGGGGCCTCTGCTGGGCTCATCCCCGGGCCCTGCGCTCTCGGACCGGCCGGCTCCGCTCTGAGCCACCCTCTCCACATCCGGACCCTGCCGGGACACGGGGTTAGAGCGGCCCCGCTGCCCGGGCCCCGCAGGGGAAACCTTCCCAGACCCGCCCAAAACGAGCGCGGCTGAAGGACCTCGGGCAGCGGTGGGGGCGGGGCCTGCACGAGGCCACGCCCATTTCACCATCCACCACATAGGCCTCGCCTCGTCCCCGCCCATCAGGTTACGGCCCCGCCCCGCCGCGGCCCTGCCCCGGAAGTCGCGCGGGCGCCCGGGCCGCGCCGGCCATGGGGAAGGAGCAGGAGCTGCTGGAGGCCGCGCGCACCGGGAACCTCCCGGCCGTGGAGAAGCTGCTCTCGGGGAAACGCCTCAGCTCCGGCTTCGGCGGCTCCGGTGGTGGCGGCAGTGGCGGCGGCGGCTCCGCGGGGGGAGGCGGTGGCGGGAGCGGCGGGAGCGTCGGTGTGGGGCACCCGCTGTCCAGCTTGCTCAGGTGAGCGCGGCCCCGGGGGCGGGGACCGAGGGATCTGAGATGAGGTGGGGTCTCTGCGCGGACCGGGAGTTGGTTGTGGGGCTGTGGGACGGGAAGAGGGCGTGCGTGGGGCTGCGGGCTGCAGGGGAGCGAGGCTGGGAGGCAGCTGTAGGGGTTGGATGTACTCTTGGAGCGCAGCGAGAGGGCTGCGGGACAAAGGGATGCCGGGGGTTCCTGGGGCTGCAGAGCTGCGGGGGACGCCGGGGTCTGTGCGCCGGGGGCGTGGGCCGGAGCTGGAGGCTCCCCGGGTAGGAATCGAGGGCCGAGGGGGTGGAATGAGACATTGCAGCGGGCTGTGAGGGGCGTGTGACCTGGGCACCCCTGAGAGTTTGGGGAAGCAGAGATGCGAGGGGGCCGTGCCGGAGGGAGCTGCGGCGGAACTCCTCGGGCTGCTGTGCTCGCAGCTAGGGGCCGGTGGGCTGGGAGAGGAGAAGAGAGGGGAGGGGAGAGACTTTCTGGCTGTCTGGAGGCGGCACCGCCAGGGCTGGGTGCTGCCTGTTCCCCTGTCCAGCATCAAACCGCTGCCGTGCGGATGCTGCAGACTGGCGGCACGGGGACGCTGTGCTGTGTTGGGAGGGCTCCATGGCCCGGGCAGCTTCCAGCGGTGGGAGAGCTGCGGGGTGACTTTCCAGGGCAGGTGTGCAGCCGGGTGTCCGTGCCCTGCGCTGGCATTGTCACGGCTGGCGGTGACACTGCCGGATCTGGGGTCGCCTGTGGAATTTGCTGGTTGAAGCTCTTGGACTTTTGTTTTTTTTCTCTTCCCCATTTTTTGGCATCATCTCTCACTGCTGCGCTTCTGGAGCTGCAGCTTTGGGCCTCTTTGGCCTCTGCCGGGAACGCTCCAGATCCATAAGCAATTGGTTTGTACTGGGAGGTGTGCAGGAGATTTGTGTCCAGTGCCAAGTAACACAGTTGACACGCAGCCTGACTGTTCAGAGGGATGTGTCTTGCCCCTTTTGGCCGAATTTGATCCGTTTTTCCTTTCGTGTAATCCAACTGGATACCTGCAGGTTGTGCTGGTGGCAGAGGCCCACAGACACCCTGCCCTGGAGCACACATTTCCCTTTCTGAAACGTAAATCTACCCTTGGGTCGAGCTTTGTTCTTCTCTTTTGATATATTAAACAGTTTGAGCCCTTGTTTGAGTGGGATGGATGTGCCCACAGGGGGCTCAGATCAGTGCAGAGGGTAGGTGCAGTTGAACACCTAAAGCAGATCTGCCACTGCCTGACAGCACCTGAGCACGATGGTGTCTTTTCCCTGCCTTTCCCTGGGACAGTGCCCATGGTGCCATGGTCCTGGAGTGGTCCCATGGTGCCAGAGTGAGCCACACTGTCCTTTTGACTCTGACCTGTTGCTGTGTTTCTCACATGTGAACATGTGCACAGACGTGTGTGAAGGACAGTGACTGTCACAGCTGTCACTCATATTTTGTGTTCAGTACCATGGCTCTTGGATGTACCTGCTGCTGATACTGGAACTACCCCCTTCCCCTGCCCAAGTCCCAGCCCCTGAACGTGTTTCTCCCTGTACAGCTGGGATTTGTGCCAGTGACACTGATCTGGCTGCACTTTGTGGGGCATGGCAATGTGTCCTGTGTGCCACCTGCTGCCATTTAGGGGCTTTGTGACTGTTTCCCACCTACTGACTACGTTTTGGAGTCTGTGTTACAAGACTCCTCCAGGTGAGGAGCTTGTGTTGAGGTTTTGATGAGAAGCAGCTGCTGGGTGCCCCTGCAAGGAGAGGCCAGAGGGTGCAGGAGACAGGCTCGGACAGGCTGTAGGTACCAGACGGATGAATGTTAGGGTGGAGAAAACCTCACCTTTTCCAATGTTAGAACATGGGAATTTTCTAATGTAGGAGTTTGCCCTCCTTGTTTATGGGGAGAATCCTGTCCTCAGTCAGGTCTGCATGCTACATATTTTCCCTTCCTCAGGCAGTCCCTGGCCCTGCTCAGGCTGATCCCTAGTCCTGCTGAGGCTCCTTGTGTCTGTAAGGATCTCTCCTGACACAGGAACTGCTGAACTGCTCTCCACCCCCAGAGCTCATTCCCAGAATAGGATCATAAATGCTCTGCTGGGCCGGCACCTTTGTTCTTTTCTCTACCCGATTTCAGGTTCCTATTTTATTTCTTTTTTAAGTCCCGCTGTTTGGATAACCTGTTCCCAAAGCTCTTCGCTCCTGAGGTGCCTTTTTTGTGACAGCTTTTTCTGTCAGTTCTGCATTTCAAGTGTCTCAAAGATAAAATTTTGGATGGAGTACAAACCAGGCATTCCCTGGAATTCCCACATTACACCTGGTACGTCCTGAGCTGGCACCTGCTCTGAGCTGGCACTCATTGTTTTGGGCCATTTCTCTTCCAAAGAGAGCAAGTGCTACTTCATGAAGTGGTAAAGATGCCTCTGGCAGTAAATTCGTTGGAATGTGGTGTTTTATCAGGTAACCTGAACTGCCATCAGTCTGTTATCAGTTAAATGTGAACTTTGTCACGGTGTTGCTCCTGCCCAGGCTGAGCAGGGCCCTCTGGGTGTGGAGGCAGCACAGATTCCAATTACCTATGGCTGCAGGTGAGCAGGAAACAGCATGGGATAGAGTGGGATAAGCCACAGGAGGAGGAACTTGAAAGACAACTTAAGCCTCTCTCGATGGGTGAATGTGCCAGGCTGTAACACTCAGGGCATTGGGCAGGAAAATAAATCCCAGTGGGAAGCTGATGGGAATTGGGAGTGCTGACAGTGGGCTGGTGGAATGAGAAGGATCCAGGAGGGGGAAAATGGGAGTGTGGATTTGCCAGAGCAGATGGTGGGCTCAGAAAGAGGTGATGGCTGCCAGGGTTTGGGAGGCTCAGCTCCCTGCCGGCATCCATGCATCCCCTTGGATCTGCCAGGGCCTGGGGAGCTGCTGGAGGCCTGGCTCAGGAGTCAGGAGCGGATCTCGGCTTCTCTGGTTCCAGCCATGGATCATGGCACAGGCAGAAGCACCATGTGAGAAGCAGGGAGCAGCCAGAGAGAAAACCCACTCTGTGCTTGTGCAGCTTATGAGTAACAGCAAGTCCAGAAATCAGAAATGGTCTGTGAATCCTTGAGGTTTCTTGGGGTTATGAGCCACTTCTGCATTGAGGCTGCAGAATTTGATTTATTGTATTTTTTTTGGTGGTTCACTGTGAAGTTAAAGGCGGGAAACAACGGAACAATCTGTGGCTGAGCTATCAGGGTGCATTCAGAAGGTTTTGCCAGGAGCAATGAGGGATGGGTTGTGTTAAAGCCAAATCTGCAGAAGTGGCTTTTTATTTTCATCTATTGCTGTGAAAAAGTCTGGATCTGTGTTGCCAGAGGGGGAAATTGAGGCTGCTTCTGAGCCCCAGATGGGATATGCAGTTCCCAGGGAATGTATCAAGGCGATGCTTCTGCTGGGAATGAGGAGTTTGGGTGCACATCTGTTGTGGGAAGGGTCGAGTGCTGCTCCACAGAAGCCACAACTCTTGTTCCAGCCCATTTTCAGCATTTGCTGCTGGTAAGGGGTCTGGTTGGTTTAGAGAATGACGTGGTGGGATGGCAGAACACTTGAGGTGGCTTCCAACAGACCAAGTGTGGTTAGGAGTCAGAAAAATTAGTTCTTTTTTAAAACAGTGGGGTTTGGTATTTGTTCTGGTGTGGCTGATGGTTTACAGCAGGGATCTGGCAGTGCCATGTGTGCTCCTGGGGGAGAGGCTCCGACTGTGCCTGTCTGCTGTTATTCCCGGGGGAAGGGACACTCAGGGTGCCAGGAAAGGGGGGGATTGCCCTGTCTGAGGTCAGGGTTGGGCTGTTGTGGGGCGTCTGTCCCTCCTTGTGGGTAAGCCCCAAGTCCTGCAGGAGCAGCAGGGAAGGCTCCAAGGTCCAGCTTCCAGGGTTGTGCAAACAAGTTTCTTCCCTCTCTTCCCCATCCCAAGGGAGCTGCCCCTGCTGCATTACCACGAACAGGGCAACGTTGGGTCTTCCCGTGGTCCTGCTGCTGTGATTAATCATCTCACCCACTTTAAACCTTCTTCTCTCCACACCCTCCCGTGCACACGGCAAGGTGGGACAGGTCCCTCTTTAATTACACACCTGAGCACAGGGATTGCTGAAGGTGCTTGTGCCACAGGCACAGGTGTGCACCAGCGCTGGGCTGGGAATTGTTTCCTAAGTACTTCCCTTAAGAATTCAAAGGCTGCAGTTGCTGGCTGTGACTCTGCAGTGTTTTGTCTCTGTGTGATCTTGTGACGCAGTTTTGGAAAGTTTTTGTTTGTGTGCTGTGGTCAGCGTAGTTCCGTGTTCAGGACTGGGTCAGGAGCACCGGGCTCTGCTCACTCAGGGACCTCGGAGCAGTGGCATTAGCCCTGCCCTGCTCCACTCGCCCAAGCCAGTGGGCAAAGCAGGACTTGTGGTTTCACAGCACCTGGGGCTTTCTTGGACATGAGGGAATTGATGGGTGAGTGGGTTCTTTCCTGTGAAACCCCCTTGAGAGAGCCCTGTCTCACTCCCTTCCCAATGGGCTGTGGCAACCTTGGGTTTCCAGGGTTTGGTTGGCAGAGAGGGGGATTGGAAGTGGAAGGTTCTGCACAGGTGGGTGTTGGGGGTGGGGCTGAACAATCTTCCAGGTAGTGGCTTCCCATCAGTCTTTACCCACATGCTGCGTCCTCTGGTGCTCTGGGACTCGCTGTCTTGGGAATGTCAATGTGTCATTGAACTTGTGTCAGCCAGAGGGTGAGAACACAAGCTCAGTTTTTGCCTTGCTTTGAGAGTGTTCTGAAGTGCCAAGAGACTTTTGGAAATATCCATATGCTCATGCAGGTTACCTCAAATGCTCCATCAGGGAGTTGCTGTAAGCTAAGATGTGGTGTGAGGAGTGTCATGGGGGTCCTGGTCTCAGGTGAGGAACATCAGGTGGGCTTCATTGTGTTGAGGATGCTGAGGATGTTGGAACCAACGCAGCTACTTCTGGTGGTGCAGGTTGTGAACAATCACAGTGTCCCACCATGGCAGGGGCTGGGGGCTGGAGCAGAGCCCAGGCACAAGGCTCCCAGGTGTTTTTGCAGTTGCCAGCTTACACACCTTCCTGGGAGTGTTTGCAGGGCTCACCTAAGATTTGGGCTCTTTCCTCTCATGGAAGGAGCAGCAAAACACATCCACTGTATGCATTTACTTACTTCCTATGCCATGCCCTGGCCCAGCTCCAGTGCTGGCTGGAGGATCCTGATCAGCTGTAGGAAGCCTGGGTTGTTTGTTCTCCGGTGTTTCTGAAACTTGAGTGCCCTGAGGGGATGTTTGTGAGATTCCCTGATGACTTTTTGATTTGTGTACCCCAAGTTCTTATCCTGCCATTGAGCTGTTGGGAACAAAGCACAGATATGCCTGTCACCCAATCCGGGGTAATGAGATCCTGATGTTTCCACAGCCTCGTGGCCTCCACTCATGTCATTGGTCCCAAAACTGAAGAAATACCACTGCAGATCTGAGCACAGCCAGAGCACTCTGTGTTCTGAAAGCAGGAGTGATGCAGAGCTCAGCTGGATGCTGGGTGTTTGACACTGGGTCTGTGCACTTTACAGTGCAGTGTAAAGATTCCAGCTTGGCCTGGCTGGAATGAGGGGCTCAGCCATCCCCAGCTCCTCTTCTCGAGGTTTGGCTGTGCCAGGGGAAACACTGCAGCTGGCAGGTCTAACAAACTCCTTTCTCCTGAGGCTGCAGTTCCTGGATCCAGCAGGAGGGAAAGGCAGGAGGAACAGTGTCTCCTGTTGCCTTCTTCTCCTGCGTGCAGCCGGTTGTGCCCCAGCAATGCGTGTTGCTGCTCCATTCGCTGTCACAGGTCCCCTCCACCCTTTGGCAGGGAGCAGAACTTTCTGGAGATGAATGATTTGAACAGTATTTGGTGTACTGGGAGCAGCCAAGCCAAGAAACAGCATTCATCCAGCTGGATTTTTGTGAGGTCTCATTTTGTGAGGTCAGTGAGGGACAAACAAACAGGATAGAAAAGACATAGGTGAAAGGTGTGACACAGACTGCCAGTAATACAGAATGGAGGATATGCATCCATGTCATGCCAGACCAGAAGGAAAGCCCCTCTCAGCTGCCCTGGGAGAAAGGACAGGCAGTTCCTGGAGGCTGAGCCCCTCCAGTGGCAGTGCCCGAGGGACTGCCAGGCTGGCTCTCAGTACAGAATATGTGCTGACACCTCCACTCCATGTGAGCCCATCACCTTTCCAGGCTGTGCCATCCACCCCTGCTCTGTTCCGCTCCTCGGATGGAGCTGTGGAGTGCTGTGGTGCTCTGGCTGTGGAATACTTTCAAGGTGAACCATCCTTAGAAGGTGCCTCTGAACATGGGTGATGGCAGTTTGCTCTTGTCACTGCAGCCCGATGCTGAGCTGGCACTGTCACTGTCCCAAAGAGCTCGCTCCAGAGTACAGCTTAGTCATGGAAATGAGATAAATCCTATTTCACAGAAACTGGTAAAAATAAAACTATTGAGGATTGATTTGTTTCTATAGCAACCGACTGGCAAAGTGAACGCAGCTGCTGTCTGCAGGAGGGAGGAAAACAGAGCTGGAAATGTCGGTGCACCTGGCTGGCTGTCTGCAGCAGAGAGCCTGGGGGCTGGGGAGGGGGCAAAGGCTCACATAAAGACAGGGCAGGAAGGTGTGAGCTGCCTTTGGAATGAAATTTGAGCTGGACTGTGTGAATGTGCCCTCTTCTTTACAAAACCTGGGTAACCTCAGAGCTCTTTATGTCCTACTTCCAAAAGGTCGTGCTCCTGCACCCTCATGGGTGGGGAAATGCCCTGCCCTGGGTCAGGCAGGACATTAATGCCACATGGTACCAGGGTATCCATCACGTCACATGAACGTTTCTAGACCTCAGTCCAAAATTACTTTGTCCTGGTGCCATAACTCAATGAGAAATACTCAGCTTTGAGAAATTTGGATGGATCAGATTTGAGTTAAACTTTTTCGATTGCCCTTTAACTGAACGTGGTGATGAATGCTTGGCAGGGATTCCTGCAGGTGTTTGTATCCTGGAAGAAAATCCAGTTGGGCCTCCAGACTACTGGATAAGGGACTTGAGTTTGGAACTATTTCTGCCTCAGCAGTGTGTAGTTTTGTGTGGTTTTTACTTTTTCCTAAGCTAAGTATTTTAGCTGGCTCTGGCACACGCAGGATGTTAAGGTGGCTGTTTAAATGCTTGGGAGGCTGCAGGATGTAAAGTGCTGGGACTGTGTGTTTAGGTGCATGCTTGGCTTGCTGTCGTGTTGCTGTTGAGGGTTTCAGGTGAAAATCGGGGTATACATCTGACATGGCAGGATGCTGAGGGAATTATAGGAGGAGGAGTGTTGTACATGGCTTTACTGGACACTCTGCAGGAGCCTGAATTATTCAGCTGAAGGAAAAGTGAGCTGGAGTTGGTGTTTAGGTTTGGTATGCCCAGGTACATTCACACTCCTCCCTTGTTATTTAAATACATGGTTTATTTTAAAGGGAAATTAGATTTAAAAATAAACCTCAAGTTTTTTCCAATTCAAAGGAAGTGTCTGTAGTGCCATGAACTGAGGACACGAGGACGAAACCCTGTCTGAGAGTGAGTGTCATAAATATTATGTAAATACATTATCTCATTAGATTTTTATCTAATCCCATTGCCTGCTGTTGTGCAGACTCCTGAGGCAAGCAAGGCTGAAGATGTCATAGGTGGTCTTTCAAATCTAATATTACAGTGGGTTGGAAATTAGGTGAATTGACTTTTGCCTCATCCTAATTAAGGCACTGAGAAATCTGCTCAAGTTTGGCATTACAAAGTGCCTCATTTTAGAACAGAATCCCATTCCAGAGGCTGGGTGCCTGCTGAGGTTTGAAGGACCCCCATGCAGGGACCCAGGTGAGCTCTACAGGCTCTTCCTCACTGCTCTCAGTTTCAGGAATCAGCACAATTTTTTTTAGGAATCAGGAGCAGGATTAGGATAAAGCCGTAAGCTCTGCAGACTTCAAAGCTTTGCATTGTGATCTTGGCTCTGTTACAAGGACAGTGAAATCCATCAGATGATTTAAATAAGAGACAAGTCCTGTGGACTTGTGTTGGCTTTTTCCTAGTGCTTCTTTCCAGTGATTTCTTAAGCCACAGTTTCTCACTGCACAGTGGGGACTCTGGTAGAGTTGACTGCCCTGTGAGAGATGTTTGACCTCAATTCATCCCATGATCCCCATGGATAACTTGTGGATGTCCTGGAGTGTTGTTAGCAACCACCTTTGCATGATTTTCAGCTACTGCATTGCCCCTGTGCCCCTTCACAGCTCCTTTCAGCCTAGTGCAGGCTGTGAAGCTGTGTCTTTGCTCCTGTGGCTCATCTGCTCTGGGTCAGAACAGCTGAAAATGGAACTTGGAGGATGTGTGGAATTCATGCTGGATTTGGCATTTTGAAAATATTTCCTCTAATCTCAACAGAAATTATTTCACAGAAGGAGTGAAACAGGATGTGACCTTGACATTCCTTTTCCCTGAAAATAAAGACTAAAGAGAATTGGTTTAAAAGCTCAGAGTATCCTGGTTGTGTTATATGGGTGTGGGTTGTTACAGCTGAGATATAATTATTTGCTGGGACAGTCACAGTAACTCTGAAATAGTTTGAAGTAATGGGGAGTTTTATCCTGCATATATTTAGGAGTCTGACTGGCATATGTACATTCCTTCTGTACATTAAAAATGTCAGGCTGGGAAAGGCTCTGCTGCTTAAAGCAGCTTCCGGCTGGGAGAGCTGTATTGAACAGAGAAAAGGCTCAGAGCCGGGTCTGTTATTCTTGCAGAGAAGCAGGAAGAAATGTTTCAAGGGATTTGGAACATCTTATGTTGTAAATGTTCCCCAAAGAATGACTTTTTTTTTTTTTTTTTTTGTGAGGAAAAAAGCTGTTTGAGGCTGTCATTGTAGGCAGAATCAGAGCTGGCATTTGGGTGAAACCAGGAATGGAAGCTGCAGATCCACTATGAAATATGTGAGAACATCTCTCTTTGCTGCCTGTTCCATTATTGGTTCAGTTTTCAGCATCAGGGGTGGGTGCATCTGCCTCTGGTGGCCCTTGGGGAGTAGTCCCTGCCCTTCCCCGGGGCTCTTGGAGCAGGGCAGGACTATCATGCTCCATCCCTCTGTTTGACTGCCTGGCTCATGCCCTCAGCTCTCAGCACTGTGTTTTTCAGCTCTAACCTTATCTGTTCAGATAGTGCACACAAGTAATGACAACTTCTAGTAGCTATCTCAGGATTCGGGAATAATTTCCTGCCTTGGCCGTTCACTCCCGTTCCTGCTCTCTAACAGACTGGATTTCAAGGATACTTCTGGAGAAAAAGGATGTCCTTTCTGATTTCCATCCTGCTTTTCCTTAGGAACTGTTGTCCAAGTCAGTTCTTTCTCTGCTTTATAGCCTTCCTGGTGGAGTTGCAAGTCACAGAGCTCTGTGGCTGCTCAGGTGTGTCCCTTGTGTTCCCATCTGAGCCACTACGGGGTCATTTCTCTGTTTGCCCTCCTCCTCCCAGTCTTTGCTCTCTCCTTTCCCTGTCACTTGCTCTTTGGGCACCCAATTAAAAAGCTCATCAAGAAGGAATGTTTCTGGAGTCAGTGGTATGTCAGTGCCTTGTTTGTGTCCCCACTGTTGCCAGTTAATCTCTCCTCGCTGTGTCTTTCTTTAGCCCTCAGGGACTCCTGCTTAAGCTGGAGCTGGGATTGATACAGGCTTAAATGGAGCCATGTGGGTGAGTGGCTGGGCTGCTGTGTTCAAGGGTAAAGTGTGCTCCAAAAGTTTCAGTGGAAGCTTTGTTGCAGCTCTCAATTCTCCACTCCAGTGTCCCCTTCCTCGAGGGCCTTGCTTCTCATCCTGTCATTCTGCTGTTTGGTATCAGAGCAACTCATTTCCTTTTCACTCCAGCACCGTGTTTCTCTTGCCTGTCCTGATATCCTGGGCTGCAGCCCAGGGGTCCCTCCCAACGTCCTGGGTTTCCCCATGTGCACAGAATTGAGCACTGCAGTGCCAGCACCAATTCAGAGTCCTTGTGTCGCTGATCTGGGCAATGTCACAGGGGAAGGGCAATGTCGTGCGAATCTCTGTCTCACTGGTTTTGGTCTCCCTAAGGCAAAAGTGCACTCTGTGTGCAGTTGTTGGTAGAAAATAATTGCATTTTCTTTTTTAATTGCTGTAGGGAAGGGGTAATTTGGTCCCTGAATCTCTGTCTCTGCTTGACTTGGCCTATTTACCTGCTTTTCATCCGCCCCAGGTCAGACACGTCGCAGTTCAGTGTTCCAGGCGTTATGGCTGGGCAGCAGCCAGGCTGAGAGGGGTGTGAGCAGGATTTGGGAAGAGTTGAGCAGCAGCCAAGCTGAGGGGGATGTGAGCAGGATTTGGGAAGAGCTGAGCAGCAGCCAGGCTGAGAGGGGTGTGAGCAGGATTTGGGAAGAGTTGAGCAGCAGCCAAGCTGAGGGGGATGTGAGCAGGATTTGGGAAGAGCTGAGCAGCAGCCAGGCTGAGAGGGGTGTGAGCAGGATTTGGGAAGAGCTGAGCAGCAGCCAAGCTGAGAGGGGTGTGAGCAGGATTTGGGAAGGGGTGGGCAACAGCCAGGCTGAGGAGGACATGATATGGCACAAAGCTGGCCAGTGCCAGTGCCCAGGAAGAAGCCATGGTGGCCCAGAGGAGCATTGGAGCATGGCTGGCTGGGCTGAGCTGGCAGACCCTGAGAAGTCTTTTAGTGCTAAGATGGGGAGAATGTGGAGTGATTTATTGTCCCTCTGTAGAGAGGTCTGAGACTTCACCAGGAGGAGGGTGTCTGTGTTTAAATAAAGCAACACCATCCCCATACCCTTCTCTAAGTGCAAGGTGTTAGAAATCCCAAATTCCCACTAAGATGTGTATTGGATCAGATCTCTGTGAGTGCTGGAAACAAACATTAACTTTGAGGTGTTCTGATCCTGTTGATGTTGTCTGACAGTGAGCACAAGGTGGCACGTTTTCTGCCATCCCAAAACACTTAATTGACACATCCATTCCGTGCAAGGGCACTGGCAGGCAGGGGAGGGCATGTGTTCTACCACAATTCTTTCTGCCCAAGTTCCTTTTGATGACATTTTTACTCCAAGCTCAGAGCTTTGTGCCTGTCAGAAGGGAACAGCACAGATGGACATGTTGGACTCCAGACACGATGCTCCATTGCTGTTGGCTGACTGACATGTCCCGTGAGATTCTGCAGCTTGTTAAATCATCTCACAAAGGAGAAGGGGGAGGGAAAGCCTCGTGCGAGGTTGCCAGCTGTAGCCAGCTCAGTGCTGCAGCATCATCTGCTTGGTGGTTTTGATCAGGAATTTGTGGCTTCCCAGGATTTCCTTATATTTCTCTGAAAGTGCTCAATGAAGGGAAGGCCAATGGAAAAGTCTGGCACCTTTCTAAGGAATTGTGTTTCAGTGGAACCCAGCAGCCTGCACCATCTACATGTGTCTTGCTAATTTTCCCTGCATCTTATTTATTTTTTAAATATTGTATTTTCTTCCACTTAGTGCATTTTCTCCAGTGCTGTGGGAGGAGAGCTGAGCTGCAAATGGAGAGTGGGGAATGTTTACCTGAGCAGTGCTCTGGTTCCTGTTCGCAGTTCCGGGATATTGGTTTATGACATTGATAATGCTGCTCAATTCACAGAATTTCTGCAGGAATGTTTTGGTCCCTTTTGTTCCTAATCTTCAAAACCCCATCTAGTCAGATGCAAAAGAAGAGAATGGGCCACAAAATCAGTGTTTAGTAAACCTCAGTAAGAGGTTTGTCAGCATTTGGCAAATGTTAAATCTCTGTCCTCTTTTAGGGGTCACTTTCCTGCCTTGAAAGAGCCCAGACCTCATGTCAAACTCTTCCATCTCCATGCTGGGTGCCTGCACTCCCATTTTCCCTGCTCTTCCCCTCTCATCATGCTGCCTTTGGCTCAGGTGTGGACAGTGAGATGCTCCTGCTGCTGCACACATCAGACCCCAGAGCTCCAGGACTCCTCCCAAAGACACTGCTTGGCTTTCTCTGACTCAGTGACTGACCCTTTTTGCACTTCTCCCAGCAAAGCTTGTTTGGCTCTGGCCCTGAGGTCAGAGCCAGTTTTGGAGCCTGTGTTGTGGGGTTGCTCGTGCTCCATGGCCTGTCATCAGCTGGGAATGCTCCTTAATGGGAGTGGGTTGCAGAGTGCCTGTAATGCTTTTAAGAATAAAGAGCAGCATATGCACTCAAGCCAGACCTATATTTTTCCTGTCCTGCAGCTCTTTATTTGCCCCTGCTTGGAGGGATTCTCTGATGGTAGCATGTGCTGCCTGCCTGACCCAGCCTTTCTGTCCCACTGCCACCTCCCACCATACATTAAGTTTAAATAAATGCATTTTCACTGCCAGGAGCCATCCATAAGGCTAGGGCTGGCCTCTTCCTAATGGGGGATTTTAGCTTGGATGGACACATTTCTATTAGTGATGCCAACCCTGTCTGGCTCCTTTCTAGTGTGGTCTGCAAGCCCACATGTGTGGTTAAATGTGTGGTTGTCATGGGTCTGTGCCAACCCAAAGCAGTCTCCCCTGGAAATGAGGAGTGTGAGATGGTAGGCTGCTTCTGAGGGAAGCAGATGAGCTCACTTTCTGCCTCTCAGTTCCTGAGCTGATCCTTCACAGGCTGCTGTCACATTGCAAACCCATGCAGGTTTCCTGCTCCTGGTCACCTGCTGCATCTGAGGAACAAAAGGCTCTGCTCCTTTCCATGGGAGAAGGGATCATTTGGCCATCAGAGGATTTGCTGCTGCACAAATCCTGTTGACCTTAGACTGACTGAACTGTCTGCAGGTGTTGGGCAATGAAGCTGGAGCTGTTGGCAATTGCTGTTGAGAGCTGTTGCTTCACTCAGAATGAGCTGGTGAAGTGGGAGCTTGAGGTCTGGCTCTGTGCAGAGGGCCAGGTGTGGCTCTGACTGCTGCAGTGTGTCAGTCAAAGTGGACTGAACCTGATGATTTTCACTGGGATCCGTTCAGTGGCTCTGCTGGAAGTGGGTCTGATTACAGAGCCCAGGCTTGGCAGCTCTTGTTCTGGCTGTGGTCTTGTGCAATGTCAGCTGGGTCACTTCTGTGTGTCCTGCCTTTATTATGGTCCCTGCTTTTTGCCTGTGCATTCTGGCATCTTGTACTTGAGCTCATGACCCTTTGACTTCGAGGAAAATCTACCACTTTTCTTATTGCAAATTAAAATCTGGGCCAAGAAGTTGAGGAGTGCAGAAGCTCATGGCTTTGGCTTCCTCTGCAGCCACTCTGATAGCCGAGTCTGACAGCTGTTTCCCTTGGGCTTTCTCAAAACTTGCCAAAAGGGGCTAAGAGTCCCTTGCCCAAGCAATACTCTAATCTTCTCCAGCCTTGCATCAGCCACTTGTTTATAAAAGCTGTTGTAGTTTCTGGGGTTGGGGTATGTAAGAAGCACTGTCCCTGTTCTGTTGGGAGTCCCACCATGCCAAACCCTGCCTGATGATGAGGTGGCTGCAGCAGTGCCTTCCTCACACTTGAGAAAAACATAAGCAGCTTCCTAACCCTGAGGCCTTGCCCAAAGCCTTTGGGTTGTTTGTGTTCCCTGTGTAAGCAGGAAATACCAAGTGAGGGCCGTGTTTGGTTGCAGGAATCCAGCGGTTGTATGGACATGGATAGCTGGGATATGTGAGTGACCTGCTGTGGTGGCCTCTGGGCAATGGACTCGAGGGAATCCAACTCCAACCCTCACTTGTCCTCCTGACACTTCATCTCTAAGGTTTTAAGTGAAGTACACAAACTTTATCTGGGGCTCAGCTGCTTTAAACTTCCTGGTGCCTTTAGGCCAAGCCACTCGTGTTTGTTTGCTGGTGTTTGATTGTGCGTTTTGTCTTTGGTGTTGGGTGTGTAAATACAGGGGGTCCAATGGCCTCTATGGGCACCCTGAGCTCTCCTGGTGCTTCCTTAACCCGTGTTAGTGAGACTAGAAGCCAGCCCCAAAGGTTCGTCATTTGAGCTGAAAACCCAACGTTGTTCTCTAGGCTTGGCCCTGCTATAGCTCCTTGCCTAGGGTGGTTTTGTGAGAAAAGTTACTACTGCACTTGGGAAGAAAGAAATGGAAAAGCAGGAGGACAATATGGTCCTGTTTAAAGTTACTTTGGGGTTTTACTGTGACCTAAAGCATATGCTTTATTCAGCAGTTTTCACAAGCAGGAAGCTTTATTTAAGGCTTACAGCACTTGCTGAATCATGGAGCAAGAGAAAGCTGAGCACGATAAATAGTTTAAATGGAGCAGATTTTGCTGTTTTCAGAGCTTTCCTGACATCCTCAATGTTCAGTCTTAGTTGTCTTAAGCAGATGCCATCAGGAGCATCTTCAGATGCTGTCCTGGTGCAGCAAAGGGCAGGTGGGATCTGGGTAATCCTTTGAGAACAGAGACCACAGGGAAAAAGCAAAAACTCCTCTTTGATGTGAAGTTGTTTTTGGATGATTGGGGAAGAAAAGAAATCAAAAAGCCACAATGGTCAAATTGGCTCCAGACCTTTACTGGGGACCTGTATTTACAGCATTCTCCTGCCTGTGCTGGGATTGGGGTTTCTGTTTAATCAGAAACAGCCCAAAGTCGCAGGGAGTTCTGGGCTTTGTGCTTTGCTTTTCTCAGTACCAGTTTCCATATCTCAGGAGAATTGTGTTGCCTTTCCGGCAGAGCTGAAGAGGAGGGAAGGGAGTGATGTACTTCACTGCAGTCCCCACATCTAAATAGAAACAGTTCTCCTCTTGGATCCTTCCAGTCTGATCTTATGGGTGATTTGACCTTTCTTTGATAAAAGCTTTCTTTATTTGCAGGAATAAAAAAGCAAAGGGCAGGAGAGGACACAACAGATTTTTTAAAAAAATACCTTTAGATTCTGGCAGTTGGTTTCTGCAGCACCCAGCTCTCACTGCTGGGCCAGCTCCCTTCTGGGCTCCAGCTTTTCTCCTCCTCTGAGCTCCCTGAATAAACTTTGCATTTTACTCTGAAGCATTGACCTGAAGATTTCTAAGGAAGTGTTTTATCATGGGGACACCATGCTCCAATGGGGATGGATGCCCCAGGCTCTGGTCCCCAGCCCTGCCCACTGCACCACTGGCCCTGGTTTTCCTCATTTCATAACTTCAGCTGAAAGAAGCATTTGTGTTAATTGCTGCTGGTTTTTCATGTGTTCACCCTCAAGCAGTTTGAGCTCAGCTTCCAAACACAGATCAGTTTAATGTGTAAAACCACGGGATGCTGGCATTGCCTGGGTTACAGCCCAAGCAAAGGCAGCACAGGTGCAATGTTAGAACTGCTCTAGACTGCACACAAGGCTCTCTGGCATGAGTTCTAACCATTAATTGCCACGTTAAATCCAGCAATAAATTATTTGGGCAACCACACTGCAAGAGCCCACTGCCAGGAACAAACCAGAGCTGAGTGCTACTCAGTCCCCTTCATACTTCAGGACTGCAGAGCTGGATCAGGCAGGGCACTCCCACACACTCTGAGTGGGGGTTTTTGGTGTCTCACTGACCTTCTGGATGTAGTTCAAGCCATCATCCTGTGAACAATGTTGTTAGTGCTGGAGGTGCACTGCATGTATGTAATGATCTGCATCTGCATGTGTGTATCCTCCTGGAGCACAGGATGGTGTGTGGCATGCAGGATGCCTCAGGATAAGCCTCTGATCCTTTGTAAATTGGATTTTGTGGCTCACTTGCCTGTCCTCTTGGATAAAGTTTCCCCTTAGCTGCCTCTCCTATAGCAGAGCTTGGGTCCGTCTCAGGACTGCAAAGCCTTTTATAATGCTCTGCAGATCAGGAGTCACTTGGGAGGGACAGGGACAGACTTTCCATTTACTACTGAAACATGCTCCAGAGTGAGCCTGCTGCTTCATTCCCTTCTGGAATTCCTCTCAGTCTGCACGAGATTCTTGTTGGTTTGGTGCCTTTCCTGATTCATGGCACTGAGGTGCTCCTGGCTAGCAGTCCCCCAGTGAGTACTGCTGTTTTAGAAAGCCTCTGGGCCATGTGAATCGTTGTGATTTCATGCTGGGGAGGAAATGGATTGCTGAGAGAAGGCTAGCTTCAAACAGAGCCACAGCTGGCTGATTTTATACCATTTCAGCTGGGTATCAGAGGTGCTGTTAAGTTTTACCCCCAGAGGAAACAAAGCAGGAAGATGCACCACGTTAGCACAAGTGGGATTGTCAGGGCTTGTAATAAGCCCTGTGTAATTCCTAAAAGGATGGTGTGTAAAACAGGCCAGCACACACAGATGATGTGTTGTACTGGAGAGGGCCATTGTCATGAAAGTTGAACAGTTCCAGTTTGCTTATAAGAATGTACTGGTTTGAGTTTCATGCCTGTTTCTGGGAGAGGGTGGTCGCCCTGGTGAGGGACAGCAGATACCACACTCCTGCCTCTTACTTGTGCCATTCTGTGCTGATGTGAGCTGGACACCCTGCAGGGGCTGGGGAGGAGTAATCCTTGCCAGGGTTAATACTTAAATCTGTGCTGCTTGACTTTTGAGCAAGGGAGGGAAGTTAATGCTCTTAGAAGTGCTGGGAGACCACCTACTCTTTGGTACAGACTGCCAACAGCTGACAGATGGAAGTGATTTTGGGGCAGTGAGAAGTCAGTGTGGAATCACAGTGGTGACCAAGAGCAGACTCTGTATCCCACAGTCTTTGACTTACATCTGCCCCTTGTGACTCTTGCTGTGGAGAAGGACAATTTCCCAGAGCCATCAGAATTCTTCTGTGGGGTGTGAATTAGCAGTGGGTTGATGGTTTGCTGTCTCTTGTGCTTCAGTCTAATAGACACGTGTTCCTCTGAAGATGCTTTTTGGCAAGCCTGTGTGTGGCTGAAGGATGTGGGAGCTCTGATTGGAAAGCAGGAGGGTGAGCTGAAGCAGGGGAGTGATTCCGTGTGCTGACACACTGACCCCTTTTCTCTGCTCCGTGTGACTGCCCCTGACCACAGCTGTCAGATACTCACCTTGGTGTGAGCTGTGCTGGCCCTGCCCTTGTCCTGTCCCTGTTTGGTGTTTGACTAAGTGTTCCCTGTCTGTTTTTTGTCTTGCAGCATTTGGAGGGGGCCAAACGTGAACTGCGTTGACAGTACTGGTTACACTCCACTGCACCACGCTGCTTTGAACGGCCACAAGTGAGTCCTGGTCCCATGCCTGGGGTCTCAGCGGGTGGATGCTTTGTGTTTCTGTGGCCACCGTTGTGTGGCTCATTCACCAGCTGAGGCACTGGTGCAGCACTACTCCATCTTCAGGGGAAGTGGAGAATGTCAGTGCTTTGGCTGATGTGTGATCTTTCATCTCAAAAGGCTGAGGTTTTCAACCACCCTTTTATTTCTAAGCAATTTGTTTAAGCGTGTGAAAGGAGCTCCCCTGGTCACAGTCCCTGCAGTCTTTCTGGTGTCCAGGGTACTCTGGGCCTGCACCACTTTACAGTTGCTTTGTGTGCATATCACATTTTTAAGAAATTTTAGTGTGGTAGATCTCATGTTGCTCATTGCTGTCTGAGATATTGAGAAATCAAATAGAGTTAAAATCTTTGTTCACCCCTGTTGTGCTGGTGCAATTCACTTTGCAGCAGAGGCTGTTAATGGCAGAGGCTGATGGAGTTAATGCGGATCTTCCCTGAGCTCATGTCGGCCTTTTTTTTTTCCATTTTCTTTAATAAGAACACTTAAAAATCACATTTCAAGAGGGTCTCTGAAAGACTCCAGTTTAACTTCTTGTTCAGTACTTGCTGCAGAATGTGAACTGTGAAACAAGGACTGAATGTCTCACGGAAGTTCCTGTCTCTTGCAGGGATGTCGTGGAAGTTCTGCTGAGGAACGACGCTCTCACCAACGTGGCAGATTGTAAGGGCTGTTACCCCCTGCACTTGGCAGCCTGGAAGGGAGATGCTGATATCGTGAAGCTCCTCATCCACCAGGGCCCTTCGCACACCAAAGTGAATGAGCAGGTCTGCCTGATTTTCTCTAATGTATCATTGAATCACTTCCCTGGCATGGAGAGAGACTCCTTCAGCTGAACCCTGACCCTTCCCAAACCAATAGCAATTGTGAGGTTGTGAAGTCCTTGCTGGTGGGATAAGAGGGGCACTGCCTAAAGCAATACATTCAGTTCTGAGTTAGTGCTAGGATGAAAAGGTATTTAAGTTTTATAGAGAGACACAGAAATATGAGAATCTCTCAACACTTAGGAAGTGGTCTCCTGCTTCTGGGCTTCTAAAACTAACCCACAGTTTTCCTTTCAGTTGCTGGATAGCTGAGCAGGTTTCTAGTTCTGCAGAGGATCCATTGGCTCCCTCCTTTGGGAATTAATCCAAGCAGCTTTGTTCAGTCTCTTTGGCCGTGCTCTCTTAGCTGCTCTCCTGGCTTGTCTCTGGCACTTGCTCCAGTTCACTAATTTGTAAGTTCTAAGATAATTTTAAAGTGTTAAGTCTTGCCCTCAGATAAATCCCTATCTTAATCTTAAATAATTATTTTTGCAATCAGGCAAGAAAAAAAAACAAACCTCTTGGATTTGTTCATTTTGTTAAGCTGACAGTTTTGGTCTGAGGTGCAGAGGGAGTGAGGACTATGAGACAGCTGTGTCTACTACAGAGGGCTGGCTTCTGTGGAACTGCCCCATGGGCATCAGAGGTATCCTAAAATTCTTGGGAACTTCTGAAATGCTACTGCTGGAAGGCCCAGATATTCCTGTAGTTGCAGAGTTTTATTTACAGGAATTGGTTTCATGAATGAGGCCAGCTGAGTGCTCCCTGGGTGAGTCTGGCAGACACGGAGTGACAGGCCCAAGTCAGGTGGCTAAAGCTGCAGTGGGCTGTGGTTGTCCTGTCCCTAAGGCAGGAACATCTGATGTCCCTGTGAATCAACTCCCAAATCACTCAGCTGTTCTTTCAGGAGGAAAGGAATAAACCAAAATAGGTCTCCCTGCCTTGGTGCTAGCTAAACCTGGATATTTGTTCCAGAGGTAATTCCCAGGTAGGTCAGACACACCTGGCCTGAGTTCAGCTCACAGTCAAGGTGAGCAGCTGGGGAGTCCCTGCTGTTGATTTGCTCCATAGTAGTTTTTCAGAAGGCTGGGGAGAAAACTCCTTTCAGAGGCAGCCTCAGGAGTCCCAGTCCTTCTTTATGGGGACCCAAGTGCCACACTGAATTTTCCCAGGATGGGTAACTCGATGCACCAGGCTGCCCCAGGGTTAAATGCTGCTAAAACATCATGGAATGAAAAATCTGGTTGTAGTGCAACTCTCTATCATTCCTTATTCCAGGAATAAGGACGAATGTGTGTTCTGATGTCTCTGGTGACAGTTTTCCAGTTTGGGGCTGTGGTTAATCATGTCTCCAGGCACAGCTGCAGGCACTCACTCTGATTACACAGGCTTGAGTGCAGGTAACCTTTTTTAATCAGACAAGAACTGAGTGAGAGCCCGTAGTGTAAATGTGCTGCTCTGAGTAGGGCAGCTAGAGGGGTGATCTTTGCAGAAGATCCAGAGCTTAGTATGATCCTTGCAGGTAATGTTTCATTAATGTCTGTTTAGTAGGAACCCTGTTAAATGAGAGAAGTCAGCTGAGGAGCCTGTGCTTGGAGCCTGGTTCAGGTTACAGCAATCCCAGCTGGAATGGCTTTTGCTGGCCATGGCTCTGACTGGAACAAGATGCTATGTCCTGGCGTTCCACCCCTTGGAGTCACCCATTGCTTTGTTGCTGTATCTCACCCATTCCATTATCACATTTTTTTCTTTTTCCTCTTCCTTTTTGTAGAATGCTCTTGAGATCAAAGAACTCAAAAAGTACGGCCCCTTTGACCCATATATCAATGCCAAGGTGTGTACTTTGCTGTCAGCATTTCACTGCATCATCACTCCAAGCTGCACTCACGTGCTTCCAGGTGCAATAATACCTGTTCACTTTGCAGCTGCTTGGGCAAAAGGAAAATGGGACCATTGATTTACTGTGGGTTTCTCTCTTCAAAGCAGTCATAGAAACATAATTAAAGGGAAGCTTTTCCTTACTTTCCTGGGGGCTCCTTCCTTGCTTAGCCTTGTAGGACTCGCAGTGATGGTCAGTTTGCTTGATTGGGCTGGATGACTTC
Organism: Pseudopodoces humilis; assembly: GCF_049639895.1. Classification (NCBI taxonomy): domain Eukaryota; kingdom Metazoa; phylum Chordata; class Aves; order Passeriformes; family Paridae; genus Pseudopodoces; species Pseudopodoces humilis. The sequence continues at coordinate 3,243,419 of NC_142225.1, read as the reverse complement.
CCAAAGGTAATGTTACGTCAATTAAATGTTGTAGGTTTTGTTTCATGTGCTGATGTTGCTGATAAATGCAAAGAGAAGGATTTTTTTTTCCCCTGCTTAACCATGGTTGCATTTTCTCTGTGGGCTGTTTGGAGTGAATTTTGATGCCTTTTCTCCTACCAAATGCATAATGCTCTGTGTGTTGTTTGAGTGGACAGTTAATTCCTGTGGTGGTGGTGGGGAGAAGGGAGAGCAGTGATGTTCCTGCCTTCCTTCCCAAGTCCTCCATGCCCTGCTTATTACATCAGCCTCTCTTTTAATGTTCAGTCTGTGGTGTTGTTTGACCCTTCAGCTGTGGTCTCCTGTTCCTGTTTTCTGGCCTGTTTTGCTCCTCTCTTGTTTTCAGTTGTTTCGAGCTACAAAAGACACAACATCAGCTTGTGCAATGTGCTGAGACTGAGCTGTTGAAGAAGCAGATCAAATGGTGGTTTCTCAGACACCATTTTTCAGTTTTATTTCTAGTGAATCTGCAAGCCAGGTGTGGCAGATAATCTGTTGCTCTGTCCTGAGACACCTCTGCCGTGAGCCACTGTGCCACAGCTGCTTCCAGCCAGTTATTTTGGATCCAGCCATCCATGGCAGATTTCTGTCTTTCAGAGTTGCCCTCTGCTCGGTCCGCAGGACCTTAGAAACACACAGCCAGAGCTCCTGTGCTTGTGGAGAGTTAGGCCTGGCTTTCCAGAGCCCTGTTTCAGGGCCCAGTGCCCATCCTCTGAGCACAAAGGCTCAGAGTGAAGCTCATCCAAATCAGGAATTTTTCTATAAATCCAGGTGGGAATTTTATGCCTTTATGTCTTCTGTGAAAACATCATAATTGAGCAGTTCAGTTGCCTGAAAGGAGCTTCTTAAAATATTGTAACCAAATAAAATCTTACACACTCCAGTATTGGGATATTGAATGAAGAAGGAATGTAAAGAGGGAATATCCAGGGAGTTCCCTTTTTTGTGAATTTTTCTTTACAGAGTCTGCTAATTTGGATTTTATACTGTGGAGAAGTGCATTATTTAAAGCCTCAGTTCAGTGTTCACAATGGCTGAGGTGCTCTCTAGAGCAAGACAAGATTTTGGGAATCTTTGCTTTGGTTTTAAAAAAGAAAGAGATGATTTTCACACAGTTGTTGAGTTCATCACAAGTTCTGAGCAGTTTTGCACCAGTTCCTGGCCAGGTGTGATAAAGAGCCTGTGGAGTTGTACATGTCACAGACTCTGGTGTTTTCTCAGGAGCAGCCAAAGAGCAGGTTGTCAATAGGGCAGGACTCTGCTGGACACTCAGACACCGACAAAAATCCTACCAAGGAGTCTTAGAAGTAGGGAGGGTGGGACTGAGGGGCCATGTAGCCACTTTCCCCAACCCTGGGGCACAATCATTTCCTTACACCGTTCCTGACCAGGGTTTGCCCACCAACTTCTCAAAAACCTCAGAGAGAGGCAGCTCTGTGGCCTTTCTTTGGCAGTTCATTCAACCTTTCAGATCTTAGCAGGTCAGAAAACTTTCCCTTATTTAAACCAAGTCTCCGTCTGCTCACTCAGAGCCATCTCATGGTGTGTTGGGAGCAGGGGATGCAGAATGGACACAGCTCTTGAAGGGGCTGTGGATTCTCCACTTGTGCATGTGATGAGGAGCAGCAGGGCTGTGTGTGGTGAGTGGTATCACAGTACCAGGACTTGAAACCTGTGCTGGAGCCCGTAAGAAAGCAGAGCCATCCCTGCTCGTGTCCTGTTTGTGCTCTGCAGATGGGCATTGCTCCCAACTCCTCTCTTCCAGCTGAGAGCTGGGGGAATGCAAGGATTTCTGCAGGAATGCAGCCCCTTGGCCCTCCTGAGTGCTCTATTTTTCTAACTAATTCTGAAATTTGAAGCCATGTGCCTTCTGGCTGTTGGAATGGAATTTTGCTTTTCCATCTCTGATACATCTGTAGGTCTGAGCACTCCTGCTTGCTACTCTGGTTTGTGCCTGGAGAGGTGACACTGGAAGGGAGCAAACTCCCTTGCCTGGAAGAACTGTAGTATTCTTGGCTGCTCAAAACTCCCAAGATGGAGGCAATAAAGACTCAGGCAGTAGTGGGAGTTTCCACTGCACAGTCTGGAATTGGGAGAGACTTGCTGTGATGATTCAGGGGAGTTTTACTGGCTGGTGATCTCTGCTGCAGGAGGAAAGTCTGGGGATTTTGCCTCGGGTATTGGAGCCCCAATCTGCTTAAGGAAAATTGGATTGAATTGCAGAGAAGATGAGGGAAGTCTCTGACAATTACATTTTTAAATGATGTTACGTTGCCATTTCTGAGCTCTCAGGCAGGTGCTGGGAGCTGCTGCATGCTTTAAAGCCCCCTGAGTGATACATACACTGTGCTAGGGAGAAGGGAGAGGGGGACAGTCCTAGCCAAGGAAATCCCCAGTAGCCAGGGCTGGCATTGGCCTGCTGTGTGCCCCCACAGCTCTGGGGCAGGGACCTGCTGCTCAGAGGGGCTGGGGTCATCCAGTCTTTCCACAGAGCTTGGCAGTGAGGATCCCTCGTGCCACAGGGCGGGATGAGAGCCTGGGCCCAGCTGCCGTGGGCTCCCTGATCCCTGCTTTCCCGACCCTGTCAAACGGAAATAATGGGATTTGCCAATCCTGTAAATGCCCGAGAGCAGCAGTGTGAGCTGACAGGCAGGTGAAAGCTCTGATGTTCTCTACTCTGTCCCCTCTCACTCCATTTGTATATTTCTTGTGCAGATTTCTGTATCCTGCAGTACCCTTTGTCCACGTGTATGTGCCTCTCCCCATGATAGAGCCTGGATCTTCTGTGCTGGCAATGATGCTTTGCCCCCTCCCCCTGCATGTGCCTGATTCTGCCTCCTTCCCTCACTGCCGTACCAAACTGCAGCTGCCCGAGTCTCTCCCAGCTCCCGCTCCCCTCCTGCTTTGCCTGTGGCTGAGAGGCGATGCAAAAGCCAGATGCAAACAGCTGGGGGATTGACAGGGACTCCTGAGAGCCTGAGAGGTTGAACACCTCAACAGCATCCGAGTGCTCGTGCAGCCTCACGGGTTTATGACATGGTGCAAAATACTGAGCAGTGTCCCAAGGCATAAGTGTGCTCTCACAGCAGGCGGGCAGGGATCAAATTCCCTTTTGCAGTGGTGCTGCTGCCTCCAGCAGGACAAGAACAAACATTCTGTGTATTTTATTGGAAATGTTGTTAAAATGACAAATTCAACCACAGTTCTTTCAGTTGAAGTGTGTAACTGTTTGTATTAAACTTTTTTTGGGGATTATATAGTTGGATAGTTGTTTCTAAAGTGCTTAAACCAAAATACCTCTGTGGATGGCACACAATAGTAAAACTAGAAACTTGAGGTGAACTTAATTTGAGAAAAGGCCCTGTTAGATATGGCCATGTTCCTGTTTTGCACCTACACATGTGGAGTGTTGGACTGCTCATTTTTGGGCTTTGCATTGCTGGTTCTTAGCCTGGCTGCTGCTGCATGCTCTGGTTTGGGTCTGGCTTCCAGCTGGGAGTGCTCCCTTGTGGCTGAGACCTGAGCCCTGGCTCGTTCCTGTGGTGGTGGAATTGCATGGCTCTCTGGTTCACAAACTGCGTGGGACTGGGTGCATCCTTTCTCTAAACAGCCAGAATTGCAGAGGTGGAATGACTGTTATAAGGAGGATTTGAAACAATTGAAGTTGAAATATAAAATGATGATGATGAAGCTCAGGCAAATACAATTCACACAACAGGTTGCCTGCCTTATATTCAGCCTTTTGTTCTTGTGGCACCCTGAAGTGTGGATGCTGCCAGGATATGAGACTGGCTTCCCCGGGTGCTTGCAGCATTAATGAGAATCTGGATACAGCTCAACATCCCTTAAACTTCAGCTTGGCCCCTGGATTCTGACCCTAGTACTTGGAAAGCAGGCTGGTCCACCTGCAGTCCCTCTCCCACAGCTGAAGTGCTTTGTTCTGGACATCCCCGAAGCTGTGGCTGGGCTGGCCAATCAATGAGCTTGTGAGGGGGATGCTAAACACCCAGGGAGATGATGAAACATTGCTCAGGCTGGTTCAGACTGGGCTCTCTGCTTCCCCACTGCTTTTTTTGTCTTGTTTTTGCATTTGAACTTTAATATTGGAGCGAGGCGCGGGGTGGCCACTTTCCCGGCCCTGACGTGCTGCTGCTTGTGCCCCGCAGAACAATGACAACGAGACAGCGCTGCACTGCGCGGCCCAGCATGGCCACACCGAGGTGGTGAAGGTGCTGCTGGAGGAGCTCACTGACCCCACCATGAGAAACAACAAATTTGAGACCCCCCTGGACCTGGCTGCGCTCTATGGGAGGCTGGAAGTGGTCAAGATGCTCTTGAACGCCCACCCCAACCTGCTGAGCTGCAACACTAAGAAACACACCCCACTGCACCTGGCAGCCAGGAACGGTCACAAAGCAGTGGTCCATGTCCTCCTAGATGCTGGCATGGACAGCAACTACCAGGTATCTGGTGTGTCTGAGTGGGGCTGGGCCGGTGGCTGGGGATTGGAGAGTTCCACCAACCCTCCTCACAGAGGGAGCGCTCGCAGAAGCTGAGGAGAGCTTTGTGTTCTGCTGGGCTGTCTGTGCAGCTCTGGGCTGCTCAGGGAGGCTGCCCGGAGGGACTCAGGTGCTGTGCATGCCTCACGCCTGCGCAGGGGCTGGGCAGAGCCCCGGACATGGAGCGAGGGAGAGAAACACCCTGTGGCCGAAGCTGTTCTGCCCTGCAGTGCTGTGAGCTCTTGACAGGCAAACAAGTCTCTTCCTATCAAGCCACTTGTGAATATGATGTTTTCACAGCAATGGCTTGTATGTGGGTCGTTTTTCCTTGTCAGAAAACCTCTTGCCAAGCTGTGGAAGGCCCTTTGTTGGTCTCTGCTGGAACCATCCCCATTTTTCCATCCCACATCCTCAGCACTGTAATAACATTGACAGTCTGTCCTCAGCCGTAGGCAGTGCTGCCCACACCTCGTGTACAACACCGTGTATTTATTGCTTCTGTAACCCTCTAAGCCATGCCTCCCTCACCATTCCCTGCTGTTTGGCTTCATGCTATGTTTCCATTTAATTTGCAGACTCAGAAAGGCAGTGCTTTGCACGAAGCTGCTTTGTTTGGCAAGACAGATGTGGTACAAATATTGCTGGCTGCAGGTGAGAGAATGTTCCCCCTTTGAAGCACTAATGTGGTGATCCCTTCACCCAGAACTTGAGGAAATCCCTTTCTAGTGAAGCAGGTTTCTCCATCCAGCTGTCGGAGCTCCTTGGAGCAGGATATAGGAGAGGTTGGCTCTTGCAGTTTGGCTTTAGATTTGTCTCTAGAGTGCCTTTTAGCTTCCCCCAGTGATGATCACAGATGTGACTTGATGAAATACATGAACCTGCACACAGACAATATTCTTGCTTTTGCCCTCTATACCCCTGTGGCCACAGGTATTGATGTGAACATAAAGGATAACAGAGGCCTGACTGCTCTGGACATTGTGAGGGAACTTCCTTCCCAGAAAAGCCAGCACATAGCAGCTCTCATTGAAGGTGGGTAATGCAGCTCTGCCTCTGGGGAGGAGGGGAAAGCTTGGGGTGTTGATTGTGCCAGGGCAGGTACAGGATGTGCTTTCCTAGACCTGGAAAGTGCTGAAAGCAAAGCAGCTTCAGGCTGTGTTGGAAGAACCTGTGCTGAAACGCTGGGGTGAGCTTCTCCAGACCAAATATTTGGAGGAGGACTTGGGGGATTTAGGAGGATTAGCCCTTTGCTGAGAGAGTGTGGCGTGACTTTTACAGTTTAAATGGGCTTAATTGAGCTTTGTTTAGCTCACTTTAGAAGTTAATTAAAATTAAGGATAGCCTAAATCTGCTTTGCAGAATGCAAAGTAACAGCTTTAGAAATGGTTCTGGTGTAACTCCCCTTTACGTGTCTGTGTACGCAAATTGTTGTCCACAGATCTCACATCCTGCTCCTCGCCTTGTTGTGAGGCTTGGGCATGGAATTTGCAGATGAGATTTACAGAAAAGGCCTTGATTACTTGTGTTTTATAAAGCAGCTTGGTCCATTGTGTCTGTCCAAATTCGGGAATGAAATGTGACATCTTGGCTAAATTCATACCTTGTAATTACGCTGTCTGCATTTCCTCTCAGCTGTGGGGAGGATCAGAAGCATTTAGAGATGGGGTGTGTTATTCATGCTGAGCATTTGGGAGCTTTGCAGGTTCAAAGCACTTCTCAGACTTTTAACTAAGTTGTGCCTGTGAGGCTGCAATGTTTGAGCTTTATTCTGAAACCGAAGACAAAGATGGGCTTTAAAACTGAAGGTGTTGCAGATAAAGGCTGTTTTCCCAGGGTGGGAGCTGCTGTTGGCTGTTACATCAGCTGAATGTTTCTGGATTTGCCTGTGGCTGGGGGCTGCAGCTGGAATTGGTTTCTCTCGTTATGACTCTGTTCAGTGATAGAGTTTGTGTCTACAACACGGATTTGCTCCATGACTCTGTGTCCGTGCAGCAGCTTTGCAGATTTCTGATTAAAGACTCTGAAAGTTCAAAAGACCGTCCCTACCCTTGTGCCTGTGATTAAAGAGGCCGCCTGCTTCTATTTTGGGATCTTAGCTGCAAGTTTTAATAATTTTATTTTTTTTTTGACACTTAATAAGCTGACAGTTGGCCTTCCACCCACAAGGGAGGAAGTGTCATGTGCTGAAGGGGACAGAAAACCAGATTTGATGTGAGCTGACCCTGTCCCCCAACCCCCTTGCAGATTACACCATTGGGAAGAAAAGTGCCAAAGCTGTGGAGAAATCTACTCCAGCCCCGCTCGCTCCAGCCACCGATCCCTCAGGCCAGATGTCTCAGGGTAGGTATCACCAGCATTCCTCTCCCTGCCAGCACCGAGGTCAGGAGATCCAGTGACAATCCTGGCTCTCTCTTCCCCCCACAGGTGATGTGGACAAAGCTGTCACAGAGCTGATCATCGATTTCGATGTGAACCCCGAAGAGGAGAGCCCATACGAAGCTTTGTACAATGCCACGTCCTGCCACTCCCTGGATAGCCTGGCCAGTGGGAGATCATCCGACCGGGAATCTGTGAATAAAGAAACTGAACCAAGTGGCCTCAAAGCAGCCAGAGTCAGGCCTGTACGTAGCTCATCCCTGCTTGCCCTAGAGGCACAGGGGGCTGATCTGCCAGGGTCAGGTTTTGCAGCAGGCTGCCCAAGCTTGAGGAAATCTTTAAATCCTTTCCTAACATTGATGAGAGCAGGCAGGTGCTTCTCCTTCCCTGCCCTGTTCACAGGGATTGCCTAAAAGCAACTGCTGCTTCATTTCACCTTGTACTGTATCCTTCTGTTTTCTGGCAGTTCACTGATGCAGGTGAATTGTGATGTCAGGAGATCACATTTTGTAGAAGGGCTGACTTCTTGTTCTGAAAACGGTTCTGGAAACTTGTGTGGAGAATCTTCTCATGTCTCACCGCTTTACCAAAGCAAAGGCTCTCAGGAAATTATCTGTAATAACCTGTTGGAGACTAGTTGACAGTGGAAGGTTTCTTTTTGTGTATTACTTGCACAGCTCTAGAGGGTACTCCAGGCTTTACAAGGCAGTGCTGAGCTCCTGGAACTGTCCCCAGAGAAGTCTTCCTCACCTTCTGTCAGCTGCATCTGCTGCCCCAGTAGCAATCGGCAGGAAGACTGCTGTGGGGCAGATGGGACACAGGCCCTGCAGTGCTAGGTCAGCTTCAGGCTCTGTGTTCTGGTTGGTTTTCCAAAGCCTGCTCTGTGGAGGTGTTTTTGGACAAAAGGCAGAGCAGCAGTGAACAATTAAACTGCTGGGGGCACAGTAACCATGGTTCCCCTCTGTGCAAAGAGGTGCAGCCTTTGGCTTGTGCTGAGAGCAAGCAGAATAGAAATGAGACAAAAGCTTTGGATGATGGACATTTTGGCCAAATCTCTCAAGTGTGCAGTACCAGGCAGTGCTGCTACTGATCAAATCTTGTCATTGTCCTGTGCTGATGGAGTCTGGTCTGAAACGAGCTCAGTTCTGTCACAAGTAAGGAAAGACAAGAGCTGAACTGCAGTGAAAAGAGAGCAGGAAGAGGGACATGCTCCAGTAGCTCTCTGGAGTTTGAGCAGTGCAGATCTGCTGCTCCCTTTGCCATTAGATGGAGCTGTGGCTGGGCAGGAGGTGGCCCAGGATGTGCTCAGACCAGGCAGCTGCCCAGCTGCAATCCCGGGATATCGGAGGAGAGCAGTGCAGCATAGTTTCCTGATCCCTAGAGCTTTCCACTATAAAAGGTGCCTCTGGCATCAGTTTCACTAAGCTGCAAACCCTTTCTTCTTATCAGCTCATTGCTCACTCCCATGTGTAATGCTGTGGAGATACTGGTTTGGGTCTGAGTGAGACTGGCGTGAACAGATCAGTGTCCTGAAGAAGAGGAGAACAAGGCAGCGGCCATTGCCCAGCTCTGTGCTGTTAGGGCTGAACTTCTCCTCCACCCAGATTAATTTGAAGAGGTCCTTGCTTCCACAGCAGTGGGGACATAAAGCTGGTAGGGGCAGAAGGGATGAGCTGACAGTGTCTGTCTCACCTGCAGAGAGAACGTCCTCCCCCGCCGGCCAAGCCTCCGCCTGATGAAGAGGAGGAACAGAATGTGGAGAAGAAGACAGGCCAGAGTGCTCCCTGCGAGGTACATGGGGCTGGCTCTGGGGTGTTTCATGGGAGAGTGGTTTAAACATCAGTTTTAATAGTTTGGGAGGAGCTAAGGATGCTGTTACCTCCTGTGCTCGTTGGGCTGTGAATGTGAAGTATTCCAGCACTCAGCATTGCTGCTGTCCCTTACCATGGGAACTTCCTTTGTCTGGTTCTTCCAGGGCACCTCAGAGTTGACCTTCAGCCTTACTTTCCTATTCTTGGCTGAGAATTCCCTTAGGAAGAGATTTTTCTGACCCACATTGCAATGTGGACCATTGCCCGCTGGCAATGATCCCACCACAGGCATCTTCAGTTGGACTGAAACACAGAGGGGCCATGAGTTCCTTCTTCCTCTGAGCTCCCAGCTGTGGAGGAGCTTCATGGTTTTGTGGGTCCCACTGGCATGAGCAAGGATCAGGGGCTTGAATTCAGCCAAGGATCTGTCCCAGCATGTGTTAAAGCTGCCTTCTGCAGGGGTCAGTGCATGTGAGCTGCTTTCTGATGGAGCTCAGGCTCTCTCATTTCATATTGTTGCTGCTGGGGCTGTTGCTTGTCTTATTCACCAGCCTGTGAACCTCAGATGTGAGGACTCTCTGGGAGACATGGCAGTGAGAAACCACAAATGTGCTTTGGCAACTTCTGCTGACACCTAAGGAAACCTTCAAAGCAAATCCAAATCCTGTGGATTTCTGTGCTCTCCCAAAGGCAGTGAAGTTTGTGGAGCGTGTGCCACCTCTGCTGTCAGAGCAGGCTCTGGTTCCACAGGTGCTTTCTCTGAATGTGCTGATCTGCTGGAGGCATAAATGGGATCTGTTTTCTGGAGAGTGTGAAATCCACACGAGACATGGGTGAACATGGCCTGCTGTAGTAGAACTGACTGCAGAGAGGGAGTTAACTCTGAGCTGTGTGTGAGCAGGGAAACTGGGATGTGACACTGTGGACTGATCCCTGCACTGTTGTTCAAATACAGGGGATAGTGACCAGTCCTGTGCCTGGCTCTGGCAGAGGAGAGCTGGGCAGCAGGTCATGGAGTAATTGGGAAGCAGAACTTGTTTATGACAATAAACACGAGGGAGGGAAACGTGCTCTGACCATTCCTGCTGAGCTTTCTTGCCATATTTAATTACCAAACACCTGCTGTGTTGTCCTGCCTTTAATGGCTTTGGAAGCACAATCCATTAAAGGGAATCTTGCTGGCAAATGGCAGAGTGACTCGCTGGGGAGATCTTGATTAGTGACCAACTTCAGTGACAAAACTTACAGGCAGCATGTGGCTGACAGGAAATGACCTTTTGGACATACTGATGAGGAGTTTGGGTTGATCCTTTTACTCTGCTTGTTCCTCCTGTCCTGCTCTGCTTTTCCTACTCTTGCCCATCTTTTATCACCTCAGAGCTTGCTCTCCCTGGGCCAGGCAGGTGTGCACATGCTCTGGAAATGCTGTAAACATTCTGCTGCAGCATCCCAATCTGCCATTCTCCAGCCCTACTCTCCCATTGGAGCCAGGACACTTAGTCATTGAGTGTTCTGGGGTTGGGCCAAACTCTGGTTTTCCAAAAAACTCTGGTTTTCTTTTTATTCCTTGCCAAGCTGCGGCTATCAGTCAAAACAGATGAGCCTAAACAAGAAACTTCACTTTCATCAAGGAAAAGCACTGGTACAAACAGGCAAAGGAGCTAATTGTTTGGAGGTTCTTGAGTGATGCCTTTCACTATCTGCAGAAACCTTCTGGGTTTGGAGCTGAGTAAGAGTCTGCACTGTCAAATTAAACTTCAGTTCCAGTTGTTTACTGCTTGTCTCTGGAAGGGAAGTTCAGATCAAGGACAAGGCGCCACGTTGGCTCCTGGAGTTTGGTCTGCATCTCTGGGGAGGGAGAAGAGAGGAAGAGATGAGTTACCCTTTAAAAAGTCTTTCAAAGTCCTCTGTGGTGGATTAAGTACACCTTAAAGAGCATCCTCATTATTCACAGCATCTTATTTTTGGGCTTTGCTAGCAATGAACATTTATACATGCAAACAGCATGGCTGAAGAACTAAAAGCTGGATTGGATGAAAGCTTTACTTGGTGGTGTTGCTCCTGGTCACAAAGCCCACAGAGCAAGCAGGGTTCTGCAGCACTGGTCTTTGTTTTGAGTGAGTTTGAACTTGAAACACTATTTAGAGCTTGGAAGGATGAGAGATGGAGAAAATCAAGTATCACCAGGCCTGTGAAAGTTCATAGAGTAGCAGCTGGGAACTGTGCTGCTGGAGAGCTTCTGCCTTTGGTGCATTTAAATAGGACAGCACAGGAGTCATCATCCACAGGAGTGTCAGGAGAGCACCAGAGCCTGGCTGAAGGTCCAGGCTGCTGCTGTGCTAACAGGCTGCTGCTGGGCAGGATTTTTCCAAGATCACTGGCAAGAACCTCTTACCTGCTGTTCTGGTCTGATGGTTTTGTGTCACCATCTGGTCAGAATTTTTTCCTAATTTGCTCATTATGAGCTCCTTCACCTGGAAAGGAGCAGGTCTACCTGGCAGCTCCTGCTCAAAGGAGGTAGAATAAATATTTTCCATGTTGGACATGGCCCATTTTCTCTCATTGGGAAAGTCACTTTAAAAGCCAGCTGGGTTCTTGCAGAACAGCACATGGATGTCAGAATCCTGTCTGTGCTGCTGACTCTTGGGTGCCTCTCCAAGACTCCTTTAAGCTTCCAGGGCTCCTGGCTGGGTTGCAGTGAGGTAGGCACCGGTTTGCTCTTGGAGCAGCTCTGATGTTTTCACTCTGGGGAGAAGCAGGAGGTGGTTTGTGCTCTGCTGACAAGACAGTGGCATGTCCAGGGGTCTGAGCAGTAGGAGCCCTCCCAGGGGGCATGTTTTGTTCAGACCTGTTGTTCCCTGTCCTGGCAGCAGCTTGTTTGCTTTCTGGCTTGGGTTTGTCCCACTGTGGTTGGGTGTAGTCACACATGGGGTCATGGAGGGGTTTGAGCTGGAAGGCACCTTAAAGATCATCCAGTCCCAAGCTCTTCTCATGGGCTGGGACACCTGCCACTCACCCAGGTTGCTCCAAGCCCCATCCAACCTGGCCTTGAACACTTCCAGGGCATTCAGAATTTTCTCTCACTCCATGCCCCTCCCCAGCTCTCTTGGAACCTCATAGGGTGCATTCCTGGGTCACGTTGAGCTCCTGGGACAGGGTTGCATCAACCTGCCAGGATCTGGCCAGGAGATGGTGCTGAAAGGCAGCTGACTGTGCTGTTTTCAGCCGACTGGGCCAGTTTAGCTCCTTCAGCACTGGGATGGCACATGAGGGTATCCAGTGCCTGTCATCCTTGGCATTGATGCAGACCAACATGTGCGAGTCTGCAGCAAGATTTGTCTGGATCTTGCACCAAAACCTCATCCCTGCACATGGCTGGTGGCTTTCCAGAACAGCTGAGAAACTGCCAGGGTTACAAACCAACTCTAAGTAGAGGCTTTGGGGGATTTAAATGAGCACAATCACTGCTGCACATCCTGAAGTTAAACTGAGTTCATACAGTGCTTCCTGAGGACTCTTTAGTTCTGAATATGCCGTACATCCTGAGGTCACAAATGCAGATCTGAGATGCCTGAAATGGTGGCGGGGATTTGGGCTTTTGTTCTTTTTGGCCCTGTCCTAATAGGGCCGGCAGCTAAAAAGTGAATGACGATGCAAATTCCAGTAGCAACAGTGAGTCTGAGATGGGATGAACAGGAATAATGGTCTCGGCTCTTTTCCCCCTCCCAGGCTGTCTGCAGCCAACTTGCACAGTTGGTCAGTACTGGAAAGCTGTCAGCAGCCTGAAATACTAAAAATTAAAGGGGTTTGGGTGGGGTTTTTTTGAGGGGGTTAAAAAACCCCAAAGGAGAGTATTACATTTTAGCTCACACTCTGCAGTGAAGGTGCTGCCTCTGCTTAACCCGTGGCATAGAGGCTGTGGGGTTTATGCTTATTGCTTTGCAGAGCACCACACATTGTGCTGTTCTTCATTAGGCCTCTGCTGCCCGGGGAAAGAACAGGGGAAGTGGAGCTGAGGAAGAGGAACACCCCTACGAGCTGTTGCTTACAGCAGAAACTAAAAAGCCAGTTGCAGTGGACAGGAAAACAAAAGGTGAGTGACCATCCAAAAAGCAAAGCTGTTTGCTTGCATGCACTTCAGGAAAGCATGGGGGGCAGAGGGCAAATGAAACAATGAAAGTCTCTACTGGGTGGGGGCTGGAGGGTGATTGTTGTGTTTCCTGGTAATCTCTCTGTAAAGGAGAGCTCTGAGCGTTCCTGTACAGAGTGTACATGGAGAAAGGGCAGTTCCACTGTGGGACAGTTCAGAGATTGCAAGGATCTGCTCTGTGACCTCAGAAACGCACAAATCTCATGCCTGGCCAAGCAAAGGCAGAGGGTGAGAGGCTGGAGGCTGTACCTCTGCCAGGGAAGATGAGCAACACGAGTGTGCCAATGAGCCGTGTTCTCCATCCAGCTGGTGCTGCAGATTTCTGCTATCCTGCTGTAAAATCAACATCCTGCTCTATGTTAGAGCTAATTTGAGATAGAAACTAACAGAGGAGGAAAATAAAAATGTGTAGAGCAAGAACTAGAACTGTCTGAGACCACTGGGGTACACAGGTTGATATTGAGGCAGCTTCTCCTTCCCTGGAAGGACCTTTGAGCTTTACAAAGCCTCTGGGAACACCTTGTCTCTTGTGTTTGGCTGTTGTTGGCTTTTTGGCTTTCCTTCAACAATAACAACAGAAGATTTGTTTAGAGGGAAAAGATTTCTGCTTTATTCAGAAGTCCTGAGCAGGAATTTGGGTGGATTTAGTTTGAATTCTCACACTGGAACCCCTCTCCCTCTGAGGATGGACAGGGCTAACAAGGACTTGAGGTGATGCCTCATTGACTGCTTTGTCAGACCTGCAGCTTTTTCCCCTTCTTGCAGCATAATATCTATCATTGCTCGGGTCCTGCTGCTCTCCTGGCTGCTCCAGGGTGGCACAAGAGGTCATTGTGTTCCCACCAGCACTTGCCAAAGCCCCTCACTGCCAGAGGCAAATTTTGTGAGCTTTTCAGGTTGGTGCTTTGCAGTCTGGGCCAGGAACAGTCCTTGTGCAGCAGCCACTGAGCCTGGGTTTTCAGGCTTTCATCAGTGGGCAGCTATTATTATTATTGCTGGTTATTCAGGCTTGAGCTATTCCAACTGCTCCACTCCTTCCCCTGGCTGCTGTGTCCAGGCTTGATTGAGAAGAGTGGAGGTGTGTCCTAATTATGTGTCAGCTTAAAATAAAACCTGAGAGTAACACAGCTGCCTATTCTTGATGCAGATCTTTTCTGAACACCTGAACACAGGAGAGGTTGCAGGAAGATCTTTATGGATCCTTTTATAGATCTAGAGCAGAGTCCCATCTTTTAATGTACAGTTGGAAAGATCAAAAGTGTGACTTCACAGTTTGCACTCCATGGAAAGTGTTGGTAACAAGCTTGGAACCCTTCCCACTGTTACAGTGGGAGAAATACAAGGATACAGTTGAGCTTTCCTCATCTTTCCTGACTTTCCCATTCTTTAAACACAGTCAGCACTGAGGCTGATGGGGGGGGGGGGGAAGATAAATTTAAGGAATGGCAGAATTAAACAGGAGAGTTGAGGGAGAGACCAGAGCCTTACTTGGGGTGTTGGAGAATTTTCCCACCTCTGGGTCAGAAGGGTCCTGGAGCATCAAAGGCAGCAGCTCAATCACTCAAGACATGGAACAGGCATGGCTTTGAACTGCTTCTTGGCTCTCAGTCTGAAGGTCTGGCCTTCTGCATGAGTTCTGGAGCAGCATTTGGTCAGGAGAGGAGGGCTTGGGTTCTTGTGGCTGTTGAAAGGGGTTTCAAGGCAGCGGAAAGGCTGAATTTCAGGCAAGTGGGTTTAATGGTGCCTTTCATCTGTGATAGCTGCCTTTGTTCCTCTGGCTGCCAGTTGTCTGGTGTCCAGCAAGCAGATGAATGTAGCATTATCCACTGGCTTTGGTGGCCTTTGTGTCTCTTAGAGCAGCTCACTGTCACATGCTTGGAGCACTGGGAGAAGTTGGCCTCATGTTTTGGGCAGAGTATCAGAAGTGGCTTAAGCCAAATGCTCTCCCATCCACTTTGGTGTGCAGTCACATGTGTGAAGTCAGGGCACTCAGGCCTTCTAACAGGGTGTGAAAATAAAGGAAAAGCAGAGGAATGTGTGTGGAGTGACCACGAGGAGGCTTTTCAGCTCTTGCTGCCTCCAGAGAGACCTAATGGAGGGTGAAAACACTTGAGTTTTGAGCTGTTTGGCTTCTCAGGAGTCACACCCAGGTGTTGTCAGCAGTGATCAGCTGCAGGTAGGACTGATTTGGTGCCTTCTGGTAGTTATTACAAACTGATACTTGTTGAGGTTGTTCTGTGCTGCTTCTATAGGTGGTCCAGCTTGAAGTCCCCACTTTGCCCTTCCTCTTGTTAGAAATTTTCTTTGTGGTTATACTGGTTCAACCAGCACAGTGTGACTGTGCTGCTAACCAGAGAGCTGGAATGAACCAGCAATAAGGTCAGAAAATGCTGCAGAGAGATTGAAAGAAGCACTTTTCTGAGAGCCAGAATGTGGCTGCTGAAGCAGCAGGGTGGCCATCACTGTGGGGTTCCGTGGGGACACTTGGTTATTGCAGGCAAAGGTTTGGGAACAGCTCTTGGTTTGCTGTGAGATGAAGGACAGTACAAACCCACAGCCTACATGTCCTCATATGGTATAATCATGGACAGAGGACAGACCTCTGTCCTGTATCCTGGGCCCAAGCCTGTGGTTCTGCTGTCTTCTGTTGTGCGGAGTCACATTAATATTCTCTAAGCAGGTTGCCCTTTCTCTAATTGCCCTTTCTGAAGAGGGGAGTACAAAAGAGCACAAATTCAGGTATATAAACTCTGCCTGGAACGACTGAGCTTGGTGAGGTTAATGCAGGAGTGTGCCATCCTCAGCTGGGTTCCACAGGTAGCTGGCTGTGCAATGGGCCTGTATTTGGCTCTGTTGTAGGTGAAAGATCTTTTTGCACCCCTCAAGGTCAGCTTCTTCCTCTGGCCTTCTGTTTCACAGGAGGGAGATTCGCCTGCTCCTCACTGGACAAATTCTGGCATGATATAACATGGGCAGCCTTTTCCACATGCAAATCAGTGTCTGCTGTATGTCCTCACTAATTTTAAGGTTGGGGAGCTTGAGCAGGCAGCAGCAGCAGGAACAGCTTCATTCTCCTAATCCAGGGTCATGAGACAAATCCTGCTGTTGATATATAGGGAAAGAAATCCAGTGGAGGCAGGGCGGTTACAGCTTAGCACAGAGTGTTTAAGGAAGTGTTTCGTATCTGGAGTCCTCAGGCTGCTGGCAGGGAAGCTGTTATTGGAATCCTCCCTGGGATGTAGACAGTCTGTACCCAGGAAGGGTTGGGAGCAGCCTCCTCTGTGGTGAGACCTGCATCAGGCTGTGGCTGAAAAAGGCAGGATCTGTCAAATGATCTGTGCTGGGGTGTAAAACAGCAAAGGGACTGGAAATCCATGAAGGGAGCTGGGCAGAAGTCCCTGTTCTAAGGACCCTTTCTGAGTGTAACTCAGGTGTAACTGGAGGAGAATGATTTTTTTCAGATCCCCGAAAAGGAGAGGCGTGGAGAGCCCTGCATGTTCCTGCTGCGTGCGCTTCAGTGACAAAAAGACTGCGATGACTTTCTGTATTAGCTCTTCTGCCTGCAGCTTTCAGGGCAGGCTCTGAAATGTCTCCTTCAAGATGTTTCTCACAACTTCTAAGCAAGTGCTGTTGCCCTCGCTCCATTCCTTCCTTCCCTGGCAGCTGCCCTGTGTTTCAAAGTCCCTCTTCAGCTCATGGATGAGTGGGTGACTGGGATTCCTGTCCAACAGGAGCCCTTTTGTGAGGTGCTGGAGCTGGATTTGAAGCACTTTGTTCTGGCTGGACTCAAGTGTTACAGCACATGGCACAAACTTTGGCCAGCCGCCTCTCTGCCTTTAGCAGAAATGTCAGTAAAGGCTCGGCTGGGGCATGGAAGAAACAGTTTCCAAGGAAGGGAAGAGGTTGGGAAGAAAACCTGCAAAAGTTCATCTTTCCCCACAGGTTTATGTGACTGTCCCATCACTGCTGTCATGCTGACCTCTTTGTAGCTTTGCATTAGTACTACTCTGTCCTGTGAATGCAGCACATCTGATTTCCTCTGAGATTTGTCCTGTGAGGTTTCTCTCCAGCATCGGAGTGTTAGAGCTTTATGCTGAGTAACTGGGTTTAGTCTGGCCTTGTAATGTGGGGTGCTGAGCTGGTCCCTCTCAGCCAGCACTGGGACCTGCCTTCCCCTTGGCAGCTCCAGTCACAGAAGTGGTGTTTTATGTGCCTGTGCAAGAGAGTCAACAACTACTTCACTGTCCTGGAATCTCTAACTCATAGGATCCAGGATGAGATAATCCCTTGCATCACTCGATCCCATTGAGGGCTGTGGCTGCTCCTGGCCTTCCTGTGCCTGCAAGAAGGACTCACCATGCTCATCAGGCATGGGGTACCTGGGACCCCCACACAAAGGCGAATGACTATTTTAGCCCTTTCCTGCCCATTTCTGGTATGAGGACAGACCACAAAGCCCAATGGGTATTGGTGTTTGAAAATCCCCTGGTCAGGCTTGGTGCTGGAAATGTGCTGGGAGCTGAGTTGGGCTCTCTGCTGCTAACAGGCTGCTTTTAGTTAGAGTAGAGCTCATTATTTTGCTCACAGAAAGGAGGGTTCCTTTGCCTTGGCTTCCCAGAGCTGCTGTCTGCAAAGCAAGTGATTTCCTCTTCACGTCCAAACATCCTCCCTGCACTTCAGAGCCTCATTATCAGAGTATTTCACTGTATTGTTCCCTTGCAGCATCATTTTTTAGTCTTCAGCACTAAATGGAAGCAGTTAAAATTCACAAGCAATGCTGGGAGGGTGAAGGAATCCTAGGAAACCAAAGTTAGACTTGTTGGCTTGACAAAGTTTTGCTTTTGCAGTTGAAATGCTCGTTCAGCAGTGACGAAGGTGAGTGTGTGTGTGTGTGCGTGCGTGTGCGTGCGCTCAGCGCTTGGAATCAGTCAATTGTTCGTGGTTTATGCAGGACCCTGGTACCTGATATTAAGGCTGCTGGGGCAGGAGTAGCTGGGAACCAGTGTCATGTTTCTGGGGCAGCCGGTGCTCCACCAGCTCTGACCACTCTGTGCTCAGTTCATCGCAAAAGAGACTTTTTACTCGAGCTTTTTTTCTTGCATAAACTGTTTATTTCTCTCCCCTGAGCAGGGAGGAGAGGTTAAACTCAGAAGCCACTAGGGAGGGAAGCAGTGGGTTTTTTTGGGAGCGGATTTTGGAACTGGCAGGTCAATTACAGTCCAGGCGTTTTCCCACCCTGCAGCCCGTGCCAAGAGCCAGGCGCACGGCTCTAAATAACACTCTGGTCTTTATGGAAACGGATCAGATGTTCCAGGAGCCTCTGTCTCTGCTGCTCCCACCTCACTTGCTCTCTCTGCAGGATATAGTTAGCACTTCTCTTGGCCTTATATAGCAAGGCCTGATAGTTAGTGTTAACAGGAATAAAAAACACGGAGAGCTGCCAGATTGCGTAAATCGGGCCAGTGTTTGGAATTTCATAAATGCCATGACTTTGGGTACAAGTTGAGCACATGGAACAATACAGAACTGTTCTCTCTTTGTCTCTCCCTCCCTTGCTGAGGGAGGGCAGGGAGAGAGCTGGAATTTTGCTGCCGCTTCTTCCATGTTTTTAATTTCCCCCTCCTCTCTGTTTTCATCCCCTTGAAGACCACAGGAGGAGCAGCGGCAGCCGCAGCCAGGACTCTGCTGAGAACCAGGATATCCAGGTGCCAGAGCAGTTTTCAGGGTTGCTCCACGGCTCTTCTCCAATCTGTGAGATAAGTGAGGACCCTTTCAGGCTCATTTCCTCTGCGGAGAAGGGGGACACGGAAGCCACGAGCCACCCCGCTGCTATGCAGCTGGAGGATGCTGAGTTACCCTCGTCAGGACCAGCACGGAGCAGTTCCCCGGACCCCACGCAGACAGTGGTGTATGCCACGGTGCAGCACGTCAGTCGGGCGGATCCCGCGGCCGTAGTCACGCCCTATGTGCCGCAGCACCCCAGCGGTGCTGAGCCAGAGGGGGACAGAGCTGTGGGCAGAGCCCACCCGGGCAGCAAGCCCAAAGCCGAGCTCAAACTCAGCCGCAGCTTGTCCAAGTCGGACTCTGACCTGCTGACCTGCTCCCCGACGGAGGACGATGCCATGGGGAGCCGGAGTGAATCACTCTCCAACTGCAGCACTGGGAAGAAGCGGCTGGAGAAGTCCCCATCCTTCGCTTCAGAGTGGGATGAGGTAAGGCTGAGCTTGCTAAAGAGCCTCTGTGCCAGGAATGACTGTGCAGCTGGAGCTCCCCTCTGCCATGCTGCCCTCAGGGGTCCTGGGTGGGTTCCATTGCTTCCGCAAACTCTCACAAGGCATTGACAGGCACGTGCTCACTTGGGAACCTGCAAATGCCAAAAGATAAAAGTTCATTGGAGTGGGGGAGTAGCAGAATTGCAAGCAGTTTCAAAGTTTTTTACTCAAATACAGGGCTTGGTTTCTTTTAGGCAAGCCAGATATGTTTTCACATCTCCAAAATGAGAAAGACTTGATAACAATGCCCTTCACCAACCTTTCTCCTGATTTCCTCCTTCCAGTTCTTCCCTGTTGACTATCCCAATGTCTTGGAAGTGTTGTGTTGCTGGGTCCCTGCTGCTGGGGAGTGTGAGCAGTGCCCAGGGGTTTGTGGGGACGGAAGGAAGAACAGTAATTAGGCTGGTTTGTATATTTGATAGCTCCCGCTCTCCTCCTCGCACGCTTATTTCAGTGGCTGGTTAGCTGTCACTTTATTATCATATCGGACGCCCACGGACAGTTAAATATTTCATGCTCAGAAGGTTGGCTCTGGAGAGCCACCGGGGCAAGATTAAGTGTCCCTCTGAAATTCAGCACCGCAGCATTACTGAAACATTCTTTGGGGATGATTCTGTGCTGGGAGAGCCGGGGCTGCATAAGAGATAAGCTCAGATGAACCACTCTTTGTACTCTGAAAGGAACTAAAACCCCGGGGGTGGTACTGTGGGTGTGGAGCGGCGTGTGTCGGGCGTGGAAACCCGGGGGAGGGTTGTGCCCCTTCGCTGGCTGATGCTCAGCTGCCTCTCCAACCCTGACCCAGAGAGAAAATTAAAATCTAGGGAAGAGGGAGATATTTGGAGATGCTAAGAGCAACGTGAGAATCCATCCCTCAGTCTGTTCTCTCCCTCCCCCTTACTCCCTGCTGGGTCTCAGGGCTGCCAAATAGATATTTTCCTCTGCAGCTGCTTGGGCTGGAGAGGCTTCACTGTTAATTGCCCAGGTCAGTTGTACTATGGCTTAGGGAAAGGCTCTGCAGCAGAAGGTTCTTTGGAAGGGCTGGATAATTCCCTGTGCTTTTATCTGAGCTGTTTGCAGCAGACACTGAAAGGGCAGAAGCCTTTGGCATGACTGTATTGGTAGCAGAGGTCAAGTGCTGGGCTGCCTGCACTGCCTCTGCTTCCTCTGCTCAGATGAACCCTGGAGCTGCTTCCTCCTGCCTGTAAACAAATCCCTCATTTCCCCTGAGGTGGCCAGACGTGCCCCAGGAGAGGAATCTGCTTTTCCTTCCCCTCATGTTTAGGTGAAGAAATCAGAGAAAGAATGTGAAAAATTCACATCTGTCTGCAATGGGGCAGGTCTCACTTTTTTTGAAAGTCTGGCTGGTTGTGATGGCAACAGTGAGATTTAAACATAAATGTAATTCTGTGGTTGTGTGTTGAATTAGTTCCCTGGATGGGATAATGCAACTGCTCAGAACTGAAGGCAACTTTCAGCCTCTGCATTTACCCGGGCAATATAAACCTTGTTGAGCCACCCCTGTCAGCAATGGTTGGCTTTCCCTCTGTGCTGAGCAGAAACAATGGCAGATTTATATTATTCTATTAATTTTAATGGCCTTCATGCAGGTGACTAAGGAGGAAGGTGTTTTTTTGTGCAGTTCTCTGTGGCTTCCAGCTGTACCAGGCAAGCTGAGGACTCTGCCTGATGGTCTGGTCAGCAGTAGGTGTGTCTGTGCAGGGCACAGGGGCTTGGGGAGGGATCTGTGGTGTCCCTGGACAGACGAGATCCTGATCTTGCTCTGGGCTGTGGTGGCTGACTAGGGACAGCAGAAAATCTGCTGCTTGTAAGCAAAGGGTCACATCCTTGCCCTGGCCGAGCGCTGCCAATGCCCTTTGTTGGGAGTGGAAGGTGGTGCTGCTTTGCCAAAAGGGTGGGATGGGGAAGGAATGATTCACTTGGCAAAGCTCATCCCTGTTCCCAGTTGCAGCTCCCCTGCTCCAAGGGCCTGGCCCAGAGTGTTGCTTTGTACTCTGTACTGTCCAGGAGCCCCATCAGCCCATGTCCCATCTGCTCCTGAGCCCCTGCTCCTTGCTGGAGTGGCAATGCACACGTGGTGCCCCTGCAGCTACTGTCAGGTGGGGCTTCTTTGTGAGCAAAGCAGAGAAACTCTTGCATCAAACATCCACGTATTGCCCAGGGAAGTGAGGACTGAAAATGCTCAGTCCTGCTCTATTGCGAAGCACGGTGGGGGCAAGGAGGCATGTGAGGGGCGTGAGCTCTCAGTCAGCATAAATATTTGAATCCTTCCAATTCTCTCTGAGGACTGAAGTGATGGGTTTGGTGTTCATCATTGGCTCATGAATATTGAGCAGACAGGGATGAGTGGGGCAGCGGCAGCTCATGGAAGGGTTTGGCTCAGAACAAGCTGTATTTGCACCTCTGAGGGAGGGGAGCTCTGGCCCTCAGCCCCACTGCCAGCCCCCTTTTCAGGGTGGATTAACTTGCTTCTGCTCTGCCTTTCTGCTCTGTGGAGCAGCTCCAGACCTGCCCTTCAGCCTGGTTCATGCTCCAGGCTCCGAGCAGGGATATCTGCAGTCAAAGCCTGGGGCTGCTCTTCTGCCTCGTAGGTGCTGGTAAGAAAAACAATCTGTTAAATGATCAGGGCAAAAAACAAGGAAGGCTGCTGTGAATTAGCCTCAGACCTAGCTCCTGACATCCCTTAACATCCCCTGACATCCTCCACTTCCAGCTGCCTGCTATCAAGTCAATGCTGAATTTGAATTTTGGAGTATCCATCTCACAAAATGAGGTTGTAGTTCTGTGTTCTGACTTAAGTCCTCCTAGGAAGAGATTAAATGTCCTTCAAAAAAAATCTAGGGAACTGAATAAAACATGCACATTACTTTATTTTATTTTTTTTTAGAAAAAAGGAGGTGCACAGTCCACCACTTTTTATTTTCCCCAAGTGAATTAGTTGAAGAGCTAATGAATATTCTGTAGCTAATTATGGCACTGGACATTCATCTCTGATGGCTAGCTGCATGTTGACTAATTCCATGTCCCCTGAAAGGAATGCTTTGCATCTGCAGCAACCATGGATGTGGTGTTTCACCGGTTCCTGACCTCTTCAAGGGCTGTTGGTGTCCCCTAAGGGTGGATGCCAGGAGCAGATGGCATATCTGTGGTGCCTTCCACCTCAGGCTTGGAACTAAGGAAGCAACTTGATGGAGGTTGTGGCTGCTGTGGGTGGGTGTCTTTAAACCTCATCTGGACTGTTGGGTGCTGGAGCACCCTGTGGAATCAGTGTCTTAATTACAGGCTTACTGTGGAGGATTAACAATATTTGCATTGAAATGTGAAACTTTCTGGAAAGCTTTTGATGCAAAACCTGCCTTAAAAACACCCAGGAGTTGAAATTCAGAGCTGCCAGCCAGCACTGTTGAAAGAAAATGCAAATATTCCCCTTGTTACTCAGGAAGAGCTGCTGGTTTTGTGCCTGGTGAAATTGCATGGTGTACAAGCTCAGGCGTCAGCCTCTGCCTCCCAAAATGTTTCATTTATTCTCTTGGTTCAGGTGTTCAAATCTCACCTTGCCCTGGGTTTGGCTGGTGGGACCAGGCAGGGTGGCTTGAATTGTCCCCGGGTGTCCCCTGCCCCAAGCTGACCCTCACCCACAGCTCACATTCCAGTTTCTCCTTTGCCTGAAATAGTTGTGATTTACTTTTGTCTAGGGCAGAAGCAGTAGTGGGGTCAGTATTTTTGGTCTTGATTTCTGCTAAGCAAGCATGGCCATCAGGGTCTTAATCAGCTTAATTATTGGGCTGATTATTCTATTGTCTCCAGATCCCAGTGTTTCCTCCTGTTTTTCCTGTGCTAAGGTCAGGAATTCTTACATCATCCCCATGTCCAATCTCTTCTCTTTGCCCCCAGTGGTGAGATTTCCTCCAACCTGATGAACTTTTTGAAGTGAAAGCTTTTGTGTTTCCACCATTTTTAAATCTGCTGCAAAGGCTCAGCCTGCTGGAATTGTGAGCCAATGGAACTAAGCCAATC
Organism: Pseudopodoces humilis; assembly: GCF_049639895.1. NCBI lineage: Eukaryota > Metazoa > Chordata > Aves > Passeriformes > Paridae > Pseudopodoces > Pseudopodoces humilis. Next base: position 3,220,237 of record NC_142225.1, on the reverse strand, counting down.
TAAGCCAATGTAAGACAAATTACTGGTTTTACAGGAAAACCAGTGTGCTGAAAGGCAAATGTAAAGACCAGGCATGCTTTGTTCCAGCAGCAAGGGTTGCACACAATATATTTGCCAGTAGAGCAGCTCCATCCACCTCTGTGTGTGTTTGTGGGAGCTACTCAAGTGTGTGAACTCAATATTTGTGAATCAGAAGCTTTTGATTCTTGTGTGAATGATTCGTGCTCTGACGGATGTTTTGCTTATGTAACAACCTTGTGATCGTTGGCGTTTTGGGGACATTTTTGTTTCTCAGGAATAGGAATGTCCGGCCACAGTGTCCTTACTAAATCCAGTCCTTCATTATGTTCTCTTCCGCTTTGCATTGCATCTTCCAGCACTTCTCAAGTTTTTATTTTAAAAAGAGTCTTTAAATCTCTCTCTCCAGCCTGGAGCAGCTTCACTGCTCTTTCACACAGGCCAGAGCCAGCCTTGCTTAAGAACCTTACGTTGCTTTTGGGGTTTGAGTTAGGATGCAGGAATATGGCAAAACAGTGAATTGATTCAATGCTTTCCAGGGCTTTGCCTTTTTTATTGTGAGTCAGAGTAGCCATTGTCCAGTTGTTTCCCTGCTGTGGACAGATTTGTTGCTGCATTTGGCCATTCTCTTTATCGTGTCAGCATTGGGTTTTACTGTTTGTCAAAACAACAGTGATATTTGGAGGGCTGTGATACTGCAGATCCATCACACACTGTTGTGAAATTCAAGTTTATATCATAAGTTCCTTTTGCTACATGTTTGGATTCGTACAAAAAACATGGGCTGGAGAGTGGCGTGAAGCAACAGGCCCTGGTCCCCATCCAAATGAATTTCTCAGAGACCATATTAAGCCAGAAAATTTGTTTGCCTTTATCACTGGCAAACAGTTGCAGAATGATTTGAAATAAATTCAGCAAGTCTCTATGTGGTGTGGAAGGCTGCTGGGGGAGGATGGAGCACAGCAGCTCTTGATTTGAGTGCTGAAATGTGCCGTGAACAACTGGCTGGTGCAGTTTAGCTTTGAATTAATAAACGGAGCATTATGTTTTCCAGGCCTCTGGTGTTTGTTATGCTGAGTTCATACAGGCTGGTGTCTTTTGGAGACATGGAATATATTGAGTAGTGAAATATGAGCCGTGTGCTCCGTGAGATGGCAATGGGAGAACAGAAGCTGAAGCATCATAAACTGAACCAGAAGTGGTTTATGGGCTGTCACCAACCTAGAAATGAGATTCACAGCCCAAATCCAAATTTTTCAGGTCTGTACCTGTATTAAGGAGTCAGCGGGTATCATCCCAGATCCCACTCTTGCTCCATCCCTTTCAGACACGCTGGTGGATGCTGCAATCCTGCCATTCTTCTGCTCCTGGATATATCCCAGCCGAGTCTGAGCAGCCTCCCTTCCTCTTTCAAGGGTGCAGTATCAGTCAGTTTTGCTGGTGGTATCGGTGAAAAATTTTGAGGTTTGCTGTGGTATCGGTGAAAAATGGAAGTGTCAGTGATTCTGTGCTGCCCCAGCATCATCCATCGACCTGATAGTTCTCCCCTGGAGTTTAGAGCTGGGCTGTGATGGGGCTGCTCACATCATCACTGGGGGTTTGTTGTGCTCAAAGGGGTTTGAAATTGTAGAAGCAGCTTGTTTGGGGGTTGGTCTTTTTATAATTTGAAACCAAATCTTCCCCATCCCCCAGCTGTTAAAGCTTGGAAATAATGAAGTCTTAACTCCTGACACTCTCCTGGAATTGGAGAAATTTAAAAGACCGATAACCTTTCCACCCAACTTTGTAAGTAGCTTTTGAGACTGAAATCTGCTGCTGGAGCTGCTCTTGTCTGCTGAGCCTGAGCCCCAGGCAGGTTTGTACAATAGGTTATGAACCCTCAGTAATAAGGATTTATAATGGGAATCCTGCTATATTCTTAATTATAATCCTGCTGCATGGTGTCATTATAGTGCACTAATGCCCTCCATATGGCAGATAGTGTGCGCTTGGTTCTGTGTGGTTTTATTTAATTACAGACATTTATTCGAGGAACTTCACTGCTCAGAGTCTGATGCCTATGCAGGTGCACTGCAGGTCCTCCTCCTGGTGCTCAGGAGTCTGGTGATTTTTAAGCTGCCAGTTTGGGAAGGGGCCACAGAGGAAGCAAAAAACATTGACCCACACAAGGTAGGGAAGCCCTGGCACAGGTTGCCCAGGGAAGCTGTGGCTGCCCCATCCCTGGAAGTACCCAAGACCAGGCTAGACAGGGCTTGGGGCAACCTGGGATAGTGTCCCTGCCCATGGCAGGGAGTAGGAGTGGATGAGCTTTAAGGTCCCTTCCAACCCAAATTGCCTGAGGATTTTAATTCACTCAGGGTGACCATGCTGTGTCCTTGGGCCCTGATGCTGTGAGCAGAGACTGACGACAAACTTTGGCATTTGCATTGATGCTGACTGTATGGTGAGGTTTTGTGAAGCCACGTGCAGAAAGCTCCAGGAGCATCAAGTTGCCTCCAAGACTGGGTGTCACCCTGACAGTGATGGTCAGTCTGGTGCTGTCCAAACAAGGCACCTGCCCTGTGTGTGGGTAGACAGCCTGTGTTGTGTGAAGCTCTTTATTCAGGGGACAAAAGCACTGGGGCTGCTTTAATGGCCCCCAGTCTCTCTCGATGGATTTATTGGCTTCAAACTTGAGCAGTGGCTTCGGGAAGAAAAGCTGGAGAGATCAGTATGGACACCCTTGTTTGGCAGCCATCAGGGCAGGATGTGGAATGGGGCTGGCTGTGGAGCAGAGCCTCTGCAGAGCACTGTGTACCCTCGGGGACAGGAGGTCACTGCCCTCTACACAGATGTGGGACCTGTCCATCTCTGGGTCCCTGCTGCTCCTGCAGGCTGGGATCAAAGAGGAGATGTCCTTCATCCTACCCATGTATGAAGCTATTGGCTGCTCCTGCCACGAGCACTGTGAGGTGGGGAATTATACTGCTGTGGAAATGTCTCCTGTCCTGTAGCAGGACAGACCTTTGCATGCCACAAGGCTGGCTTGGCCTCGCTGGATTTCTGCAAATAAATGCCTGTTCCTCTGTTAACAGAACCCTGCTTGGGACAGTTTGTTTTGAGTCAGGTTCTGTTTTGGAGTCACTGGTCAGTTGCTATGTTCCCATGGCCACCTGCCTGCCTGGAAGAGGTTGCCCCAGCCCCAGCCGGACTCTTGGCCGCACCCAGCTCCTTTTTTCAGAGCATTTGTATCTTGTACTAAATGTAGGCAAATGTGAAAATAGATCCAAGAGCTCCAATCCTGTAACTGCTCCACAGCTCCTTCCAGGCACATTCCTGCTATGGGGTTAATGAGGGACACTCTCCCGTCCTTGCAGCCTTTCCTTCTCCCAGAGCACTTCAGCTGTGCAGGAGCTTCCCTGGTGGAGTTTGAGGGCTCATTGGCTCCCCCTCACTATCCCAGCCTGGAGCCAGCTGCCCCCCTGCATTAGGGATAACAGATATGGTTGTATTAATTTAGAAGGTGGAAGCATTTTGTGGTTTTATTTCTGTGGCTGTAAAACAGATAAACCATAAAATCCCCATCCCAAACCAACCCCGCAGCACAACCAGAGATGGGCACTTGGTGCTTCAGTGGAAAAATACAGGTTAAGCCAAAACAAATCAGAACTGAGTGTTCAGGCTACAACTAAGACTGAGCTGCAGCGCTATATTTAAACATGATATTTTTGTATTTTAATAATTAACCAGTGGGAAAGAACTGCCTAAAAAACTGTAGCATAGGCTATTTTCAAGGTATCTTCTCTTCAGCCCCAAGTCCATGCTGGAGTGCAGCTGAGGAAAGGCTGCAGAGGATAGGGATGCTCTAAAGCAGTGGTTCTCTCTCCAGGTTTGTCCTTCCCCTCATTCTTCTCTGTGCAGCCTCCTGACAGTTAAATCAAGCTGGTCAGCCATAAACCCGTGTTTGAGGTGGTGTGTGAGTCTGTTTGAGGTGTTTGCTTTTCGTGGAGAGCCGAGGGCAGGGCAGGATTTCCCTGGGCATTAATGGTAATAGCTGGAACTGTGCATAACCGTGACCAGCACTTGGCAAGGGAGAGCTGTGAAAGGTAAACCTCTGCCACGTGATTGTTTAATTTCCATTCAGTTTTATATAGCACAAGGCAATTCCCTGCTTTTGAGGAAGAGGTTGTGGGTGTTTCAGTGCATCAGAGGCACCTGCAAGTCCTCAAGGCAGTGTTGGAACTGCAGAGCTGGCAGTGCTGGGGGCTGAGCCTGGACAGCATCAAGTCTCTCTCAAAGTAGGAGAGGGCAGCACGATGGAAACAAAAGGACTTCGCCTCAGAGTTAATTTGAAATTTGAATCCAGCTAAAGATTCCCAGACAAGGTACAAGAGCAGATCCAGCTTAGAGATATACCTTGTCCTGAAGCTGATGGGCGCCAATCTGCAAAGTTTAATGTCCTTAAACTTTTGGAGCTTGAACTGAATTGACCTCAAGATCCAAATTATGCAGCAATCGCTCGGGTTGCAGCAGTGTCTCAGAAATCTTCTGCAGCTCGGGCTTAGTGCGTGTCCATGGAAGGGAGTAGAGCAGCCAGTGCCAGGGCCCTGGGAATTCCCGGTACCTGGGAATGGAGCTGGTTCTGCACCATCCCTGTATTTCCCTCCAGTCTTGCGTGGCCATAATGGTACTTGAGGGCACTGTGAAATTCAAAGGTTTTGCTGGAGAGCATTTACTGCTTTAGGTGTCAAAACCATCTGCTTTGGTGGTTCTTGTTGGAATGAATCCAGCAGGCCTCAGCTGTCTCCCAGTAGTTCCAGCAAAGGTCACATTCAGGTCCTGGCTCTGCCCAGGGGCCAAGGAGCAGAGAATGTTTTTGCCTTAGGGCAGGATCCGTGTGTCCATTGACTCCAAACCCCTCCTAACTGGAATTTCTTTTTAGATCATACTTCCCTTTTCTGCTATATGTGTTGGGATTCTGATTGTTTTTCCAGGATAATTTTGTAATCTCCCAGTAAACAGGCATTAACTGTGTTTCAAGTCCAGTAGAGGTGCTCATCCTCGTGGTTTTCCAGGGGCAGAGGAAATCCTATCCTTAATAGCTCTGTTAGAGCTCACAGGACTGCCTGGTCCCTGGTAAGATTTAACACTGCAGGTGCCATGTCCGCTGCTCCCTGCAGGAGGAGGGGTTTCCTGGAGATCTGCCTTGACAGGAGCCTTGTAAGAGGTTTTTTTGTTTCACCAAAACCCCTCTCTGGTGGAACTCAGCTCCAAGCTGTCCCTGAGTGTGCATGGCAGTCAGATCCAGCCTCTTGCAGCATCACACAGGGAGCGAGGCAGCCAGGGGTGAAGTCCAGGGAAACTTGGACTCCTTCCCCACCTATGTCCTTAAATGACCAGGAGAAAAAAAGTTGAGTAAGAATTGAGGTTCATTCCCCCACTGTATGGCCAGTCACTTTGCATTCAGCAGCAGCTACTCAGAAGTGCCTCACAGGGGTGTTTGCTTGGGAGATTTCCTTCTGGGAGTCTTATTGGAGGCACTTTTTTTGTTTGTTTTGTTTTGTTCCTGCTCAGTTATAGACTGAAGAGTGGGGTAAGCAACCAGCCCTGAGCCTCTCGAGTGTGTCACTCTTTGAGAGACAGTGAGGTTCAGTGCTGAGAGTATTGAAGTGTCTGAACTGACCAGCTGAGCTGCAGTTTGTCAGGTCTTTCCTCTTACAGACTAACCTGGGAATTGTCAGTTCTCCCTCTGCACCACTACACTGAAAGCCTTGATTTACAAATTCTGCTCAAGAATTACTTGAAAAGTTTCTCTTCTCATTTAAGGAGGTCTCCTAAAGGTTCACTGGGAATTGCAAGCCGCATGAATTTATTCTTCTGTGTGTGTGGCAAATGCAGCCATTTCTGTGCAGCTCTTAAGTGGACTCAGACCCATTCCAGCAGAGTTTGTACCTTTTCTTCCTCATTGCCTGAGGTTTGCCTGGAGCTGTAGACTGTGAATCGCTTACATCAGAGATGGAGCTGTCTCCTGCTCCCTCTCCCAGGTCCTTCAGGCATTTGTCCCATGGTGCTGCTATCCCAAATGATCTGTTTTCAAACCCTTTGGAAGCACCTGCTCCAGTGGGAGCACAGCTCCTTGCATAGGATTGGGAAATGTGGTGGTTTAAAAGATAAATCAAGCCAAAAAAAAATTCCCAACAAAACAGTGTGGGGAAGCAAAGTTCTCAGTCTGCTTGCTGGGAAGGAGTGGGTGACAGCATTGCTGCTGGTGTAGGGGGCTGTGTGCCCTACAGGGTGAGTGAAGAGTTTGGGGCTCCTTCCTGACCCCCAGGCTGTGCTCCAGAGGGATGGATTTGTTGAAGCTTTTTATTTCCAGGCACTGGCAAGTTGTGGAACGGAATGCTCTGCAGAGCCTCAACCTCTACATATCCCTTCTGAGCCATCCATCCCAACAAAGACTTACCCAGGCAAGGTGTTCAGGGTACCTCTTGTGGTTCAGAGATACCTTAACATCCTTTCCTGGATTTCTTCAGCTGTCACGTGGGAGGTGAAATCCTGGGCTGCTTTTGCCTTTTCCTTAGGCTTTATGAATAATGCAACCCATGCTTTTATTTTATTTCCAGATTGAAAAAATCATGAGTTCCATCGGCGAAGGCATTGACTTTTCCCAGGAGCAGCACAGGATCTCAGGTAGTATACCCGGCATGTGTCCGTCTGTCCTGGCTGTGCTCTGCACACAAACAAGGTGCTGGCTCCTGTGTGTGGATGTCTTTAACCTGTTTTGGCTCTGGGAGGGAGAGGAATGCTCTGGCACAGGAGGAGCAGACCTGGGTTCCCACATGATGCTCAATGCTGCTGCCAGCAGTTTTAATTCTACACTCCTTGGGAAGATTCCTTTAATTTTACTGAATGCAGCTGCAGGATTTTCCTCCTAGCTCTTTCCGTGAGGGCAGCAGCTATGCAGAGCAGGGCTGGATGGTGCCAGTGGTGGGTCAGTATGGGTGCCATGGTGGCCCTTTGCATGTGTTTAATCTGCCAGGTGCCTCTGGGAGGCTCCTGGGCATTTCTAAGTGCTATCGGTACCCACTGAACAAGGCTCTTGGAGGACACTTAAAATGTGAATTCCCTTCTGTGTCTTTGAATCGTGAGCAAAAGCAGAACTCAAGCTTGCTGGAGAGCTGCCATGACAAGGGATTCTGTCCTTTTAAATCCTTCACCTCCAGGCTGCTGCAGCAGAACAGCTCTGACTCGGGGTGGGCAGCAGCTCCTCCTGATGAGATGCTAGTGCAGATCCGCACACGCAGCTCACATGGGCTGCGACAGAGCTCACCTCATACCCATTTGTCACTCAGGTTTTTTCTTAGGTGAGGAGGAACCCACTGTTCCCAGTGGGAGTTTAGCCTGATTTGAGCTCTGCATTCCAGGGTCAGGTGGCTTTGCAGAGGAGTTGGAACTGTGTGTGGGTTTGTGCTCCCTGCTCTGACAGCCTCCCTGCGCCAGTCCGGGCTGTGATGGATCGATAGCACTAGGGAAAGGTCTGACATGGAGGGAAGAGGAAGAGCCAGTGCTTCTGCAGAGCTGCAGCTGTGCAGGGAGCACTCAGCAAGATGGACACCCTGGAGCAGGTGGGCATGGGAGCTGCTGTGTCTTGGAGCCAGAGGTTTTCCCACAGGCAGTGAGTGCTCTGTCACACTCAGTTTGGGATCCCTCATGCACAGATCTTCTGCTGGGCACATTCCTTGTTTGTCCCTCTTTTCTCTGGAGCAGGCAGAGCTCTGACAGCTCCTCCCTGGGAGCTCCCACACATTTGGCTTTTCCTCCACAGGGCTTTGTGGGACTGTTGTGCTTCAGGTCATGGTGAATGTGCACGGAACTGCAGGAAGCTCTCCAAACGTTCTCGCATACTTAAAATGAGTGAGGTTCGAGGATATTGGGACTTGTGACTAGCTTGGTGTCTGGAAATGTGAAATGCTTTATTGGGAGTTCCTGTGGGGATAAGAGTGTTTGGAGCTGCTTGTATGAGCAGTTACTCTGTACAACTGCCTTGTGTCTGGGTAATGGCTTGGCAAGGCCTTCTTGGAGCACCATCATTTTAGGGATATCAAGCTCCACCTGCCCTTTTTCTTAAGGGAGTTTGGCCTTGGAAGAGATGTTTGTGTCTCTGCACTAAATTTCCATGAGTAGGTGGGGTGATGTTGGTCCAGCACAGCCCATGCACTGATTTCATCCTCCAGAAAAATGCTAACTTCACACTAAAGATTGTTACTGAAACAATAAAACCTGAAGGCTCCTCCTGAACCCTGGGAGCGTCTTCCTCTCTGTGCTGTGGGACTTGAGAAGAGCCTTGCAGGAGGCACCACAGATTTGGGAATGCTGTGATGTCACAAGTCAGAAGTTGTGATCAGGGTCTTACCAGGGGTCACAAAGTACTGTGATTCTTCTGTTCTTGTATCATCCTTGTATCACACAAATATCAGGTGTATTTGGGGCATCTTACTTTTCAGCCTGGGATGTTTTAGGTGTCTGTTCTTCTCTTTGTAAAGGAATTCCCTCCATTCCCTCCCTCCAAATACTTCCCTCTCTTCATTTTGTCATGACTTGAAAGGGTTTTGCAAACAGAAAACCTGCATTTGGTGTCACTGTGGGTTTCCCTTTCAAAAGCAGAAATGTATTTACAAGTGCATGCAAGGCTGAATAAAGTAAGTAATTTTAAAAATTAAATTGAGGAGCTCAGGAGGAGGAGCTGCTGTGGTTTCGTTCTCCCTGCCAATACCCCAACAGCTCCCAGGAATGCTGTGGTAGGCAGCAAGTACTTCCTTACCTCTCTCTTGATAAATTAATTCTGTGCCAGCCACAAATCACTTGGATCTGTCAAAGCAGACCTGTGACATAATTTTTTAAAACCCCCAAGCCATGTTGTCCATCATCGAGTAAATATTGAGGAGTCAGTGATTTCCACTGGAGAGTTACGGAGCCGCTGCCTCCCTCCAGCAGGTGGGAGTGCTGGGAGGGGGGAGAGGATGAGGAGAAGGGAGGGACAGCGTGGGGCTCGCGGCTCAGACAAAGCCGCTGCAGCCGCCGGCGGAGCACAGGCAGCAGCAAGGGGAAAGGATGGAGGGGAGGATGGAGAGCTAGTGTGCAGGAGCTCCTGGCACACAGTCCGGGCTTAGCTGCTGCCCCGGAGCATGGGCTGGCTCAGGGGAGGGAGGCAGAAGCCTTTTGTGATCTCGGCATTGCTGCGTACGCTGGAAGGACCAGCCAGCGCTCCCAAATACCGGCACAGGAGCAACCCCTGGGACCAGACAGCAGGAATTACCCCAGGAATCTGCAGGTGACACCGTGAGCTCTGTGTGTGCGGCCATTGCAGCACAGTGGGGAGGGATGGCTGGAAGGTACCAAACTGCTTCAGCTGACCTGAAGGTTCAAAGGAAGCAAACAGGGGTCTCCTGATCATCCTTTTCTTTGTATCCATGCTGGAAACAGACATGCCAAGGAGCCTGGAAATCTGCCTGTCTTGCATAGCAAATTCCCTGATGATAAGGAGATCTCTGAACTTTTTTTTGGTCATACTTAATGTATTGAGCTTTACTAGAGGAGAGTAACAAGTCACTGAACTCATCCCAGGGGTGAGGGCTCATCTTCCAGGGCTTCCATAGATGTTGGGAGGAATCTCCTTTATCAGAGGCTGAAGAGGAGGTGCCAGGGCATAGCTCAGACTTGAGCTGCTGCAGGAAGAGGAGAGAGTGTGCTTGCATTTGCTTTTTTCCTTTTGCCATGGCTCAGAAGCAGGGAACCGAGATGCCTCCATCCTGCAGAGCTACTCCCCATCTGAGCGAGGGGCTACATGCGGCAGCTGTGCTCGGCTGAAGGAAATGAAGGAAGGGCAAATCCAGGTGTGTGCCCAACACCTGGCAGGACCAGCAGTGTTGGGTGAGAACCATCCTGGCTGTGCTGTCACACCGTGCAGACCTGGGGCTGGGCTCTCTGGGGCCAGCATGCTGGAACGCCAAGCGACGGGATCGCTGGTAGAATGACAGAGCCAGGGCTGCTGACCGTGTGCCTGGGGTCTCCATAACACAGTAACGGTGAGACAAAGCCCCTGCCATGGTTTGCTTCTCTCAGGACTGTTGGGGAGGAAGAGCACAAGCCCTTAATCTCCGCTGCTGCAGTCTGTGCTTCCTTTGTCTTGCGTGTCTTACCGCGGACAGCCACTCTGCCTGGGCTCCTGCTGCTTTCCCGAGCATCCACCGTGTCCGAAGCTGTTTTCTCTCAGGCTGCTCCATGCTCCCCGCTGAGCCGGGGCTGTGTCCAGAGGTGCGCGGATGAGAGGACTGGCAGAGCTCCTCTCCCTTCCGTCGCACCTGCGACTGCCTGGGAATGCCTCGGGTGGAAGTTTGCCGCTCTCCTTCCGCCCCCTTCCGCTGAGCCAAGGAGTGGATCCGCATCCCCGTGGGGTTGGGCTTCATGTGCTTGCCTGGTGAGGAACTCGTGAGCCCTGACAGCAGTGCCTGTGATCTCAGCACCCCAGCAGCACCTCTGAATCTTTGCCCGGGCAAGGAGTTTTTTTGCTGAGTGTGAACTGCAGTACAGATTGGTGCCCGGAGCCCACGGAGGCACTGAGAGCTTGTTGTCCATGCTCTGTGCACACAAGAGGAATTGTCTGCCCGCTGATTTGTTGTACTCTGAGCATAATTTTTTGAGTTTCTTTATGGTAATGACTATGATGTGGCAATGCCATCTGTCCTCCTCAGAGTGCCGCTGCTACCGCCTGAACGGTTTCTCTCTGTTCAAGCGGCTGCCGATTCCTCTCTCGTCAGGTTCGCGGATGCTGGAGCAGAGCGTCGGGGAGTGGCTGGAGTCCATCGGCCTGCAGCAGTACGAGAGCAAGCTGCTCCTGAATGGCTTCGACGATGTTCGCTTCCTGGTGAGTGCACGGGCAGGGACCCCGAGCTCTGAGGAACAGGCTGGCCAAAGCTTCCCGCGTTTCCCCGTGTGGGCGCCGGGCAGAGCCGGGTTCTGCAGCCTGGCACAACGGTCTTGGAGGGTGTAGAAGGTTGGGCAGAAGGAATAGATGAGGGTTATGTTGGATCTTCACGTTTAATTCAGGTGTTACTGGTTTTCTTGCTAAAATTTTGATGGAAAATTTTATTTAATCTGCCCCCTAAATCTTTACTATCCAATTTACTCCAGAAATGGGAACTGAAATTTGCTGGTGTTTTGATGGAACCCCTGAGCAGTCTGTGCTCTGGGCTGTGAAGGAGGCAGCAGACCTCTTGTTGGAACTGTACTTGCTCAGAGCATGCAGGCAGTATGTTAATGAGCTGTACCTAATTGCATTGACACTGTTGGCTCTGAAACCTAATGATGACAACATGGTAATGCTCAGGGTTGAGGGGTTTTAATAACCAGCATCTAGAAACTTAAAGCAGCATGGTGTAAAAGTCCGAGAATTCGTGTGGAATGATGGACGAACTGCAAAGAGGGAAAATCTTGATGCTGCAGGAGGGGTTCTCCCTGCACAGCTTAAAAAAATGCTTTTGAATGTGGACTCTAAGTTTGGCAAATAACAAAAAATGGATGTAAACCTTGGAAAAGTCATTTTGGCTAATGCAGTATCCTGCCTTGGAATGAGAGCAGTGACATTTCTGATGCTGGGGGCATTGCAGAGAGGCGACACCAGGAGGATATGAGCTGGGTGAGGGGTCTGGGAACACACAGTGGCCATCACTGGTGGGGAGGGTATGAGGGGCAGCTGGAGAGACACAGGAAGCCAGGAAAGGGATGGAGGCTCAAAGAAGTGCACACCTGAGCAGCATCTGTTGGGCTACTTAAAGGCAGGGTGTAATTATACTTTAAAAAATGACCTGGCCAAGAGGATAAGTGTTGTGGGATCTATCTAGCTGTGCCTCCTGATCTCCACAGAAAGCAGACAGGCCATTTGCTTTCCCTTCCCCTGGCAGGGCCAAAACTCTCCTCCAGAGCTGGGGTTTGCTATGGTTTTCACCCCGAGTCCCATCCTGGCAGTCCCAAACCACAAAGTGGACTCTTGGCAAGGGATGTGTGAGGGTTCAGCATCCCTGTGTGTGCTGGGACTCTTTGGAGATGGTACAACAAACTTAAATGAAATAACCTTGTGGATCCTCTTGGGATCCCCTGCTGATGGATCTGTGATCATGGTGGGGTCAGTGGCTGCTCTCAGCCAGCAGCTGCAGATAAAACACCTTTCCCTTGCCTGCCTAGGTGTGATGGACCTCACTCAGCTCAGAACTCCAGTAGCAAAGGTTCCTGTGTGTGTCCCTCTATGTGCTGGTGTTTGGTACATGGTAGGATTGTCTGTCTTCATAGCTGGACAGTTTTCTTCCCTGTCCAGTGCTGGGTGGCTGCTCCCAGTGCAGAAGTTGGCTGCTGCTGGATCCAGGGGATGGCACACTCATTTACTCATTCCTGTCAAATTTAAAAGCTCAAATAATTTCACAAAGATTTCCTGCAAACCCCAGCTGATTTCCATTATGCTGCTTATCTCCTTTCCTAGGGAGTTGACCCTGGTACCCGTGCCAGCCCTGAGTTTAAATCCATTCATCCCAGCCCTGAGAACTCCAAGCTAATACATCAACCCAGCAGGAAAGTTGAATTATTTAGAATCTTTCCTTCTGTGGTGTTCCTTGCCTTCAGCTTCTGGTGTTGGGGGAGCAAAACCTTCAGACAGAACACAAGTGAGGAACAAGTAGTTAATTTGGTTCTAGTGGTGTTTTTGATGTTCTTGGATGAATTATTAAAACTGCTGTGAATACTGAAGCTGGGCAGAGCAGGGGCTCAGGACAGCAAGCTCTGAGTGTTGGGTTGCCCAGTCCTTTGCACAACCATTGCTTTACTGGCTGCCCCTTTCAGTCTCTAACAGAGAATATTCCAAACTAAGAACGTTACTTTCCTGGAATTAAACAGTTTCTATGAAAGGATTAGTCTCTCTTAGGGCCTTACTGTGCTCAATATTTTGAGGTCCAAAGAATGCCAGGTAATGGTTTGCAAATCGCCAGGTGGGTTATGAGGTTAATTAAGTTTTAGTAGCCCAAACTAGGAAATTTGAGTCCTTTGATATTAAAACACGTGTTTTCTGTGCAGGATTTTGCATTGCATTGCTCCCTGCTCAGAGAGCTGCAGGGTGTTCTGGCATGCCAGGATGGTCCCTTTGCTCCGGGGTCCCCAGGTATCTTTTGGGGGCAAACCAGTTTTGCAGAAGAAGTGTGTTCAGTGTGCAGAGATTGTGTGGCTACGGAACAGGGCAGTGTCCTAAAAGAGCCCTCTAATTACTAAGGAAGATCCTCATCCCGTAGATACTTAGAGGAGGGTTAAGAACAGTCTAACAAGGAGTGTGTCCTGTCACTGCAGCAGAGACCTGTGAGAGCTGTGTCTGCAGGCACCAGGGTGCTTGGTGCTGTTCTTCACTGGAGAACCAGAGTTCAAAGTGCCCTGTCTGCCCCGGGTGTGGGACAGGGTTGTGAGAGACACAAACTGGGGGTGCCAGGCTTGCTGATGCTCTGGTGGCCTGTACTGCAGCCAGGTCTGGTTTCAGGAATTTTTGATTCCCTGGGTATTTTCAACTGACTCCTGAGTTAATCTATGCCCCATGTCACAAAGGCCTTTACCCCCAGGTAGGGAAATGATTCATGAGCACATTGTGTGTAAAGGGAGTTTGAAAAGTGCTCTGTAAATATATTTGGTTATTTAATTAGATGTTAATATAGGAAGGCAGAAACATGTGCTGTTTCCAAAAATAATAATTCTGTTATTTTCAGAACTCCAGGAACTGGGGATTAGGGGATTAGCTGTGCTCTGGCCAGGTGGCGGCTGCCTCAGTGGACAGGCTGCAGCTGGAGTAGGCAGCAGGGAGGGGGTGAGAGTCCTGCTCCTCTCAGGGTCTGCTGACCAACAGCTGGGAGAGGCTCGGGGGACCCACAGCTCCTGCAGGTGACAACGCGAGCCATGCATGTCTCACAGGCTGTGCTGCGAAAGGGAAAGGTGCTCTGGAACCTCCTCTTTGCTCCTGGGAGTTCCAGCTCTGCATCTGGGACAAAGCTGATCCTGATGAAGCACTGGCTTTGCTTGAGGGTGGGTATCACTGGCACAAGTCAGCAGGATTATTGGGACATGGATGTGACGTGACATTGGAGCGCCCTCGTCCGTGCATGTGTCCCTGGGAAGGGACCAAGGTCTACACAGATCTTGGATTGTGTAATCTTCTCTCTTGGCTGAGGGAAGAAAGGGGTGATAAAAGATGGATTTAGGTAGCTTAGCTTTCCAAAACACTGGAGTTCTCTTCCCACATCTGCATATTGGGCCACATCTCTGTGTCTGCAGAAATTCTGCTACTCCCTTCAAGTTGCCTACAGTAGCCACACCGTGTTTATGGACAAGGCAGGGAGCAGGCTTTCCCTGTTATTTTGCTGCTCTTGAGCACAAACCCCACTTTCCATGACAGCAGCTTCTTTCCCTCACCCTCTGCATTGGCAGCAAGTGACCTTCATGGCCAGCACCACTGCCATGGGGCAGTCGGACTGGGACACTCAGCTGCTGCTTTTCATATAGAGCTGGAATTGGGCAGCAGCCTGTGCAGGCAGCTGGGATTAGAAACAGCTCAAGTGGAGATAGTGCTTCCAATCCTCCTTCTCTGCTCCACAGCCCACTGGGATTCCTTCATCAGAGGGAAAAGTTTATTTGTGCGGTGGGTGAACACAACCGAGGCGAAGCAGCTGGCAGTGGCTGTACTGTCCTTAACTTAGCAAAAATACAGCTCTGTAAGTAGGGTAAAACCCTCAGCAGCATTGCCTGCCAAATGTGAACAGCTCCAGTGAACCAGGAATGCCCACCCCACCACCCAGGAGGTGCTTCCCACGTGGAGGAACGTGGCCCCGTAGCGTGTGCTGAGTTCCAGGAGCCTCATTGCCTCATCCCTCACCAGAGGAGGGGAATGAAAGGTCAGATCACAAAGCTGCAGCAGTGAGTGAGAAGTGTCATCCAGAAAAGTGCACAATAAATGGACTTAATTGTCCTTGGCAGGCAATGAGCTGGGAGAGCAGGAAAAATGTCACTGGAGTATGGACCAAGAGGGATTCTGCTGCTCCTGGAGTGTGGCCCCATCATGTCTGCTGTGCTCACCAGTGCATCTGCCACAGATGCCCCTTTTGGGAAGTCCATAGGAAATGGATTTTGGGATGCCCAGTGCATTCCTGGTCCCTGCAGCCAACAGGGATTAACCCAGGGAAAGAGCAGACTGGACTTTGCCCATCTGGAGAGGACAAGAACGTGGCCATTGTAATGAGAAGGAGTTGTAATAATTGATGGTGGAATTCCTCCACAGCAGTGAGGAAGGAAATGCCATTTACCTGTTCCCTCACACAGTGTTTTGTGATCCCACAGATCGCATAAATCTGTCTGAGATGCTTGCAAAAGCTTTCCCCTTCCCCCAGAGGGCAGGATCTTGCTGCTGCCCCGACAGCTTCCTCTGGGCTGACATCTGAGAAGGGCAAACCCCGCATGCTCTGGCAGTTGTACCAGTGTTCTGGAGTTGAACTTTTTATTCAGTTCAAAGATATTTTGAATCACAAATGAGCAGGTAAAATAGAACATAAACCAATTTTTATGGCTTTTTTTTGTTGTTGTTCAAGCCTGGATTCCCATGGAGTGTGTGGAAAGCAGCTAATGCTGATTCAATGAGACAGCGTCAGAAAGGGAAATCTGTTCTCTGCATGTAGTGCCCTGGGCTCCTCTGGGGCATTTTATTTATTTTTTTATAATTGGGGAGAAGTGGTAGAAAAATGATGGTGGTGGAAGAATGGGGTGTCTGCAAATAGTTGAGAGCACTGACATTAATTTTATTAAATGCAATTAATTTGATTAAATGCAATTCAAGGCCATGTTAGCCTGCGGTGTTGTTAGCTAATGGAACAGCCTTTACTCACCCTTCTCCTCTCTGTGTGTGTAGGCAAAAACAGGATAAATGTGGAGTTGAGGTCTTGGGTCAGGTTGGCTCACCTTGGCTGGGAGTGTGAGCTGAGCTCAGCACCTCTCGTGCCTTCCCAGGCCAAGAATAGCCTGATCCACATGTGACTGGATGTGAAAAAAGCCAGGTCTCCTTTGCTCTTGGGTTCCTGGGATTTGGGTGTGGCCTGACATCTGCACGATCCTCATTCTCACCTGGTACCTGCCCTTCTTGAGCACTGGCATCTCCTGTGTCCTCAGTCACTCAGCTCTGCCTGATCCAGTTCTGAATGGCCCAGCTTGGTGCACAGCTGCTGGTCCCCTGGGCAGCAGCCAGGCTTTGGAAATGCTCTGGGAATGTGTCTGCCCTAGAGCTTTTTTTCTATTTTCATACAGAACTTGTCCTTTTATAGTAGCCATTTGGGGAAAACTGCACCAACACATTCTGGTATCAGTTTGGACCCAGGAATGCTCTTTGAGGAACAGGGGCCCACCAGAGACCCCTGACAGGGTTTTACTGCATCTGCTCTTTTTGAAACACAGCAAGAACCACAGTGGGTGCAGGGATTTTTGTGCAGACTCAGGTGAGCCCTGTGTAGCTCAGGCCTGGGCTGTGTCAGGCTGGAACTGGTGCAAGCTCTCTTCAGCTGGGCAGAAGCTCTGAGTGGCTCTTTCTGGATTTGGTCACTGCTGCCAGCCCCCAGGAACACATGCCAGTGTCCCCAGACTGACTGTGCAGCACTAAATGAGCCCCTAAGAGTGGACTTGGACCCTGGGGTCAGGGTCTTTGCCAAGCGCCTGAGTGGGAATTGCTTCATTAATTTTGTTTGACATCTCCCCAGTGAGGTCTGGCTGGTCCTTGGGTGGTTCCCAAGGACTGTGCTTTATCCACCATGGTAGGGGTGTTTGTGTTGTCTCTGGAAGGGAATGGTGAGAGCAGAGGCATGCAGGAGTCTGGGGTTGAAGGAAGTTTGAGAATCTTGGGAAATGTGGCAGAGCTGTGCCAAAGTTCCCCTGGTAATAGGAATGGACTCCATGGGGCACAGAGAGGATGGAGTGGATTTTGAGGAGCAAAGTGGGTGGACCAGAACTGGCAACTTAGAGGATACTTATATTTGATTCATTAGTAGCTCCAGGCCCCATAAACATTACAAAAGCCATTAAAGTTGCAGTTAATTTTTTTTTTCTCTCAATAAAATTGCCTGCACTTGACAACCATGACCGATTCCCTCCACTGCCATTGTCACGCTGCCAGTCTGCATGAGGAAGAAAATTAAACAAAAATGAAGTGGCTGTGTGCTAATCTCAGATTTATTGTGGGGTTTTGTGTATGAGCCCCTTTCCCCGTCGATGCTTTGTGAAGAGCTGCGACTTCATTGTGCCCATGGCCAAAGACATCCTTTCCCCTGCTTTCCACTCAAGTACCCCAGACTGCAGATGCTGTTAAGGGAAGGCACTAAACCCCACAGATCACAAGGCAAATTACAAACACAGATTTGTGTGACCAAATGAAGTCCCCCTGCTCTGAGATCTGGATGTGCAGGTCCCAACTGTGATCTGGACATGTCTCCATCTCCCACATGCTGGCTGCCAAAAGCAGAGCAATAGCACTGACAGCAGAATCTACGACAAGATGCAAATTGTCTCGAATGCACTGAGGGAAAAAAGAAAAAGAGCTTTGTGTGCACTTTGTATGCACAGAGAGCCTTCAGCTGTCTCTCTGCTTGGGATGTCTGCAGGAGCCTGTGGAGTCTGGGAATGCTATGTTTGGGGTTTGCATCTGTTGCTTTTGATAGCAGACACATCCTGCTCCGTTCTCCCTGTGGTTGCTCATGCAGGGTGTGCTCACAGCAGCCTTGGCATTGGGGTCCATCCGCTGCCAGCCCGGCCGCGCGTCCTGCACGGAGCACTCGGTGCCTCAGGCCCTTCTTTAGCTGGAACGAAAGCATGGACAGATGCCAGGCTCTGGGGAAGAAGCAGCATCTGAAAATTGGGTAGTTAAGTGCCTGCAGAGTGTCCTGCTGGAGGAAGAATCTGGCAGATTTTGGCAGCGCTACCTTTGGTTCAGTCACTTTGGGGTCACCTCGGTAGCAGGAAGGCATGCTGCCTTCTGCCAGGTAACCTCTGACTGTTTTTTTTTCCTTTAATGAGAAACCTGGAGCCTCACGGGCTGTTTAACTATAGTTCAGGCAGTGAGGCGTGACCAAAGCCAGCCCTTTTTCCAAGAACTCATGTCTCTGCAGGCAGGTCAGCTGCACCGGCATCGCGCAGGGCTCCCAGTGAGGACGCTGGTCACTGGCAGATCCTTCCCCTCCCTTGGGGTGGTGTGGAGGGCAGAGACAGGGCTCAGGAGTGTCCCTTATGGTGCTGTGTATTTGTGTCTCTCCATGGAAGGGGCTCACTTTGCCTTAGAGGAAGCTGAAGGCCATGGTGGGGGATGAAGGCCCCTCTGACTGCCTGGCAGCCAGTCTGTGCCAGATGGGACCTGAGGCTGGACTCAGCCTACCCACATTCAGGTGTCTGACTGGGCTGATGGTTCAGCTCTTCAAATAACCAAAGTTGTTCTGCCTGGAGCAGAGTTCTGCCCCAGGTAATGCCTTTCCTCCCCTGTGTCCCTTCCCTGGCTGAGCCCAGGCAGGAGCTGCTTCCTGACAGAGCACAGGGTGACATGTTGGGATGAAGGAGCTGTTGGGTGTCCCTCACTGCCCCAAAATGTGGGTGACAGTGAGAGGTCTGACCTGGGCCAGCCCTGAGCATTCCTCGCCCTGCTCAGCCCCGCAGAGCTGGGGCACCCAGGAGGAACGTGCAAGGTAAAAGCACTTGTCACAGGGAATAAAATCGGAGACGCATCTTGGGAAAGTCTTTTTGATTCTAATGGGCATCTCTGAGGCTGCTGCTGGAAGTTCCTGGAGGACTGGGCTGATGGCAGAGCACATCCCAGAGCCCTGCTCTTCCCACTGAGCCCATCCTCAGAGGACCTGGGGAGGGGCTGGTGAGAGCTGGGGCTGCTCTGTGCCATCAGGGGGGCACTGGGAAATGCCATCTGCTGACCTGTGGCTGGCACCAAAGGGAGCTTTTGGGTAAAACCAAAAAAAAGCAACAGTGGCCCATGCAGAGCAGCTCTGCCCCTTGGCTCTTGTCTGAGGTTGAGTGCAGACAGGTTTAAAGTCTGGCTCCTCTGCGTGGCTAGCAAAGGTTAAAAGATCTCAAGTGTCTTTGTATTTAATTCTCTCTTTTAGTGGCAGATTATTGTTTTTCATGGGAGCTGAAATCCAGATGGGTTTGAAGGACATTTCTCCTGCACCAGGGGCTGGAATGATTTGTTCAGAGCTGCTACGCTTTGTCTATCCTTGTTAAGTACCCAGGGAATACAGACTGCCACCTAGGGAATTTAACGTGACACATAAAAATAAGGAGTGCAGGAGAAAGCTGTAGGCTTCACAGTGTTTAACCACCTTGTATCCTTGCTACAGAGCAAGCAATTTTCTTCGAATTTGAGATGCCAAAGGTGGGAGAACACCTACTGCCCTGCCTTAGGGCTGGCACTGGTGCCCTGTGGGAGAGTGAAAGCCACCAGCTCCATGCTGCTCATGTAGGATCGTAGCCATGCCAGAGGGGATCAGCACTAAAAAAGGCTCAATGCTGGAAAGTGAGCATGAATGAAAATGTGAATAGGATCAGCAAGCTTGTTTTTGATACATAAAAATTACACATTGCCATTGTCACAGCTCATTTGGCTGCTGACTGTTCCTGTTGTGCAGGTGGCACAAAGGGAAGGCTGCCTGTGAGCTCTGCCCTTGCCAGCATCTTCCCTGTACTACCCCAGCTTCCACCCTGGCTCTCTGCAGGGGGATGGAGCCACAGAGCACCAAGATGGGCAGGTCAAGGGAGCAGAGCAGGCCCAGGCATTGGGAACTGCAGGTTGTTCAGGTACCTGAGGTGTGACCTGCTGCGGGCACTTGAGTCCCTCCCTGTTCCTCCCCCACACAGGACAGGAATACTTTGCTTTCCAAAGCTGTGAGAGAAATCCCATCACTTGCTCTGGCCCTCTTGGTCCATTTCAAAAAGCCCTTTCGAGGCCATCTCTCTCTGGGAGATGAATTCCTCACACACATGCTGCGTTCCTGCCAGGTGAGGTGTCTGTCAGGGGAGTTAATCCCCATTAATCCCTTCCCTCCTCCCTGAAGCACACAATCTCCTGCTGTTACAGGAATGCACATTAAATGTGGCTCTTTGGCTTAAAATTCATGAACACGAAAGGGGAGGGGATGTTTCCATCTTTCTGGTGGGATGCTGCTGCCCACCAGCCAGAGGTCACTGCCCTGGCAGCAGCAGCTCCTTGTGTTAATTGCTGGGAGTTTGTTTCCAGTCCAAAAGAGTTGCTGCTTGTGCAGCAAATGGGCAGCCTGGAGCTTTCAGCAACAACCTGCCTCTTACTCAATGATTTTGTGCAGTTGAGGAGTGCACAAAACAGTTCATGTGATGTGGTTCCATCCTCTCAGCTCATGGTGTGCAGTGTCACCACTCATGTGAGCCCCTGGTGCCCTTGGCCTCGCTCCCAGGCTCTGGGGTGCGAGGCAGATGGTTTTGGCCATGGTCTGGTGTCCACAGGGACTCTGGGGCAGTGGCATTAGCTCTTCCCAGCACAGTGGCCCTGACTGGCACAGTCTGTGAACTGGCCTTTGGGAAAACACAGCATTAACCCCCCACTCTGTGGGCTGCAGAGCCATTTAGTCCCAGCTTTTCTTTTGTTTAAACAACTCTCAGACAGACAAATAAATGCCTTTGTGCTGTGGCTGTCAGCTCAGGCTCTGTTCTCTTGTCCCTTCCCAGCTCTCCAGGAATGAAGTGTGTGGGATCTGACCCACCAAGGGAGGAGGAGGCAGAGGAGCTTTGTCAGGGGCATTGAGGGCTCTGCCTCCTGCCACTCACTGCTCATTTGCCACTGCTGTTTGCTAAATGACTAGTGTGGGCTGCAGAGCAGATATAGTGTGTGGCAGAGAGATATCTGGGCATCTCTTATCTCTGGTGTTAATTCCCTGTTTCCCTGGGAAGAGCAGCTCCTGGGTGGAGAGCCATGTGCCACCCTGCTCTGCTGTCACCACACCCCATGGAAGTGGCAGAGCAGTGGGAGCAAGGACGTGCTTGGGAGGTGGCTGCTCTGGGGCAGCATTTAAAGCAGGTAGCACTCAGCAAAGTGCTGAAATCCCAGCAAAGTGTTAATGGGAAGGGGTAGGAAACCCTTGCTGCCCTTTATGGAGGCTGCCTGGCAATTTTACCTGCCCTCACCTTCCCTGCGGCCAGCCTTAATTGGGTTTCTCTTATAAAATAAAATGTGGAACAGTGGAGTGCTGTCGGCACACACCTGCTGGGACTCTCTGGGGAGCAGAGGGAGGCAGGGCCAGGGGGGGCTCCGGGCTGAAGCTGAAGCCTTCAGTTACACAGCAGAGTGGCTCTGCCAGGCGTGGGGAGACATGTCCTGCTGAGTTCTGCCAAGGTAGGAGGCCAGGGAAGCAGGTTGTGACAGGGGCTTTTAAAGGCTGGTAGAGTCCCTGTGCTTCTGCTCTGCAGGGGGAAGGGGGCAGAAAATGGGTTTTAACAGTACAGTGGGGGTGACTGGAGCATCTCTGGCCCTGCCTGGGGCCAGAGGAGACACCTGACCTTCCCCTGCTGCCAAGGAAAGCAGTGCAGGTTTCCCGGTGGCCATGGAAGTTGAGCAGAACCCAGAGGCCTTGCTTGGGCATGGAGGGGGTTGGGTTTGCCTGGGCACTGTTACAGGATGTTTAAAGCCTCTGTGTGTCTAATTTCAAGGGAGGTGGCTGTAAGCCATGCCCCGGGCTAAAGGCTGGAAGCAGCTCCCAGAGCAGGGAGGGGAGGGCAGTGCTCCGAGTGCTGCAGCTCTGCTCGTGTCAGCCCTCTCTGTGCCCAAGGTCGGTACATGGAGCAGAGCTCCCAGCCTTGGAAGCCCTCCTTATCCTTCTGCTCTTCCTTCTCCTGCTCCCAGGATGTGCTGGAGGTGAAGTCAGCAGGATGCCATAACTGTGTGATGTCCATTCACACACCTGTGTGGCTCCTGTTGTCCCCTGCTCTCATGTCGCTCCCTGCTGTCCCCACAGGGCTGTAATGTCATGGAAGACCAGGACCTTCGGGATATCGGGATCGGTGACCCTCAGCACCGCCGGAAACTGCTCCAGGCTGCTCGCTCCCTCCCAAAGGTCAGCACCAGCCAAGGATGGGGCATTGCCAAGCATGGCTGTGAACACAGGGGAGACAAAAGACCCTGCATCTCTGGCTATGGAGGAATCTCCGGGGCTGTGGGAAGGGTTTGGGAATAGCAGGGAGGAGGGGGAGGATTGTACTGGTCTTCCAGGCTATGTGGATGGTGGTAGCTCCATGCTGGGACTGTTCCTCTTACCAGTCTTGATCCCAAGCACATTCTCTTTTTGTACAGTGCTTTTCTTACTGGCTAATGGAGATGGTGATGGCCTGTAAACTGATTTTTCTTGACCCCCTATCCCTTGGGATCCCAGCTCCTGCAGCTTTTAACACCTTTCTTGTGTTTTCACAGTTGAAACCCCTGGGCTGTGATGGGAATAGCCAGCCATCAGTTCCTGCATGGCTCGACTCCCTGGGGCTGCAGGATTACATCCAGTCCTTCCTCTCAAGTGGCTACAGCTCTATCGACACTGTGAAAAACCTCTGGGAGCTTGAGATAGTAAACGTGAGTGTTGTCCCTCTCCTGCCAGGGCAGCAAGATCCTGCCCTGTTCCCTGGGGCTGGGACTTGCTCCAAGTCTCTCCAAGTAGCTCTGTGCCCATGGTGACCGTGATCTCTCCCTGCAGGTGCTGAAAGTGAACCTGCTGGGCCATCGGAAGAGGATCATCGCCTCGCTGGCAGACAGACCCTACGAGGAGCCACCGGCCAAGCCACCACGATTCTCACAGCTGAGAGTGAGTCCCTGCTCGTGGTTCCCTGCCTGGCTTGTGTGTCAGTGCTGGGAGAAATCTTGCCATGGCCAGTAGTGCCCATTCAGCTGCTCACATCATCCTCTCCAGCCACCCAGGCAGAAAATACTTGTGCAGGGGCAGCCTTGCAGTGAGTGGGGAAGGATAATTCCAGCCCTTGCAGGTCAGCTTCTGGATGCTGACCCCATGGGAAAGGTCAGGCTGCCCCTTGGGATCAGGTGCCTGCACTGGAGGGTGCCACTCCCACCTCTGCCCTGCACAGAAGGGAGCTCTGAGCCCACTTTCTTGCCCTTGTTTCCTGGTCAGAGATGTGGGAGCTTTCAGCAGGCAGGAGCGACACAGCCCAGCTAGAGAGGGGCTGCAGCTGGGACTTGGTGTTTGATTGCACCCTTGGGATCCAGAGCCCTCTCCTTGGCCTGGCTGGGCTGCTGAGAGCTCCCGCTCTCGCTGCCAAATAACACTCGACAAGATGTGGATGTTGATTTTTGCTGCAGGAGTGGCAGCATTTGGATGTCAGGTCCTTGTTATGGGGCTTGGCTGAGAGGGAAGCATCACATTCCCCATTCCTCCTGAAAACTGGCTTTGGAGAGCTGAGTTTGGCAAAAGCTGCTGGGCTCAGAGCGACCCTGTGACCTCAGGAATGGGGTAGTATGTTGTGCTGCCTCCTCCAAGAGATTGCTAATCAGCTTCCTGGAGCAGGAATTGGAGTGATTAGAGTTTACCCATCCTAAACATCTGGTCCTTGCCCTGCTGAAGAGCTCTGCCCTCTTGGATTCCCAAGGCTTTCCAACCCAAACAGCCTTAGCTGAAGCAAATTGGGCTGCTGTGCTCTGCTTGCTGACATGGGATGTTTTAGGAACTAGATTCAATTGTGAGAACAGAGAGTTCACACTGGTGCTGGGAGGGTGCCCAGTACAAACCCGCTGCTCAACACCTCGGAGCACGGGAAGGACCAACCCAAGGATCTACACCGTGAGCTGGGCGAGACTGAAGGTGGCAGGGAGAGAGGGCTGCTTTGGTGTGGCTCAGCTGACTGAGATGCTGCCCAGGGAGGCTGGGTGGGAGAACAGGCCATTTGCAGCATTTCCTGGCGCTGCAGCTGATGAGCTCCAGTGCTGGCTGCAGCGCGGGGGGCAGGCGGACATCAATGGCAAATCAAGCAAGTAGCTTGAATGGGACTAACGTGGCCGCAGCTGTGCTGAGATTCTGGCCGTGCCTGCAGGCCCTGGGCGTGCTCTGGCGGCGGCTCCTGGGGCTCTTCTGCTGGGGTGGCTGATCATCATCACTCTCGGGTGCTTAGCTTAGTGCTTATGGGGAACCCACCCCTCTGGGATCACCTTGCCCCCAGCCCAACGTGTCCGCTGCCTTCCTTGGATGAGCTTGTGGAGGCAGAGGCATGCTGAGCACAAAGGACTGAGTACATGGCTGAAACCATCCTGGAGCAAATCAGGCGTCTCATGCAGAAGGTAAAGGGTGGGATTGGCACTGAGGCAGGAGCCCCCAGAGCAGGAGCTGACCCCATTAGTCCACTCAGTGCACCTTGTGTCGGGCGATGCGGAGGGAGTGATGGGGAGCACAGCACAGCCCAAGCTCACTTGGTGGTGTCTGCTCCTTCCAGTGCCAGGACTTGATGTCCCAGGCGTCGTCGCCCCTGAGCCAGAACGACTCCTGCACAGGCAAATCTGCTGATCTCCTGCTGCCCTCCGGGGACACTTCCAAGAAGCAACACGGTCGTGGCACTGAGCTTGCTCCCTACTCCAGAGCTGAGCGCTACAAAGCACAGGTGAGTGGGTGCTTTTTTGTGTCCTAGGGGCCCTCTGCACAGGCTCCCCCATCTCTGGAGCCGGGGAGAAGGGACGATAGTGCAGGGAGGGAGCTGGTGAGGCTCAGCTTCCCTCAGACCATAGAGCCAGCAGCTCCTTTGTGCCTCAGTTTCACCTTAAAAACGGATGGCTCACACTTACATCAGCACAGGCACCTCAACCCCATGTGCTGCCTCCACCCAGCTCCTGGGGGTCTTGGCCATTGCTAGCCTCAGTCCCTTCAGCTCAAAGAGCCCCCCTGAGAGCTGTTCCAACCCACGTTGAACCTCTTTTGGCTTCACATCTGTGTTTCTTCCCATGCAGGAGGACCGTCGGGAGTCCAGGCTAACCCTGCGCCCCCCAAGCCTGGCAGCCCCATATGCCCCCGTTCAAAACTGGCAGCACCAGCCCGAGAAGCTCATCTTCGAGTCCTGCGGGTATGAGGCCAATGTAAGTGGCTTTTGGTTTGTGGGGTGGTGAGGATGAGGAGGCTCTGAGGGTCAGGGCAATGTCATTGCCTTGGGATTGGCAGGATTTAACATCTCTCCCTCCTTCACACAGTACTTGGGCTCCATGTTGATCAAAGACCTCCGAGGGACAGAGTCTACACAGGACGCCTGTGCCAAGATGAGGGTATGGAGACTCTGGGGCTGGGGGCTTCACTTGTAGCCTGTGGTGGATGATGTGGGTTGGGGAGGGGGGAACTCAGTGGTTTGGGGCCCAGATCACCAAATAGGCAGTGCCACTGTCTGGTGAACTGCCCCTTCCCAGCATTGTTCCCAGTACCCAGAAGGTCTGTGGGAGAGTGGGTGTTTTCACTGGGGAGGTGCTGGCTGGGTTCTCTTCAGGTCCCTGTCTCTTCCCCTCTGCTTCCACCAGTAGCTAACTTTCCTCCTCCTGGTCCCAGATCCCCAGAACTTCCTGCAGGGGCCTGGGGGTCTCTGGGGTGGGGTAGGCTGGGGCAAGGCAGGGGTGAAGAGGGAGCATCCATTCACAGTTGGTCACTTGAATATTCTCATTTCTGAAGAAATCCACAGAGCACATGAAGAAGATCCCAACCATAATCCTGTCCATCACGTATAAAGGGGTGAAGTTCATTGATGCCTCCAACAAGGTGAGCTGCAGATGCCTCAGAGTCAGTGTCTGGAGGGACACAGCCTGCAATCCCACCTTCCTGAGAAGCTGCAGGTCACTTCTTGTGGCTCCAGAAGCCACAGCTGGTCCTGGGGAGCTTCTAGGGCTGGGGAAGAACACCAAGGTGGTGATAATCACCTGAGTGCCAAAGGCTTGGCAGTCTGGCTGCTTGTAGACCATGTTCCCATTTATTCCTGCCATGGGAGGGAACTGGAACTGGTCTGGCTGGGAGACTCCCCTTCCCTGTCCCCAGGACACCCTCCACAGCCGCTGTTTGCCAGGTGTATTTGCCATCCCCAGAAGGGTGATGGGTGCTTGTGGTTGACCCTGGCAGAATGTCATTGCTGAGCACGAGATCCGGAACATCTCCTGTGCTGCTCAGGACCCTGAGGATCTCTGCACATTTGCCTACATCACCAAGGACCTGCAGACCAGCCATCACTACTGCCATGTCTTCAGCACTGTAGATGTGGTGAGTGCAGTCATGTCACATCTCCCAGTCCTTCTCAGCCCATTTGTTTCATCCCTCAGCTTTATTGGTTAGTCACAGACTGCTCCTTTCCAGGGTTCTTTCAGCCATTTTTACCAAAAAGTGGTCTTGGTTCCAAATGCCTGTCCTTTGGACCTCTGTGGACAAAGAGAATATTTGTCTGGCTTCATTACTGCCTTCTTCCAGCGTTGAATAAAGCAGGGCAAGAGCTTTCCCTCCTGGGGAAATGTGCCATGCACAAGCCCCTAATATGCTCTAAATCATGTTGAGCATAATGGGCTGATTTAACAACCTTTTATCTCAGAGAGGGTAGAAATGTGATTAGCTTTTATACTTGGGCAGAATCAAAATTGCACAAGACTTTTGAGCTATTTTTCTTTATGCTGCTGTACTGCAGTGCTGGTGGGGCTTTACAGGTGGGCAGGGGGCCCTGGGGGAGGCAGCATGGTCCCGGCTCCCCCACAGCAGGAGGTCAGTGGCTTTTAGGGACACAGCAGGACATGACCTGCTGACAGGTCACCCTGCTACCAGTTCTGCCAAGGTCTGTGAGCCCAGAGCAGCTTCTGAGCACAAGGGGGACTGTACACAGGGTGATCTGACAGCTTTGTGTTCTCTCTGTTCTCTCAAAGAACTTGACGTACGAGATCATCCTCACGTTGGGGCAGGCATTCGAGGTCGCCTACCAGCTCGCCCTGCAAGCCCAGAGAGCAAAGCCTCTGGGTGCTGGAGCAGGAGAAATGATTGAAACAAAATCTTCCAAACCGGTGCCTAAACCACGAGCAGGCATGAGGAAATCCGTGGTATGTGGGAGCGGGCAGGAGCGACCTGCTGGGCTGAGCTGGGGGTTCTTGTGGGCACCGCACCCCTGCGCCTCCCCTGGGTGGTGGGAGGAGCCCAGATGTGGTCCAGGTGCCTGTCTTGCTGCTGGTACTGCAGGTCTGGGCCTGTGTCAGTTCTGCTGTGGGGCTGGGGCTTCTCCTGGTAGCAGGAGGGCAGGCAGAGGTGGAAATAGCCCAGGTGGGATGGGGCTTTAGTGCCCTGCTGGGTCCAGCACAAGCTTCCACGTGCAAACCCTGCAGAGGTGCAGTGAGATATGTAGGTGAGCTGCAGTATGGGATTCCCCATAGCCAAAACCAGCCAAGACACAGCTGCTGAGGAGCAGGGACTGCTGCACAAGCCACTGCCTTCCTTTAATGTCTCCTTTTGTCTGTGTTCTGCTTGCTCCCCCCGCTCAGGTGCCGCTCCCTCCCGACACCCGCTGTTGTTACTGTCACACCTGTACAACACACCGCCCCTCCTACCTGCCGCTGCAGTCTGTTAGTCCTGGAGCGAAGGTCTTTACCCTTCTTCCTGCCATCCTCCCTTCCAAACTGACCCGGGCTGCCTTCCCACTTCCTTTATCTCCTGCTGTGCCCCCGTGTCCTGCCTCGCTGTTGTTGTTCCCCCTGCTTGTTATGGCCCACGCCGGGGGTTCAGATGAACCCTGGGGACCTGCCGCTCCCACCCGCCCCACTGATGCAGTGTGGCAGCTCTCAACGAACCCCACTGCTCCTGCTGGGGTGGTAACTTCCCCCTGGCACCCTGATTTAGCAGGACAAGAGGAAAGAGTCGTGCTTGGTCAGGAGGGTAAATCACGTGGGAGCTCACCTGCCAGGAACTATCTCCCTCTGTCCCATTTCTGTAGCGCTCCGTTTTTCATGCTTGTTTGAGATGAATGAAGCTGTCGCTAATGGTGACAGGGACTCACAGCCTAATGCAGGGAGTCATCTTGGGGTGCTGGGTTGAGACTGATGTGGCCAGACATGTTTTAGCTGTGAAGGACTCAAATGCCTCCCCAGCAAGAGCTGCTTCCTTGCACACATGCATATTTTTGGGATGGGCAATAGGCAGGGAGGCGCTCCGTGCTTTGAGTCCCCATTCATTCTGTCCCAAAAGCACGGGTGTCCTAAGATGCCCTGTCTCTCCTTATTTTCTAGCTGGATCCCCCTGAAGTGGACCAAGACTCCCAGTCTCATGCCAGTGTCTCCTGGGTCGTGGACCCCAAGCAGGACTCCAAGCGGACCCTCAGCACTAAGTATGAGACCACTATCTTCTAAAGCAAACGCCCGTGTCCGCCCCGTCTAACCGTGCCTTTGCGATCTGATCTGTCTGCTCTTCTAAACTCCCTCTTCCTCCAGCTGCTCGCCCTCAGCCCGCGTAGGCACCGCGTCCAAGGCAGCAGCACTTATGAAACTGCAGACTTAAAGGCTTTTGTACCTGATCGCTGCTGAACACTGTGAATCTCCTTCCTCAGAAACGAGGGTAATGCGCTGTAGCTGCCCGTGAGGCGGGAGGAGCAGAGAGGGCAGGCTGCCAGTCGGAGATGTGCATCCAGGAAAGCCGCCCACCGTTTTCACGTCTTCTCCCCTCACTCTGGCACTGTGAATCCCTGGGGCAATGTGATACTCCCCAGGCCTTTTTTTTGTATCTCACCTTGTCCTTGGACTGATGGAGACCTCTTGTCTCTACGGTGCACACGCTCCCTCCTCCTAGATCCTCCTCTTCCCGACTGAGCCACGGCTGTGTACTGTTCAGTGAACTCACCTCTCCTTCCCTGCCAGTCGAACCGACACTAACCACTGTGATGCTCTCTGCAGATAACACACGGGCACTTCCATTTCCTCACGGCCACCCTGGCCCACAGTTTCCCTCCTCAAAACCCAGCACAGAACTTGCTCTGGGTGGTGGGGGAGCATTGATTTGGGCCAGGTGTGATCGTTCCCACTGTGAGCTTTTCCCCTCGGAGATGAGGGGCGGGTTGGTTGCATGCATTTCAGTCCCTTGTAGGTTTTTCTTCCCCTCATAGTCCTTGTGTTTACACTCACCAGATTTCTCATGAGCGCTGGGTGTAGTTCTCACGTGGCAGCCTGTGGTTAAGCTTCCAAAGGCACATGTTGTTGTTAGCCCCAGGCTGGGGAGGGAAGGTGTCAGCTGGACACCACAAGCAGCATCAGCAGGGAGAGGTCAGAGAGCAGCCCTGGGTTATTTGCCCAGGGCAAATAACAACATTTGTGGTGTTAGGGCCCAGCAGATTGTCTGAGTTTGGCTTTGGAACTGCTGCCCCAGAGCTTCCATTCCCCCTCACCTGTGGTGAAGTCTGATGTTTCGGTCCTTATTTAGCTCTTTCTCAGGAATGAGTTGGATCTCCCAAGTCATTTGCAACTTAATGGCAAACTGACCTCAGACTGAGGGCTCATCTAGTGGGAGCCCAGTGAGAGGACTAAAAGTGTTATCTTAAAGCAAAAAAACCACAAAGGAAAGCTCAGTCTAGTACAGACATTTCATATGCCATAGAATCAGCACTGCCCAGGGCCTGCAGTCCCACCCTGCCACCCTAGCCCTTGTGGATAGCAGAACATTACTATGCTGAGGTGCTCCAGGAGATTGGGTTTGGGTTCCATCAGCACTTTTCCAAGCTGTAAGAGTGCCCTGAAAGTTTCTGTGCCCCTCTAAGAGAAACTCAATCCCTGCCATGGGTGGCAGAGCAGTTTCTACGTGTGGGTGTTCATCACGCAGCTGCCACACGTCCACCCAGTGTCAGAGGCTCTGAGCTCTTCACTTCCCCCTGCTCTCAGCTGGGAAGGGCAGGTCCCTCCGTGCCCCCTAAATCCAGGTCACGAGAGCATGTGCCTTTCTAAGGGTGACCAAACCCAGCGGGGTCACAGGCAGCCCTTCCCAAACCACGCCGCTGCTGCTGCTCTGTGTCTGTAGCCCTGACGATTTTTGTGTCCCATCTGCGAGCCGTTCTCCTCGCCTTTCCCAGCACGTGATTTTTGTATGCCTCGGAAATTCATTCCATTATCTTCCTTTCTGTTTGCCTCTGCGAAGCTGAGCTCCGGGCAGCCGTCTCCTACCACGGGATGTAGTAGCGGGGCAGAGACCTGGGACGCGGTGGCCTCCTGACATGAAGATCATCTCCCTCTGGCACGGGTGGCTGCCTCGGAGTGGGTGCGTGGCTGCTCGGTGAGGGCTCCCAGAGCAGCCCTCTGGGGGAAGGGACCCAGCCTCCACCGAGGAAAGCCGCTCTCTCCGTTCCTAGCGAAGGAAAACTCGACACTCGGAGGCCAAGAGCGATGTCGCCTTTTCTAGTTTGAGACAAAACATCTTTTGACCTGTTTCTTTTTTAACGAAGTGACACAGAGCAAATCCGGTTCACGGTTTTAAGGTAGCGCTGCAGCTTTTTGGTGAGGAAAAAAAACCCCACCAAATTTTTATTTACTGGGAATCCCGCAGTCTGGCGAGGAGCATGATAGAAAGCCTTAGCAGGGGCGTGGTGTGCGTATTTCTGATGGTACTTACTCTGCTTCAGCCCTGGGTGAACAGGAGAAAACTCCAAATTCTCAGAGATCGCTTCCTCCCACGTGAGAACCTGGTGAGATAAGTCTGCATCCTGTTCTCCAAGCCACTCCAAGCTTTTGTAGCAAATGGAAGTAAATTGAGGAAAAGAATCTGCAAAGGATTTTTCACCCCAGAGCAGCTGTGGCCAATACCCCCGATGGTACAAAGCTTCCTTATCCCCCCAGCTGTCACGTTGCAATACTTGACATTTCTATGGCAAGGACCCCGTTTCTTCCCATTTCTGCACTGAATTCCTGGGGACAACTCCCTGCTCCAGCCTCTGTGCACCTGTCTTGTTTTTAAATGCAGTTATGCCCTGAAGGGTTGGGGTTTTTTTAAGTATATTCAGTTGTGATTTAGCACTTTTTTGATACTAGCTCATTATTTAATTAGTGCAACCGTTTCAGAAGATGAACAAATAAGGAGTTAAATTTTGGGCATTACACTGAAACAGTCCATCCCCAAGGACAAACCACATCAGCCTGAGGGTGGCTTGGCCCTGTCTGAGCCCAGTGTCCCTAAAGGCAATCACCTCAGAGGTGCTGTGTGCTTGCTTTTATTCTGAATTACAGTGTTTTTCACAGTGGTTTGGGCTGTGACTGATGTGTTTTCAGACTGTTCCCCTCTGGGGAGAATGTTAAAATGGTTGTGATTTGAATTCTTCAGATGCAAAGTGTAGCGCAGCGCATCCATCGTGATCTCGTCAGGCCCTCTCAGGGCTGTGGGACCTGCTGCCACATGGGAATGCTGTGCGCGAGTAATTCCTGTTTAACTCCAGTTGCTGCTGTATGTCAGGATTTCCTTTAGTCTCTCTCACCAGTGAGGCTGGGAGAGAAGTGAACCATAATCCCAAGGGCACAGACCTGTAAAGGATTGGGAAGGGGGAGTGGAGATTTTGGGTTAAGCCAATAAATTTAGGAAACCTAACATTCCTTGTTATGCACATGTTGCAATTCATACTGGTGTAAGTGTAAATATTTGGTGTGTTGGCAACAAGTCTTCGGTGAGATTGCAAATTGAAACTCTGCTTGGGAGGAGGGACACCTTTCCTTTCTGACACGTGAGCTTTTTTGGAGGTTGGCTTGGAGGTGACATGGTGATGAAGACTCCAGTCTTCAGGCACTGGGCTCGGTGACCCTGGTGGTCCATTCCAGCCCCATGTGTAAACCTATGGTTGTCTTTAGTGATCCATTCTTTAGCCAGATACTCCCTTTCTCACCTCTCAGACAGAGCAGTTGTTTTGGCAGTTCAGTGTGGTGTGGTCTCTCTCGGGACTCGGTGCTGGAGACAGACCCTGGGCTGTGCCAGTCACTGGCTCCCGGCCACCCTCACCCACCCACTGTGCAGCGTTGGGGCTCTTCCTCCCTGCAGGGTTTTGTGCTATCTGGAGGACAGTGCCCCAGATTTCCGGTGCTGAACATAACATTGCATCCAACTGCGTCTGCTGTACTACCTGCCTGGAAGGAGCTGGGGCTGCCCTGGGCCTTGTTCCTCTCCTTAAAGACAGATTGTGTTTCGCAGACTTTGGTTTGTGGGCTGAGCCCTCACTCACAGCCAGCAAATGGAGTTGCCAAGTTTTGTCTTTCTTTTTATAGGAGGGGATGATTTTTTTTTTTCAAATTGAAGATGCTTTATCCTTTTTTTATTTTGTGTTTACAAAGAAAAAAAAAAAAAGCGCTAATCTTAGCTGTTGAACTGACTTAAACTTGCTTTGGGGTTGTTCTTTTTAGATGAAATTATGCAACTTTTTTGGTGTACACACCTGTTCCCCCTCCCAGGGAGAAGATGCAGCACCTTCCAGGCTGTACCTGTAGTGAAGTCTGTACCTTCAGGAGGCTGCTGAGACACAGAGCAGATGCCAAAAAGCCCCAAACACGTCCCATTCTGTGTGCAGCTGAGGTGGAGCCAATGCTTTAATGCTCCTTCCATCCACCTCAGAAGTTTCCAGCAGCAGCATTTCCCTGGCTCTGCTCCGATCCATGTTTTGGAGCCGGCACAGAGCTCACAACGCTGTCGTGTTGCAAAGGTCTCCCTTATAGATCTCACATTGGTATTACCTGAATTTTTTTTTTCCCAAAAGAAAAGTACCTGTGCTGTTCTCACTAAGTCAACCCAGCTCAGACATTTTTCTTACCCACAGAAGAATAACCTGGGATTCCCTGACAGGGCAGAGACAGTCAAGTTCAGTTTGCAATGTAGACATTTTTGCTAATTGTGATGTATGGCAGTGGGGCTGATTTGTAATACAAATGTTATTTAATCTGTCTGTATTTTGATACTTGAATTTCCTTTTATTTCCTGTATATACAGTTGTTAATCTGTTCAAATTTGTCTGAATTTTAAACATCTTGTGGTACCAAACATAACCAATCTGTGCAACAAGATAGACTGACCTCACTACAACAAGGCGAGATTGTAAATATTCCTGGGCTTCCAGCAGTCGTTTTGTTGTTTTCAAAATTGTACAACTTAGAACAGACCGAATTAATAAACAACCTTAGACACACGTGTGTGCTGTTGTGTGTGGCCCCAGTGTTGTGCCACTGGGGGTCTGTGTCAAAGCAGGGCAGTTCTCATCCTGCAGACACTGGCTGGGGGGGTTTGGGAGTTTTGGTTGAAGCTGTTTGTTCTGCAGTCAGTCATAATGACCCAAACATTGAATATTATTATTTTGAGACTAATTTATGTGTAAAATCACATCCAGATGTTCTGTTAAAAACAGCACAAGGGTCTGCAGCCATTGTGGGTGTGTTCTACACGTGATGGGGGTTTATGAAAGCTCATTTTTACCCCCACTAATGTACATCTATAAGCACTGTGTCCCTGGGGGCTGTCATGTACTGGGGATAGCCACTGAAATCCCTTTTTGCAGCATGGCAGTGAGTGGTTCCTGTGACACCAGTACCCACCAGCAGCCAGAACATTTACCCAGCAAAGACCTGGGGCTTGCCAGGAACTAGGACATTTCAGTATGTAAAATTAGAGCAAGAAATCCAGACATTTAAATACAGGTTAAAGTTCAGATTTTCATGTCAAGTAAAATCTAACTGATGTGAAATGCTAAATACACTGGGGATTGCTAAATTTATACCGTATGTTCCATTTCTAATAAGAAGGCAAGTCAGGTTCTCAGGCTGACATGAAATACACTGAGCTGGTTTAATGGTTTGAAACATCATGAGGTTTTATCCCTCACAGCCAGAGCCCTGGCTGGGACTGACACCTCAGCAGGGTTACAGGCCCTGGGCAGATTGCAGAATGAACACCATGAGTTAAAAAGGTTTGATCTGTACTGCAGTCAGTGAGCTCCACAGCCCCTTGCTTTCCCCACCAAATAGTGACAGGTTTTTGAGGAAAAAAGACTACTGCTTTTTCTAGTTGAGAGGTTTATTCAGATCCTGATGTGCAAAGGGTCACCTCCTGCTGGCCTTGGTGGAGTTGTTGGATGGACTTTTACAAGGTGAGGCAGGATCTGAGAAACTGGAGGAGAATGGATTCCATCCCTGCCTGGTATGTGGAGAATGTGATCAGAAATAATCCAGCTTGCAGCTGGGAGAAGTACCTTCCTGAGAATTCCCAAACTCTTGTCTGTTGTAGATCGCACTTCCAAACCCATACCCAACTTCCAGCAGCTCCTCCTGAATGGAACCAAGGCTCTTTGGGAAATCTTTTTGAGAATATTGTCCATCAGGGAAAATTAAAAGACTGAGGAGGGAATGAATCCACTGCCCTGTAGGGAGGAAAAGTATGGAAACAAAAAAAAATTGGTCAATCAACTGAAATTTTCTGTGAGAGAAGCTTCCTCAGGCAGCCAGGAGCAGATTAGGGACAGCCCAGTTACAGGAGGATGCTGTGGGAACCAGGAATGCTCTGGAGGGATGCCAGATAAACCAGCATCCAGCACAGGAACCCAGGTGATGCTGTGTGGCAACCGAGAGCACTCCAGGATCAGGTGTACTCACCTTGCTTTCTCTTTGTCTGTCACGATCCGCAAGGTGGGATTCATGATGTGGTTCTTTTAGTTGGTCTTAGAGTACAAAAGATTATCAGCAAACCAAGGACTTAAACAGCAGAACACACTTTATTGAGTGCTCATCAGCACTAATATGCGATAGAGAGAAAAGCAGAGAAAGCAAAGCATAAGGAAAAGAGAGTAAGGGGATTATAGCTACCAACGTCGAAGTCCACTCAGCCGTCCAACGATGCAGAGTGTTCTGTCTGTTGGGGAGATCTCAAAGGAAGGTAAATTTGACTATAATTTTATAGTCTTTTGCAAAGCAAGGGGCACAGGTCAAAAACAGAGGAGATTGATAATGAATTCATCATTTCATTATGATGAATCAATTCATTGTGATGAATTCCATTGCTCAGGGGGGCAGGTGTAGGGTACAGAGCAAACCATGCCTTGCAAGTCTTTGCTCACCAACAGGAACAAGGGCAACGTGTCATGGAAACCCATTGCGCAGGGTACCATGCACAAGCCTCTGCTCACCAGCAGGAATGAGGGCAGTGTACCGTGCAACCACCTGCAAACAATCACTTAGCAAACATCCACCTCAGCTAGGCCTGAACCCCTAACCAAGTCCCTTGTGATATTCAGGGTCTCAGTCTCTGTCCTTGAGACAGTTGTGAGACAGATGGGAGAATCTTTGGACTGTCTCTTACATTGTCAAACATCCAATTTCTTTCATGCAGGAAAAAGCCACATCAGTGACTTGTGGTGTGGAGAGGACAGAATCTGGCCAGATCCTTCTACAGAAGGTGCAGAGGCAGTACAGCTGTTTATTTGTGTTTATTTGTGTGTCTCTATGAAAAAAAGCTGAAGGTATTCAAAGTGAAGGTATTCAAGCCCTTCTCGTACCTCAAGGAATAATTCCTTTTGCCCAGGCTCCCAGCAGGGCAGATCCATGGATCCTTGGTTTACCAGGAGGTGAGACCTGGCTCTGCTGTGCTTCTCTGACTGCGGGGTGGGGGCTGCTGCTGCTCAGCCTCTCTGGGGTGATCCAGGGAAATAAACACACACACACAAAATGTTTGCAGGACCAGCCTGGTCATGCTCAGCCAGCAAGAAGCAGGTTTGGGGCACTGCAGGTTGAGGGGATTTGTGGGGGGGGGAGAAAGAGCAGGGAACTGCTTACCCTGACACAGCACTCGTGTCCCAGCACATGGTTAGGCTCCAGGGACTGGTATCCACAGAATGTTATACTGGATAGAGGATTTCAGCCTTCAAGAAGGAACTTTAATGAAGTCTGAGGAAGGAGACAGGCAGCTATGGAGAAGTCTTTGCAGGCTAGGGAAAAAAGATGTCTACATCAAATGCAGCTTTTCCTTTTTAAATAGGCCTCCTAACTGCATTCCCTGATTCCTCACAGGATCTCAGAATCCTTCAAACTTGTGAGAACTCCCAGTTCCTCCTGAGAAGACTCTCAGCTTTTTTCTGCTTGCAGGAGCAGAGGCTCACTGTGTGATATGTGCCAGTGGCAGGCCTTGAGGGAGGGATCCATGAGGCCTCTGGCTGTTAGAGATATTTCTCTCATCTGTTACTGAACAGGTGACGAAAGCATCAGTTTTGGAATACCAGGGTCCATTTAGTGCTTTAGTAGCTCCTGTAGAGGGACCAGTTCTCTCCCTTTCTCCTTAACTTCACAGGCAGCTTATTCAAGAGCTCCTGGAATTTCTTCACATTCATCCTGGACACTGGGATCTTGAAGTGAGCGCAGTGGTTCTGGATGGTGACATTCAACAAGTCCAAAACCCCAAAAATCTTGGGATGAGACAGTGAATTGAAAGCTCTACACTGCAATAAATGCTGTGAAGTGGGGCTATTTTGGAATGCTGAGAAAGTTAAATGCAGCACTTACCCTGTCTTAGCTGAGGAGTAAAAAGAGCACAGCACTTTTCAGAGAAACACTCCCCACCCTCATGAAGACCAACAGAATGTTTTAATAGTGCTTGTTTCTGCAGCGAGAGTGTCAGTCTTAAACAGCTCTTCAGCTGAGACACCAACACCTCCGAGAAGAGCTCCTCTGCAGAGTCTGCTTTGTTCATCTCACAATCACAGCTTACACAGCTAGAGCCTTTAAATCTTTCCATATTAGTGACTCATACCTGACACTCATCAGATTTAAGAACTTCTTAGTAAATCATGAAGCAATGAATAAATAAAATAGGCTCCAAATTTTTTTGCTTATTCCAGGAGCTATCCTATATTCTTGGTACTTCTACATCAGACCCAAACCCACCTCCATCCCTATTTGTGCTACAAGACAGAGAAAAATATATAGATAGAGAGAGAGAGAGAGAGAGAGAGAGAGAGAGAGAGAGAGAGAGAGGAGAGAGAGAGATGATAGATAGACAGACAGATAGATAGATAGATACACGCAGACCTGTGTGGAAGAGGCTGAGCCCTGGCAGTCCAAAGTCACTCTAAGGACAATTTCATGCACAATGGTCAGTGTGGAAATGTCACCAGTGATTGTCCGTAGCTGGTTCCAGGAGAGAACTGCTGCAGGGAAGCAGAAAAGCAGAATAAAAGTAAAAGAAGGAACGCAAACCAGAGCCTCTTGAGTAAAAGGGAGTTTAAAGCATTTACTGAGCAGCTTTTGAGTGAAAACGTGCAGGTTTGTGTACAAATCACGTTGCCGAGTGAGGGTGTGAGGGGACCAGCCTCCCTCTCGTCGCCGCGATCCCCGGCGCGGGACTGACCCCTAGTGCTGGCCTGGAGCACATAGAATAAACACCGGCATTGAGAGAGTTAACACCGGCACTGAATGAGTTAACACCGGGCACTGCCCTGGGCCGCTGCCCCCGCCCCGGGGTCCCGCGCCCACCCCCAAAGCCGCCCACGGGCCCGGCGGGCCGGGCCCCCCTGTCCTGCAAATGGGCCGCACCAGGCTCCCTGCCGAGGCGGCGCGGCGGGGCGCTCCCATTAGGGGCGGAGGGGGGGAGAGCGAGAGGGGAGACGGCCCCGGTGTGAGGCGGTTCCTGGCGCCGCGCTGATGGACGGGGCGGCCGCGACGGCGAGACCCGGCGCGGCCCGGGGTTTGTCATCGCATCCTGGCCCTACCATCGCATCCCGGCCATCCCGGCCCTGCCATCCCGGGAGCTGCGGCGGGGCCCGGCTGCGGGGAGCTGTGGGGAGCGGCAGCGGGAGCTGCAGGGAGCGCTCCTGGCCGTGCAGCCACCGCAGCATCTTTCCTCCTCCCTCGTACCTCTGAGGATGCCCCTTTTCCTTTCCGACGGGCCCTGAAGGAGGGTCCTGACTCCGGTCACCTGCTGTAACCTCTCCTGCACTTCTCTGAGATTGGGGTTAATCCTTCCGAAGGGCAAACCCTCGAACCCTAGGATGATGCTCCTTGTGTGCCAATAAACAATTTGCCCTTTTTCTCCCTCCCAGCATTTTTTCCCCCTTAATTTATTTCCTCAGCATCCATGACAGCTGCCAGCCAGCACTGAGGGATTACGGAGCCCCCAGGGCCACAGGACAGGGCGTGGGGATGGGGATGGGGATGGGGATGGGGATGGGGATGGGGATGGGGATGGGGATGGGGATGGGGATGGGGAGGCTGCTCTCAACCGTCGGGACAGCTTGTGGGAGTGGGAAAGCAACTGGGCACCAGAAACAAAACCAGTAAAGCCCATTATGAGACCCGCCTGGTCCAAATCCTGCCCAGGAATTTCAGTGCTCTTTGTGCAGTGCCAGACCCAGCTCCTGCCCTTTTCTGATCCTTAGCTTTGCATGGGGAAGCTGAGGATGGGGAAATAGCATTTATAGAGAGTAGAACAGCACAGCTCCTGAGCGGACTGCAGTTGTCTCTGTAACACAGAAGAGCCCGTTGCTTCCAGCCTATAAATCCTGATCCCAGAGGAAGCAATAGTAAGTATTTAAATATATATGCATTTGCCCTGCATTAATTTCCTTTCCCAAGTGACTGGTGACATGAAGGATTGTAATAGCAGAATGTATTTTTAATGCATTTCCTGCAGATTTCTGCAAGGCAATCTAATTCCTGAGGGGGTTTAACTTGCCACAAAGGCAAAGGACTTCATAAGCACTGGTAATAGGGCTGGGTGGGTTCTTTTAATCTACTGTCTTAATGAGCTCCATCCATCTCTCTGATTAGATTAATCTCATTTATTTTAGCCAAGCCATCTAGCTGAAATCCCAACAGAGGAAATTGGGATTTTTTGTTTCTCAGGGTGGGCGCTTTGAGTGCTAGGCAGCAAACTCCATAGGGAGACTTCCAATTTGCCCTTTTATCACCTTGGAAATTTGTAACCCTGGTGATCACATAGGAAAAGGACCATTTGGGCTGCAAATCTACCTCATAGATGAGGGGCTGTGGAGAGCCCACGCAGGTCTCCTCTGCCCTGCTTGAAGCAAGTTCCCTAAAAAATTAAACCCAGCCTGGTGCAGAGGGCTCAGCTTTCCAAGAAGGCTCCCATTGTCCTGGCAGGAGCAGAGAGAGCTCCATGGCTGGACTTCCTCACCTGTGGAATGGCCACGCTTTTGCAGCCCCACCGTCATCACTGTGCTGGACGTGGCAAGGGGGAGAGCCTGCCAGTGCAAATAGAATACCTTCCCCATGGAAGGGGAAATGGATTTTTTGTTTAAAATATGGCAATGTTTTTCCAAGCCTGATGAATATGAAAGTCCCTATTTAAAGGAGTTGAACCAGTGGAGAAACTGGTCACTGTTTGCACACCCACACGCCAACTGAGGAGGTGGAAGAAAACTTCCTGGTGTATCCCAATCCAATTGGGAGTGAGGCACAGTGCTCCAAGCTGTGAGCTGCCATGCTGAGCAGCCGCAGAGGGCTCTCTGTGAAAAAGCAAACCCC
This sequence comes from Pseudopodoces humilis, assembly GCF_049639895.1. NCBI lineage: Eukaryota > Metazoa > Chordata > Aves > Passeriformes > Paridae > Pseudopodoces > Pseudopodoces humilis. The sequence goes on along the minus strand of NC_142225.1, from coordinate 3,180,657 downwards.
GTCCCAACAGGAGAGGCAGAGCCCTGGTGGTGTCCCAGCCCTCACTTCCAAAACAGGACAGAATTGGAGCCTGCATCTGTGGCTGTTAGAAATTTGTCTTACAGGAGGAAGGCAATGGGGGTGGAGGGCAGAAAGTGTTAGCAGGTGTTTTGGGAGGGTGTGGAGGGGAGGGCAGGGGAAGACTGGAGTTTTATTCTGCCCAGTCCACCAGGAAAGCTATTTTTGCAGGAGCTCCTGGGTGCCAGACAAGGTTTGGATTGTTCCCGTGCTGGATGCTGGTGCAAATACATGGTCAGACAGCTGGATCCTGAGGAGCTCCCAGTGTCCCAGCAAGCGTGTGAAGGGGTATTTTACACCTTGTCCAGGTGAGAGGATGTCTTGTTGTTGGGTTTGCCGTAGTCCCTGATTTTGGTTGGGAGTCCTCTGGAGAAGTGGGTGCCTGCTGCAGTACTGCCCTGGCATGGGCATGCAAGGTGTGTATGTGCCCATAACACACCATGTGCTTCACCAGCAGCTATCTGTCAATTCCCTGCTCCTCATGTGGTGCATGATCCTTCCTGTGGATGTGTCTGAGCTATGGGAGCAGCCACTTGGAGCAAACCACCCCTTGTCCCGTCCAGCCTCCTGTGGGCAGTGCCTGGTCTCAGGGTGTTCCAGACCAATCTGTCATCTGTGTGTTTAGGGATGGGTTGGTGCTGGGTAAACTAAGGCTTGGAGGGGCTTGGTTCCTGGTCACATGGGCAGCCTAGCCACAGCCCAGGCATTGTGACTGGGAGTTGTGCATGGAGCTGGGGAGATGCTTCTTGTGCCATCTCACCCCACTGGACACCTCCACACCCAAAATTTGGTTTGGGCTCCCTGTGCAAAGCAGTGGGTTGCTGCTGGTGCTGCTGGCTCTGGATAATCTTTGTGTTTGCTGACTTGACTTAATTGTCACTTGGTGGAGAGCATGGCTCTGGGGAAGCTGAAGGTACAGGGAGGCCCAAACCACACACAGAGCTCAGGGAGGGATTCTGATAAAAAAAAAAAAAAGTTCAAAGGTGTTTTTGGCTTAATGTGGTTTATCTAGATTGCTTTATGTTTGTTAATCTGGATTAACACAAATTCTCTTGGAATGGCTGGCTGGGGAAGGGTTTGCTCAGCTATTCTGACAAGGACAGACTTTTCCAAAAGTGAAAAGTTTGATCTGGGAAGAAAAAGCCAGGTCCTGTCTGGCATGAGTACATGGAAGCCTTGTGAGCAGAACAAGTCTATTTCATCCCTGCTGCCCACATCCAAATGCCCCTGGCACCCACAAACACTAATGACTGATCAACTTCCCCCACTACCATGGAGGATTAATCCCCCTGTTCTTCCTGGGGTGATGTGAGCCCCTTTTCCAGCTGGCGTGCGGGATGGCACAATTAATTAGTGAGCTTCAAGGTAAATTGGAGGTCAAGCCCAGATTTGAAAGTGGTGCTGGGTGTGAGCGTGACCCAGGGAGCCATGTGATGTGGGCGACGTCCTGGGGAGGCAGGTGATATCCCTGTCCTCTCCTTTCCCCAGGGCTGGGATTAGGAGAGATTTTACAGCTGAGTAACCAGCCTCATGGTGAGGTTTGGTTCACAATGGCTCAACCCCCAGCCCCTTATCAAGGAGACTTTTGCAACCATTTGTGCCTGTGTGGGATCTGTCCCTGGGAGGCACCACCCCTTTGCATCCATAGGGACTTTCCGCCTTGAGAACAGGCGGAAACACCCAGTGTGAAACCTGGAACTTGTGGAGATGGTGGCAAAGTCCAGTCCTTTGGACAGAGTTATCTAATGGTTGAACCTTCGCCTGCCATCTGGGTGCGCTTTCTTGCTCTTCAAAAGTCTTCTCATGCAGCTTTGGGCAGGTCCTTGCAGCAGATGCCACCTCCTTCCACCAGCTGCCTGTGATCATGGTTGCTTGGGTGCCACAGGGCTGGAGACTTCTCGGGGACCAATGGATCAGCTCCACGAAGGGCCCAGCTCCAGCTCTCAGCAGCCAGGAGCAGCAGCAGGCAAGCAAAGCATTCCTACGGAGCCGGGATGGGAGTTGTAAGCAGGATCTGGGGCCTGCCCCAAACCCAGGGGACTCTCTCCTCCCTCTGCCCGTGCAAACACCAGATTAACAATTTATTTGACATGTTGCGGCTGGTTAGTTCTTCACCCGCTCCCCTGATCAGAGGGAATAAGTGTTGCAGTGTGCAATAATGTTCATTTCAGGTGAGGGTAAATATAGAAAGGAAAACCTGCTGAGAGCAAGCCGTTTATTCCTGTGTTTGGAAGCCTCTGCTCATAAACAGTCAGTCATGCCCATTTGGAAAATCCCAGTGTGGTTTTCTTGGCCATCCTAGAAGAACATTTACTTTCCTGTAGGTTAAGAAGTCCATTTTAAATAAAAAAAATAATGTCATCTCACTTCCAGCTGCCCTCGGGCATTTAGGGCTTGTTGACACACTAAGGCCGCTCTGTTCTCATGCAAAAGTGGTCTGATGCAGGAATTAGGAAGGAGATCCTGCAAGGCTTCCCCAGCTGGTTGGGCTGTCAGCCCCTTGTTCTTTGGGTTCTCCTTGTTCCCCTTGGGATTTTATCAGATGTTTAAGCAATGTGTAGGGTTAAAACCCCCCAGTTTTTGGGGGTGTGGGTGGGTGTGGATTCAGGGAGGTGTTGGGGGTATCCTGAGAGCCCCAGGGAGGCTGGGGCAGAGGGATGAGCTTATGCTGGACCAGAAAACCTATGAGGATTTTTGGGAGAGTGTGCCAAAGGCAACAAGACTGTGTAGGCTGCAGGAGTATCCCTCAAACAAGCCAGCAGCCATGGTCAGCCCGTGGTGACCTGCTGCAGCACAGGAAAGACACCCCAGTGCTGTAGGAGGAGGCTGAGGAAGGTGGGGAGCCCCTGGCACAGCCAAGCTCTGCTTCTCTACCCCAAAAGTGGCACCGAGGAGCCATGCGGGAGAGCAAAGCCGGTGAGCAAAGCCGGTTTGAGTTGGACACCTGCCCCCATTGGCTCCACAGCTGGCACCAGCTTGCTCCTTCTTCTGGAGTGTTCTGCAGTCAATCAGGATCTCTCCGTGTTTTCTGACAGGCTCGGGTTTTGCCTTGGTTTCCAAAAGCAAGACGCAGTTAAGTCTCTTGGAAGAATGAAATAATTAGCAAATGCCTTTGGTCAGGTCAGTGCCCTGAGCAGTGTGCCCGTGCCTCTGCACCAGATACACGCTCAGAGAGGCTGCTCTTACCCTTCCCTAAATCCAGAGCTGTACATGCATCATCTAACAAAAAAGAAAGGGAAAAAGCCTCCCCCGGAACGCAGTATTGACTTTAACGGTGGCATTTGTGTAAGCAACAAAATATTGACGCAGTTGGCTGGGGTCTGGCTGGGGCTTCTGGAAATAAACTGCTGCCTTGTTAAATTGTAGATGGAAATGCAAGTGGGAAAATGACTGACATCTTACACAAGGCGGGCAAATAAAACCGCTGCTTTACTACGGCGTGAAAAAACTCAGGAATTAATAGGTCTCCTTCTGCTCCAGGGTGTTGGATTTATCCCCAAGTAAGATCCATAAACTATTTTAAGGAGAGAAGTGCTACTTTTAAACATGTGTGTCTGGGTCCTGGAGTTCCCATGGTGTCACAGTTAACCCCTGCCTTGTCAGGGCTGTGGGCAGCAGAGCAACCCACCACAGCCCCCCACAGCCCCCCCAACCACCGTTCCTGGAGGCACCATTCTTGCCAGTGCACAAACACATCAACACCTGATAAATGATGAGGTCACTTTCAAAGGATGCCATCCTGCAATGTGTTCCCACAGCTTTTGTCAGAAACGTGTTTCAGCCTTGACCTGGACTCAGAGCTTGATTTTACCAGTGCGGGACATCAAATGTATTTTAAAAAACCCACCTGCTCCAAAGCTGCATCTGACTCAAAGCAGATGCACCGAGCATTGCTGGGTCCATCTGGGGTGTGACCCAGCACACCCCAAAAGACTCCTTTTGACTTCAGTAGCTGAAGGCCTTTTATCATCTTCTATGGGAAATGTGATTAACAGAGCTATAGAGAGTGATACATCACTTTCCGTTCTACCCAAAGCCCCTTCCCTCTCCACCCACATCCTGAAGATCTCCCAGCTGACGTACATGTGCTCGTGGAAAAGTAGGATGAGATAAAAGCTGTCTCAGTGGCACAGGGTCCAACTCACCGGCAGCAGCGACACCAGCGTAATTATACACGCTCCAGTCTGATCTCCCAGTAATTATTCTGGAATAAAAGCCTGCCTATTTCTGTAAGACCTTATGTCACTTGGAAAGCTGTTATAAATTCAGCTGGAAAAAGGGACCCTTATTCTGGGGTAAGTGCGGTTAGTGGTTAACAGGGAACAGGGCTATTCCTGGCGTTGCCATCAACCTTCCTGATGACGCTGGGGTAAGTCACTTCACCTCAGTGTGTGTCACCTTCTCCTGCTGCAGACTGGGAATTACAAACAAGGGCTTTCGCAGGCAGCGTTTTGTGAAGCCCTGTGACTCCGGAAAAAAGGTGTCACAAGGTGCCA